>NC_081412.1:18081931-18783431 GCF_030272615.1 Cryptomeria japonica
TCAAATTTTGCCTCCAAGTTCAGGTTCACCTGATTTCAGAAAAAGAAAAAGTGTCCACTTATACCCCCCTTTTTTACCACCATCTTTGTGCACTTACCCATTATATTATATAATTCACATTCGAAAAGTTAAAATAAAAATGAACTATAATTGAATTATTCTTGTTTACCTCATCTCCACGTTTTCTCTTCAGCTTTGCAGGACTCTTGATGTATGTCTTCGGTAGAGGAGGTATGTTTTCAATATTTTCATACACAACCTACATATGTTCACAAACATGACATTGATACAAGTTAGAATATAACTGTCACTGATAATAAAAAATTATATCTACTAAACACAAAATAAAATAAACACAGATGTACTCGAGGCATCTCTTCTTCTTCATCTTCAGGTATACTGGGTGTAGTCAACAAGGATGTGAAGCCAAGAAATCTCTGTACATATACACAACAAGTATATCAAACTATCAATCTATGTCTAGATGTGTATAATCACTATAAGTTATTTAAACTATTCATTCAATCATATTTGCATTCAATTACCTTTCTCTTGTCTCCAACTACACTACCAGATCCTAAATCACACAACCCCACACTTGTGCTGCTTGTACCCTACAAGAGTAAAATAAGATATACATGCAAGTTACTACATAATCTAATTAATACCAATATAAATGATGAGAATGTATGTACAATAAAATACAAACGAATAGGTGCAATAATATATGTACCATCAAGCTAGCGAGACAATATGGTTACCTGGAAGGGTGAGGAGGATCTCCTTAATGATGCCAGATCGATCATTTTCATGATTCAATATAACTGTACTCCAAATATTATAAATCGATAAAATAATGATTAATAATATAACTTGGAGGGATATTTCCACTTATCATGGTGTTAGTACCATTAATGAAAAGATGAATGCCACCTTTTCCCACGTTTTCTGGGTATTTGGGGTCACTTCGAGAAAGGTTTTTCTTGTAACTTTCTGTAACTCTCTATTTTCTGTTTTGAGCTGTGAAACCATGGGAGGTAACAGGCATCACTATGAGCCTAGTAACTATAAGGAGTGGAAAAAAAGGAGGATATTTGGAGCATCTTGTAGCAGGTCGGGTTTACGAAGTATATGGAGAGACTCCATGGGAGGGATGCCAAAATCACTAATTTCTTCTGCAAAAATTGGAGGAAGGGAACCCTGAATATGGGAGATCAAACTATCTCCATTTATGAAGACTTCATTGCTCAGGTGATGGGTCTCTATGGGGAAGGAAGCAATTTCTACATGGACAGAAAACTTAGAGCGATACCCTGAAATGACAAAGGAGAAGAAGTGCCTGGTTAAGTTAAGTAAGACCTACTATCCTCCTAGGGCATTTGTTAAGCCTTGGAGGGAGGTTTTGTTTGCTATCACGCATTACATTACCCTAGATGGTAGATTCACCAAAGTGTATGGCTGTCATTTCATGTTGCTCAACCATTTCAGGTATGATGAAAAAGTTAACATACCCTATTTCTTGATTTGTTCTATGAATGCGACTATTAAAGCCCATAGAGAGAACCCTAAGGGCGATGCAACCATGGACCAAGGCCTCATGGTCTTAATCTATGACCATTTAAAAGCTCACCAAATTTCCCGCCCCCAACATTCTATTTCAGACTTTGAGGAGGAAGAGTCTGATTCTGATTTTTCTATGGGTGATGAGACTGGAAGTGACTCGAAAAGTGAATCTGAGGAGAGTCTGGAAGACTCTGAAGCTTAACTTGGTAAGAAAAGAAAGAAGGTTAGCTTAAAGGCGTCATCCTTTAAGGATAGGAAAAAAAGTAAGGAGATGGTCTATCAAGTTCCCTCCTCCTCCTCCTCGGAGGTTTCTGAGGACTCTGAGAAGGAATCCCAGTCCCCTTGGAAAAAGAAAACTAAAACCATGCAGAAAAGGAAAAAATAGAATAGGTAGGATAATTTGGAGGATAAAGAGCATAGAAAGTATCCTGATGTTGATCAAAAAGTGGAGGAGGAGACTATAGGGGAAGGTTTCAATCAGAGGGTAGGAGGAATTGCTGAACATATCACTAGTGGAGATGATCCCACAAAAGAACAAGCCAATGTTGGTGAGGAAACCCCCCCTTCAAATCCTCCTACCAAGGGTTTGAAAGGGTTTTTGGATACCCTTGATTGGTTAATTAACAGTCACAAGAAAGTTGTGGAGGATAAAAAGAAGTTGAGCCACAGGGTTCAAATTCTGGAAATGATCAGTATTGGAGAAGGCAAATCTATGGCTGAATATGTTGAGGACTTGAGTAAAACTATTGCTAGAGCCAAAGAGATCAGAAATGCCTTCAATGCTAGGTTCGAGCATGTGGAGAAGGCTTGGAAGAGATAAAAACCAATGACAATGCAATGGACCCGAGAATGGCGGAAACTGACAGGAAATTCAACAAAATTGAAAACTGCCTCAAAAGCATTATTGATCAAAGCCTTAACATTTTGAAAGCCTCGGCAACCAACACCAAAATACTTATTAGCAAGCTGGAGAACAATAAGGATTCCTTGGAGCTGGAACCTGACAAAGAAGGTATGGGAGAGGTGCAATGACCCAGAACAAGGACTAGAGGCAAGAAAAAGGAGACAAAGACTAATAAGGAGATTGAAGAACTCAAAGATGCGTCGACAAAATATGACCTGCCAGTTTCTAAGGTGGTTGATCTAATTAAGTCCTTGTAGTTGTTTGTTGTTTAGATCTTTTATCTGGTCTTTTCGCTTAGCTGTTCCTTTCTTTTGTTGTCCGTCTGGTACACAGGCCTTCTTGCCAGTCTTTTGCATGCTATTTTATTGCTAGTCTTGTTTCTTTATGCTGAACTTTCTTATGATCATATGTTAAAGGTTTCGGGTCCTTAAAACCGTTTTTTCATATTAATCAGAATATTATATTATATAATATAATATATTATATTATATATTATTATATTATATAATACATATTATGTAATAATATAATAATATATTATATAATATGTAATATATAATATATTATTGTCATGCATGTGAAGTGTAATACCTACAGCTGCAACACAAACACTCAATAGATCATTACAAGTATGGTTCGAAAATAAGAAGCAAATAAAAGATGAACCATGAGAAAGTGACCTATCGCCTCCTAAGAGATGCGAGTATGGATTTGCTCTCAGATCTGGATAAGCAATCCCAATGACTTGACTACAACTAGATGGAGGATTTGAAATGATAATTATATGCAAGCTAGATGAGATTGATTATGCTAGATTGATCCAAGAGACTAATTAAGCTAATGATATGCATGATTAAGCTGTGATGATGATGCAATTAAGCTAGAAAAGAGATTGATTAAGCTACATGATTCAACAATTATGCTAGAAAATGATCAAATTAAGCTAATGCAATTGCCTATAACAATGCTCGAATGATATGCCTATAGTAACAATGCATAAATTGATAATGCGATGGGATCCTTTGTACTCCAAAATGGGGGATATTTATAGGATTTCCAAGGCTAGGGGTGAGGTGGTAGGAATCAATAGTCAAGATTGAGTTTGAAGATATCAAGGGTGAAATTGGAGGAGGTTGGAGGAAGGGACACTTGTCATCTCTATGGTGACAAGTGTCAAGGAGCCTTGCTCATGAGAGGGCAAGTGTCCAAGAGAGGAGACATGTGGCCAAAGTGCCATGTGTCTCAAGGGAAGAATATCCACACCATAGGAGGTTAGGATAAGGAGGTTAGAATGTGCAAGATAGGATAGGGTTAGGCAAACCCAAGGTTAGGTGGAATGGGTTAGGTTAGAGGGATGGTTAGGTTAGGTGGTTAGAAGTTAAGAGGCATGTGGGTAATTTGAATTTAAAAATTATAATAATAAGAAAAGACTAATTAATTTTCAACAACTCATAAATTGATATGTTTTAATTAATTAGAGGATTAGAAGAATTGATTAAAATGGGGGAGAGGATTAATTAATTTGAATTAATTAATCAAAGAGGACTATTGAAATGAACCTATTAAATAAATCCTTAGCTTTATTAATAAGTAGATGAAACGGATAATTTAATCAAATTGCTAATGAATTCAATAAATTAGGAAGGGGGATTAATTAAATAATCTCTTATTTAAGTAATTATCTTCAAACCATTTTTAGGTGTATACATTTTGCCCCTCTTTGAAGCGAGGTGTGATGACACGTTGATTCAAAGAATAATCTCATTTTGATGATGATATTGGTTCGATAGGATGCCCCAGACATTGATTGATAAATTGCGATACGATGATGCCCCCTCGGGAGATCAATTGAGATAATTAATTTTTAGAGTGTGAATTTTTGCGAAATTGATATCTCGATTAGATATGATTTGATTTCTGCAATTGTGGTTGATGAAAGTGTGATTTCTACAATCACGATGATGTGGTTCTTGATTATTGATAAAACTTGATTGATTAGATTGATAAGATCGAGATTCAGTCTGGTTCCAAGAATGACACCTCCTGTACAAGACAAAGATGATCAAAGCATCTAGTTTCAGGAACGATATATCTTGTATAAGACTTGATCAGAATGTCTGGTTCCAGGAAAGATACATCCTATATAAGACATGATAGAATTGATTTAGATGTGATCGATTGATATAATTGATAAGGTTGATTGAGTAAAGAACTAACAGATTTGTTGATATCAAGTTGCGGGAAGATTCAGATATGCTGATGTTGGTTCTATTGAGGAGGTAACATAAATTTTACGTTGGGTCGACAATATCTAGAAAGAGATGAATCATCAGTCTGATTGTGTATACACTTATGATGATACCTTGATGATTCCTGCGATAGATTTGACCTTGGATAAGATGAGCTTGCGGGATCCAATGCAAGAATGAAATGCAAGCTAAATGAAAATGAAAATGCAAAGCTATGGTTGGACCAGTCATTGGGTTATTGTGTTTTGTCATCATTGAGCTTTTTAAAATGTGAGAAGTGAGTGCAAACATCGATGGTATAATTAAACCATGATGACCTAAGCACTACTTTCTTGGATTTTGATATTGCAAGTTATCACAAGCATCGAGGTATAATTGAACCAAGATGACCTGAGTGTTGCTTGCATAAAATAGACAGTATTAACCATTTCAATACGCAAATCAGAAATGTCTTCGATGATACTCTGATGATCAAGTCCTTAGACAAATTTGCACATATTAATGATTAATTTATAGACAGTAGACAAGCAAAATATCATGTTCCTTCCTTGTTCCTCTAGTCAGAGACATCCTGGAGTCACTCAGAAATCATGATAGCGAAAATCAAGATAGAAAAGCTGAACAATCTTGTTAAAGTCATTATCCAAAAGATACCATCCATTGAAAAGTGTGTGATGTGCTTAGACTGACATGTGATAGTTTGATGGTTGAAAATTTGATCTTGTGTTCAATGTTGGATGTGTCTCAGTTTTCTCTTGATAAGAGTTGCCTGACTATTGTTCTTCCTGTTTGATTAAGCTCAAAACGAGGAAAATTTTTGCCCCCAGCTAGGTGCAGGATTTTGCCCCAAGCCTAGAAACAAATTCATTATGATATACCCAATGACCCAAACCATGGTGAGAAGCCACCTGGGATTCTTGCATATGTACAAAGGCTTTATTATGGATATGAACAGTGTTGATGGAAAATGAATGCAAGCAGAAGGATGCATGAACTAATAGATGGAAGAGCTAGCTGACAAATAGCGCCTGTTTGCCAGGTCTTCACCAACTATTTTTATTGCACTTTTTCTCATATTTGATTTTATTTATTTTTCACTATTTTTGGATTTTTCTGCTTTTTCACTGTTTTTGGATTTTTCTGCTTTTTCAGAGTTTTTGGATTTTTCTTCTTTTTCAGACATAAAACTTCTTTAGATGTGTGCTATTGATGGGTTCCTCGAGCTGATACCCGTCCTGTGATAATAGCTGATATGCTCCTGACCCAAATACTGGTGTGACCACAAACAAACCTAACCGGTTTGGTTCAAACTTTTCTTTCTTTTCTTGATCTAACTGGTTTCGTGGATTCTCCTTTAGTACTAGTTCCCCAACTTGAAAGACTCTTGGTTTGACCTTGTGATTATAACTTCAGCACATTCTATGTTGATATACCTTTAAATGATCAAAGGCATTTTGTTTTCGTTCATGGATCAATTCTAACTCCTACAATCTAGATACTCATTGTTCTTCATCTAGGATAAGACCTTTTAATGATACTCGTAGAGAAGGTATCTCTACTTCTATTGGTAGTATTCCTTCTAATCCATAGATAAGAGAGAAAGGTGTGGCACCTGTTGGTGTGCATATACTGGTACGATAGGCCCATAGAGCATGGTTCAATTGAATATGCCAATCTCTTCCAACATCATTCACGGTCTTTTTGAGGATTTTCAGAATGGTTTTGTTTGATGCCTCTACTTGCCCATTCCCTTGTGGATAGTATGGTGTTGAAAATCTATGTTGGATCTTGAATTTCTCACATAGTTCTTGGACATCCTGATTCTTGAATGGTCGCCCATTATCAGTGATAATGGTCATGGGTATTCCATACTGACACATGATGTAGTTCAAGATAAATGCAACAATTTGTTTTCCTATGATATTGATGAGAGGTACTGCCTCAATCCATTTTGTGAAATATTTTGTAGCTACAAGGATGAATTTGTGACCATTGGATGAAGAAGGATTTATCTTTCCTACTAGATCAAGACCCCATTAGCAGAAAGGCCAAGATGTTGCCAAAGCATGAAGTTCTTGTGCTAGTGCATGAACCAAATTTCCATGGATCTGACATTGTTTGCATGTTCTAGCTATCTGAAAAGAATCTCATTCCATAGTTGGCCAATAATAGCCCAAGCTTATATTTTTTTGAAAGGGTAAGACCACTTGAATGAGTGCTACAAATGTCGTTATAAAATTCATTTACGGCCTTCTCGAATTCATCTTGTTTGAGACATCTTAAAAGAGTATCGTCCATATCTCATTTAAAAAGGGTATCCATGATGAGAGTATAATGGGAAGATTGGCAGATGAAATTTCTCTTTTGGTTTTTTGACAAGTTCGGAGGGAGGGTGTTATCATTCAGGTATGTATAAATTTGGCCATAGTGGGAGGAATTATGTCCAACAAGGTGACAAATAATTTGGGAATCAGGACAATCATGAGCAGGGTAAAACAACTCTTCCACCAGGAATTCATAACGCTCTTGATTTTCCTATGTCTGAAGGAGAGAAGAAAGTGTTGCCATGGCATCTGCTTCTTTGTTGTCATTCTTTGGAATTTGTTAAAAAGTTATTTCTACAAAGTATTTCTTGATATCATCAACCATCTTTTTATAAGGCATCAACTTTTCATCCTTTGTTTGATAATCATCATTGATTGGATTGATGACGAGCTAAGAGTCTCAAAAGACTTGAAGTTGTGTAATGTTCCATTCTATAGCCATTTTGATACCTGTAACCAAAGCTTCATATTCTACTATATTTTTGGTGCATGGAAAGCTTAATTTCTATGTTTTTAGAATTGTATGACCTTGTGGTGTGATGAATAGGATACCTGCTCCTGATCCATGTTGTGTTCCATTATTGATGTCTGCTCCTAGACTGATATTTAGGTGATGTATTATAAGATACAGATCCAACCCTGGAATGTCTACATATGACCAGGTAAAATTGATTTGCCATCTTTTGAAGGGTTCAAAATATTGCTGCACTTCATATTCTAATAGAGAGATTGTTGGATGTAGATCAATTGTGCCAATGAGAACTGCCTCTGTTGGTTCTATTAGGATAAATGACCTCTCTTGATAAAATTAAGGTAAGGTGTCAAATCTCCCATCTTCCGGCACCTCGAGGAGGTTTTCGCCATTAGATGCGTCCTTTCTTTTTACTTTTTCTAGGTCTAGTATTGCCAATAAATGGGTTTTCTGCAGTAGACCTAATATTATTTTCTTTATTTTCACTTTTGCGACTAGGAGATTTGGCACCCACTTGACTCAAAGATACATTAGCAAAATACCTAGTGAAAGTTGTTGTGGGTTTTATTTCATTAAGATATAAGGATATGGCATGGTCATTAGGAAAGGTATCAATGGTGGCATGTCTTTCATTTTCCCAGTCCATAGGTTCAGGAGGGATTAAGCATAAAGGATCCTCATGTTGAATTATGTCAAAGATATTAGGGGTCAGAGATTTCAATATGTATTTCCATGTCTAGAACAACACTCTCGTCAGAATGACCTCTTGCAAGTAGCTCCTGATCATTCTCGATTAAGTCCAAGTCAACCGAATGTGATTCTAATTCAAGTGGGCTAGTTCCTAATGTTTGTCCTACATACGTGTGAACTATATCAACACCTACATCTTCTTCTTCCCTTTCAATTTCAAGTTTCTCTTGTTTGTTTTTCCATGATAGCAAATATTCTCCATTCCCTCGATCTCTTAGATGAATTTGTTTTTCCATGCTTGACAAAATTGATGCAAATGATTGTTCCTTGGATTGCGTGCTTGAAGATGCTGCTTCTCTGTTATGTGGAACAATGACCTCTTGAGCTGGTTTTAGATTACTGTAGCACTGCAATGGATTTGAGTCTACTGAGATCGTGATTTCCTGCCCATTGTTGGCAAACTTTAGGCACTGTTGATATGTTGGTGGAATATCTTGTATGTCATGTATCCATGGTCTTCCCAAGAGTATGTTGTATGGTAAGTCCAAGTCTAGAACTTGGCATGTTGTCTCTTTCTACAAAGGTCCCACTCTGATGGGTAATATCACAATTCCTTTAGAGAAACACTCTTCTTCATCATATGCTTTTAATGTGATCCTTTTTCGAGGATCAACTACATCTTAAGAACCTAGAGCATGGACAAGACTCAATGAGAAAATGTTTAAGCTAGCTCCCCCATCTATTAGGACACATTTAACGAGCATTCTATGAATGACGACTTCCATTTGCAAGTGAGCATTATGGGGATGTTGCAAGAAATCAATGCTTGGATATGAAGGAGATGAGTTTTGAATAGGATCCTCTGAAATAGGTTTGATGACCATTATGGATATCCCTTGGGGAACTTCATCTTTGGGTGTATTGTTTGGTGATGATGCTATGGAAGGTTCTTGCAAAATTTTAAGAGGTGTAGGAATAGATGCCTTTGGAAAGTCAATTTGCTTATGGGGATGAGCCATTGCTAGACATAGGTGTGTGATTTTGATCTTCCTCCGCAAAATCCCTTAGGGATCTCTTTAAGAGTTGCATAAAAGAGCCACCTTTCTTTGAATATGCATTTGAATCCTTGTGAGGTTTTGACATAGTTGGATTTTGATTTTGGACTTGTTTGATTTCTCTGATATGTTGGCTTGTTATGTCTTCTTGTATTTTTCTTTGGTATTCCATGTTGCTATGATCTTCAGCTATTTCAAATGTTTCAATTATTGTCTCTGTGCTCTAGTTAAAACGAGCATACATGTGTGTTAGATATTATGCTAAGATTCAATTGTCTAAAAGTTGTTTCGATAAGTGATCAACTGTCAATATAAATGTGATAGAGTGATATGACATGAAAAGTTGATTCAAGTGTTTAAAAGTTTGCAAGTTTTTAGATCTTCAGTTTTGGAGTGCAATGATGATGATTTTGATAAAAACCAAGTCTAATAGGAACGATATATCCCACGATGTGGGACAAGGTTGTCCTAACTAAACATTGTAGTTTCGTGATAGAGGATGATAGGTCTTGATGAGAAGCTATGTTTTGAGTGATCAGTTTATCAAAGAGGGTGATAATGCACTTTGAGATGTTTAGATCTTGAACTTGTTAAAGGTGAATAATTAAAAATCTTGAGGTGTTTATTTCTAGAATCCGATTTGACAGATGATAACTTGACCAAGCGAACCAAGGAGAAAATCTAAGCACAAAATGACAAATATCAGGTGTTTATGCTCACTGTAAATTGACCAAACAAATATGGCAGGTCTAAAAAGACATGCAAGAAGATAGCTCTGGACCGACAGAGATAGAAATTCGTACGACACCTTACACAATCCTGAATGATAATTTAGACAGGCTCATATGACAAACCAAAAATCTCACACGACAAAAGACATAAACTCGTACGAGCTTTCTCACAGAACCAGATGAGAAAAGATGACACAAAATTCTTTGCTAAGATGACTCGTACGACAATTCTCACTGGACCAGACGATAAAAGATAACGCAAAGTTTTCTACTAAGATGACTCGTATGACAATTCTCACTGGACCAGATGATAAACTAGATGCTTAATATGACAAACTACCAAACTCGTACGACAGAGGACAGAACAAAGACAAAATTTTTGTTTGGACGGATTTTTTATAGAAGAAGTTTGATGTTTTGTTTCTGTTTTCTAGTTTTAGATGTCTAATTTTTTTTTGTTTTAGGGATGAAGACACAAGAAATACATGATATGATAAGTGACCTCAAGCACAACACAGTAAATCCTAAGGAAGTTGGTTGAGAGAGAAAACCTTTGCTTGCAAACTTAGGTACACACCCAATAGCTAATCAGAATACGACTGCTGAGTCTCACGCAATGGAATCTCAATGCCATATTATCCAACTCCAAATGCTAATGGGCGCACGATATGACAAGTGTCTTGGGAGAGTTACTATCTCTCTTGCACAAAGATTATCCCCCTTTTGTTGATTAATGATGAACAGTTAGTACCAGACCGGTACTGAGAGGGGGGGTGAATCAGTACAGTCAAAAACACTTTCCTAAAACCGGTTAGATAGTAAACACTGCAAATGACTGGAAAACGGTAACACTGGTCTGAAACAGAGTACAACCGGTAAAGCTAAGAATGACTGTGATAAGAATTAATCGGTTAATCACTTAGCTTTCCACTCAACTTAATACTACACTTCCATTTCACCCTTATGCATGAATAGGTAATCTATCATCAGAAATATAATAACAGCTAGTTCAACATGATTTACCTTCAGACACAAATCACTAAAACCATCACATGAAAAATACCACACATGACACACAGATTTTTCACATGGAAACCCAACTGGGAAAAACCACGGTGGGGATGAATACCCACAAGCTGTTTTTGAACTCTTTAGAAGTTCGCTCTGTTAGGAGCCTAGTTCAGTTAAAGACTTATTACAATAGGTTCTGTTAGGAACTGATCCTGCTAGGGATCACCCGGTTAAGGGTTAAACCATGTTAGAGGTTACCTTGTTAGAGGATTTCAAGAACCCAATGAATTTGAGTCACCTTGTTAAAGGATTTACAACAAGCTGGTTAAAGCTACCCTATTAAGGGATTTTCCAACTATTGAGGTGGTTAGAGATCAATAGGTATCATAATGATTTGATAACAACACTCAATGCCAATGAAGATCCGCTTTAGTTCCTCTTCTCCTTCTGCACTCACACTCTACAGGTATCAATCCTCTTATCTAGTCTGGCAAGAATCGCGTATCTCTGCGCTTAGATACACACAACATTTGCCAACAACCTCAAAAAGAAACACAACATCGACCTTATAGGAAACAGATAGGTCGGTAGCATAAGCCCTAAACCCTAAACTTTTTAGATTAAGCAATTCAAATTGTTCAATCTTGACTGTTGAGCATATTGCATAAAATGCAATAGTCTTGAACCGATCTCAAGACATTCTCCATCGTTTGTTCTCCACCGCATTCATGGCGGCTGATAACCCATCACACGTTTTCACCATTTACAGACTTCGCACATTCCTGAGGTAGATAGGAGCAATCTCCTTCATGCAAGAACCTTCACGCGCATAAGGGTAACATGGCAACATGATTTGTTCTTCGTTATAATGGTAACTCATCACACAATGTCATTGGTTGAGTCACATAGGCTTGGAACACATCAACTGGAAACCCTGAAGTTGAGACTACCAACCGCTAGTCATACAAAGCTTTCATGTATCGGTTCCCATACCAACATATCGGTTCACCATCATACTGCTTCACTTTAGCACATATACCAGTTCACAATCATACCGCTTCACTTTAGCACATATACTGGTTCACAATCATACCGGTTCTCTTGCCAATTGCAAACTTCAATACACTGGTTCACTCTTCAGCATATTGACATCAATGACAACATACAATGTCATCATGTCTTCATACTACCGGTTCACATAATGCCAACACCTTTCAAAGGTGAATCAGGTAGCTTCTAATTTTAATCAAAACTAGTAAGGGATTCGTTCAGTGCGTCGGGGTATAAACTCAATTAAGAGGTCTCCCAGCCTTGAAAACCAAGGTTTGATATACCTGAAGGTACGGAGGAGAGCTATTCCCGAGCACTGCTGTTGACTTGATTTTCATCAAATCACGTCTATTTTATAGAGGGTTGGAGTACTTGGTGTTAGCCATTCCCACTTGGGTTGTTCCCCTCTCATCGACCTTAATGGCTTTGGCCTTATAGGCTCCTCAAGAGGGCAAGTCCGCTAAAGATATGCACTATTGAAAGCAAAAGATGAGTTTGGCTTTCTAATCACCTAATAAAGGTAAGAGCATAGTCGCCTATCATCAAAACACATAAGACATGTTTGTTCATTTCCATTAGCAAAATAAGTGTGCCTAGAAAACTTAAAGAAGACACACAATTTGGTTGAGTCCTCCTAGACAACCTACAAAACAGATACGTTAGTAGTCATGATGTGTTTTGATGAAATGAAGCTTTGACAAGTATAATATTTGACAATTGTCCTGCAAAAACTAGTTAGGCTGCCGAAAAACTCACAAACAGACCAGGGTTAACATTAGTAATAATCAAGTTGAAGCATGAAAACCTTAAAATGCAATCTATTTTGAAAACACAAAAGAAAAAATTCGTACAACAATTCTCACCTGATCATACGAGGGCACAAAGGAGCTTGTACGAGATAGAAAGGGAACTCATATGAAATTCTGAATCAGACCCGGCCAGAAACCTAATAGATTAAAAATTTGATGATGTTAAGAGGCAAAAAATGAGATTTCTGGCCCCACAGTGGGCGCCAAAATGTCATGCTTGTGAAGTGTAATACGTGCAGCTGCAACACAAACACTCAATAGATCATTACAAGCATGGTTAGAAAATAATAAACAAATAAAAGATGAACCATGACAAAGCGACCTATCGGCTCCTAAGAGATGCGAGTATGGATTTTCTTTCAGATCTGGATAAGAAATCCCAGTGACTTGACTACACCTAGATGGAGGATTTGAAATGATAATGATCTGCAAGCTAGATGAGATCGATAATGCTAGATTGATCCAAGAGACTAATTAAGCTAATAATATGCATGATTAAGCAATGATGATGATGCAATTAAGCTAGAAAAGAGATTGATTAAGCTACATGATTTAACACTTATAATAGAAAATGATCAAATTAAGCTAATGCAATTGCCTATAACAATGCTCAAATGATATGCCTATAATAACAATGCCTAAATTGATAATGAGATGGGATCCTTTGTGCTCCAAAATGGGGGATATTTATAGGATTTCCAAGGCTAGGGGTGAGGTGGCAGGAATCAACGGTCAAGATTGAGTCTGAAGATATCAAGGGTGAAATTGGAGGAGGCTGGAGAAGAGGTTGGAGGAAGGGACACTTGTCATCTCTGTGGTGACAAGTGTCAAGAAGCCTTGCTCATGAGAGGGAAAGTGTCCAAGAGAGAAGACATCTAGCCAAAGTGCCATGTGCCCTAAGGGAAGAATATCCACACCATAGGAGGTTAAGATAAGGAGGTTAGAATGTGCAAGATAGGATAGGGTTAGGCAAACCCAAGGTTAGGTGGAATGGGTTAGGTTAGAGGGATGGCTAGGTTAGGTGGTTATAAGTTAAGAGGCATGTGGGTAATTTGAATTTAAAAATTATAATAATAAGAAAGACTAATTAATTTTCAACAACTCATAAATTGATTTGTTTTAATTAATTAGAGGATTAGAAGAATTGATTAAAATGGGGGGGAGGATTAATTAATTTGAATTAATTAATCAAAAGGGACTATTGAAATGAACCTATTAAATAAATCCTTAGATTTATTAATAAGTAGATGAAAGGGAGAATTTAATCAAATTGCTAATGAATTCAATTAAATTAGGAAGGGGGATTAATTAAATAAATGCTTATTTAATTAATTATCTTCACACCATTTTTAGGTGTATACAATTATTATATTACATTATATATTATATAATTTATTTTTTAATTTAAAATTATCTATAAAAATTCAGATATCCGATTTTCTTAGGTGTTTACCATGCCAAGGTGTACTGACACCTAGGCCAAGCAAAAATTCAACACGGATTTTCGCATTTTTAGGCGAGTGGAGAAGGCTATTTTTTTCACATCGCCACTTTTTGGCCCCCCATGATCCCGCACTAACCCAATACTTACAACCTAAATTGTTAAGTTGTGCATGAGGATGTAACTAGCATCAAACAATTTGACCATTTGTGATGAATAAATTTGTTTGTTAAGGGTACTACCTCAACACTTGGTTGTGATGGATCATTGTGATATACTAAATATTAGTGCATTATAATTAAGGATGGAGTGGTTGGCATCTATCCTCACAAATGGGTCAATGAAATTTGAACAAAAAAATTAGTGGATATGCTAAAACTAGTGCATGTTTTAGCATTCTTATATGTGATACTTTTTTGATACATTATTTTTTAATTTTTTAATTTTTCTATTATGTTAGTTTCTATATTTTTCATGTTTTGTGGATAGAACACACAATTGCATTTGTATAATGTTAGTGTCAAAATCTACCTATTTGTGTGCATGTGTGATACATAACACCTAGTTATAGATAAGATTATATGAATTTATAAAAATGCATGCATATAATTAGAGATAACCATATATAGACTATATTTAGGGATACACATTTTAGCATACATGTGACTTGAAGTTTACTATAAGAAATACTACACTATATTTAGGTTTGTGCATGATTTTTTATATATTTTAAGTGGTGCTAGAGTGCAAGATCCTATGTATACCTCATAACTACAGTTATTTTAAAAATCATTCCATCCACTTCTTATCACAATTTTGATTTGTAATATTAAAAATTGTTCATCCTTTTTTAGTAAACAAATGTATGGACTAGCTTAGCATGAGGATTTATAGTGTGCATGGCACAATAGAAGTAGAAGAGATCCATATGCTTTAAAATTTACTAGGAGATATAATAGATTCCATGTAAAAATCAAATGCAAAAAAAGACAAACCAGATGCAAAATAAATTACAAACAAAATGCAAAACATGAAAAATACTAAGAAGAATAGGTAACATGGAACCTAGATGTGATGTGGATGGTGATGTAGCTCATCGCTCTCTTGGGGTTTGGCTCATCGTTTTCAAGTGGGTTTTGGCTCTCGATGTCAAAAATGACAATGAAACTGTTATTTTTGACAATTATAAACTCTTTATAAAAAATATTAAAAAATGGGTTCATGTGAAGGGGTTATTTGAACGAATCCATTCTTTATTAACAAAAAAAATTGATTGATAGGCTTTTGAGTGAACCCTACGTGGAGAGTGGGTTCGCTTGAAGGGGGGTGTTCAAGTAAACACCCCAAGGATGTTCGAAAAAAAGTATCCCTTTGTTTGAAGGTGTTCAAAAAATTGTTAGCAATTGACAAGTTTTTTTCATGAGAAAAATTGTAACTCAGTTATGTGGGATGACCCTCTATTATAGTCAAGTTGTTTAATTTATTTTTTAGGTATGCATTTCATAAAATATCCTCAATATCTATAATTATTATAACAATTGAAATCATCTTCATTATTAGAATTTATCTCATGTATTTGAGAAAGCTTGTGATTAATTTATACATATAAAACATACCAATAAAGTATCTTATAGAATTTCTCAAATTTTAATGTTATAACTATCTCACTAAATAAAAATATTCAATTATGTTTCTCTATTTTTTGACAATTGTAGTACAAAATTTAAAATATAAGCCTCATTCTTATGGATTAAACCAAAAAGAAACGAAAAAAAAAAATTTGGAAAAAAAAAAAAATTAAAAGAAATTAAAGGTTGAGCAAAAGAAAATATCAAAAACTCAATCTTCTTAGGTGACTCAACTAGCTTCATTGAGGCTATTAATGCCTTGATAGCAGTGGAGCTATACCTTGATGGGAATAGAGATATCTTTGATATGGCTATAAATGCCTAGCTATTGGTTGAGCAATGTCCAAGCATGTGGCAACATGGACGGACTAGATGAATGCCTTTACTATATAGATCTATGATTGGTTGTGAGTGAACTAGTCTTTTTTTTTTTTTCCTAATGATTGATTTTTAATTGGTTATGTGAGGACGAAACTCACTAACTTGCACACATTTTCAAAAGTTCCTCTCCAACCTCTCAATATGTCAGGATGAATTTCCTTCGTGTTGAGTTTTTTTGAAAAACTTGAACTATGCAAAATATTGATTTATGGGTTATTAAGGAGATTCACTTATCTTGGAATGTGCAAGAACATTCTTCAAGAGTTTCCATTTGTTTGTGCCTTGCAACATAATTTATAACTTTTAATAAAATTAGGGAAGCCCCTTTCTTGGTGACTATCTTCTTAAGCCATTAACTTGTACAAAACTTAGTTGGAGGACCTAATGTGATTTGAAGTATTTCCAATTTGAGTTTGTTTCCTATGGTATCCCTACTAATATCTAACTAAAGGCAATGTTTCAGCTCAAGCTATTATTATCCTCTAATCACGTCTTTGCTTTACTTCATTAAATTTGATTGCTTTCTTGTGTTTGTTAGTTTTGCGTAAAAAAATAAAAAAATTAAAGTCAAAATTGATTAAACTAAGAAATGTGAATACAAGACTCAAAATTATCTTATTTAGATATTTGGTGATCTTATCATCCAAGCTATCTATCATTTTATACTTCAAAAAAATTATCAAAATTTAAATTTTTGGATGATGAAATTATTATTTAAATTTTTTAATAATTTTTATGATATACGATAAAAATTAACGAATTGTAATAACAAAAAATACAATTAAATATATTAGTACTATTTTTTTATAAATATAAAACTTAAATAAAAAATCATTTCACATACAACACCCCTTCAATTTTATAAATTTTGGTTTGCTTTTAAGATATCATATTTTTCGTCTCTTCGTTGTAGTCATCAAGTTCAACCCAATCATCGATCCTCATAAATGTAACCAGAGAAATCATCAATATAATTCTCATCAGGCTCAACCCAATCATCAATATAATTCTCATCATCATCTTTTTCATCCTCTTCATCGTCATCATCAATATAATTCTCATCATCATATTTTTCATCCTCTTCATTGTCATCAGGCTCAACCCAATCGTCAATATAATTCTCATCAACAGTATCTTCATTTTTGACGACAGTGGTCTTGGCAGACCCTCCCATTACTTTATCTCTCATCTGCCCATTCCTTTGGCAATGGCTGTGGAAATCTTTCACAGACTCATCAAGTCCCACCTCACATTTTGCAACTTCCAAGGGAATTTTTCTCTGTTGCTTCTCTTTAACCACGGCAGACACGACTTGATTACACAGCTTGCCTAGGTCGCTGAAAATAGGAAAAGCGAAAGCAAAAATATAATTAAAATGAGATTGTAAATAATTGAAGTTGTTTTCCTATTAACTTTACAAAATTACAAACTTTTATTGAATAAAAAACACATAGAGACCTGAGTACAATACAGCATAACGAGCCAGAGCCTTAAAAAACAATTCAGAGAAAGAAGCACAAGTATGAAAATACTTGATACACATTAAAAGGAAGAGAACAATTACCTAGTGCCACAACAGAAGCAAGTGTAATTTCCATTTAATCTTCAGGACTATAGGAAAGTTCCAACCACAAATCCCAATGCAAGAGTCAAGAATCAGAAGAGGATGGGAAGTCTGTTAGCAAGGGTTGTGCAGGTTATAATGCCTAGAACAAGATCTGGAAGTTAAAATACTTGATTTCATTCCAGAAGAAAAGCATCCTCGAAGAAAATAGTCCTTCCATTTTTAGTCTCAATTTCCCAGTATTTTTTCTAGGGTGAAGTATAAAATGTTGGGATGTGAAGTCCCGCAAATACATGTCATTGTCTCGCTTCTAAAAGTTCCAATGTAAACAAAATTCAGGTGATGCCCCGTAATGCAAGCCTGGAATTACGTCAGGACAACTTAGCATACTCGTATAATCGGTTGCAGAGTCCACTATATATTGGTTTGTTTGTAATGCAAAATTAGTGTTGTGGTTAATAAAAAAAATTCTTCTGTTTTGGTGGACGTAGGCAGATTGTCTAACCATGATTTTCTGTGTCTCTATTTTTCTTGCATAAATTATCATTTGCTGATCTATTTATGCTCTCTGTAAATCTTGCAACTGGTATCAGAGCTATAAGAAGATCTGTAGTTGACAGAAAATCAGCAGAAGTCCAGCCAACATAGGAGGGAGGATAGCTGTGTTGGAAGATCATGGAAGATCACGAGCAGATTTGAAGCATGCTATTGAGAAGAACAAGGTGACGCAAAAAGTCATATCCTTGCCAGTTGTGGAGGAGATCACAGAAGTCTCTTTTGATTTGTCTTGATCTTTCTCCTGTGCTTTGCACTACCTGAAGCTGTGGTAAAAACCAGTATCTTAGTCTGGACCTCTTTTGGGAGAGACCAACCATTATTATAGATGCCAACAAAGATCACTGTTTCTAGAGATGAGTATAACAAGAATCACAAGAAATGGAGAATTGAAAAAAATTTTAGGCCAAAACTTCGGAATGTGGAAATTGCATATGTTGGCATTGTGGTAAGGAGGGTCAATTGAAGAAAAATTGTCGGACTTTCCAGAACAAGAAGAAGGTTGAAAATCAATCTAAAGATAATGAGTTAAATACAACTTCTAAAGAAGACATGCTAATTATCTTATTTTATCTTCAATTGAAGTTGCTATAGATGCTTGGATACTTGACTCAGGAGCATCGTTTTATGCAACGTCTTCACGAAACTGTTTTAGAAATTACAGAGCAGGTAATTTTGGTAAGGTTTATCTTGATCATGACGAACCTTCTAATATCACTCGAAAAGGAGATGTTCTATTGAAGATGAAGAATGGTAACATTTGGTTGTTGAAATATGTGAGACATGTTCCTCAACTTAGAAGGAAACTAATTTCAGTCGGGCAATTAGATTCTCTTGGATATAATGTTACGTTTCGAGCAGAAGCATGGAAGGTAACAAAAGGAGCATTGGTCATAGCAAGAGGAAGCAAATCTGGTACATTGTATGTACCAGATGGTCAGATTGAAGTGGGAGAAACAATGGCAGTCGTAGATAGCACAACAGAACTTTGGCATAAAAGGCTCGGACACATGAGCCAGAAGGGTCTTGAGATTTTGAAGGATCAACTTCTAGGTTTGAAAGTAGTGGATATGAAGTTCTGTAAACATTACATCTATGGAAAGCAAAAGAGGACAAGATTATCTAAAAGGGAACACAAGATGAAGACACGACCATTGGAGCTAGTTCATTTGGGTGTCTTCAAACCCACAAAAGTAGCATCTATTGGAGGATCCATTTATTTTGATACTTTTTTGGATGATTGCGCTAGGAAGGTTCAGGTTTATATGATGAAAAAGAAGTTTGAAATTTTTGGCATATTTAAAACCTTCAAAGCACTTGTTGAAAACCAAACTGGTTATAAGATTAAAAGTTTTAAAATTAACAATGGAGGTGATTGAAAACCAAACTGGTTATAAGATCAAAAGTTTTAAAACTAACAATGGAGGTGAGTATTGTTTGAAAGAATTTGATTAATATTGTGCAAAAAATGGTATTTAGAGAATCAAGATTGTTCTCTTACACCACAAGAGAATAGTGCTACAGAATTATTAAATAGAACAATTATGGAATGAGCACATAGCATGCTCTCAAATGTAGGACTACAAAAAGAGTTTTGGGCAGAAGTAGTAAATACATCAGTAAACCTAATTAATAGAGCACCATCCACTCAGCTAGAATTTTGAGTTCCAGATGAAAAATGGTTAGGTAAGTGTAGCATCCTAAAATTGTGACACTTGCAATTTCGACTGCATTTGGGTCTTCGCGATGGCGATGCAACACGGAACCTGAATGGAGACCCCGAAACTTGTTCATGACATCAAAAACTGCATTTTTCAGCACCCTGGCCTGATCCTCCTTGCACCCTGCTGTCCGTGGAGGTGGGACCATGGCACCCAGCGCCCTGGTCCCTGGCCCTATTTTGGGCCCGGTCTCTTATGGGGCTTCGGGTCTTTTAATTTGCAAATTGGAAAATATTGTTTCCTGGTCGGCCTAAGATCGGAAAAATCAGTTTATCAACCCTAATTGGCAAGTATATAAACTACATTTCCTCTCCCATTTTGGTAGATGGAAAAAAGGCGGAAGCGATATTCAAACATTCAAGCATTCCTTCAAGCAATTGATCATCCTAAGTCTCCATTCAAGGCTAAGTGTTGCATTCAAGACAAGGATTCAACCATTGAAGAGGAGATCACTTACAACATACAACATACAACAACATTTACACCTTCGCATCTAAGAATACAAACATTCTTACAACAAGGTATCAGTACTTGTTTACATTACAAACATTTACATTTACAACATTCTCATTTCTTGGTTAATTCCAAAACCGGGGTTTGACCTAAGGGCAAACCCCTAATCCCTAACACCCCAATCATCCTCTCTTTTCTGTGTGTAGGTTGTAGGTACGCGGCTGTAATTGAAGATCTGGAATCCTTGTGCAGAGACGAACAGATCCCCCTTCGTTTCGCGGATTTTTCGGAGGACCGTGTGCACGTTGGGCGCCATCGTCCCGTCAACTTTCGCTCAAATTTGCAGGACAGCACTGTCTCGACATTTTACTGCTAATTCCAGGTCCGCAGCTTCATCCTATATTCCTATCTCTGTTTATAAGCGAATCTTTCTCACTTCACATGCATTCCTAGCTCAATCCTTCTATCTACATTCTTTACAAAAGAGGGTATCCTTGATGTCTCAACCCTTGAAACTCATTTAAAATCCAATTTTGCATTGTGTGGGATTGGATCTTGTGGGTTTCAACCCCTCTTTTGAATGTAAAGTCTCCCCTAAGTGAAAACCGTCAACCTTAGTGACCTCCTTTCTCTCTCCTTGGAGTGGTGGGGGGAACACTTAGGGTTCGCTCGCGATTTTCTAAAAGTAGGCCTATACCTCTTCGTCATGATGGACTTGGTCTCCTTCCTAAACCAAATATTCCTCCTTTATACGGAGCAGTTCCTCCTCCTTCCTCTTATGGAGAGAAGAGACCTTCCTCTTCTCCTATTATCCAGCCTAAGAGACCACAACCTAAACACCCAAGTGATAAGGATGAGAACATTCCTCCTCCTTAATCTTCTCCATTTCCTACTAAAACTAGACGAAATCGTTCTGTGCGTGAACGCCGACGAAAGCGTCGTCTTAGAGCTCAAGCAGCTGCTTCTCAAACTTTGCAATCTCCAAAAATACCTTCAACAAGCATTATTCCATTTTCTCCAAAATCTCCTAAACATAAGATGCATGATGGTTTTGATCCCGTGCGAGTTAAAGATCCTATTTTTATAAATCTTGATGATGATATGGATGAAAATGTTATTCATGATGAAAATGTTACTTCTCTTGCTTCTGATAGTGAATATGAATATATTGATGTTGATAACCATTTATCTAACGAATTTTCTAAAGCACCTATCCTAGCTCCTAGACAAGAACAACATGGCTTGGAACATGAACATAGCCCTTGTTTGGATCTTGTGATAGCTCCATCTGCTGTGTTGAATGTTCCTCCTCTAGCGTGTTTCCTGCCTTCCTAAAATATTGATCAGCAAGATCGGGGGGTAGATGACGTACTAGACTAGTTTCATTAGCATAGCAGATTCTCTCCTCCTCTCTTTTGTTACTTCTTCTATGTGTTATTCTCATTCTTCTATTTGTTGTCCTTAGTGTTGTCTACTTGAGGACGATGCAAAGCATTGAAATCTCTTTTGGTCTCTCTCATGTTGACTCAAAAGACACATGTGTTCCCTTCTTCTAGGTGACCTTCCTTGATTGGGGAATGAAGAACAATTATGCATACATACATATGATATACATGAATTATCATACAGCATATTGACCTCCAGGAAAGCGAAGTCACCTCGTGATTCGTGTTTTGTGTCTATTATCCTTGGGTTTATCTCACACTTGGGGGCTAAATCTTTGTGATAACGTGCTCCTTTCCCTTCTCATTTCTTATGTGTATCACTACCTTAAAGAAATCACCCCCGTTGAGGCATGTGCGATCGCTTTAATGTAGGGGGGCATACACCCCGTCTATCCCTTCAGGATACTTGAAAATTTCTTGGCGAACTTAGCTTTGTCTTGAAAATTTTTGGTATTTCTCTTGCATGACTTATAGTGAGGGAACCTTGCTACTGATAGTCATGGTTCTCCCTCGTGATCTTCCCTTTTACTTTGTCAGTCGAAGTCGTAAGATCCTTAGTCCACTGGGGGCTTGGTGTATCTTGCCTCCTTGACGTAGTGAAAGTCTTTCAATGTTGTGTCATTGTACTTTACCGGAAGTATGAGCGTACACTTATACTCCCGCTAAAGTGGGGGCTAAATGTAGCATCCTAAAATTGTGACACTTGCAATTTCGACTGCATTTGGGTCTTCACGATGGCGATGCAACACGAAACCTGAATGGAGACCTCGAAACTTGTTCATGACATCAAAAACTGCATTTTTTAGCACCCTGGCCTGATCCTCCTTGCACCCTACTATCCCTGGAGGTGGGACCATGGCGCCCAGTGCACTGGTCTCGCAGGACCATGGTGCCCAGCGCCCTGGTCCCTGGCCCTATTTTGGGCCCAGTCTCTTATGGGGCTTCGGGTCTTTTAGTTTGCAAATTGGAAAATATTGTTTCCTGGTCGGCCTAAGGTCGGAAAAATCAGTTTATCAACCCTAATTGGCAAGTATATAAACTACATTTCCTCTCCCATTTTGCTAGATGGAAAAAAGGCAGAAGCGATATTCAAACATTCAAGCATTCAAGCATTCCTTCAAGCAATTGATCATCCTAAGTCTCCATTCAAGGCTAAGTGTTGCATTCAAGATAAGGATTCAACCATTGAAGAGGAGATCACTTACAACATACAACATACAACAACATTTACACCTTCACATGTAGGAATACAAACATTCTTACAACAAGGTATCAGTACTTGTTTACATTACAAACATTTACATTTACAGCATTCTCATTTCTTGGTTAATTCCAAAACCGGGGTTTGACCTAAGGGCAAACCCCTAATCCCTAACCCCCCAATCATCCTCTCTTTTCTGTGTGTAGGTTGCAGGTACGCGGCTGTAATTGAAGATCTAGAATCCTTGTGCAGAGACGAACAGATCCCCCTTCGTTTCGCGGATTTTTCGGAGGACCGTGTGCACGCTGGGCGCCATCGTCCCGTCAACTTTCGCTCAAATTTGCAGGACAACACTGTCTCGACATTTTACTGCTAATTCCAGGTCCGCAGCTTCATCCTATATTCCTATCTCTGTTTATAAGCGAATCTTTCTCACTTCACATGCATTCCTAGCTCAATCCTTCTATCTACATTCTTTACAAAAGAGGGTATCCTTGATGTCTCAACCCTTGAAACTCATTTAAAATCCAATCTTGCATTGTGTGGGATTGGATCTTGTGGGTTTCAACCCCTCTTTTGAATGTAAAGTCTCCCCTAAGTGAAAACCATCAACCCTAGTGACCTCGTTTCTCTCTCCTTGGAGTGGTGGGGGGAACACTTAGGGTTCGCTCGCGATTTTCCGCTTTACAGTAAGAAAATTTATTGTGATCATTTGTGTGTATTTGGATGTGAAGCCTTTGTTCATGTTCCAAAAGAAAAATGAACTAATCTTGACATGTAATATAAAACGTGTATCTTCGTTTGATATGGAGAAGAAACATATGGTTACAAGTTGTGGGATACAATTGCTAAGTGTGTCACATGAAGTAGAGATGTGATATTTAATGAAAAGGTATTGCTAAGTTTACAAGAAGAAGACACATCACCTAAGGATTATATTCCTTTAGAAGATATCGTGAATGGTAATGATGTGTTTAAATGAAAGGTGATTGGAAACTACCCACAACCACCAATGCAAATTCAAACACATGATTAGACATGAGATTTCCATGATGAAGAACATGATCATCCTGCTAGTACTTCACAAGAGTTGATTCCTCCAGTTCAAAGATCCACTAGAGAATGTAGGCCTTCAACCATTTATATAGATTTTATTCAATATTTATTACTTTTTGATGAATCTAAACCTACTATGTTTGAAGAAGCATGCGTAGATAAAGATAGCAATAAATGGATGGAAGCCATGAGAGATGAGATGAAATCTCTTAAGAGAAATCACACATGGGGTTTTGTTACCCTTCCACCCAACAAGAAAGTGTTGCAAAGTAAGTGGGTGTGTAGGTTGAAGGAAGAATCAGGTGAGAAGAAAAGATTTAAAGCCAGATTGGTGGTCAAGGGTTATGCTCAACAAAAGGGCATTGATTTTGCAGAGATATTTTCACCAGTTGTGAAAATGACCTCTATTAGAGTAATGTTGGGTTTAGTATTTGTTTATGATTTAGAATTGGAACAACTTGATGTCAACTTCAAGACAACTTTTCTTCGTGGTGACTTGGAAGAAGAGTTGTACATGAAGCAACTAGAAGGTTTTGCAGGAAAAGGTAAAGAAGCATTAGTTTGCAGACTAAATCATAGTTTATATGGGTTAAAACAAGCTCCTAGACAATGGTATCTAAAATTTAATTCTTTCATGTCTAAGCAAGAACTTTTCTAGATGTGAATTTGGCCATTGTGTTTATCCTAAGTCCTTTGATAATGGATAATTTGTATTGCTATTGTTGTATATTGACAATATGCTACTTGCACGATCTAGCATGGTTGTTGTTGAAAAGTTAAAACAATAGTTATCTAATAAATTTTCAATGAAGGATTTGGGTGCTACATTATTAGAGAGAGGAAGAAAAAGGAACTTATATTGTCATACGAGAAATACATTGGAAAAGTACTAGAAAAGGTTTAGCATGAAGGATGCCAAGGCAGTCAACACACTCCTAGTAGAGCATTTCAAATTATCTTCTCAGATGTGTCCCAAGACACTGGAAGAAAAAGAATACATGGCAACAGTGTCATATTCATCTGTAGTTGGGAGTTTAATATATGCTATGGTTTGTACAAGACCAGATATTGCCCTAGTGGGAGTGGTCAGTAGATACATGAGTAATCTAGAAAAAATTCATTGGCAAGTAGTGAAATGGATTCTGAGATATCTTAAAGGAACTTCAAACCATGTTTTGAGGTTTAGAGACGAAGATGCACAATTGTATGGATATGTTGAATCAGATATGGCTGGAGATTTAAATCGAAGATGGACTACAATAGGATATGTGTTCACATTGGCAGGTGCAGCAATTAGTTGGATTTCCAGGTTGCAAAAAGTAGTGGCTCTTTTAACTACTGAAGCAGAGTATATTGCAATGACAAAAGGAGCAAAGGAGATGTTGTGGTTGCAGAGGTTACCATCTGAATTGGGTTTAATAAACAAAAGGAATTCCTATTGTATAGTGATAGTAAAAGTGGCATTCACTTGGCCAAAATTGCAGCATTTCATTCGCGAACAAAGCATATAAAACTCCGATATCATTATATTTGAAGTGTCCTTGAAGATGGTAAGCTCAAATTCGAAAAGGTACATATGAATTTGAATCATGCCGATGCATTTACAAAGGTTGTTTCAAAAGAGAAGCTGAAATTCTATAGAGCTTGTCTTGGATTGGTAACCCTATGACAACAGGGCTTGGAGAGCAGGAGTTTTCTTGAAGCATGATCATTTACATTATTTTTGAAACTTCAAATGAAAGATTGTTGGGATGTGAAGTCCCACAAAAACCTATTATTGTCTCTGTTCTAAAAGTTTCAATGAAAACAAAATAAGTTCCACTGTAAACAAAATTCAGGTGATCCCTCATAATGCAAGCCTGGAAATACGTTAAGACAACTTAGCATACTCGGTTAATTGGTTGCAGAGTCCATTATGTAATGCACTGTTTGTAATGCAAAATTAGTGTTGTTGTTAATAAAAGAGTTTTCTACTGTTTTTGGTGGACGCAGGCATATTGCCGAACCACGTTAAATACTTTGTGTTGTTTTCGCTTATGATTTTATTTGTCTCTATTTTATCATTTGATGATTTGTTTATGCTCTCTGTAAATCTTACATAAAAAAAACTAATTGAACTACATTTTGAGAAATTTCTTATAACAAGATTTATAGAAAATATATGTGACTGGAAAGCGCCAGAGGTGTCTTACTGGTTGTGTCCGTTGAGTTCGAAGCCCTTTATCCCTGAAACGTTCTGCAGGCATTCTTTCCACTGTTGAATGTCATGACTAGGATATCTGCCCTTCTCTTCGTGTTCCCTAAATGCTTTTGCAACTCCATTTTTGATGTGGCGGAAGTCTGAAGGAGGAACATGGTAAAACAGGGGTATAATTCTAGCCTCGGTTTGAAACATTAAGCTTAGCTCAGCTAAACACCAAACAGACTCTGCATATGTTGGTGATAAGATGGCTATGTGCACTTTCGCAGATAATATGGCATTCTTTATGGCAGAAGTAAAATATTCTCCCGGTTCAGTCTCTGGAGCATCCAGATATGCCCGGATCCCAGCTTGGTGTAGACAATCGTAGAGCTGCTGGGCCAGAGTTGTTTTAACGTCTGGCCTCGATGGTTTATGAATACATCATATTGTTTTGCAGATAAAGAGGATTTTATCCTTTCGGTGGGAGGTTCAAGTATAAAAAATGGATCGCGTTCCTGGTTTCCTAGAGCAGATGTCGAAGTGGACGCCATTAACAGAAAATTGATGCTTTGTTGAAAAAGTAAAGAAATCAAGAACGGGGATTGTAAGCAGAGGTACAGAAGATTAAGTAGAGAAAGTAGAGAAAGTAGATATTCGATATGCTAGAAAACAAGCAATAATGGAGATACAAATATCCCAAGAGTGCGTCAGTGGGGAATGATTGCAGATTGTGGTCCTGCTCTTGGTGAAGTTAATTATTGAGTTTCCGCGTTCTTGCCTCGCAAGATGACAACTATAAAAAGTGAAGCTTAGCTTCGACGTTATTCCCTTGCAATAAGGGGGCCGCCCTTAAAGGGCACACACTAATTTGATGGGATGTTTATTGTTGTTCGCCCTTTCCACGTTCAATGCCATATTCAATGCGGGTTCAAATAAGAAAATAAATGTCTTTATGTATACTTCGACCAAATTAACTTTGCACAGATGTAAAGATTTCGGTGATGAGGAAAGACCTCAACAGTAAACGCTAAATAATTCTGTAAGAAACAATGTTCTTTTTAAAATTTACCATGATAAGAGAGTTTATTCTTACTAGAGGACTTCGTTGTAAGGGCACTTGTATTAGAATTAACTATATATTATTGTTAATACGGTTTTTCAATATATATTTTTAATTATATCCTTAATAAAATTTTGAGAGTTATAATGATGTTAAAATAATATAAAAAATGTAATATCATGAATTATTTGTATAATGAAGAATGTTGAAATTAATATTTTTTATTTTTAAAACATTTGTTTATTGTGTTTTCATTTATAGTTAGAACATGACAATTTGCGTCTTATTGTTATTGTTATTTTAATTTCAAAACAGCATATCTTTTTATTTAATTATTGTAAATCTTTTTTGATGAATAGGCCTTCTCGATTATATAAAAATATTAAATTACATATTCACAAAAAAAGTCCGAGGAATACAAGATCACCCTGCGAGAGTCACACGGCAAGAAGCTGAAATAAAAAAAACAAAGTTATTCATCAAAAAACTTCCTCAAGTAGCCAAAGCAGAGGCAGCCGAGGGGGGAGGATCTGGATCATCTTTCTTGCCCCATAAATCAGCGGGGCTAGGAGTCAAGTCTGGCAAGGACCAACCATCTTCAGGGTCTTTTTCTTCTTCTCCTTCCTCCCGCTTGGGAGGAAAAATAGCCAGAGGCACGTGAGGAAACTTGGAGGAGGTGGTAGTAGGCCACCCAGAGCCATCAACAGCAGCAGGAGCCAAAGTAAAAGGAGCAGCAGAAGGCCACCCCAAGGCAGAGCCATGACGCGGAGGAGAAGTCGAGCGGTGCCTTCACACATCGTCTCCCACCAGAGGAGCGGCGAGGAGCCTGGGATCGCGGGGTCTAAGAGCGTCGGGCAGAGGAACTTCGGCCATGACAGCGGCCACGGGGTGGAGTGCGATCAGTAGAAACAGAATCTGATGGCACTCTGGCAACCGCACAAGGGGCGTTGCCCCAATGCTAAAGGAGCTCCTTTAAGTGGCCCACCTCAAGAGCCACTTTATCTGCTTATACCTGAATCTGCATTAATACATTATTACAAATGCAATCTTTAGCATAAAGTGAGACATTAATATCTAAAGAGTTGTGAGTAAAAAGAACTGCATTTCTATCTTTCCAACGAGTAAATAGGATCTCCATTCTGAAAGCATGTCATATCTAGGAAAACTTGAAGGGGATTCTAGGCGAATCTCGCAGTAGAGCCATATGCGAAGAAAAGGGCTCAGTCTGAAAAGGCTAAAAAAAATCATGGATCCAACTCCAATACTATTGTGCTCTTCTACAAAACCAAAAAATGTGCATAAAAGTTTCTGGGTGACCACAAAAAGGGCACCAGGGATCAAGAACCCCCAAATACTTAAGTCTGGAACCCAAAGGCAACACCTGAAAAAGCACACACCAAGCAAAGTGTGCAATCTTGGGTTCAGTGGTGGCGGGCCAGACATCAAGAAACCCGAGTCTCTAGGATTTTTGAGAAGACTGCAAGTGCCACCGCTCGTTAAGAATATGGACCATAGGCAAATGAGGAACCAACCAGAGATAACCCAAAATGGGTTTGTAGTTGGTGAAAGGAGTCCAAGGATACCACTTCCAATCCTTCCACCAAGGTCTGTCAGACTGAATGCTAAGCTTATGTAACAAATATGAGGATAAGTTCGAAATCAGCAGGTCATAAGTTTGTCGATCAGGTCAAGACAGACGAAACTGGACCTGGAGGTCATCCCATGATCGGAGACTCATATAAACTCTCAAAAACACATCCTTAGGTGTTCGAATGCCACGTTTGTGAAAACATAGAGCACTAACACCCTGGATTTTGGCTTGCGGTAACCCTTGCACCTGAAAAAGAGGTGACCACCAAAGGTTGTGTTGATTCATGGAGATCCCATCACGAAAACCATCACCCACCCACCAAAGCCAAGGCTTAATAGCTTCCCAAGCACGCCAGATGCTTTTAACAACAAAAGTACCCTGGATCTTAACAGGGTCTTTCATAATGAGCAGGGTTTGAAAACCAATCCCCTTCCAAGCTGGCCTATTGGCAGGAAATCCCGAAGAAATGCAATGTCGAAGAAGGATTTTCCAAGCTTTGTTGCCAGATAAGGCTCTGATGATCCATTTAGCACATGAGGAAAGCCCTTGTTTCTAGGTAGAAATAAGGTCAATCCCTTCGGACTCCTTGGGAGGGCAACAATACTCCCAAGCAACTCTGTTAAAACCTTGATGGTCAAAACTAGAGGCCCAAAGAAAATCCCGCAGAAGTCTTTCCAACTTCATGTAAGAGGCCTTATAAGGAGCTCAACATGAGGAGTATAGACATGAGTGACAACCAAAACCTTCGAACAAATTTGAAATTCACCGACCAGAGAGAGAGGCTTGGTTATCCAATAGGCCAACATTTTCTCAATCCTGGTTAAAACAACATTCCAAAGTTCCACAGGCGAAGCTTGAAAGGCAAAAGGAATGCCCAGAAAGAGAAAAATTTCGCCATGATGTAGCCATTTCCAGCCATATTAAAGGATCCAAGGCGAGGTGGGAAGAAAAGACTACCTATAACATTGTGTCTTGTGCCATTGAATGGTTGAGCCAGAAGCCAGGCAAAAGGTGTCCAGACATTGAAGAGCAGCCTAAACAAACATTATCTTCTTCCTCAATGAGAGTGAGAAAGGAGTCATCCGCAAAATGGCCATTGACAAGTTGAGAAGGTGACTCGGGCAGGGAGATACCACGGACACACCCAACAAAGATAGCATTAGCAAGTAAGTACCCAAAACCCTCTGCCACAAGAACATATAAAGAAGGAGCCAGACGACAACCCTAGCGAATGGATATGAAAAGACCAAAAGCCTCAGACTGACGGCCATTGATTGTGATGCAGGCCGAGGCATCTTCAAATAACATCTAGACAGACTAAATGAATCTGGGGCCGAAGTCAAGAGCTTTGAGCATAGCCAAAATAAATGGACACTCAATGTGATCATACGCTTTAGTGAATTCAATCTTAAGGAAGATTGCCAGCTATTTGGAGTGTCGGGCCCAATCCATCCCTTCCCAAAGAACAATGATATTATCCAGAATAAACCTAGACTCGATAAATTCAGTCTGCTCCGAATGAACAATCAAGGGTAGGAGATGACACATCTTGAGAGCCAAGCCTTTGGAAACGATCTCATATGAGACATTGAACAAGGTAATAGTCCTCCAATTGCAAATTCCCTCTAGATCCCCAGTCTTAGGGATAAATTTGATGTTACCCCGGTTAAGCATCTTTCACAAGGCCAAAGGGCTTTGTAGAACTCTCAAGGGAAACCATCACACCTAGGGGCTTTATCATCTGCCATGGAAAAAATGGCTTCCTTGAGATCATCAATGGTTAGTAAGAGATCACAAAAGGTCTGTTGAGACTCGAAAAGCCTTTTGGGAATATCAGCTAAGCACTCTTGCAAAGCTTGGACTTTGGCCAAAGAGTCTCCCTATGTTGTAAACACCTTCTCATAATGAGGGACAAAGGCTTGCAGAATATGAGGCAGCTCGGTGAGAACAACATGCCCTTCTTTGATTTTCTTAATCCCTACAGAGGTATGACAAGCACACAAAGACAAGAAAAATTATTTGGACGCCCTGTCACCCACCTTGGGCCAATGTAATCTAGCTTTGATTTGAGCTCCTCTAGCAGAGTAGTTATCTGCAATTTATTTCTGATGATGGAGCTAGGCTAATCAAAGTTGCAGGTTAGAATCAAAAGGATTCAAGGCCAAAGCTTCTGTGGCAGCACAAAGATCTTTGGTGGTCGCATCATACGAGCATCTACGATACATGGCAACTTATCTACCATAAATGCGCAGAAACCTCAGAGAGCGAGAAATCGCATCGTTCCAGCATGCAATCCAACCAGTGTGATGATGAGGCTTGGGTTACAAATTCCAAACCTTTTGAATGTGGGCCATCGTGGCTTGATGATGTAGGAGAGGTCGCAGATGCTCACTTTTGAGACTTGCTCAAGAGGGAGCTAAACTACCCTCTAATTTTGATACCACGCAAATACGACAAACATTAGAAAACCATAGCTGTAACGAGAGTGGTAGAGGTTGAGATAACTTCAGATATGAACCTCATCAAGGGCATCCTCTCCCACCTCCTCGTCCTAATGACATAGACATGTTGAGGCAACAAGTCGAGAATATAGCCCAACAACTCCACAGTGGTGTGAAAAATGCCTGATTTTCACTTAATGATATTTGTCCCTATCCCTTTGATAGGAATCTACATATTCCACCTTTCCGTGAGGGTTTGAAACACTTAAGTTTGAAAAGTATCAGGGAAAAGGAGACCCTCGAGATCATGTCAGAGAATTTCACTCAGCTTGCTTAGTGTTGGCATTACAATGGTTTGTTGATATGAGGATATTGAGAAGGTTGTTGGAGATTGATGATATAATTGATAAAGGATGATTACTATCTTAATAATATTATTTTGTCATTGATGTCAAGAAATTGATTTTTTGATTCAGTATGATGTTGCCATATCTTAAAAAGTATGATTTGATGAGTATAAAGATGTCGATAAGTGACACAGAAAGAATGTGAAAATGAAGGATAATAATAAGTTCTTCAATGGGAAACTATTACCAAATTAGACAGTGATGAGATTATGATTATTTTTATTATTTTGATATCCTATATATGTGTATTCAAAGACTGAATAAGAAGGAGAAAAGTTCTCATGCAATTGATGAGTAAAGTTTGATACTGTTCTATTTTACCGAGCAAGGAGCTAGTCAGTAAACACCAAGGTTATCGTTGTCGGTTAGAGAGGAAAGAAGCTACTGAGTAAAGTTCAGAATTAACTAAGTGTCAACCGAGTAGTAACAGAATGCATTGGATGAATAAATACATTATTAAATGAAGGATGCCAATGAACTGGAGATTTATAGAATATTGGAATGACGTGCAAAAAGTTTGTTAAGGATCAATGGCAATGAAAATTCAAGAGTTAGATCTACAGCATAGACTGAACGGTCTTAACCAAACACAAGTACCAAGGAAGGAATAAAAGTTCCAAGGCAAGATAAAACATTTTTCAGTTCGAAGATTCAATGTACCTAATCAAGTTTGAAGATTTGATGGCTAAGATTAATCATGGGAAATGTGATTAAGGAGATTAAGCGGTTAGGAATTGCTTATAAATAAGGAATTGTTGATGAATAATAGGGGCGGGAAAATAGAAGAAAAGTGATGTTGCTAAAGGGATTACCGAGTACAGAAGATTGAAGATCTGATCAAAGAACAGATTGAGAAGCCCAGTAAGGATGAAGATAAGTCTTATGACAAGATTATTTTGAGCACATAGTGTCTGCTTTAGCATTTCAGATGTGAAGTTGCAAATATATTTTACTATTGTTATTTATTTGTGTAAGTGACAGGAAATCTCTTAACCGAGTGGACCTAACAGTCTTATTTGTAAATCCTCTAGTAAGGTAACATTCTGAATGAGTGTTTGAAATCCTCTGACAAGATCACTTCTAACAAAGTGCAAGATTCTAACAAATTTGAGGGAAACCCCTTGACCGGGTCACATCTAGCAATATGTTTATGTAATCTATAACAGGATTGGCTTTTAACAGAGTATACTCTAGAAGAGTATATTTTCTTTGTGGGTCTGAAATCCCTGGTGGTTTTCCCTATTTGGGTTTCCATGTTAAATCTGGTGTTAAATGTGTTTTGATATTTTAAGTTTATCAGTTTATGAGTTTGAATGTTTTATAGTCATTGTTGCATATCAAGTAAGTTCTACCGAGGTTGAATCTGATAAAGAATTTGGATTGTGAGCTTATCTAATTCACCCCCCCTCTCATCTAACTAACAATTGGTATCAGAGCTTGGACTTCGAAAGAAAAGTTTAAAGGAACTTGAGGCAAGATCCAAAGATTTATAAAAGGGATGCACCAAAGCTGAACAAGTCAAGTTTCTCCACATGGCAGAAAAGGATGAAGCTACATTTATCAGGAATTGAAGAATATGCAACATATTATTGGGAGAATGATACACTGCACCTAGCACCCACCCTATGATGATGGAAGAAATAAAGGAAAAGCAAGAACATATTCAAGCTATGATTGAAATAACATCAACATTGACCGACTCAGAGTTTAATGACCTAGAAGGTTTTAATGATGCCAAAGCTATGTGGAATAAGCTTATATCTGTGTATGGTGGTGATGAACCTGTTCAAAGAGAAAAAGTAGACAGCCTAAGAGGACAACTTGAATCCATGAGAATGAATGAAGGTGAGAACATAATCCAATAGAGTACAAGGTTAAAGGAAACTGTCAATCAAATCAAAGAAGCAGGAGGAACTATTGAAGAAAATGATGTAACAAGTAAGTTGCTGAGAACACTTCTACCTGCTTATGCCATTCAAGTCTCTGCAATTAATGAATTAAGGTCTGTACCAAACATGTCAGTCTCTTTGGATGCTACTATTGGTAAGCTACATGCTTTTGAGTTAAGTAATTTTGATAACAGTGGGTCTTCGGTAAACAAAGTTGAATCTGCATTCAGTTCTTTTCATCTTGGTGAATCTAATGGTTACAATGATAGAATGTATAAGTATACTGAAGGAAATCACAGTGGAGCAAGTAAAAGATTTCGCAAAAACATGGAAGAAGTACACAAACTATATGAGGAAATCAGAAAGCAAGAAGAGTTTGAAGCATTATTGGCCAGAAGGTTACCGAGAGGCAAAGGTAAGTATAAAGGAAAGCTGCCTTTGAAATGTCTTAACTATGATAAAATTGGACATATGGCTTCTAACTATCCTGACAAAGAATCTAGTGAAAAGAGGGAATACTGAGATGATAGACATAAAGACAACCAATACAGAGGACATCGAGACTTCAAAAGGAGAGATAGAAAGACATGCCTTGTAGTTGATGAGGAATCCAATGATAATAAATCTAATGAGACTGAGACAAAGGAAGTTGTATATGTGGCTATCAAAGATGGATTAGATGAAGAAAGGTATGAAGAAAAAGCCTTGATATCACACATAAAAAATAATGATTCTTGGATCATAGATAGTGGATGCTCACATCACATGGCAGGTGATAAACACAAGTTTGTTAAATTAGAAGATTATGATGGAGGTTATGTAAGATTTAGTAATGATGCACCATGTCCGGTAAAAGGTAAAGGTTCTATCACACTTGTTGACAATGCTAAATGTGATGATGTATTTTGGGTTGAAGGTCTAAGATACAATTTGTTGAGTGTAGCACAGCTAAACAATACAAGATATCGTATAGAATTTCAGAAAGGAATTGTCAAAGTTCATGACAAACATGGAAAGTTGGCTACTACCGAGACTCAAATAAGAGGTAATACATTTCATCTTGACTCAACTTTGAACAATTGTCTGTATGCAAAAATAAAAGATACCTGGTTATGGCATAAAAGGTTTTGTCATGTAAATTTTGATAACCTGATCAAAATAAGTAGGAAGCACCAAGTAAGAGGTTTACCGAGCTTAGAAAAACCTGAGAATGCTATGTGCCAAGGATGCCAGATGGGTAAGATGACAAAATCAAGCTTTACAAGTAAGTCTTACACTTCTAAAGGAATTTTAGATCTTGTGCACACTAATCTTTGTGGTCCTATTAAAGCTCAAAGTTATTATGGTGATAAATACTTAATATTATTTGTGGATGATTACTCAAGGATGATGTTAGTTATGTTTTAAAAGAGAAATCAGAAGCCTTGCAAATGTTCAAATGGTATAAGGCAAGAGTTGAAAATGAAACAGGAAGACAATTGAAATGTCTAAGATCTGATAGAGGAGGAGAATTCATTTCAGATGAATTTAACTTATTTTGCAATGATCATGGTATAAAGAGACAAGTATCTGCACCAAGAACACCACAACAAAATGGAATAGCTGAAAGAAGAAAAAAATCTATTGTAGATTGTGCCAGAACATTGGTGATAGAAAAGAGAGTACCTCAAACATTTTGGAGAGAAGCAATAAGCACTGCAGTTTACACCCTGAACTGAGTACAATTGAAGAAAGGAACTATGAACACACCGTATGAAATCTAGTATGACAAGAAACCAAATGTAAGTTATTTTAAAATATTTGGAAGTAGATGTTATGTTCACAAAGATGACATAAATGGAAAATTTGATCAGAAAAGTGAGGAAGGAACTTTTCTTGGTTATTCCTCTAGGAGTAAAGCATTTAAATGTCTGATCAAATCATCTAATAAAATTGTGGAAAGTGCAAATGTGAAAATTGATGAATTTGCAGAAAGAAATGATGAAGGAAATTCTAAAGAACCGGAAGATTATGAAGAGTTTGTATATGGACAACCGAGAAAGTTGATGAAGAAAATGAAGAAAATACTCAGTTACCGAGTGATGAAGAAGATCATAGAGAGCCTACCGAGCATATATTAGCAAAATATATCAGAAGAAATCATGCATCAAGTCGGATTATAGGAGATAAGGATGACCCAGTTATGACAAGAAACAAACTGAGACAGAACACATGTTAGTTTGAAACAAGGATAGTAAAAGAGGCATTAAGCAATGGAGATTGGGTGAATGCTATGACAGAGGAGATTGAACAAATCAAGAAAAATGAAACATGGACACTGGTCCCAAGATCGAAAGAGAAAAATGTAATCTGTACAAAGTGGATTTTCATAAATAAGCTAAATGAAAAAGGTGAGGTCATTCGGAATAAAGCAAGATTAGTTTGCAAAGGTTATGCTCAAGAATAAGGAATAGACTATGGTGAGACTTTTGCACCTGTGGCTAGACTTGAGGGAGTGAGAACATTGTTGGCATATGCTGCTTACAAAAATTTCAAGGTATATCAAATGGATGTTAAATCTGCATTTTTGAATGGTATACTAGAAGAAGAAGTTTACATTGAACAGCCTAAAGGATTTATTGAAGAGAAGAATAAAGATCAAGTATGTAAGTTGAACAAAGCTTTATATGGTCTAAAGCAAGCACCTAGAGCATGGTATGAAAGGTTACACTCTTACTTGATAAAAATTGGATTTATAAGGGCTAGTGAAAACAACAACATGTATATGAAGAATGATAAGGAGAATGAAATACTGATGTCAGCCATATTTGTTGATGATATTATTTTTTGTGGAAATGATTCTTTATGCAAGAACTTTGGAAATGAAATGTGCAAAGAATTTGAGATGTCATTAATCGGTGAAATAAAGTATTTTATAGGTTTAAAAATTCTGCAAATGCACAATGGGAGTTTCATTACTCAATCCAAGTATATAAAGGAAATCTTGAAGAAATTTGGAATGGAGGATTCTAAACTTGTAAGTACTCCTATGACTACTAATTGTAAACTATCAAAGAATGATGAATCTGCATCTATTGATGAGACACTTTACCAATCTATGATTGGAAAGTTGCAATATGTAGTTCACAATAGGCCTGATATAGCACATGCAGTTGGTATAGTTGCTAGATTTTCTGCAGATCCCAAAGAAACCCATATGACAACAATCAAAAGAATTTTTAGATACTTGAGAGGCACTGAAGATTATGGTTTACTATACAAAAGGAGGAATGATTTTGACTTAAAAGTCCATACTGATGTTGATTGGGCAGAAAATATTGATGACAAGAAAAGCACAAGCAGTGTAGCTTTCTTTTTGGGAGAAAGACTAGTGAGTTGGCTTAACAAGAAACAAGGATGCATTTCACAGTCAATAGCTGAAGCTAAATATGTCGTTACAGCATTGAATTGTACCAATATAGCATGGATCAAACAACTGTTGGAAGGTATGAACGAGACAGTTACCAAGCTAGTAACTATATTTTGTGATAATACCAGTGCTATTAACATTTCAAAGAACCCAGTAATGCACTCTAAGAGAAAGCATATCTCTATAAAGTATCATTATCTAAGAGAAGAAGTTCAAGAAAAGAAAGTTATGCTGGAGTATGTTAGCACAAAGGAACAATTAGTAGACATCTTCACAAAGCCACTGCCAAGGGACACTTTTGAGTATCTCAGAAGCAAGTTAGGGGTCCTACCCCTATCTACTACTCACTAATAGAGTTCGGTGAAAGCATCAATTCTATGACTCAACAGAATACTATTTGTGAGTTGATGTTGTTTTACACACTTTAGGAGGAGTTTCTAAAGTTGTGCAGGTATTAGTGAATGAAGACAAGCTGCTTTGATCAAGACTAAGATGATACATTTGTATATGTCTTAACTGCAAGGAAATTACTTCATAGGGGAAGTCATCATGAATTAGTTTTACTTTTTGCATTGTTGTCAAAGGGGGAGAAGACTAAAGGAGAAGACTATTGGGTGAAGACTAATGACTGGGGGAGAAAATTTCAGGGGAAGTTTTATAGCTCAAGGGAAGAATTACAGCAGTCCAAATCAATTGGGATACATCAAATGTTGGTATTTCCATCAATGCCAAAGGGGGAGATTGTTGGCATTACAATGGTTTGTTGATATGAGTATATTGAGAAGGTTGTTGGAGATTGATGATATAATTGATAAAGGATGATTACTATCTTAATAATATTATTTTGTCATTGATGTCAAGAAATTGATTTTCTGATTCAGTATGATGTTGCCATATCTTAAAACGTATGATTTGATGAGTATAAAGATGTCGGTAAGTGACACAGAAAGAATGTGAAAATGAAGGAGAATAATAAGTTATTCAATGGGCAACTATTACCGAATTAGATAGTGATGCGATTATGATTATTTTGATTGTTTTGATATCCTATATATGTGTATTCAAAGACTGACTAAGAAGGAGAAAAGCTCTCATGCAAATGATGAGTAAAGTTTGATACTGTTCTATTTTACCGAGCAAGGAGCTAGTCGGTAAACACCAAGGTTATCGTTGTCGATTAAAGAGGAAAGAAGCTACCGAGTAAAGTTCAGAATTAACCAAGTGTCAACCGAGAAGTAACAGAATGCATTGGATGAATAAATACATTATTAAATGAAGGATGCCAATGAACTGGAGATTTATAGAAGATTGGAATGACGTGCAAAAAGTTTGTTAAGGATCAATGGCAATGAAAATTCAAGAGTTAGATCTACAGCATAGACTGAACGGTCTTAACCAAACACAAGTACCAAGGAAGGAATAAAAGTTCCAAGGCAAGATAAAACATTTTTCAATTTGAAGGATTCAATGTACCTAATCAAGTTTGAAGATTTGATGGCTAAGATTAATCATGGGAAATGTGATTAAGGAGATTAAGCGGTTAGGAATTGCTTATAAATAAGGAATTGTTGATGAACAACAGGGGCGGGCAAATAGAAGAAAAGAGATGTTGTTGAAGGGATTACTGAGTACAAAAGATTGAAGATCTGATCAAAGAACAGATTGAGAAGCCCAGCAAGGATGAAGATAAGTCTTATGACAAGATTATTTTGAGCACATAGAGTCTGCTTTAGCATTTCAGATGTGAAGTTGCAGATATATTTTAATACTGTTATTTATTTGTGTAAGTGACAAGAAATCTCTTAACCGAATGGACCTAACAGTCTTATTTGTAAATCCTCTAGCAAGGTAACATTCTGAATGAGCGTTTGAAATCCTTTGACAAGGTCACTTCTAACAAAGTGCAAGATTCTAACAGATCTGAGGGAAACCCCTTGACCGGGTCACATCTTGCAATGTGTTTATGTAATCTATAATAGGATTGGCTATTAATAGAGCATACTCTAGAAGAGTATATTTTCTTTGTGGGTCTGAAATCCCACAGTGATTTTTCCCTATTTGGGTTTCCACGTTAAATCTGGTGTTAAATGTGTTTTGATGTTTTAAGTTTATCAGTTTATGAGTTTGAATGTTTTACAGTCATTGTTGCATATCAAGTAAGTTCTACCGAGGTTGAATCTGATAAAGATTTTGGATTGTGAGCTTATCTGATTCACCCCCCCTCTCATCTAACTAACACTTAGAAGTGGCATATGAAGACACATATCTAATGTGCCTTTTTCCTCAAAGTTTGGGAGGGACAACCACACAATGGTTTTCACGATTGCCAGGTGACATTAGGACATTCAAAGAACTGGTCCAAAAGTTCATCGCACATTATTCACACAAAATAGAATGCGAGGTTACCATGGCAAATCTGTGCAATACCAAATAAAATCTAGGGGAGCTATTTTCATCTTTCCTGCAATGGTGGAGACAACTGTCTAGCAGATGTTCTCTTCATCTGCCTGAATGAGACCTAGTGGAAATATTTATTTCCAACTTGAATGATGAAATGGAATTCCACCTAGACATGAAGGGCACATAGTCCTTTGATGACATGATAACCGAGGGACTAAAATGTGAATGGGCCCTTATCAAAAAGGGACTTATCAAGATATACAATAAACCAAAAGATGGCGCTCACCTGTGTTTTAGTAGGAATAAACCCAACTTATGGAACAAGAACAAAAACATCGTCAATGATGAGGTCGTAGATGCAAGTACCATAAAGAGTGCACAACCTGTTGTCAGATTTGTGGGGCAAAATCCCCCTCCTAAAAACAACACTATTGCTCCTCCACAAAATCCATGTCACAATGCACCGCAAGAGGAACCAAGACAATGACAACAAAATTATAAACCAAAACTTACATACACACCCTTAGAGGAACCCATCGAAATGGTATTGCGTAAATTGGTCTCTTCAAATCTGGTGACCTTACCAAAGACATCTAACTATGAACCCCAGGTCAAACCTCTATGGTGGAGAGATAATGAACATTGTGAATTCCACCAAGGGAAAAGGTATAAAATAAGTAACTGCCATAGACTGAAAGCTCTTGTTCAAGATCTTATTGACCGAGGAGAAATTGAAATCAAAGGACATGACCCAAAAACCTCAAATAATGATCATCTCATGTTCAAGAATCCGCTTCCATAACAAGATCAAAGGGGTCCTTCCACCTCAGAGTGAGAAACTAATACAACTGATTACACGTGAGCTTCCTATAATTATACTGTGAATCACCTATATGATGCTAACGAACAAATTGCAATCATCACCATCAAAAACTCACATCCTAAATGCAATGTTATTACGCATCACAATAAGCTCACCATAAAAGTAGCTCCACAAGGCACAACATCCATCCCAAAGCAGTATAACCTTGTGGAATAGTTAGATAAGATGCCCACACTTATATCCATCCTAGAGCTTTTGCACCTATCCCCGTCTCATAAAACAATCTTGGATCAAGCTCTCCAAGAGGCGTCAGTCCCTTCCAATCTTCATACAAATCAATTTCAAGCTATCGTTGGTAATCTAAGGTCATCACCATGTCTCACTTTCTCTGAAAGTGACAATACATCCTTCCAACAACCACATAATGCCTCACTCCATATTGAAGGATTTATAAACCAACACAGGATCAAGCGAGTCTTAATTGACAATGGCGTCGGTCTGAATATATGTACATTACAGTTGGTCACAGCATTGGGATATGCAATAGAATCAGTGAATCCCAGCAAAAAGATAACCATAAAAGCCCATGATGATGCAAAGCATTATTCAAAAGGAGCAGTTGTGTTACCAATCCGAGTGGGCCCAGTGATGAAGCACATCATCTATCAAGTTTTGGACCTTCCTCTACCTTATAATTTGTTTTTAGGAAGACCTTGGATACATGCTATTCAAGCCGTTCCATCTACCTATCATCAGTGTATCAAGTTTCCCCATAACGGTGTAGAAATCACAATCCTGGGCAATGCAAATCAATTTGCATATTGTAACAATATTAACCATCAACCAAAGATTGTTGTTCCTAATAATAGAGAAGCTATCCCATCCACATCATATGTTAGTCCAACCTCTCTTTATAGCTCAAACACCCCTATACCAAAGCAAGAGAAGCTAAAAATAAAAATGGCAGAGGAAGGACCTGGGGAATATAATTTAAGCCAACTCTTTTGTGTTGGGCAATTACCCATTTCTCCTAGAACTTATGGAAAACCTCAAAAGTTACTTCAAACACCACTAGTGAAGCCAACATGCACTTTGGCACAATTCAACCCTAGAAAAAGTCAGGAAGAGGAAACTAGAGATGAGGACCTAGCATAATGGATCTACAAAGACCCTAATACCACAAAACGCCTACATGCTAAGCTACCCACAGATAAATATGGAAAAGGTCTTATTATCATGCAAAAAATGGGCTATGATGGCCAGAGTGCTCTAGGACCTAGCAAACAAGGACGAAACGAGCCCTTACCACCAGAGTTAAAACCAAAAGATAACACTGGATTGGGTTTTCAAAAGGAAGTTTGTCCTAAACTCAGATTGAAAGGAAATCCTAGCACCCCTCTATATTAGCCTAATACTCTAAAGAGGCCACCTTTAATTATATCAGCAGCGCCAACAAAACCAACTGCACCAATAAGGCTGAGAATTCTATCAATAGCATCCACAACACTACTTACCCTGCTTAAAATACCTACAAAATACATAATCCCACTATTAGCACCGATAATACTTCCTACAATACCAATAATCCTACTTGCAACACCAATCATCTTACCAATCAAACCAACAACCCCATCAACAACATCAATGGCACCCACAGTACCAACAATTCCACCACCAGTAGTACATCAACTGATTACAACTGCAGTGTTCAACTCAAAAGATATCCCTGTTTGGTATAGTAATCGGATACTAGAAAGCGACTCAAAGATTGACTCACACAAGTGGGAATTCGATTACGTACATCTCAATGCTTCAGATGAGGAAGACACATCACCACCTCCACCTCGCAAAGAAATCCCTATTTACAAAGAAGCACAGATTAAAACCTCTTGGGTTACTAAACTGGAAACACCTTCTACAGACCCTATGTCACATCCTACGCCTAATTCTGACAGGGAGAGTACCATTAACGACCTTCACCACAATGTCTTAACCCTCACTGACACATCCCATGAACTTAATCTGATCAATGAGGTAATTCCCATTATCTATCCTGAACTCATCGAATGGAACCAACCAAATCCCCATGCCTTGACCAATTCCAAAACGATGAGGCGATCATTGACTTTTTGGAACTACGGGATAACATACCAAGCGGGGATCACAATTTTGGCATTATAACAGACAGTGAGACCATTGGCATTCCAATTACAATGAGAGATTGTTGGCATTTCAATAAGGATACTGAGAAGGTTGTTGATGACTATGGATATAACTAATTAAGGATGTTCACTGTCTTAATATTATTATTTTGTCATTGATGTCAAGAAATTGATTTTCTGACTTAGTATGATGTTGCCACATCTTAAGAAGTATGATTTGATGAGTATAAATATGTCGGTAAAAGACGCAAAAAGAATATGATGAATAAGGGGAGAAATAAGTTATTCAATGGGCAACTATTACCAAGTTAGACAATGATGAGATCATGATGTTTAGATTGTTTTAATATCCTACATATGCTATTGTTTGAAAGGTTAATACTATACTATGTTACCGAGCAAAGAACCTAGTCGGTAAACCCTAAGGAACCTAGTTGGTAAACCCTAAGGTTATCGCTATCGGTTAATGAAGGCAAAATGTCTACCAAGTGAAGTTTAGTATTTACCGAGTTGTAACTGAGCTATAACAGAATACATTAAATGTTTACATGTGATATTTAATGAAGGAAGCTAATGAGCTGAAGTAGATTAAATGATTGGTAAGTTGTGTATGAAGATTGCTAATGAATCTATGGCAATGAAATATCGGGAGGAAGATCTACAGCTCAGATTGAACTGCAATACCCTAGCACAAGTTCCAAGGTGGGGTAAAACATTTTCAGATCGAAGGATACATTGAACCTGGACAAGATTGAAGATCTGATGGCTATGATTGATCATGGGAAATGTGATCAAGGAGATTAAGCGGTTGGAAGATTGTTTATAAATAGGAAATTGTTGATAAACAATGTATGCGGGCAAGTGTATGCATAGGGATGCTACATAGTGATTACCGAGCACAGAAGCTTGAAGACCTGTTAGAATAACAGAGTATAAGAGCCCAGCAGATAGACAAGATTAGTTCTATGTCTAGATTGTGTTGAACAAATAAGAATCTACTTTAGCATTTTTAGATGTGAAGTTGCAGACATATTTTTATTACTGTTATTTTGTAAAGTAGCAGAAAATCTCTTAACTGAGTGGACTTAACAGTCTTATTTGTAAAATCCTCTAGCAAGGTGACATTCTTATTGAGTATTTGAAATCCTTTAACAAGGTCACTTCTAAAAAGGTGAAGATCCTAACAGATCTGAGGGAAATCCCTTAACCAGGTCACATCTAGCAATGTGTTTGTAATCTTTAACAGGATTTGCTTTTAACCGAGCATACTCTAGAAGAGTATATTTTTTAGTGGGTCTAAAATCCCACAGTGGTTTTTCCCTATTTGGGTTTCCACGTTAAATCTGGTGTTATATGTTTGTGATCGTATCTATTTATGGGTCTGCATACATTACTATTTTTCTGATAAGGTTACCGAGGTTGAATCTATTATTTTTATTGAAGATTAAGTTTGAATGATTCACCCCCCCCTCTCATATTGTTAGCTTGACATCTATACTAATCATATTTAGTATCAGAACTATCACACAAAGATGGATTTTCCATCGAACTTAAGAGCGCAACATACTTTGGGGCAGATGCCAAACCTTTCAGCTGCAAAAATATCACAATAAATCATTAATCTTCTAGTGAAAACCACAATGTGGCACTATTTGATCCCAAAAAAGTAAAAAGAAAGAGCATATCGAACGGTGAAAACCTCCCTGAGGCACTTGAGGATGAAAGGTTTGACATCCTCCCCTCTAGTACAAATCAGGAACGATCAACAATCCTCATCGAGGAAACAAAAGAATTCAATGTGGGGATCCCTGAGACTCCCAACCAAATACATCTAGCATCTCTTTTAACTCTAGAGGAACAACCTAAATTTGTAGAATTCTTCTAGAAACGTTAGATCAAATTTGCATGGTCATATGCAAACATGCCTGGTCTAGATCCTGATTTAGTCATACATCACCTCATCATGGGAGAAGGAGCTAAACCGGTAAAACAAAAGCTCAAAAAGATGCACCCCTAGATAGTTGTACTAGTCAAAGCAAAACTTAAGAAACTCCTGGATGTTGGTTTTATCAGACCAATTGATTACGCAAAGTGGATCTCCAATATAGTACCTGTTGGTAAACAAAATGGGGACATTTGTATCTGTACAGATTTTAGAGATCTAAACAAGGCATGTCCTAAGGATGACTTCCCCCTACCAAACATTGACATGATTGTGGACCTAATAGTAGGATATGCCATGCTTTCTCTTATGGATGGCTTTTCAGGGTACAACTAGATAAAGATTGCTCCAGAAGATCAACATAAAACTACCTTCAAATGCCCATGGGGAACATACTGTTGGAATGTGATTCCTTTTGGTCTAAAGAATGCAGAAGCAACCTATCAAAGAGCTATGACCACCATCTTTCATGACATGATGCATACCATAATGGAGGATTATGTCGATGACTTACTAGAAAAATCATTAACAAGAGTAGGTCATCTTGCCATATTAGATAAAATCTTTGACAAACTAGAACAATATCATGTTGGACTCAATCCAAAGAAATGTACCAGTGGAGTAACCTCAAGGAAGCTTCTAGGATACATTGTCTCAAGCAAGGGCATTGAGGTCGATCTAACAAAATTCAAAGCAATCATGGACATGCCACCTCCGAAGAACATTAATCAGCTAAGGACACTACAAGGACAACTACAATCAATTCAGAGATTCATTGCACAACTGGCAGATAAGTGTCATCCCTTTACACATTTGTTACACAAGAACATCTGCTTTCAATGGGATGTCAGATGCCTACAAGCATTCCAAATGCTTAAGGACTATCTCATGAATACACCGTTGTTGATCCCACCAGATCCAAGTAGACCTCTCTTGCTATATATCTCAGCTACAACCACAACATTAAGAGTACTGCTGGCACAACATAATTCATAAGGGAAAGAGTGTGTTGTTTACTACATCTCTCGCACACTAGTTGGCTATGAACTCAATTACACACCTATTGAGTGAGTTTGCCTAGCAGTAACCTTGGTAGCCACAAAACTGAGGCACTACTTGTTGACACATAAAGTACAACTCATTAGCAAGATCGATCCACTAAAGTACTTAGTCAGCAAAGCAACATTGATAGGCCGCTTCGCCAAATGGGTGATGATTTTGAGTGAATTTGACATTGAGTATGTGGATCGTAAGGCTATCAAAGGCCAATTTATTGCAGACCAGTTGGCTGATGCACCACAAAAAGATGATCATCCTCTTATTTCTAACTTCCCAGATGAAGATATATTCATGATCATAATAGTACAACCCTAGGAGTTATATTTTAATGGTTCATACACTAGACATGGCTCGGGGGCAAGCATTATGTTTATCACACCTCAAGGTGACAACATCTTGAAGTCTTACCGAATAACATTTCCATGTAGGAACAACATAGCAGAGTATGAGGCCTTGATTATAGGACTCAGATTAGCCATACAATGGAAACTGAAAGAGCTACAGGTATATGGTGACTCCCAACTGGTCATCCGACAAGTCACCGATGAATATCAAACCAAGGATGATAACTTCATGTCATACAAGCAAATGGTGGACAGTTTAAAAACATCATTTACAACTATCACCTCTGAGCAAATACCCAAAGATCATAATTGAGCTGCTGGCACTATGGCTACCATTGCATCTCTCCTAGATTTTCCACAGAATTCAACATGCTACGAGTTCTTGGTAGAGAAACTTTGGATTCCCACTCATGATATCCCCGAATCTGAGATGATATGTCACCTTGTCAGTTCCAAATCACCATGGTACGATGATTTCTATACCTACCTCAGTGATCACACACTTCCTCCCAACCAATCAAATAACCAACGTAAAACCTTCATCCGTCAAACAGCTCGATATACCATTATTGTCGAAACCCTATACTGCCGTAGTCTTGATGGTACTCTCCTTTGATGTTTGGAACAAGATGAGACAACAAAGGCCTTGGAAGAGGTACATGAAGGAATTTGTGGGACTCACTCAAGAACTCCCTCGCTAGCAAAGAAACTCATGCAAGTAGGATACTATTGGCCATCCATGGAAAAAGACTCCTACTATTTTTTAGAAAATGCAAGAAGTGCCAAGTTCATAGAGACTTGATACATTCACCAACACAAGAATTACAACCAATCAAAACACCATGCCCTTTTTATCAGTGGGGCCTTGACCTTGTGGGTAAGATCCATCCATCTTCATCCAACGACCATAAGTTCATCATTACTGCTATTGAATATTTCACAAAGTGGATCGAAGTTGTTCCACTTACCCAAGTCACCAACAAGTAGATCGCCACATTCATCCTTAATTACATCATCTACTGGTATGATTTACCCATGTCCATCACCATAGATAACAGACTCCCATTCAAGAATCAAGACGTCTGTGAACTCTATGAGAGATTTCACATCCAACACCGCTTTTCCACTCCCTATTACCCATAAGGAAATGCTCAGAATGAAGAATCAAATGAGAACATATTGAGAATACTCAAGAAGACAGTCAATGATGTTGTCCATGATTGGCACATTAAATTAAATCCAACATTATGGGCGTATCGAACCAACATTCAAAACCCTACAAGCGCAAATCCTTGCTCACTAGTCTATGGAGCAGAAGCTATCTTACCTATTGAAGTAGAGATACCATCTCTACAGGTATCCTTGCATAATATCATAGATAATGAAGCATACAGAGTATCATGTCTCCAAGATTTAGAGCTTCTTGATGAAAGGTGACAAGCTGCATACAACCACCTCAAGGCATATCAACAGCACATGAGCAGAAGCTACAATCATCGCATTTGACTTCGCACATTTGAGGTAGGTGATCTTGTTCTTAGAGAGAACCCTCGAATTCAACCAAAAAGGGAACATCAAGGCAAGTTTGAGTCCAATTGGTTGGGATCCTATGTCATCATTGTCGTCTTTGGGTCTGGGGCATATCAGTTAGCAACCTCCGAAGGCGAACCACTAGCTGATCCTATCAACAACATACACCTCAAATGGTTTCATACATAAGTTGTGTAGCGCATCTGGCTCCTTCCAATATCAACAAATATAAAAAACATTCAGAAAAAAAGTCCTGAATAAAATACAAAAAAATCAAGAAAATAGTAAAGAAAATCATTCATCCAAATGGTGAATAACCACTTCGGTGGCACCTTGGGTAAGTACGATGGTGAAAACCTGGCAAACAGGTGCTACTCGTAAATACTATGCTTCCATTGTCTTTCAAACTTGTTGCGATCACATCCATTATATCCATTGCATCCATCCATCCATCATTCAAACCATGGCTTGTTATTGATCTGCAATCATGATTATTCCTTCATGTGCCCTGCATCCTGCTTTTCATAATAATATCTAAACTAGGGGCAAGGCTCTTAACCAATTGATGGAAGTGGACTCTACATTACTTATGATTCATTAAGCTCTTCATTCAAAACTAACTCACAAACTACCAAAAACATTCACAACATTCCAAAAATCCAAAAACATAACAAAAACATCAAAAACAATAAAAAACATGGCAACGCATGATAACCTTTGTACATACGCATCGAAACAGACACCAAACAAACATTTTGAAATACTCCAACAATAATCACTTATCAAATAAACCAATCAATCAACACAAGTATGCACAACTGTCTTAACAAGGATGCATCCTTCCTTACCAAAACATAGACATGATAACATTATCTTTGACAAGAAAATTATGTTTAAGCTATCAAGTCCTTGGTCAGTTTGTTAAGTTATTTATTCATTTATATCAAGTTCCTACGCTACTCTAGGATATCCACAAGTGATTAGAGTAGCCAAGATGGTTCCTAAGTATCATTTTGTTTATTGTCTGTGAATTGTTCCAATGAAGTTCTGGGGCATGTCCTAATGGTGTCTACATGGGAAGTTCACTAAGTTACGTGATCTTATGCAAAATATAGTCATGGATCACTATGGCTTGCTGAATACAGTGTATACCTCGACCATTTGCGCATGAACCATTATGGAGGGTCCATATTCTTTATCTATGTTTCTTGCTTATAGGTACAATGCTCCAAACTTGGTTCCTACCACCTCGTCCAAGATTGATACTACCATGCTCAATGATGAAAAAACTAAAAGCACTATGGATTGTCATTCCATCTCATCTGTTTACATTGCATTTTGTTGCATATCACCCATCCATTTGATCATTCATTATTCATATTCATGGTTTGTATGCAAGTATAAACATGTTAAATATGAGAGGTTATTTAAAATGAATTGGTTTTGATATCATCATGACAAAGTTCTCAGATACATCATCACACATGTGCATTCCACAACTGTAATCTTTCATCAACTTGCATTCATATATCATGGACGCATAGCATTATCATTCCATAAAAATTTTAAATGCATCTAGTCCATTGTCATTTACTTACATGAAGATTCATTACATCCATTTAGATATTCATTTAAGTGCATTAAATATTATTTGCTGCATTCATTATCATTATCTAATGAATAATGATGAACAGTAAATACTCAACAGATACTGAGAGGGGGGGTGAATCAGTATAGGCAAAAAGATTTCCTTAACAACCACTTGAACTGCATAGACTGTACTAACTAGTAAACAGTATCACTGATCTAAAACAGGGCACTACCGGTAAAACACAGTATGACTATGAAAGACATAAATCGGTAACACTAAGATCTTCACCACACCTAATATCTCATTTCCATTTCACCCATATGCATAAACAAGTAATACATCATCAGAAATATAATGACCACTGGATCAACATGCATTACCAATTAACACAAAACACTAATCATCACATGAAAAAGCATCACACATGACACAGTGATTTTCACTTGGAAACCCAACTGGGAAAAACCATGGTGGGGATGAATACCCACAAGTTGTTCTTGAACTCTTCTGAAGTCCGCTCTCTTAGGAGCCTAATCGAGTTAAGGACTTTTCAATAGGTTCTACTAGGAACCGATCTTGCTAGGGATCACCTGGTTAAGGGATGGCTAAATACCTGGTTCAAGGTTAGAACCCTGTTAAAGGTTACCTTGCAAGAGGGTTTGAAGAACTCAATGATTTTGAGTCACCCTGTTAAATGATTTACAAAAAGCATGTTAAAGCTACCCAGTTAAGGGATTTTCCAGCTGCTGAAATGGTTAGAAGTCAATAGGTAAAACACTGATCTGATTAAAGCACTAAATGCCAAGGCAAATCCACTTTAGTTCCTTTACTTCTACAATCACACTCTGCAGGTATCTACACACTTCTCCGATCTGGCAAGAATCAAGTATCTCTTCACTTGGATACACACATAACATTTGCTAACAACCTTCTCAATGCAAATCATCATCGACCTTATAGGAAATAGATAGGTTGGTGGCATAAATCCTAAACCCTAAATATTTAAGTTATCAATACAGTCGGTCCAATCCCGACCGTTCAATCACATTGCATAGAATGAAACAATCTTGAACAAATCTCAAGATGTTCACCATTAGTCATTCTTTATCACTTCTGGAAGTTGATAACCCATCACGCGCTCTCCACCATTTACTAATAATTCGCACATTCCCAAGTTAGATAGGATCAATCTTCTTCATGCAAGATTCTCAAGGAAATTCTTCACGCGCACAAGGCTGATGTGGCAAAATGATCTGATACCGGTTCAATGTTAACCCATCATAGGATGTCATCGATCGAATCACACAGACCTAAAATGCATCAACCGAAAACCTTGAAGCCGAGACTACCAACTGATAGTGATAACATATGAAACCCCGATACTGGTTCACATACGAGTTCACCACTTTGCATATACGGGTTCACATCATCATACTGGTTCTCTTCATACCATCATATCGGTTCTCTTACCAGTTTGCTTTCTTCAATATACCGGTTCATTCTTTAGCATGTCGACATCAATGACAACATACAATATCATCATGTCATCAAACTCTGCACATATGCCAACAGTCTCCCCCTTTGGCATTGATGGCAATATACAAAGATATCTCTTTGCTTTACATCTTCTCCCCAATCTCTTATCTTCAAAACTGTAAATATCTTCTTTGCTTCACATCTTATCCCCCTTTGACAACAATGCCAAAGTGGAGGCAAAAACATCCATGTTCCACTATGCTGCTCCCCTTGAGGAGTAGCATTCTTCAACACATCAATCCGAAAAAGATTTGACAATGCAATACCTGACTGATGTGGAGCACATACCTTTAGTTCACCTCTTGAAGGGGCAGCACCCCTAATTCACCTCTTAAATAGGTAAATGTAGCCTTCAATAGAGGTTTGGTGAATATATCTGCTAACTGCTCCTTACTGGAAACATGTTCCAATACAACCTCTTTGTTTTGAACTTTCTCCCTCAAGAAATGAAACTTGAGCTCGAAGTGCTTGGTTCTAGCATGCAATACTGGATTCTTAGAAATATTATTGCACTTGTGTTGTCACAAAATATACTCACTAGTTCAGATACAGGGACATTGAAACCACTTAATACATGCTTCATCCAAATTGTCTGAGTATAGTTCATGAATGTTGCTACATATTCAGCTTTTATTGTAGACTAAGAGATACAACTCTGCTTCTTACTCATCCATGAGACTAGTCTACCATCGAGAAAGAATGCACCATCAGTTGTGCTCTTCTGGTCATCCACATTACCAGCCCAATCAGCATTTGTAAACACTTTGAGATTGAAATCATTACTGTATGGATACCACAATCCATAGTCTATAGTTCCCTTCAGATATATGAGAATCCGCTTGACTGCTACCAAGTGGGATTCTCTTGGACTTTTTTGAAAATGTGTAGTAATGCCCACTGCATGTGCAATGTTCGATCTGTTGTGTACTACATAGTGCAACTTACCAATCATTGAACGATATTCCTTCTCATTCATCAATGCTGAGTCATCTTCTTTTGACAATTTACAATCAGTCACCATTGGTGTACCAACCGGTTTGCTATCTTCCATGCCAAAGGTTCTCAACACGTCTTTGACATACTTAGACTGAGTAATAAAGATACCATCTTTCATTTGTTTAATCTATAGTCTAATGAAGAACTTAATCTCTCCAATTAGTGACATTTCAAATTCCTTCATCATCTCATCTACAAATGCATGAGTCATCTTGTCATCTCCACCAAAAATTATGTCATCAACAAACACTTCACAAATCAGAATCTGGTCTCCTTCTGACTTTAGATAGATATTGCTATCTTCACTTGTTCTTTCAAAATCAATCTTCACAAGATGGGAGTGTAAACATTCATACCATGCTCTAGGTGCCTACTTCAATCCATACAAGGCTTTATGTAGCCTACACACCATATCACTGTCTTCTGATAGGGAAAACCCATCTGGTTGCTCTATATACACTTCCTCTTCAAGTATTCCATTCAGGAATGCAGATTTCACATCCATCTGATACACTTTGAATCCCTTAAAGGCTGCATATGCAAGAAGCATTTGAACTCCTTCCAATTTGGCTACTGGAGCAAAGGTTGCTCCATAGTCTTCTCCTTCTTCTTGAGCATATCCCCTACATACCAATCTGGCTTTGTTTCTTACCACTATGCCATCTTCATTCAGCTTGTTTCTGAAAACACATTTGGTGCCAATAACATTTTTGTGATTAGGTCTGGGTACCAAAGACCATATACCATTCTTTTCAATCTGGTCAAGTTCCTCTTCCATAGCCTTAATCCAGTCTTCATCTTTATGTGCCTCTTTAAATGTTTTAGGATCAAATTCAGAGATCATGCAAGAACTTTCTTTGACCTTTCTTCTTGTAAGAATTCCTACATGCTTATCTCCTATGATCTACTTTGGATCATGATTCAACTTTAAATACCTAGGAATGATCTTAATAGATTCCTCTTGCTTTTCTTCTTCATCCTCATATTCATTAGCATCAGCATCTACTGGTGTAGGAGCACTATTACTGGTACTTGGTTGTTTTGCAACTGGTTCCCAGAAGGTTACATCCGGTTCATCTTCCGCTTGCTCTCTGTCAGTTTCCTCAGGTTTCTCAGAGGTTTCATCAACTCTAACATTGATACTTTCAATAATTCTCTGAGTCCTATTATTAAAACACTTAAGAGCTTTTCTCTTGGTGAAATACCCTAGGAATATTCCCTCATCACATTTTGCATCAAACTTGCTATGGTGTTCACTCCTCTTGATATAACATTTGCTGCCAAACACTCTAAAGTAGCTTACTACAGGAGTCTTAATGGTCCAATACTCATAAGGAGTTTTATCCTTACCTTTCTTTATGAGTACCCGGTTCATGGTGTAGACTACAATTCTCACCGCTTCTCTCCAAAAAGTGTGAGCAACCTTCCCTTGAATTAGCATCGTTTTGGCTACTTCAACTACAGTCTGGTTGTTCCTTTCTGCTGGGCCATTCTACTGTGGAGTCTGGGGGGTAGACAGTTGCCTCTTGATGCCATTCTCTTCACAATACTTATTGAATTCTCTAGAGGTGAACTCACCTCCTTGATTGGTTCTAACGCATTTGATCCTTTTACCGCTTTCCTTTTCAACTAGTTCTTTGAAGGCTTTGAAATTTCCAAAAGCTTCAGACTTGTCTTTCAAGAATGTGACCCACATAATTCTTGAGCAATCATTAGTAAGAATCATAAAGTACCTATCTCCCTGAACACTCCTAGTTTTCATAGGACCACACAAATCAGTATGCACAAGATCAAGTAAATTATCTGTTGTGAAAGATTTACCTTTGAAGGTTGAGGAAGACATTTTCCCCAGTTGACATTCTCTGCACAAAGGATTCTCTAGTCTTTTTAGCACAAGCAATCCTCTAACTACCTTGATCTTATTGGCCCTCACAATATTATCAAAATTTACATGGCAAAGTCTCCTATGCCATATCTAACTATCATCAAACTTAACCATTAGACATTGATTGATATTTGTATTTAACTGAAACAAGTTACCTTTGGTCTGCATACCAGTGGCCATCAGTTCACCACTCTTTCCTTTTATTTTACATACTTCATCTTTGAACTCCAAAGTGAGTCCTTTATCATTCAGCTGAGCAACACTCAAAAGGTTATGCCTAAGACCTTCTACCCAATACACATTATCAGCACTGCTTTTTCCATTTAAAGAGATGGACCCTTTATCTTTTACCATACAAGGTGCATCATTACCAAATCGGACTACACCTCCATCATACTCTTCCAGAGACAGAAACTTTCTCCTGTCACCAGTCATGTGGTGAGAACAACCACTGTCAATAATCCACTCATTAGAATTACCAAAGCGGGAGACAATAGCCTTCTTGTCTGGCACTTCTTCCTTGATGGCTACAAACACTATGTCTTCACTTTCTTCATCTTCTAATTCATCATTAGTGACACCTTCATCAACTGCAACAAGACAATTTCTCCTATTTCCTCCTTTGAACTTTTTGAACTTCTCCGGTTTGTCCTTATTATCACCATTAGGACAGTTTATAGCAATGTGTCCTATCCTATTGCAAGAATTTATTTTCAAAGGGATCTTACCTCTATATTTTCCAGTTCCCTTAGGAAGTCTCTTGGCCAGAAGAGATTCAAATTCCATTAGGATCTCCTCATCATCCATATCTCTGCTTTGTCTATGTTCACAGCTGGTACTAGCTTCTTTACCCTTTCTAGATAGTGCAACAGATGCTTTAAATGTTGAATCAGTCTTCTGAACATTGCCATCATAACTGTTTAGCTCATATGCAATCAACTTAGCAATGATGGAGTCAAGGGATACCTTTGTCTTGTCTATAGATCTCAACTCCTAAATAGCAGCAACCCTTATTGCATAGACTGGTAATAAGGATCTCAAACTTTGCTAACAACGGTGGGATCATCTATTTTGCCTCTAGCACTCTTGATGTTTCCTACAACAATTTTAATCCTAATACTATATTGTTGAATGGTTTCTCCTTCAACCATCCTCATATCTTCAAATTTACCTCTAAGGCTTTCTTCCTTAGCTCTTCACATGCTCATCACCGCCATAGATATTCTCCAGAGATCCCATACATCTTTAGGACTGTCTTTATCTTGAACATCTATAAACTCAATATCAAATAGACTACTGATAAGAGATTCCATCACTTGCCCATTCTCCTGAATTTCTCTTCTTTGATCATTGGTGAGAGTACCAGTAGGTACAACATTAGTATTCTCAACATAGTTCTAGTGTTGAGCACCCATCCTTTTAATGTATATCTTCGTTTTATCCTTCCAAATCTCAAAGTTGTCTCTGTTGAACTTAGGACCTTCCATCTTCATCATTAGAATAGGATCTTTTCCTCAAGCGGTTAAGCTTATAGCACAGAGGACCTGGTGGACGCTCTGATACCAATTGATGAATAATGATGAATAGTAAATACTCAACAGATACTGAGAGGGGGGGTTAAATCAGTATAGACAAAAACCTTTCCTTAATAACCACTTGAACTACAAAGATTGTACTAACTGGTAAAGAGTATCACTGATCTAAAACGGGGCACTACCGGTAAAACACAATATGACTATGAAAGACATAAACCAGTAACACTAAGATCTTCACCACACCTAATATCTCATTTCCATTTCACCCATATGCATAGACAAGTAATACATCATCAGTAATATCATGACTGTATATGGTGAAAATGGATAACAATGACAACAATATTGAAAGGCTAAATGAATCCAACCACTAAACCCTAGCCTAACAATCAACAAAGATCCACCATAACATATGAAGATTACCTAAGACAATGCAAATAACTCAAAAATCACAAAGATTATACCATCACATGTCCAATAGGGTTTTGATCTCCATTCTTCCTATCTCCATTGATCTTGCTTGATGTATATTTGCTCTCAGATTTTTGTATGCACAAGAGCTCAACAAAGAACGGAATGTGGTTGCAAGTAGGATCGTAGTGTAGCCAAGTCTCCAAAATTGTTGATTAGGGTTTGACAATGAAGAAAGCATCTTCTTTAATAGAAGACACTATAAGAAATGGAGGGTTAAGATTGAGAGGTGTAAAAAGAGAGGTCGGCTAGGATTAGAGGGTAGGTAAAGGAAATAGTAAAATAATGAAAGAGGTAGGTAGTGTAGGAATTAAGAGATGAATGACATGTGTCATATGTAGAAAAAGATAATGAATTAATTAAATAAATAAAGATTTATTTAATTAATAGAAGAAGGAGGACAATTAAATAAATAAAATATTTATTTAATTTAGGAAAGGGATGATTTAAATAAATAAATGTATTTATTCAAATGAGAAATAAGGCTAGAAGAGGATAAATGAATTAATTAAATAAATAAAAATTTATTTAATTAATAGAAGAATTAGGCTTAGATAATTAAATAAATAAAATATTTATTTAATTAAACATGACAATTTTGAGTGTCTACAATGACCACTGGATCAAAATGCATTACCACTTAACAGAAAACACTAATCATCACATGAAAAAGCATCACACATGACACACTAATTTTTCACGTGGAAACCCAACTGGGAAAAACCATGGTGGGGATGAATACCCACAAGTTGTTCTTGAACTCTTCTGAAGACCGCTCTCTTAGGAGCCTAATCCGGTTAAGGACTTTACAATAGGTTATGCTAGGAACTGATCCTATTATGGATCACCTGGTTAAGGGATGGTTAAATACCTGGTTAAAGGTTAGAACCCTGTTAAAGGTTACCTCGCAAGAGAGTTTGAAGAACTCAATGATTTTGAGTCACCCTGTTAAAGGATTTACAAAAATCCTATTAAAGCTACCTGGTTAAGGGATTTTCCAACTACTAAAATGGTTAGAAGTCAATAGGTAAAACACTAATCTGATAACAACACTAAATGCCAAGGCAGATCCACTTTAGTTCCTTTACTTCTGCAATCACACTCTGTAGTTATCTACACACTTCTCCGGTCTGGCAAGAATCAAGTATCTCTTAAATTGGATACACACATAACATTTGCCAACAACCTTCTCAATGCAAATCATCATTGACCTTTTAGGAAACAAATAGGTCGGTGGCATAAATCTTAAACCCTAAACATTTAGGTTATCAATACAGTCAGTCCAATCCTGACCGTTCAATCACATTGCATAGAATGAAACAATGTTGAACAAATCTCAAGACGTTCACCATCGTTCATTCTTTACCACTTCTGGAAGTTGATAACCCATCACACGCTCTCCACCGTTTACTGAGACTTCACACATTCCCAAGGTAGATAGGATCAATCTTCTTCATGCAAGATCCTCAAGGAAATTCTTCATGCGCACAAGGCTAACGTGGAAAAATGATCTGATACCGATTCAATGCTAACCCATCACAGGATGTTGTCGGTCGAATCACACAGACTTGAAATGCATCAATCGGAAACCTTGAAGTCGAGACTACCAACTGGTAGTCATAACAAATGAAACCTCGATACCGGTTCACATATTGGTTCACCACTTCGCATATACAGGTTCACATCATCATACCGGTTCTCTTGCCAGTTTGCTTTCTTCAATATACCGGTTTATTATTCAACATATTGACATCAATGACAACATACAATATCATCATGTCATCAAATTCTGCACATATACCAACATTATCATCATTACACCATTTTATCATTGCATTCAGGGCATTTAGATGCATTTAAGTAAATCTCCAATCATTTCATTTACTTTCATTATTAGACATTAACGTGCATTCATTTAGTAATTTAGGTGTAGTTAGTTGTATCTTAAATTGTTAAATATCATCATTTAGGTTTATTTAAAAGTACTTGCACTTGGATTCATTTAGTTACATTTAAGTGCATTTTATAATAAAAAACATTCATTCATTCATATAATGCATTCATTTTCACTTAGTTATTCATTATCATTTTTATTGCATTAAGGTGCAGTTATTCATTCTCCCTTAGTTGTATTTTCTTTGCATTATCATTTCCATTTATCACTTAGTCACATTTTATCTTAAGCCATTTACAATCACACATACTTAACATTTGTATTAACATTTGTTGGTTCACTTAAGTACATACCTACATTATATTTTGTATAAACATTTCCTTCTTCATTTAATTACATTCATCTAGAAGTATACATAATATCTTCCTCAACATCTCATTCATTTAGATTCATCTTCCAAACATACATTATCTATCATGTCATCGTCGTATCATAAAAAATGAACACATATCATCAGATCATCATCATTATTCATTATCTAAACTCATCATTTAACTTTATCATCATCTTTTACATCACATTAATAGGAGTACCCAAGTATCATCCATCAACACCTACATATACATGTTAGAAAATCATCCATAGCATGCATATAAAAATCATAAAATCATATCATCACCACATGCATATAGAATAAAAAATCTTCCATGGCATAAATCTAAGCATCAATCGTCCATGGCATAAATCTAAGCGTACATCATAAATCATCATCCTGCATAAAACCATACATAACATCAATATGCATATCATCACCAAATAGGGGATCTCCTCATCTATCACATCATATATCATCTCGCCAAAACATATGTATCAGAGTGCAGTGATGTCAAAAATATATCGGCTACCAAGAGCCATCCAAGTCACGGTCCAAAATAACAAATGTAACAAGTACAGAAGCTCTCTCAAATGGTACTATGGCCAGATGCTGCACCACCACTACCCCTTGCCCCACCTGCACTATCTCATCATGGAGGACCCATAACACCACCATTACTTTGCATCCTCTGAGATCGCTTTGATCTCACCTGACGCATCTATGAATAACTCAGTGGCCACTGACTGGATGGCACCACCTGCTCATATAAACCCCACCAGTAGTCAATTCTCCCCCTACCCGCTGGAGGGCACTCAATAATGCATCCAACAAACCCTGTCCCTATGCTCCCTCCAAGGCCCGAACTCTCCCGTAGCTGAATAAGCCTATCCACTGCATGAACCTGCTCCCGCCTCACTACTGTCAATTCTGACTCCCATGCAAACAACTGAACATCCCTAGCTACAACCTCTGCCTCCATATCCTCCAGCTGAGTCTACAAAAATGCTATCATATGCTCTCGCAAGTCTCCCCTCCCATCCCCATAGGATCCTCTCCTCCACATGTATCTCCCTCTCCTACACCTATAGTTCCCTCTCCCATCTCCATAGGCGCCTCTCCCTCCCCAATATCCCTACCTCCTACTCTGGTTCCCCTCTATATCAACGGACCTTGTGATAGTCGCAATGGTTTCCTGCCTCTCCCTCTCCTCTACAACCGTCCTCCTCCACCACCTCCTCCTCCAAATCCACCCCCAACCCCAAATCCACCGCCCCCACCTCCCCCACCTCCATCTCCTCCACCGGCACCTCCATCTCCTCCTCCTACTCTTCGCCCTCCTCTCCTCCTCCATCACTGTCTCCTGTCCTCCTCAAAGGATGGTATCGGCTCCGCTAGATCTAAAATGTGTGGAGTAGGATGTGCAATACAGTATTGTGTATACTCCTCCGCCACCCCTGCATCCACAATCTCAGGACTCATATGCCATGGTCTCACCTATAACGTGTAGAAATCTGCTAGGGCCTGATCATATGGTAACATTGGACCCCACTAAAATCTCTTCCGCACTGCACGTACATACTCTCTTGATCCCCTAGGCAATCCCTGCCTCTGTCCAAACTGTCTCATCACCCATCCTAGTACCTATCTGTCTACATTGTAGGTTGTCCTACCAATAAAAAACCATCTCACAAATACATACGGCAAGGCCTCTACATCATCCTCCCAAGGCTCACACTGAATATATGGCCTCCATATCACTGTATCTAGATCATCCAATGCCTGTCGCCACCACTCCAACTTCCCCAAGTGGGGCTAGCTCATCATACCTCCATACATATATACATAGGGTTGATCTGCCACCCTAAACCTTAGGCTAACTGGCTGTGTTACTGGCAAGCGCTCCCATGCCCAGATATGCAACAATGTAATCCCTATTCCTAGAGAACTTGTCTCTAGGTATACCACCTCATGTAGCTCCCTATAAAGATGCACTAACATGCATGGTCTTAATGCATAGCATGTCCCATTTATCACCATGTGCTCTATGACCTAGCCCCAACCAACGACCAATCCATGCGAACGTCGATCAGGGCACAGTAAACCCCCCACAATGCCTGCCAAAACAATTGGTAGTGGCTCATACAAGGATGCTATCTCCTCCCATGCTACCGAGCCATCATGAATGTATACATCCTTTTCAAACATTCGTTGTACAGCTATAGTCCCCAAATCTCAATCATAGGTCACCAGATCCCCTCGGATAGGGATGTGCAAAATTTGCCACACATCCTCTAGTGTAACGGTCATCTCTCCCATTACCAAATGGAACGTACAGGTCTCACTATGCCACCGCTCGGCCAATGTTGTCATTAGTCCGCGATTTGTCTGAATCGTAGGAAGATATAACATATCATATAACCCGGTCACTGTGATACAATCAATCTCGGCCTCAGTCAACTGCCCTTGCAGTTGCTACGTGGCTAGATGTCACTCCCGCATCTGTAAGATGGGAAGATCCTCCTACACATCCACACATCAACATACAATCAGTTGTTTTGTTTCAAACTTTATTAAGTTTAAACCTAGACTATCAATAGATACTTTGATCAAGTATCTTTAGGTCTCAACAGGTAAGCGATCATAGAAAACCTAGACTACAACAAACATTTATCATAATGGCCTAGTCTAAATGGGGCTTCTATGATTCAAAACAACTTATGCATGCATCCACCCAACACTGACATCTGGAGATCATTTTTTTCCTAACACTGGGGCATCTATTTTTTGGACAATAGCGTTATTTTGCTGACGATCGCGCTAAAACTATTGGGAAAAATGGTGTCTCAACCTTGCATTTATGTGAGGTTACTATTTATAGTAAGTTTTCATTTGAGCACGAAATGGTGCGAAACTCTCCCTGAAGCTTCTGGTTGGCTAGATAAGCATTCCGGTAAAGTTGCGTCGCAAGGTCACAACTAGTTTTGAAGATATTAAAGTTTTCGTCTTGGAGGGGTGCAATAAAATGTTTAAACTTAATTTTGGGGGCTTTAGAGGCTCCAAAATGCCCTGAAAAGTGGCTATAACTGGCGCAGCAGGTTACAAGGTGATAGAGCACTTCGCGAGCTTTTCGGTGCTTCAAACGGTTCGTCAATCGGACACCCGGTTCTCAAGTTATGGCCTCCGGAAGTTTGTACTCTTGAAATAGGAAAAATAATCTGTATCGGATACATAAATGAGCTGTAAAAGGGAGTGACACGTTTTGATGTGTGCTTTAATATGTCATAGGGCATCTAGAAGGGAGATAAGGTCGGCTACACCTTATTGGGTGGTTTTAGCCCATGGTTTTGTAATATCGTTTGACGGTTTCTTGTATTGTATCTCCTATTTATGAGGTGTGTGAGATAGAGGTTGGGTGTAAGAGTCCTATGGCTATTGAGTTGCCTCTGAATCTCTGATTAGTGGTACTCTTACGAAGAGCTTGCTCTGCAAGTATGTTGTAATCTATTTTTGATTGCTGAATAAAATATTGAGCTGCTTTTGGAGGGTGGGGTTTTTCTCCCGAAAGGGTTTTCCCCACGTAAATCATTGTGTTGTGGTATGAATGCTATTATATCTATTTCTATTTTCTGTAACTGTTGTAATAATCTGAAAAAGTTTTGCATTACCCTCCTCTCAAGGTTAGTGTAGGAAGTTGTTTCCGTTACTTAACTTCCTTACAAGTGGTATCAGAGCCTGATCACCTTTGGTTTCAATTGTGGGCAGTTGGGTTTTTTTTTGAACTAATCCAAATTTGAGTGGGAGCTTGTGTAGAAGACACTTTTTGATCTTGTTGCAGGAATATTCAGATGGCGAGTTCGTCAGGGAGAATAGAGGTGGAGAAATTTAATGGAAGTAATTTTGAGATGTGGAAGCTGAAGATGGAAGATCTGCTAATAGATCGAGATCTTTGGGATGCTATTGATGCGAATGTCCAAAGGCCCTCAGATCCTACTGCGATAGCTCAGTATGATGTTATGGACCGAAAAGCCAAGGGTCTAATCAGACTGTGCCTGGTAGACTCTGTTCTAATCAATGTCCATGAAGAAAACTCTGCAAAGAAGCTATGGACTAAGCTTGGTGAGATGTATCAAGTGAAAACTTTATTAAATCAAATTTTCTTAAGAAAGAAATTGTATTCCTTGAAGATAGAAGAGGGTGGACGAATTGCAAACCACCTGGAAGCATTCAATATGTTGGTGGCTCAATTAGTATCCGTCGGTGTTAAGATGGACGAGGAGGAGAAATGTCAGATCTTGCTTTACTCTTTGCCTGATTCATGGGATTCTCTTGTTATGGCTATCGGTAGTACTTCTGTTGTTTTGAAATCTGAAGACGTGGTGGGTGCCCTACTCGGTGAAGAGATGCAAAGGAAGGTATCCATCAGTTCAAAGGAAGCCCTAACCATTCATGGAAGACCTAAGGAGAAAGGCAAGAAGAATGAGAAGCGCGACAAGTCCAAATCCAAAGGGAGATCGAAATCTCCTGGAAAGTCCAAAGTCATTTGCTGGAATTGCGGTAAACTGGGTCACATCCGTAAGGACTGCAAAGAAGAAAAGAAGAAGAAGAAAAAGAAAAAGTTCAATTCTGATTCTGAGTCTGACAAGGAAGATGGCGATGCATTTATTGTGGCTTTAGTGACTCATGCAGGTAATGATGCCTGGCTAATTGACTTAGGTGCATCTTTTCATATGACTTCTAATAGAAATTGGTTTTCTAAATATGAAGGATTTAATGGAGGTAAGGTGTACTTGGGTGATGATTCACCTCTAGACATTGTTGGTCGAGGTAAAGTTAGAATCAGGTTTTCTGATGGTAGAATAAAAAGGATTAATGGTGTGCTGCATATCCCTGGATTAAAACAAAACCTGTTATCTGTGAGCAAACTGATAGATGCGGGTGTGCAGGTAGTCTTTTCTGAAACAGGATGTAAGATGATTAAGGGTGCTATGGTAGTTGCTAGAGGCGTCAGGTTTGGCACTTTGTATAAGCTTGAAGCATACACTGTTGAGTGTAATAGCACTTCTGTAAAAAGTAAATCTGTGGATACTTCACTGGAAGATTTGAAGGTTTCACCTTCAGCAGATGGAAATGGTTTTTGGGTACCTAAGGGTGCTCTTTCATCTAAAGCAAAGTTACCTGCAGAGAAGACTATGTTATGGCACCAGAGACTTGGCCACATTGGAGAAAAGGGTCTAAGGACATTGAAAAATAAAAATCTTGTTAAAGGTTTGAATGATTGTAATCTTGACTTTGATTTCTGTGAGCATTGCATTTATGGAAAACAAAACCGCGTTCAGTTTTACTCGAGTTCTCATAAAACTTGTGGTGTTTTGGATCTTATCCATTCTGATGTGTTTGGTCCAGTAGATGTCTCTTCGATTGGAAAATCCACATATTATGTTTCATTTATTGATGATTTTAGTAGAAGGACATGGGTATATTTTCTAAAGAGTAAATCTGAAGTTTTTAGTCGTTTTAAAGAATTTAAAGCAATGGTTGAGTTGTAGATTGGAAAGAAAATAAAATGTTTGAGAACTGATAATGGCGGTGAGTTTTGCTCTAATGATTTTGATAGATTCTGTAAAGACTATGGAATTAACAGGCAGAAGACAACTCCGTATTCTCCACAGCAGAATGGAGTTGCAGAAAGAATGAACAGGACACTGATGGAGAAGGCTAGGAGTATGTTGAGTGGTGCTGGTCTCGAACAAAAGTTTTGGGCTGAAGCTGTTGCCATTGCTTGCTACCTGATTAACAGGTCTCCTACATCAGCTCTTGTTGATAAAACACCTATGGAAGCATGGTCAGGTCACAAGCCTTCATTGAGACATCTTAGAGTTTTTGGTTGTGAGGCATATGCACATGTGCCAAAGGAGAAGCGAACAAAGTTGGAGAACAAGACTGTGAAATGTATCTTCATCGGGTATAGTTATGGTGTGAAAGGATACAAGCTTTGGGACCCTGTTGCACAAAAGGTAATTCACAGTAGAAGTGTTATTTTTAGAGAAATTAAGTCTCCTTCTGTTACATTGCAGCCAGAACAGACTAAAAAAGAAGATGTGATTCAACTTCCTTCTACACCTGAAAGAGTTGAATCGAGACCCCTAAATAGGCAAGAATTTGAGGAGAGCTCGTCTAGCTCTGAATCTTCAGAAGAGGAGGAAGAACCTCCAACTCAGCTTGTTCGAAGGTCTACAAGACATAGACAACCACCTGAAAGGTATTCACCTAATGATTGGAGATGTATTTTTGCTCTGAATACTAGTGTGGATGAATCGAAATCTGTAGAAGAGGCATTAGGTATGAATGATGCAGAATCCTGGAAGATTGCTATGGAGGAAGAAATGGCAGCTTTGAAAAAGAATGATACATGGGATCTTGTACCATTGCCTAAAGGACGAAAACCTGTTGGTTGTAAATGGGTGTTCAAAAAAAAGATTGGTTCAGATGGAAGCATTGAGACGTATAAAGCAAGGTTGGTTGCAAAAGGCTACTCTCAAGTTGAGGGTGTTGATTACGATGAGATATTTACTCCTGTTGCAAAAATGACATCCATTAGATTTTTGCTTTCTATTGCTACTGCTTATGATTTAGAGGTTGAGCAAATGGATGTGAAAACTACTTTCCTTCATGGTGATTTGGAGGAAGATATTTATATGACACAGCCAGAGCACTATGTGGTGAAAGGCTAATTTGGTCTGTAAATTGAAGAAATCTTTGTATGGCCTCAAACAAAGTCCTAGGATGTGGTACCAGAAATTTGATACATATGTGTTGAGTTTGGGATTTGAATGTTCTAAATCAGATCACTGTGTTTATTATAAATCTGATGGTGATCATTTCTTATTCATTGCATTGTATGTTGATGATATGTTATTCATTGGTAAAGGGAAATGTATGATTTCAGAACTGAAGTCTCAGCTCGCTGCTAAATTTGAAATGAAAGATCTTGGTGCAGCAAAGCACATTCTTGGGATGGAAATTAGAAGAGATAGGGTGAACAGAAAGCTATGGCTAGGCCAGAGTAAGTATGTGAATTCAGTGTTACAGAGGTTCAACATCCAGAATTGTAGACCATTGAGTGTTCCTTTTACAGTTGGAACGAAACTATCTGTTTCAGATTGTCCGGCATCCCCATTGGAGATGGAAGACATGAGCAGAGTGCCTTACCAGAGTGCGGTTGGAAGCTTGATGTATGCTATGGTCTGTACTAGACCAGACATTGCCCAAGCAGTGGGAGTACTTTCTAGATATATGTCTAATCCTGGTAGAGTTCATTGGGATGCAGTCAAAAGAGTCTTCAGATATTTGAAGGGTACTTCAGAGTATTCTTTGTGTTATCATGGTAATTCAGTTGGAGACATGACTTCCCTTGATATCCATGGTTATGTGGATTCAGATTGGGCAGGTGATATTGATAGCAGAAGATCCACCAGTGCTTATGTGTTTACTTTGTTTGGTGGTGCAATTAGTTGGATGAGTAAGCGACAGGCTGTGGTTGCTTTATCCACTACTAAAGCAGAGTATATGGCAGCTACTCATACTTGTAAAGAGGCCATTTGGCTTAAGAGACTGTGTTCGGATATTGGAATAAAACAAGGTACAGTGCAAGTTAACTGTGACAGTCAGAGTGCAATTAGCCTAGCTAAGAACCCGACATTTCATGCTCGGACCAAACATATTGATGTTCAGTATCATTTTGTTAGAGATATGGTCGAAGATGGTAGGGTGAAGCTGGTTAAGGTGGAAACTTTGATGAATGTTGCAGATGCTTTAACTAAGGCTGTGAGCATAGAGAATTTCAGATGGTGTTCAGAGTCTATGGGCCTTATGGCCCCTAGCAATTGATTCATTGTGTTGACATTCCCTTCCGCTCCTGCAAGGTGTTCGACAAGTGGGAGATTTGTTGGGAAAAATGGTGTCTCAACCTTGCATTTATGCGAGGTTACTATTTATAGTAATTTTTCATTTGAGCACGAAATGGTGTGAAACTCTCCCTGAAGCTTCTGGTTGGCTAGATAAGCATTCCGGTAAAGTTGCGTCGCAAGGTCACAGCTAGTTTTGGAGATATTAAAGTTTTCATCTTGGAGGGGTGCAATAAAATGTTTAAATTAATTTTGGGGGCTTTAGAGGCTCCAAAACGCCCTGAAAAGTGGCCATAACCAGCACAACAGGTTATGAGGTGATAGAGCACTTCGCGAGCTTTCCGACGCTTCAAACGGTTCGTCAATCGGACACCCGGTTCTCAAGTTATGGCCTTCGGAAGTTTGTACTCCTGAAATACGAAAAATAATCTATATCGGATACATAAATGAGCTGTAAAAGGGAGCGACATGTGTTGATGTGTGCTTTAACATGTCATAGGACATCTAGAAGGGAGATAAGGTCGGCTACACCTTATTGGGTGGTTTTAGCCCATGGTTTTGTAATACCGTTTGACGGTTTCTTGTATTGTATCTCCTATTTATGAGGTGTGTGAGATAGAGGTTGGGTGTAAGAGTCCTATGGCTATTGAGTTGCCTCTGAATCTCTGATTAGTGGTACTCCTGCTAAGAGCTTGCTCTGCAAGTATGTTGTATTCTGTTTTTGATTGCTGAATAAAATATTGAGTTGCTTTTGGAGGGTGGGGTTTTTCTCCCGAAAGGGTTTTCCCCACGTAAATCATTGTGTTGTGGTATGAATGCTATTATATCTATTTCTATTTTCTGTAACTGTTGTAATGATCTGAAAAAGTTTTGCATTACCCTCCTCTCAAGGTTAGTGTAGGAAGTTGTTTCTGCTACTTAACTTCCTTACAAAAACCACTACACACTAGTGCTAAAAAACCAATAGCACTAATATTACTACACAACAATGCCATTCTAGGACAACAACGCTACAACATTGACTCAATTGTGCTACAAAAACCATAGTGCTAATACTACTATATGACTGCGCTACAACTAATGATAGTGCTAAAACCACTGGGCAATGACACTATAGTGGCACAAAACTGCTATTTTAGATGACAACAACGCTAAAACACAGTTTTAGAACTATTGTCTTGACTCAACTTGGACACTTGAAAAAACATATAAAAAATGCATAAAAAACAAAAATTTAAATTTACGTACCGTTGGTCCGTAGTCATCTGGCTGCTGGAATTGATGGATCCACTCTAGCCGATGATCTGCTATGGGTACCGGCATGCTGACTGTTGCTCACTCCTTCACCAAAATCACTATCAGAGCTCTGAATCATTGTAGAGATGGATGCAAATGACCTTGTTTTTTACCCCTTCCCCTCCATATATACCCTCCGCCCTAAACCTAATTTTACCGCGCTCATCGCTGTGGTCCTAGTGAACTTCCAGCACCTTCCATTTCTTCATTTTAAATCTGATTTCTTCTATTCTTTCACCGTTATTCCTATTTTCTTCTCTTCTACCTCCTCGACAATTCTCATTCTTTTTCAAGAGATTGCCCGATTTTTTGAAATTTTCTGGCCCATCTCTCGAGGGGGCAACCACCCACTAAATTAACATTTATGGGGCATATTTCTTCACGCCTATTTTTTCTTTCTTTGAAATGACGCAATAAACCTCACTATCTCAAAGAGGGGCAAATGTAGTCACATAAATCTGTCCATTTAATTAAATGAATATTTACTATTTATTTGATTATTTATCCACTAGCCAATAGTTAATTAAATTATATTTAATTAATTCATCCTCAATCCCTTCTCCTATTAATTAAATAAATTATCCATTTTATTTAAATTAATTCATTAAAACACACCTTTAAATCAATTAAATAGATAAATCATATTTATTTAATTTAACCCCTTTCTTCTTTTAAATAAATAAATTAAATATTTATTTAAATCCCCCTTCTAGCCCATTTAATTAAATTTACATTTAATTAAATCTCCCCACTTGTAAAATCTTACAAATGCAAGTTACAACCACAATTGAAATAAATTAATTTTATTTTAATTAAAATCTTATTTTCTCTCACCCACCAAACCCACTTGCAATCCTAAATCCCCTTCTAGACCCTTCTAACCACTTTCTAATCATTCCTAATTAGCCTAATCCATCTCCTAAATATTGTTACATTCCTAAGCACTTTGAAGTCACTTCTCAAAGCCTTCAAAGTCTTTGAAAAGCATTCAATGCTTTATGTGTTCAACAATCTAACCTCTAAAGTCTTCCAAACCACTAATGGCTCTTACATAACCATTTATGGTTAACTCAACTCACCCACATGGTTAGAGACTTTACCTCTAACTCAACCCCCATTTAACCCATGTGTCTCCTCAAGCATTTATTGCTTTGACCATGGTTATCCTCACTAACTCTTGCATAAGATTTTATCCATTGGATAAAGGCATTATTCCTTGAATAATGAATTTATTCATTCAACTCAACATTAACCTTACCTCCCAAGTTAACCCCCATATCATGTCAAGCATTTAATGCTTCTTCTCTCTCCCCGCAACTCATCTCATGTTGACATTTGTTATCCTGGTCTAGGGTTGAAAGCCCTCACATGAATCATAAACCCTTCAATCCTGACCCTTGTTGAGATTACTCAATCTCAACCATCCATTGCTCCATTTTTCTTATAAATAGAGCCCATTCCTTCATAATCCAAGTCTTGAAATCTTGTATGTATTTAACCTATAGTGAAATTTAGAGAGCATTTAGCATAATAATCTACCTTTGTTTTTTTGGCTAAAATTAACATTGGACAATTAGATAATATCTCATTTTAGCTTGTTTACATTTGCATTTTCATAAGTTTTCATTCTATAATCTTGAATCTCCATAAGACATCCAGAATAGTGCAAATACCTACTGAGAGCTACACTCATTTGGGAACTTGGAGAGGAGAGGAACAAGAGAGGAGTAGCTACAAAGATGGTGGAGAGAATTTGGAGATGTCTTATTGCATTTCTTAGTTTTCTTAAGCTTTCCATTTTGAGTTTTGTGTCTCTCTTGATATGCTTGCTTAGGATAGTATTTGATTTGTGATTTCTAACACTAACACTTGGTTTGTTGCTTGTGTGTTTTTGTTGGTCATCCTAACATTCCTTTTTGCAGAGCATCAAATTTACTAAATAAATATTCCTTGATGTCAGCTTCCTTGAAGTATTGATGTCGGTGTCGGTGTCGATGTAGACTTGAATGCTTCCAATGTCGGTATCTGTCGATATATGCCTCCTAGTTCCGGTTTATGACTTCCATCAGATCTTGTTGCCATGAATGACAACAAAATGAATCCAATTAGTGTCAATTGCCAATAATCTCCCCCTTTGGCATTGATGGCAACACTCATGTGAAAAATGGATTCCCTGAAGGTGTGCTCCCCGTGAGCAATACACTCCATATACTCCATCTGATAATATTTTCTTTGATATTTTTCACATATGTACATAATCCCCCTTTGAGATTAATGCCAAAGACTGGTGAAATAATAAAAGAATGAAAGAATATTATTAGTGTCACTTGAGCTTAGTCATCTTCAGGATTTCTGGGTATGCCTTTTGTAGCAACTAAAGATACGCGTCCCAGCCTGATTTGAAAGTATCAGATGCTAATGCAAGTCCACTAAGTATGTGGGCAAGTGATTCCTTTTCCTGGGTATCTACCGGTGTGGGTTTTGCTAGCATATCCATGCATTCTTTCTTGTGAACACCCAATGAATCAAGTCTAGGGCTTACCAATCCTCTTAAATTTCTTTCTCTCCTTATTATTTTATCTTTCTCCTTCTCAAAAGAAAAAACTTGGTTATCCAAGGACAAAATTTGTCCATCAAAAAATGTAGTTAGTGCAGTCAGTCCATCAAAAGAGAGCAATATTAGCCATTTTGTCATATAACTCTTTCAATTTGCTATCTACATTAGTTGTAAGATTTCCTAAATTATAACATACTCTGTAGATATTAGTACATTGTGTTAAACAAATTTCAATGGGAGTAAGCATATCTTCTATTTTCTTCTTCCCAGTTTCTATGAGTTGATCAAAAGTTGCTCTTTTTGCAACAGAGAAATTGTCCAAGCCTATCGGTCTGCAATCTATCTGAAGGATTGAAAATTATTTCATATGTGGTTTGTTAAAGTCTCGAGCTTACTGGAAGGGCTTGCTCCATCCTCAATCTGATAGTCAGGCATTATTCTGTGTAGTACAGAGACCGATTGATCAATTAACCCTTTGTCTATAGTTCCTTCCTTTAGCAATTTCTGAGTGGTCATCATCATTAATTTTGTTGGACTTAACACAGAGACTAATTTCTTCTCGACCTGAGAAATGTCAATTGCCAAAAATCTTATCGAGGAATCAATTTTACCTGTCGGTATGGACTCAGTTGATTTTACCTTGTTCATCTCAACCTTTTTTGCACCGGTGGCTTCGTCACTTGGTGCAGTATCGGTTATTGTCGGTGGAGTATCATCCATAGTGTTTCCAGTGTTTTGTATATTGCCTTGCTAAAAAATTGTCTGTGTCGATACAGACTATACACTCTCTTTAACTACCAGTTGTGGTTGTGCCAAAACTGGAGTTGAACTACCCAAAATACCCTTTCCTTTTGATTTGTTAGGAATGGTGGGGGATGTTGCCTTTGCAAATTCTTCTGCAAAGGCTTCCTTAGCGGTGGCAGAAGTGTAGTAGGCTGAGCTGCCTTTCTGACAAGTCTCCTCATAGGTTCTCACCTTTTGTTGCTCTACCGGTGTTTTTGCCCCATTCTTCCTTCGTACCCTTATGAAAGCCAGAGGCTCATTATCCTCAGGATCAGAGTCAAAAGTGATAGGAGAAATGTGTACTTGTGGCTTCTTCACTTCTTCAGTAGCAACCTCTACCGGTTTGACTACTTGTTTAGATTTGGAGCCCAACTGAGTGTCTATCTTATGAAACACATCTTGTCCATATGCAGGCATCTTTTCTATTTTCTTTTCTCTTCTCTTCCTGTTAAAATTGTTTTTCACTTCAAGAGCCTTTTCTCCTGCTGTACCAAAGTGTTCTGTCTTATCATCTAATGGGGCATCTAACAACATCTTTGCATAAAGGTCAAAAATGTTATCATCTACCTCATATCCAAGCTCAGTAATCTAGATTTGCCTGGGTTCAACTGCTTCCATGAGAGTTTCATCATTTTTCATCATGAAACATATATCAGTGGAATAATTCTCCACAATACTCTTTGAAATTCTCTCCCTTTTCCTCATGTTTTCTTGAAAAGTCTTAAAATACCGCAAAGTTTCTCATCTCTGTCGGTACCAAGACTGGTGATAGCTATCTTGATCTGCATACCTACCGGTATGTCATGAGTCCATTGCTTCTTTCCTAAATTGGATAGCTCATTCAGGAAGTAAAGCATTAAACAAACAATTAAGTTTCCATATCTGAAGGTTCGTTTCTTGGTTCCTTTTATCTTAGTAAGGTTTAACATCAATTCACTCCTCATCCATTCACATAAGTCATACTTTACACAATTCCTTAGCATCTGATATGCGACATGAATGCATGAACTTGCAACAGAACTCAATTAGTTGGATTGAGTTACCTTGTATCCTATGATCATGCTCGCAAACTTTATGTCTGTGTCGTTTATTGTGCTTATCCTCATTGATCTACTATCATATGTAGCACCAGTGAGTTTTTCGACCTCTGTGTTGGAAATTTTCTTGCCAGGTTCTTGTCCGACCCTTGGTAACACGGTGACAGCTTGGATAGATTCCTTTGTGAGCATGTAGGGTCTATCTAACCAAATGAATTTGTTGTGAACCCTGCTCAGAACATATCTGATCACCTCATCCTTGAATTTTGGTATGTACAGAATATCAGTTAACTCTAGATCCTCAATTGCCTTGAATTTTGGTTTGATCATTCTGATGTCTCCTAGTATCAATGATTGATACATGCTTTTGATGTCTTCGGTGCCCAAATCCTCAAGAGTGTAGTGAATGCATTCCCTTACATCTTCAACATACATTACTCTGTTAAGAACCCTAGAAAATGCTCCCGCAGAGCCTTCCTTCTTGGAAATTTCAGGAACCTCCTTAAAGACTAGCCTTAACCTATCCTTGACTTCGCCAACGGTGGGATTTGCAATAAAAGTGGGTGTTGAAGATCCAGATGCCATGTCGAGAAATACCTGAGAGTGAGTGTCGGAGAAAGATTTGAGTGCTTAAGATAATTGCTCAAAATCCTCTCTTAATGCTTTGCTTGCTCTTAATTCGCCTTTACTTTGCTCTGATTGCTTGAGTTCTCGGTAAGTGAAAATGAATTCACTTACCCTCTTTTATTAGTGAGTAAAAACCCTAATTTTCTATAATTAATGCTTCACCAACAACCCTACAAATGTCGGTTTCACAGTTATGTGCCGAGGTAACCTTCATCGATGATGAAAACATTTCTCCAGATCTCTTTCCAGATCTCCTTAGATCTCTTCCGAGGTAACATGCAAAATTTAGTAGTGACTTTGCCAACCCCTAAGGCTTATGCCTTAGTTACCGGTGGAATTTCCTACTGATGGAGGAATACCCTGTTCTACCAATGTAATTGCCTGTATAGATCCATCTCCACTTTGTTCTTCAGATTTTCTAACCCATCTCTTGGTGCGATCTTGTTTTATTTCATCTACCTTATGCTTTCCTTTCTCATTATTAACCGGTTGAGTCTTGCTTCTACAATACTTAGCAATATGACCTACTTAGCAATATGACCTATTTTGTTGCATGCATAGCATGTAGCATTGTTCTTCTGAATTGCTTTGACATATCTGCTATTATTATCTCTTGACCTACAGTGATTAGAAAAATGTCCAAACTTTCCACATGCATGACATTTAACATTCATTCTATAATCTTTTGATCTATGACCATATTTCTTGCAGTTTGGGCATTGACTGGGAACAAAATTGTAGTTTTGATTTGCCTTATTTCTATATTGTTTAGCCATATACCCAAATTTATTGCAAACAAAACATCTACCATTGAATTTATAAGCATTAGATTGCCTTACCAGTTTCCTCTGTTCTGATGAGTTCTGCATACCGATTGTCTAATCTTCATTAGCAGTACTGAAGCTTTCACCTTGTACAAATCCAAGTCCTCTAGAATCATCAATCTGTCTTTATCTTTTCAATAAGTCATCCAACTGTGCAGCACTGATCCTAAACTTCTCTTTATACTCACTTGTAGTAGTCAGATCATCTCTCAGAGTAAATACTTGTCTTTCAAGTTCTTGTTCATTGTTCCAAGAGTGTGCCAAATCAGTTCTCAACAGATTATTCTCATGAGTCAATCTTCCACATTCATCAAACTTGTTCTTCAGAGATAAAACAAGATTATCTTCCTTCTTCTTTATGTCCTTAATATCTTTTGATAACCTCATGGTTAGATCTTGCATTTCATTTTTCATGAGCATGTTTGCTTGACTTAGTTTCTTACATTATTCCTTAAGAGCATTCTTCTCCTCATCATCCGGTTGATGCAGAAGTTATTCTCTCTTGGCTTGAGCAGATGATAACCTTTCTTGCAAGATAAGAGTGAATTCATTTGCAGAATTCAATTCTTCTTGCAATTTCAAGTTCTTCATCCTTTCAGCATCATAATCCTCAAGAGCCATCTCAATTTGCTTTTCCATAGCCATGTTCAAAGATTCTAGTTTCAGGATCTTCCTCAAGCTGTTAAACTTCTTCGGAGGTACCAGGCGATACCAATTGTTGGGATCTGAGAACACTGAGACGCGGTGGGGGGGGGTGATGAATCAATGTTCTGCCGGAATGAACAATTTTCAACTTTCTAAACCATGCATGTATGTACCAATAAACAAATAAGCATATAACAAGAAGCAAATAAACCATCCACATAAATGAAAACCATAACATACAAAATTTATACGTGGAAAACCTCAATGAGGAAAAACCACGGTGGGATTCGTGACCCACAATATCAGCTCACTGACCATATGAAAAGATATTACATAAAATAGGGGCCTACACTTGCAGGAAGGCACAGTGCCTAGAGCATACTGCTCATCACTAAAGAGCCTCACTGACTACAAGATTTTTGCCAAAGTAAATTACTGAAAATGAACTCAAGAATGCATATTCTATGCCAGATAGAATTCTGGTTCTGGTTGTACTTTGTATCGGTTCACAAACTTGAACTATTACCGGTATCACTTCTCCTCCAAGAATGATTTCCAAGCTATCTGTAGATCATTGCATGATATAATGTTCACATACAAAAATGATCTCCATAGATATATTTCGTATCTCATAGTTCTGCTATACCTATATATGTCTATCATCTATTCCATCACAATACCTTCATATTAAATTGATCTAGCAGACTAACTTATATACCTATTACACATGATATGCCTTATGTCGGCTTACAATGCATTTACAAAAGATATTCAATGTCGGCCTCGACAATAATTACAAAATGATTTACTAAATAAATCTTCTTTGATGTCGGCTTCCTTGAAGTATTGATGTCGGTGTCGGTGCCGGTGTAGGCCTGAATGCTTCCAATGCCAGTATTTGCCGGTATACACCTCCTAGTGTCGGTTTGTGACTTTCATCAGATCTTCTTGCCATTAATGGCAACAAAATGAATCCAATGAGTGTCAATTGCCAACAGTGTCACCCTTTTATAAAAGAAGTGGCCAACACAATTAAAATTGTTTAACTTCAATCGCATAAAAGTGACATTTCTAAATTGAATTTCAAAATGATGCAAACTGATCAAATATAGAAATAATAATGAAATTTACGTCCGTTATTATTAAAAAAATTAATTATATATTCAAAGATAATTTTTTTATTGTTAAAAAATGCTGAAAATCAGGCGTTCTAGTCAGCGTCACAAAATAAAATGAAAACAATTTATTTTTTATTTTTAATTTTTTTTTTCTGATTTTAATTTTACAAATAGGGAACTTGTATATGATGTGCTAAAAAAAAATTAAATTAAATTTTGATGTATATTTTTCTTGTAATAATATTTTTAAGTCCAACATATTGAATTTGGTAGTTTTCATTCGACATCATCTTATGTCTACTAAATTTATCATATAAAAAAAGTTATACCGTTTTTGAGAATTTTTTTAATATCATTTAATATTTTTTTTAATTTCAATTCAACTTCTTTTTTAACTTAAAAAACCTACTTGCAATGTTTAAAAAATAAAAAAATAAAAAATAATCAAAATATTAAAAAAATTATATGTCCAGATTCTTAACTTCGAGCTCTACAAAAGTATATTTTTTATTTTTGTAAAAAAATATTTCATGTGAAGAAAAATTGAGTAGAAGTGAAAAATTTCAGAAATGCAGACAAAATAAGTGATTTGGTTGCCCCATCACCTACCACATAGGTGAGTTTGGCCAAACTATTTTGAACTTGTGTGGTTTGGCCAAACTGAATTCAATCGGATTATTTCAAGCCGGATGTGGTCCCCCAGCCGACCAAGTGACAAAATGTCATACATTTTTTGTTTTTTGTTTTTTTGTTTTATCTTTTTCACAAAGTCAACCCAAGGTCAATTTGAAGGTCATCTTGAACATATTTTTGTGGGTAACTTTTGAAAGGTATTATTTTATTCAATTTTATATTTTTTATGTCAATTTTAATTTATTAATATAGAAAATAATTTAATATTCATATTATGTGTGTAATTTGACATATTTTCTTTTAAATAATGCCCCAAAATTAGAAAATTTGTTTCAATGTTTGTTTGTCTTTTCTTTCTAGTTTAATTAGGCTCATATCTTTTTTGCATTTTGGGGTTAATTAACTTTCTTGAAGTGTCTTGTGCCTTTGGCATGCTTTGTGTTTAGATAGAACCCACATTGGCTTCGCTAACTAGGCAATATTATATCACGTGCATTCATATTGGGGGGTTTAATATCCCAAAAATGAGAGTACACTATATTGTCTATCAGTGAAAATAGGGGGGCTTTTAATTAAAGTTATCTATTGGGAGGGGGTGACAAAAAAGGAGTTTAGGGCATTTTTTTTGAAAATAGGGGGATTCTTTAGTATGACATGAACGCATGTGATATAACCCAAGTTCACTAAGTGAAGCCCCCATGATAGAACCGTAAAGGTGATAACAAAAGTACCCTCTCCTCTCGCTTTCCATTAGACGTTGGGTGTAAGAGAAATTGTTATTATCATCTTTTCGGGTAGAAGGGTCTGCCTCCTAAGAAGCCCACAAGGCCTTGAAGTGAGAGGAAATGACCCATGCAGTACTTCTTTATCCCGCTATATAAATTAATATGTTAGGCGAAAGCCACAATGACCTGGTGACATGTATCTACACCGACAATTTTCCCTTTGTATCCACACTTGTGTGAGATGTGTAAAAATGTGTAAAAATCCTCTTGAGGACTAGGAATGGGTTCTTAAACGAGCCACTACCACATGGGTAGACACCGGGTACCATTGAAGTTCCCCTGCTATGCACCTTAGAGTAGTGGCCCACCCTTATTTTTGTGCAAGCATTGTGATAATTTCAATGTAAGGGGATAGTTGGTTTCACCCCCAAGATACTCACCATATGGCTCCCTTGAGATGAGACAAAGATCGTTGGCTTAGCATAAGCTACTTGTATCTTTTTAGGGAGAGGGTGATTGAGTCTTCCTTTCAATCCTGGAGGCCCCTACCTATCCTCTCTCGAAAAGACAAAAAAATATACATGCCCATTTAGGTATGATGACACTTGAGTCAACGAAGATTTCAAGATGTGGGTTGTTAGTATCATGATGAGGCCTTGACCTTAGGATAAGAACCGATTGAAGTGTTTTCGATTGTGTTGAGACCAATGGAAATTGGGCTTAATTTGGCCTACGGACATACACATTGACGTAATTTTTTTGACTATCACTAGTTGTAACAACCATTGTATCTTCTTATTTGCAATGTTTGATCTAATTGGCTACAAAACATTATGTGTATGTATGTGTACATGTATGTTCATGTGTATATGTGTACATACATGTATGTATATTTGTGTGTGTATGTATGTATGTATGTGTGTGTATGTATGTGTGTGTTGTGTATGTATGTATGTATGTATGTATGTATGTGTGTGTCTCTATGTAATGTATATGTGTGTGTATGTGTATTTATGTGTATGGATTCATACCCCAAATATTTGTACTTCATGTTTATCAATTGAGGAATATGGGTTACACAAAGGGAATAATTTATATCTCTCACCAAAATTCTAGCTAAAACTAGAGTAACTTTCTACCTTTCTAGGTAACGGTAACAAAAAAAATTCATAATACAATTTAATAATTGTCAGCGCTTGAAATTCACCAACAATTTGTTTTGCTTACAAGATTTCAATATAATGAAAAAATAAGCATATAGGACAACAGAAAGGGGTAGTTTCAATATCATAATGGAGGGGTGATTAAACAATCATTGGAATCACTCAAGACTTCAAACACCTTCCAACTTTTTGGATCTTAATGTATAATTATTCATGAAACAAGTTCTTCTCTTACTTTTAACCAACTTAGGGCTTCATCATAAATGAGTGGCAAATAGATTTTTTTCCCATGATCCAGGTTATATTATATATTTTATTTTTATTTTCTTATTTAGAGTAAAAATTCAATAAGCTATGAAACTTCTTTAATAGCATCCAATGAGGTTATTAAGCCATTCAAATATCCAATCTAAAATAAAATGTTGAATTTGTCAAATGGTTGCCAATGATTATAATGGTTATACAATTTCTAAACTCTTTGACATTATGAAATAGTGGCTATTCCCAAACAAGTTCTCGAGTTTTGGCACTTCACAGTCTTTGAAAAAAAGAAGGTTCCAATAGAGGTTATAAAACCTTGGTGAAACCTAATGCTCCTTTAAAATTTTGTCATGAACCAGTTTTAGGAAAATAAGTTTATATTTTGCTAGACAGTGACATTATTGATGACATTTGATGTTATGATGCTAATAAATGTGATTGGCATTATGTTATTTAATGCCATTAGCGACATCTTAAGTGATTAATGTGATTTATGTAGTGTAATGTTCAATTATGTTATGAATCCTTCTATATCATGATGTTTTGACGACTTCATTGAGTATGAGGCTGATTTAGGGTTGACCATCGAAGGCAGACTGAGGGGGGTCTCCTATCTCATCAGCAGCAACCCAAGGAATGTGAACCTGTACACACACAAATTAATAATAATAATTAAATAAAATTAATTACATTAAATATTAAATACAATTTAAAAAGTTTATAATAAATAAAATTATAATATTAATTAAATTCGAAATTATGATTTTTGAAAATTATAATTATTAAAATTTGTATTTAAGAATGTTTTAAATTTAACGCATGAGTTAAAATTTGGAACGTAGATATGAATGAACTCCTTGACTCCAGTCCAACTCTCAATTTGCATTCATAACTGGCTAATCCAATTGAGTTTTCCTCACTTCAACTTCCCATTCACTCATGTTTCTATCAATTTAGATTCATGCTTCATTAATCGATTTCCTCAGCAAAGGGAGTCTTAAAATAAGCTGAAATACCATTCGATGGACAGAAAAAATGATTGGGGGAAATCGACTTGTTTAGAAATTGGGGGGGAAGAGATTTAAAATTGGTTTGTTTGGAATTTGGGTGGCAAGGTAGACTTGGAAAGCATGGAATCAATACTGAGAGGCTCTCGCATCCCACCCCCTCTTCATCCCTCTCTCTGTCATTTCATCGGCCTACAAAGGACGACTTGGGGAGGATCAGGTTCTACAGAAAAGACCACGCTTTTCTCTCCTCTCCTCCACGTTGTTGCTAAGTATCACCTCTAGTAAATACTGTTCCATTTCGTTGTTGCTCGACGTAGCATATCCCACCTGAAGATTTCCCTTTAACTCTTTTCATAACTTTGAGCTCCTATAATAAGCACTAATCTGCCAAATGACCTTCTTGACATCGATTTTGGTGTGTTTAAAGTTCTATTTGCAGGATCGATACCCATCTAGGTAAAATCGCCCCTATATATCTCCTTTCCCCAAATCGATGTGGCTGGTTTTTTATATGTTTTTGTGAAGATTTAGCTCAGTTAACTCTATTTATTGTGCCCACAATTTTTTTTTTTTTAACTCGTGATTTATTTTACTGCCTATTTCAATCGCCTAGGGTCTGAGTTGAATGCAGAAAGTAAAACATTTTATGGAGAGAAAAGTCAATTCCCTCCTAGTATCGTTGTTTGACAGGCATAGTCGATACCCATGTCGATGGAATCACAGTCTCCAATCTACTTTCTCTGTTATTTTTAGAACGCCTCCCCTGTCATTTATTATATTCATTGTTTACTTTACTTTTCTTTGTCGTTTATTTTTGCAAAATTACTTCTTTGGTCAAATATCGATTTAGTTTGGCTGGCCACAGAGCTGGTTTAGCGCTGACTTTTTCCTCGAAATCGCAGTATACATTAATCATTTGGTAAGATGGAATTCGATATTGAAATTGTGTTGTGGCTATCTAATTATTCATTTATTTTAATTCTACAAGTTAAATGAATTTCATAATTGGGTAGGAAATAAGAATAAATTTTGGAACATTTGGGTAAATCTTAGTTCTTGATTATGAGATAAAGCAGGGAAGGGTGTTTTAACCTACCTCAAAAGGGTTAAAATTGGGCAATAGCTTAATTAATTCACTCTTTGCCATAACCCATGTAGCTAAGTACAACAGTTTGGTTGTTAGATACTACATGCACACATAGGTTCCATTCTCGATAGTTGATTCCCTTTTACTAAGGAACTTCGTTGTGAGGGACGGGAGCTTATCATGAGCACCGGGAAGTGTAAGCTTCATTTGGTTGGGCAGATAAAATACTTGGGTCATATGTTCATCTCCCAATTTGCAAATGGAGATGAGTATGACGGCAATGGAGACACTACACCCGGAGACAAAGATTAACATATTGCTTTGTAAAGTCCTATGGACTAATGTATTTATCTATTATTGTATTAGTGGAAATGACCAGTATGGTTTCATGAATAAGTTATATGAGCTATGTATAAGACCTATGTGGTCTCATGAATAAGTTATGTAACTTATGAGGTTTACTGTTGTAGATGTGATAGGAGGTCACCATGTAACGATGAATCTAATTGAAAAGTAAGGAAAACTATTGACCCACTAACCTACTAACATGGCCCACTAACCTACTAACATGTGTCCAACATGTGCATGACTCATGGTTTATATGTTTTCATGTTTAGTTTTCTATATTTCATTTCATGAATACTTAGTTATGTTGAAGCTTATTTAATTTTTCTAAGTCTATCCTAATCATATGCACACTAACTATCAGATGCAATAATCATCTAATTTTCATGTTATCTCTTAGTTTTTCTAAATGCACGTTGGCATCTAGTTTATCTTTACTTCATTATTATCTTTCTTGTATGTAAGCGTGTTAATTATCTTATATTAAATCTTGCACTTGTCTTAATGGTAATTTAGATTCATTTGTATAAATGTGTGTTAAAATTTAAATTTTTTATTTTAGATGAAAAATGGATACAAGATAAAACATTAGAGAATAAGAAGGTTAAAAAAGCCTTGTCATGTTCCAACATAGGTTTTTTAACTTAACAAAAGGCCTAAAATTTGACACTTAGAAACTTTGGTGGAAGAATCTACAAGACCAAAGGCTATAGGAAATGGCCTCAAAATCTCAGGAATGGTACAACATGATGGCAATCTAGGTCATTTGGAAGGAGTGGGTAGGATGAAAGTTATACTAAAGATGTTTGTTCTAGGGCTAGGCGAAAAGGTGGGGGAAGATATGGAATAATACATGGATATGGCTTGATTTGTAAATATATTACCCTCTACCCTAGCCTTTTAGAACTAAATGAATGGGTAAAATCTACTTGGTTGCCTTTTATATAATCTTGTATTGTAATTTATCCTTACACAATAGGGTCTTTTTGTTATATGTGACTCTATAGATGATAGAGAAAATATTTTGGAGAAAGGCCCTTGAAATTGGGACATGGTATCCTCTTCAATAAAGCTTGGTGTCCAAGATTCATGATAATTGTGGAAACTTTTAAATATCTTCTATATGGATGAGACTACCCAACTTGCCTCTCCATTTTTGGTAGACCTTAACAATGAAAAGTATTAACAACTCTTTGAGGAAATTCATAGCTATTTCCTTAGAATGAATCTATAATGTATGGATTACCTTCAATAGCACATATATTAATAGGGTTAGAGCTTTATATTAATTTTCTTGTAGAATTGAGTTGAAAGGTAGAGAAAGAGGTGTAGAAACAATTCATGAAACATGAGAATGTAACTTTTCATTACCAGACATGTTATAATATTGATCATTTAATGAATTTAAATGCAAAAAGTAAAAATTAACATGGGTAGGGCTTCTTCGTGAAATAATGAAAAGTTATATCATCACTTGTAGGTAGTAGACTAGCATAGAGGAACAACATATTAAAACATAGTTTAGTGAGGATAAAGTAGTGGATGCTAAAAAGTATAAAGCTCTCATGAGAAGCATATTATTGTGATGATTCCTAATTAAGAAAATTTCATGGGTTTATAGAATCTAGATGCTAAGATTAAGATGTGTTGCTCATGATTTAATAAGATTCGCCTCCTTGAATTAGTAGTTGTATCATGAATTAATTAGGTAGCATTTAGAATTACAATGGTTGTCTAAAGTTGATACATATGTTTAAAAGATAGCATTTAGAATTACAATGGTTGTCTAAAGTTGATACATATGTTTAAAAGAGTTTTTCCCTTTGATAGGAAAGAGAAAAATAAATAAAACTTTACATTAAGTCCCTAAAAAGAAGCGAATGAACTACAATGATGAATCTCAATAAGTAAACCTCCGCTATACATATGAGTGAGAGATCTCATGTGAAGCATACATAATTTAGTATAAAGAAAAGAATGATTTCCAAGATGTAGGAGATAGATTTATTAGGAAGGTTGTTTTGGAAGAGTTTAAAATATGTTTTGGATTGTTTGTGTAGCATTCTATGGAAACTAGGTAAATTTTATTTTTGATGGTAATTGTTTTCTGGATTGAACTGTGTAATTAATTTTTGCATCAATGTTTCAGGTCACACTTCATGAACCATCATCCTCATGGAGTATGAGTCAAAATGTTGATGCAAAAATTACTTACACAATTGAATCCTGAACTGTAGAAATCTCACAAATCTCAAAATTTATTTTTACCTTAAACATTATTTAGTTTATGGTGTCTTTAATTATTATGATGCTATAAAACTTTTTTGTTTTGAAACAAAGTTTCATAATTTAAAGAAGAATTCCATGTAAACAAGATGCATTCAATTATAAAACATCTATTGATTCTACATATTCACATTATTTCATCTTTTAGTACTTGTACCTTCAAAACATTTATCATAAACCGCACACTATTATTTTTTTCATCTTACGTTCTCTTCCTTTTTTTACACATTTTACCAGTGATTTTATTTACTGAATTTAAAAAAAACCTTGAGAAAATTATGTTATACTGCTCTATAAATCTTCTATAAAATTGAATTATCAGTAATTCTTTTAAAAACAAAAGAAAAAATTAATGTCTGATGCTTTTGGATTACATCATCTTTGTTTTGTTTTTTTCTTTTTTGTTTTAAAGCTGTATCCTCTTCCATTAAAAAGTTTTATTTAATTTATTTATTGAAAACAGTTATATACAGCAAATTTCCACTAGAAAGTTGTCACGTCTTCGCCTGAAATAACGTCTGTAACACTGCCCATTTACGTTCTTCCGTCCACGCATTTCTCTCTTATTTCTTGAAAGTTTTGAAGTCTGCTCAAACGGTCACGCTTTTACATTCATTTCCTCTTCTTTTCCAAATGATCTCATTTCAGAAAAAGATTGATTTGAACCCCTCTTTCCTTAGTCTAAAAAGAAATAGTGATACCATTTGAGAAAAAGATTGATTTGAACCGTCTGTCAAAACAGTGCGGTAATAACAAGGAAGATTCCTCCACCTTTCGTTTCAATAGATGGGAAATGACTAAACAGCCATTAAAGAAGTTTGAGAGTAATGATGAAGGAATTTGATCTGTTGCGTTAATTGACATCTTGGTGCAGGCTCGTACCATTGATCACAAGGGAACCACGTGAATGAGCAGCGTTCAAACAACTGTTATGATGGAGGAGGATCTCCTTCAAAGATTTTTACGTACTGTTTTTGAGTGAATATATGTGGTGGAGATATGCGATTAGGTAAATCTTTATGTTCTAGAATGTTTTGGGACGCGGATTAGGTAATTCTTTATGTTTTAGAATGTTTTGGGACATGTCTATTTTGGTTTCAAAATGATGGTACGGATTGACCAATATGTCTGTTTGTCGTGTGTTGTACATTGATTTTGCAATTAACGGTTGCGATTGACTAACCTGTCACTAACAAGTTGTACAAAAGGTCAGTTTTGGAACTTGAATAGATGCGGCCTAATGTTTTCACATCTCATGTCATGTGCTAGAGACACACGATTAATTCCCTACATACGATTTACCCGTTTTCTATTGGATCAACAATCTACATAAGATTTACCAATGGTTTTCCATTTGTAGATTTGTTTCAAAACGATTTTATTCAGGTACTTTCAAGCTTTAATTCTCTTTCATATTGTTGTTTTTATTAAATTTTATAAAAAATATATCATCTTTTCTAATTATTTAAAATTGATTGATTTCTTTGTCTTTTTAGATTTGTGTATTTATATATTACATTTTTATCTTTATTATTCATGTAATTTAGTTGAATTAGTTTTTCAATAATATGTTAATTATATATTTTTAAAAAGTTAAACACAATCATGACATAAGACACTTTTATGTCTAAAATATAACATTTTTTATGTAATTTATTTTATTTATATTATTCATTTAATTTATTGTTTTCTTTTATTGACATTATATATTAAGAATTATTTTATTTTACTTTAAAATTATTTTATTTTTATTTATTTAAAAGTTATTTTTTTATTTACTAAAACATTATTTTATAGTTTTAGTTTTATAAATAGATCTTGGTTCTAAATGAATTTCTTTCATGTCACTATAAAAGGTGTAATAAGTATATAGTGACACATAATATATTCTTGTATAAGTTCAATTTCTTAAAATAAATTTATTTTTATTTATATTTCTTATAAGAACTTGTCTCTATCTCCACCTATTTCTATATACTTATTTTATTAGTAGATTAAATTCTAGGCATATTTATTTTCTAATTTTTTAGATTTTTAGTTAATAAGTTATATTGTGTGGGTTTTTCACCCCAAATCTGTCTCAGCAACTTGGTATATGGTTATCTTATGCCAGTTTACAATTTTCTTCCAGTCAACATGCAATCACATCGTTAGTCAGAATGTTGCCTTGGCAGGAATTATTGTTCAATGCCAGATCTTAATCCACTCATTAAATATAGCATGGTATAAGTAAATGGCAATGCACATAATAAAACTACTCTACATCAATGCTTGGTGCAATAAATGCAAATAAACCTAATCACAAGACAAGCTAGAAAAAAATGCATGTAAAATTATAATATTTTTTTGGGGAACACACTCAAATCAAATAAAATCCAATCGATTCAAATTAGATTTAGATTGGATGATCAAAACATATGCAGACTCCAGCTCAAACATCTGATTTTTTAAAGATTTTTCTTTATGATTGTTATAAATAGATTGAAACAACTATAGGGGGATTTGATGCAGCCATGACTTAGAGGGTCCTCAAAGAGAAAAATCCACATCATGCAACAAGGGTAACACGACGGAAGCAACAACAACGCATAACAATGGAAATGCAAAATTAGACATTAACAACATCATATATTCGCCATAAATCATTCACAACAAGCTGGCAAACATTTCGGCTCACAGGACTAGTTATAGATACATTCCAAAATTTGATCCATTCGAACATCCAAATGATATTCTAATTACAAATCATGATTCATATCCTCATATCCTTTCTCTATCCTAAATGATCTAATATAACAACATATATAGCATTCAGAACACATCCGGGTCGGCCACAAAAGGATTACATTCCCCAAGGTAGGAAAATGAAGCATGTAAAATAGGTCAAACCCAAAGCATGAAGATCTCCTCAACCAAGAACACAAATGAAGCATGGACCAACAAGAAAGGTCAGACAAGGGCCAAGGAACATCGATCAAGGTGCCAAACAGATCTGCAAGCCAATAAATTGCTTTGCATGAGAAGAAAACTCCAACTAGCTGTTATGCTCAAAACTGCTCCGAGAATCAAGAAAAAAACAATCCGGAAGTGATAACTTGTCAAAAAAGAATCCCAATGAACTGAAAATCTAGAATAAGGAATAAGAACACGTCTAGAAGCCAAGAATCTGATCCACAATGAAAAAGGAATAACTACTGGAGAATTCCAGAAGTAGCACAAAGACTGCAACACAAAACAAGAATAATTGAAAAGAAAAATTGCTCATTGATCAAGGATGCTCCTACATCAGACACCCTAGGTAGGAAAATATGTTCCATGAGAGGAATCTCATGAACATTGAAAAGGATTCGGGATATAGATCCCATGCTCATTTTTATCCAAATGTCCTCTTTATTTGCAAAATTCTTCCTCCTTACCCCTTTCAGAAACTTAGCTGAATTCTCCAACTTCTCTTCCACTTCTCCTCTTTCTCCTTGCCTCACACTTTCACTCTATCTCTTATCACCACTCCCTTTCTTCCACATATATGATTTATTTCTTTCACTAAAAATCTTCTTATCTGCCATCATAACTCTAACTTTGTTGTCTTCTGGTACTACCTTGCTAAAAGATTCATCTGCAAGATCATTCTTCAGATCCAATCTATCCTCTGGTATAACCTCTGCATCCTTCTTCTCAGCACTGCAACTCTTCACAAGACTCAAATTCTTCACTTCTCCTTCTCCTTCAAAGACATCAAAGTGAACTTATGTCCATCCTTTTCAATAGTGATCAAGTTCTTTCTACAATCATAGATAGCTACTCTATCAAACTGCCAAGGTCTACCTAGTAAAACATGACAAGCACTCATAGGCACAACATCAGACAAGACTTCATCCTTGTAAGGCCCAATATTAAAATTCATCAAGCACTACTTTCTCACCTCTACCAAATGATCATCTTGTAGCCAACTCACCTTGTAAGGACAAGGGTGCTCAAGCCTTTTCAAACCAAGCTTCTCTACCATCTCCTCTGATACAAAAATTTCAGCACTTCCACTATCTACAATAATTACCTCTTGATTTGCAAATAGTCCAGAAAAGTTTCTTCCTTTGAGTACGTTCAGTTTCTTCTTTTCTCTACTCCATCCAGACTCTTCTAAACATAAGGGATTCTCCCTGCTCCGCTGCTAGCATGCTCTCGCCTGCAACTCTAGTTTTCAGATCTTCACATGCTAACAAATTCCTTGTCTTTCCCTTGTTACCCTGAGGACATTCATAAGCTCTATGTCTGCTTTCCCCACACTTGAAACATGTACCCAAGAACTCCTTACTGCTACCTCCTTTCCTTTGTGTCTTCTACTCTAGTTTTTTACTCTATTTAGGTTTTGGTTCTTCAGCAGTCTGCTTCTCCATACTACCACTTATTTTCCCTCTATCTGTTGCATGCCTCTCTCTTCCCTTAGGGTTATTCTACAATCTTATCTTCACTTTATCTTTTTCCTTCAGCGCATATTGATAAGCCTCCTCAATTGTATAAATATTCAGCATACTCATCTCATCTTAGATGTTAAATCGGAGTCCATTTATGTATCTAGCCACCTTTTCCCTATCCATCTCTCAATGACTAGATATGATCATCACCTTGTGGAATTCTTCAGTATACTCCAGACTCATGTCCTCTACTTCAGGTTGTGTAACTTTTTGAACAACTCTAGCTCATAGTCTCCCCGAATGAATTTAGCCTTCAATCTTGCAGTCACTTGCCTCCATTGGGTGATTTTCATCTCACCATTCTCCACTCTATCTCTCTGCAACTCTTACCCTTTCAACTTAGTTTGTGCTAACCAAACTCTTTGTGGATCCTTAACATCTTAAAACTTGAAGTAGTCCTCCAACTCTCTGATCTAGTCTATCAGGTCTTCTGAATTCAATGAACCTAAAACGTTAGAAACCTCCACTTTATGAACTTTTCCTACTTAAGCCACTGCTTTAAGAAATCTTACTTCATCTTCATCTATCAGTCCTTCAGCTTCTTTGACCTCAAGCTCTTCTCCTACCACCTCATATTCATCCTCTGATTTTGGATTACTCCACAAACCAACCAAAGTGTTTTAGATCTCATTTCTTATCTCATTCTTGAAATCCTCCATCATCTGCTCTACCCTCCTAAGGTTCATCCTTCTCAACATCATCTTCTCCCTTTTCTTTGTTGCAACTTCCTCAACTTGATGATCTGACTACAAGATTCCAATTGCCTCTTTGTCGGTGATCTATCGAACACACTTGTAGCCTACCTCAAATTGATGATTGGCTCACCCAAAGGAATTTCTCAAGGTTCACAGCCAGCTTTGATATCGTTTGACGAAACCATGACCCAGCGGGTCCTGAAAGTGAATAATCTAGATGATGTAGTAAGAGTAAAACAACGAAAGAAACACAAACACATAACAAAGGAAATGCAAAATCAGACATCGACAACATCATATATTCACCATAAATCAATCACAATATGCGGGCAAACATTTTGGCTTACAGGCCTAGTTACAGATACATTCCAAAATTCAATACATTTGAACCTCTAAATGATATTCTAATTACAAATCATTAATCACATCCTCATATCCTTTCTTTATATCCTAAATGATCTAATATAATAACATATATAACATCTAAAACACATCTGGGTCAGCCACAAAAGGATTACATTCCCCAAGACAGGAAAATGAAGCATACAAAATAGGTCAGACTCAAAGCATGAAGATCTCCTCTGCCAAGAAAACAAATGAAGTGCGCACCACCATGAAAGGTCGGCCAAGGGCCAAGGAACATCGATAAGGTGTCAAATAGATCCACAAGCCAAGAAATCTCCAACTAGCTATTAAGCTCAAAACTGCTCCGAGAATCAAGAAATGAACAATCTAGAAGTGATAACTTGTCGGAAAAGAATTTCAATAAACTAAAAAATTGGAATAAGGAATAAGAAAATGTTTGGAAACTAAAAATTTGATCCACAATGAAAAAGCAACAACTACTAGAGAATTCTGGTAGTAGCAGAGGGTAAAAGAACAAAATTATGTCACTTTTCATGTCAACTTATCAACACAAGTGAATTTAAATAATTTTAACTAAAAACTAATTTTAGTCAAACATATGGTCTATAGAGATTCATTATAGCTATCTTGTATATGGGCCATAATTTTTCCAATTGGAATTGTCTACTAAATGTATACTTTATACCACTTTAGGCCTAATTACCAATTTTATATATTTTTTTAAAAAGTTGATGTTTCAACAACTCCTACTCTTATAAATAATTTTTTTTTTGAAATGTAAAAATACCCTTTTATATATCTATGAGTGAATTTTCTAAAATATTTATCTTTTAATATTTTGATTAGTTTTTATATTTTATTTTTAATTTTTATGGAAAGTAGGTCATCGATACTAAAATATAAGGTTGATTATCTTTTACAGGAAAAATAGTAAAATTTATCAATTTTTTTTGAAAAAAATAAAAGCACTAGAGAAAAAAGTCTATGTCAAGATGATATAGTGCTTTTCTAATTTGGATAAATAATTAAGAAAAAAGGTGATGCCAAATGGAAAGAGTTATATTTCAGTACACACAACTTTTCAAATTTATTGAAAAATATGTATACATAAAAAATAGTTAAAAAAATATTTTTGCACTAAAGTTTCAATTTATCAATACACAAAAAAAAATTGAAGAAAAAAAGGGTAAAATTTAATATATAAAGTGTGACACCTCATGTAACTTCAATTTCAACATTTTATTAGCAACTAAATTATAGAGTTTACTTTATAAGAAAGCATAATCAAACAAATTTTAAATTTTTTAAAAAATTACAAACATAAAATACAAAAAAAAATATACATTTTATTAGTTTACATTATTTCAAAATTCAAAACATATATTTCACTTTCTATTGATTCAATTTAAAAAGTTGAATCAACATTGGCCATTTCCTTTATAAAAGTGTGACACAACTTTATGCTTTTACCCCATAGAGATGGAAACACTGAACAAGAACAACTAAAAAGTAAAATATATTTTTGGTTGATGCAAGATTGTTCATTGACCGAGGATGCTTCTGCATCAAGATTATGTTATAAATAGATTGAAGCGGATATAGGGAGATAATGTTTGGTTCATCTCATTTTAAATGAATTCCTGTTTTGGTAGGGTTTTCTAATATTTTTCGTGCAAACTTTTCTTATTTTTTTCACATCAACATGTTAAACATAACTTGTGCAATATGTTGAGGTAAGTTATTTGTCATGGTTCTAGCGAAAGTATTTTTTTGGAATTTGTACATGGAATGATCATTGTTTTTGTGTTTTATTTCATTATAAAACAATGGTGTTTTTATAAACTAAATGAGAGTTTTATGTGTTTAAAAATTAAAGACTTGTGGCAAGAATCTATATTTCAAGGCTAAAGTCACTTAATTTGGCATTTGCATAGAGCTCTTCAATATTTTTCTTCACTTAAACTTTGAAAGTTCTATTACTCAAAAATTTATTGCTCTTATAAGAAAGGCACAAAAATAGCGACAACGAGGGAGCGATCATTTTGGTCATTGGTTTGATCCTATTAGCCAAAGCTTTAGCAATAATTTTATAGGAAGTGTTGAGTGATGTAATAGGCCTCCATCTATAAACCTAATCTAAATTTCTCCCCTTAGGAAGAATTTAATTAAGCCTCTATTAATATCTAGACCCAATGAACCTTGATTCACATCTTTCAAATAGACACGATAGAAGTCTTTCTTAATGTGTTGCCACATTGTTTGATAAAATTCTATAGAAAGCCCATCAACTCTAGGACTCTTATTTGTAGCCATAGAGAAAATTGCATGTTCGAGATCTTCCATAGAAAGATCTCAATAAATTAAGATGACTATATTCTTGATCTACCTTCTTGAGAATTATTTCTTCTATCATGTCTTCTAGTATCAAATAAACATCTTACTACTGTGGGTCTTCTTTAAATGGATTCTCATAAAAGATTTTGTTGGAGTAATTTTAAGACAATCATCTAATTATTTATTAATTAGGTCGTTTAATTGTTTTTCACTTAATCTAAACATGTATTTTTTATTATCTAGAGTTTTCTTTTCTAGTATTAGTTTGATTTTTAGTTGAGCTTAATTTAGCTCCTACTTTGCATTATTTTAGTTCTCCCAAATTTACAATTAGAATTTGCTCCTAGTGTTTTATTCATCCTTTATAAGGATTCATTCATTCATTGTTATTGCATCAACAATATTTAATTGTCAAATATTGCATAATTCTCTAGTTGTTATAGAGCATATAATCTTTGTTTGATCTCCTTTGCGTGATAGGTGTTTTTCTTGTAGATTATTCTTAGATATTATGGTTGATCATCAACTTCTAAATGGTATCAAAGCTTTTATGTTAAGTTAATGTCCACATGCTTGAGGGATCCAATCCAAAGTGAATTTTTTGTGTTCTGAAACCCTAAGATTAGTTGTTGTCTCATCAAAATTGGAGTAGTTGAAAATTAGGTCAAATTGGCTGAGGGCACCATCATGCTTAGTAGGCTCAAGTGCCCTAAAATAGCTTGTCAATTTGTCAAAATCAGAGATTGGGAGATTCTTTACAAAATTTTTTAGAAATTTTCCATTTTTGAAAAGCTTTTGTTTTTGAAAAGTTCTCATTTTTAGAAGTATTTTGTGTTTTGAAAGTTTCTATTTATGAAAAATTTCTATTTTTTGGTAAGTTTCCAAAAAATGAAATATTTCTATTTTTGGAAAGTTGCTATTTTCATAAATTTCCATTTTTGGAAACCCTTCAAACCTTCCAAGCCTTAATTGACATGTGGTTGGTTTTTGGCTCAAAACTTTGTCATACGGAGTCAAAATCAGGCAAATGAGATATTGTTAGAAATATGGTTCTAATGCCTTTCTAATTCTGCAAGTGGTTTGATCAGATTCTCCACCAATTTTTCATACCATACATTAAAATTTAACCTTTAATTTTGTGCTTTTGGAGCCATATTTTTCCCATCCGAACTCTATTTTTTGACTTCTACATGTCATCGAAAATCTCTCAGAGTCCTCTATTCTAATATCTAGTCAATTTTTCTATAATATTCACTAATTACTTAGTGATCAATATCAATTTTTTTATTTATTGATTTTGTGATTTCTCAACTTATACAAGTGCAAAAGGGTTTATTTCCTTGCCGGGGGGTGTTAGAATCTCATCTTTTAGATTCCTATATTTCTCTAACCCTAGCCCAATGGAGAATCCTCTATTGAGAAACTCACCCCTTATAACTATCATAGCTAAAAGACTACAATGATCAGATTGCTTTGGTTTAGGGGTTTTGGTCTTGTTTATATCAAACCCAACCTAACTTGACTACTAAGTTTAAGATTATTCAACCTATGGACAAGATAAATCAAGTTATAGGTTTGATTGGCCTACATGTATTAGATAGTCTCTAGTTCCATATTGATTCGTGCACCACTACTAGGGCTATGTGGCTTAAATTTGAGAAATATTTTGGGAGTATTAATTAATTTTGTACACTTCATCTTGAGACATATTTGACATCATTAACACCTGACAAATTTTTTTCCATCGAGGAATGTTTGGAGAATTTCAAATCTGTTAGATCATGGTTACAGGGTTTTGGCAAGCAATAGACTAATAAGGAGTGGATCTTCTTGATTATATCCAAACTTTGAGGCCAATTTTAGTTCTTTACTTCATAATTATATTCCACCATGGATACTTTGATATCACATTCACTATGCCTTCATTTAGGGTATTTTGTGAGTGCTTGACATGAGAGGAGGCCAATCTATCACAACTTGATTCACCTTTTTGTTCTAAACCTCGGGCCTTGGTTGCTCAGACTCCTACATCTACAAGAAAACAAAAGAAGAAGAATAAAAGGTATAGAGGTACACAATCTCCTCTTCCATCTTTAGAGTCAAATGGACATAACTTAGATTCCTCCACCTCTTCCAAGAGGTCTTTATCTAGGAAGGGCAAGCCTAAGTGTGATTATTGCATCAAGTCAAGCCATGGTGAGCATCAGTGTTATGTAAAGCAGATTGATGAGCTGAAAGAAATTGGAAAGAATAATATTCAACTTCCTTCATCTAGTGCATGTTGCCATTTACATGAAGATTGCATTAATGATACGGTATGTTGTCATTGATGTCAATTGAATCGGTAATGGTACTTATAATATTGTTGATATTGTTGTTATTAATATTGTCTTTTAACTGGTACTTATAATATTGTAACTGGTAGGAAGAGCTTTGAGGAAGATGTTGTAAACCTGTATGTAAGTATGTGAGTTGAACTAGCAAACCAATGTATAAGGTTAAGTCCTTTCTATGCAATGTAACTGGTAAACCCTACCAGTTGTTTTGTTAAACCCTAACCAATCAAGTATGTTGGTTTAAGATCTAATGATGAGCGGTAATGATGGTGGCATGTGTGGTCTTTGTATGAAGATAAGTTCAGATTGTTTTGGCGCGTTTGTTTGTTTGATTGTCTAGGGAATGAGAAAAATGGATTGCATCTAATGCAAAGCGCATGATGAGTTACAAGTCCAATGAAGTGGTGATCATAGAGCGGTTAGAAATTTATTGAAGAATGTGTATAGATTGCTATGTAAATCCAACGGTCACACTTGTACTGACTTGTTTGTAATCTCTAAGAGAGAATTAGGTTTTTGTTGTGTTACCAACCTAATTGGTTTGTATTTAAGGTTGATGAAGTTATTTGTAAAGTGGGTTGGCAAAGTTGGCAGAAATTAGTTGAGTGTGTCGTTGCCTAGCCGGAGAATGAATTTGCAGTTTGAGTAAAGGCAGATTGAAGCTTAAAAGGATCTAATCAAGCAAATATAGTGCTATTTAGATAGATCAAGAAAACCTGTTGTTTTCTAACAATTACAACAGAATTGAAATCCCCTAACCGGGTAAGCTCTAAGAAGCTTGGTTACTTATAAATCCTCTAACAAGGTGGTCCATTAGCTTGGATTATCAAACCCTCTACTGAGGTTACTCCTAATAGGGTATTTTCTTTTTATCAAGGCATTTTGTAAAATCCCTTAACCGGGTGATTCCTAATAGAATCAATTCTTAACAGGACTCATTGTAAAAGCTTTAATAGGCTTCGCTCCTAATAGGGCGAACTTCAGAAGAGTTCATATAGCTATCTTGCGAGTCTCATCTCACTATGGTTTTTACCTATTTGGGTTTTCCACGTATAAACATTTGTGTCATGTGGTGAATGTTTTTGTGGTTATGATCTTATTTGTTGATTTTATTAACTTTAGATAAGGCATGATAACTGGAAGCATTGAGAGATGGAATATGTTGATATATGATTAAGTATGTTGATGTTTAAAAGACTGAATGATGTTTACTGTTAAGTTGCTATAACATTTAACTGGTTAATGTTGAGTATTCTTATGAGTATTGATCTTGATAGTGAAAGTTTACTTTGAGTGATTGAATTTGAGGTTGGGAAGTTTGTATCATTTTTTCAGTTTACTGATTCACCCCCCCTCTCAGTAATCTACCAGATACTTATTCTTTCATCATACCATCAATTGGTATCAGAGCATCTTGGGTCCTCTTAAATCTAAAAGCCTAACAACTTGAGGAAAAGATCTTCTAGATCATGATGAAGAAGGAAGGTCTGAAGTTAAACAAAGATAACTATAGGATATAGAGAGACAAAATAAAGATTTACATCAAGAGTCTGGGAATTTAGTATTGGGATCATGCAGAAACTCAGTATATTGCACCTACTGGAACTCTGATTGATGATCGGAAGAAATAAGAACAAGAAAATTATCAAGCACTGGAGGCTATTATTAGTTCCCTATCTGATATTGAATATGTAGATGTTCATGGTCTTGAAACTGCATATGAAGTATAGAAAAAAATTGAAGAGATTTATAGCATTGTTGAACATGTTAAGATTCCTAAAGAAGAGAGCCTAAGAGGAAAGTTTGATGACATGAGAATTTCTTATGGTGAGAATATCCAACAGTATGGTCAAAGGATAAAAGAGATAGTTGGTGAAATAAAGAGTCTAGGAGGGAAAGTGGAAGATGCCATAGTAATCAGTAAGTTACTGATAACCCTTCTACCGGTCTATGCTATCCGAGTTGTAGCTATTCAGGAGTTGAAGTCCATTGACAAAACTAAGGTAACTCTTGACTATATCATTGGCAAACTTACTGCTTTTGAATTAAGTGGTTATGATGGTAGTGTACAAAAATCAAAATATGCATTCAGAGCTTTTGTTTCTAATGATATACTTGAAAAGAATTGAGAGTGGGGGGGGGGGGGGGTGAATCAGTGACACTAAAACAAACACAACTTCAAACATTAATTGGTATATGAACTTAACCAAGAATTTAAACAAAATACATGCTATCCAAAATGAAATAACAACATCCACATAAAGTAGAACAACCACCATAATACAAGTGTTTATACGTGGAAACCCAAATAGGTAAAAACCACAATGAGATGGAACTCACAAGTTAACTATTTGTAGTAATAGATAACTGACCTATTAAGGCCTTACAAAGTGCTCTACTAGGAGTGAATCTTGTTAGAGATCCCAAGCTTTAGTAGAAGCTTATACCCTGTTAAGAGTACTACCCTATTAAGAGTAACCTTGCTAGAGGATTTTAGAATCCAAACTAATGGATCACCTTGTTAGAGGATTTGTACAATGAAGCTTGTTAGAGCTTACCCGGTTAGGGGATTTGATTCTATTATAATGATTAGAAGACAACAAGAATGGATTGATCTGTTCTGAGTAGCATAATATTTTCTTGATTAGATCCTTCTAAGTACATTCAACACTGCTCTTCATCTTAACACTTATCGCTCTTCAACAAAAGATTTCTCTCTAGATGCATATCAGTATTCACATACCATCATCCTCTATCAATTTCAAATGATTCACTAAGATGTCTTTAAATAGACATTCAAATCTTATGTTGGCCATAGGAAATCAAAACACAATTTCCTAGGTGCAGTGTATCTAGACAAGTAATCATAACTGATCACAAAAATGACCGTCAAGAAGTCGGTGCTGGTAACTCATCACAAAATCAGATACCAATTAGAACAGTCAATATTGTTTGGAACAAAATATGTGAACCATTGTCCTAGAATCTTTTGCTTGATCTCCATCTTCATCTTTATCTTCATTTTGATGTTGACTTAATATAACCACAGCTTATCTCTTAAGCACATACTGATTGATGCAGAGTACCAGTCAAAGATATACCTTAAACATATTGGTTAACAATGTAAATCAATGAAGTTACACCGGTAGTCATTGCAATCATATGTGAGTGTGAGAGTGTTTCATCAATAACAACAAGTGATTAATACATTACAATCATCATCAAACCAACAATCTCCCCCTTTGGTGTTGATGACAACACTTAGAAAATTTGGAGTAATACAATACCGCTAAGTGTGCATACACAACATATATACATATGTACTCATATTCTTCTTTTTAATGCAATACTCCCCCTTAATACATGCATAAATATAAAATTTGCAAAAAGCACACATATATATTACTCCCCCTTTGACAACAATGCCAAAATGATAAAGTAAAATATATACATATAGATAGAAAATCTGTATCAAAGTGTTCAACATATAGTCCAAATTTAAAAAAGGTTCGTGCATTGGCTAGTCTCATAAAAATATCATTGAAATTATGTTTTATCTGGGATAAAGCATTTTCCCATGATTCCAGTATGTTAGCAGTATACTCAGAGGTAGACATCAACTGGGAATAGAATTCTTCCATTGAGTCTAGTATGCAGGTTTTAGGAGTAGCAAGAATATCTTCTTCATTGGAGTAGGCTCTCTAAAGAATGTCGACCTCTGAGGTGAGCTGACTCTTGAGCTCTCTTAGAGATCAGAATCTCTTAGCCTTCTCATTATCATTCCTGTTCAGTCTGTCATGCAAATCATCTATAGACCGGTTAAAGGCATGAATGGATTCCTGGAGTGGGACATATGCCTTGCATAACTTTTCTATTTCCTGCTCGGTTTCAACTTGACTCTTAGAAATGTCAAAATAAAATAAAGTAACATTGGAGGTAGAGGCAAGATACTTTCCTCCAGATTTAATAGTGTGAGATTTTGCCAAGATCAAGGGCACAATGAAAAGTATAAAAGAGAGACAAAATAATGACAAGAACAATCTATATTCTCCTCAATATGCAAATGATCAACTAGATTAACCAATACAATGAATATGGGCCTGCTTATATAGGCAAGGCCATATAAATGTATGAGCACACAATCATGGCATGTGGCTCAATGAGAAACAAGGGTAGGTAAGAAATACTAGGGGTAGGTAGGAGAAATAATATAATATTCCACAAGAGGTGGATGACCCATCGAATGTGGAGTGTAATAGCAAAATAAGACCACAAAAGGTGGAATTTATTCTACAAGCTATATCCCTATGTGCACACTTCCCTAAGTGTCTCAAATCCAAAATTCGAAGAGATGCATTATCCTAAGAGGAACACAATAAAATGGTTTCAAAGATTCAAAGGCCCTTTGTGATATTTGTAAAGTTGGATGTAATTCACAAAAATTTGTGTACAACATTGTTTGGCTTGATTCCAAGAAATGTTTGGGATGCGGTGTGCGGTCTCGGTTGCCGATTCTTAATTTCAAAACGTCCTTTACATTGGGTGACACTCTAGAATTAGAGTGTCAAAATTGTTGAATCTCTTCCTTCACATTGTCAGTCAACTTTCTATCAACACATGGAAGCCTCCCACCAAATGCCCATGTATCTTGTTGAAGTGGATCGTCAAGTCTTTGTCTTCGTGCAAGTGCTCTATCCAAAGTTTTACGGTTTATGTTAAAATAAACACAAGTTTGTCTCATTTGATGAGCCTTCCTCAATTGATGGCTTACTAAGGAGGTTGTAATCACTCTTCGAGCGGCTCTCTTATCTCTTTCTTTGGTATTCTTTCCAATAGAATTGAGAGTGTCAAATAGATTTTTTGCAATAATAGAATTTCTCTCTGTCTTCTTGTTCATACGAATCTTCAATTTATTTAGCAATGGTCTCATCTTTATCATCTTTAGAAATTGAACAAAGAGTTGGAATTGCTCGGTCAATGTCTTATTGCTAAAATTTTGGTTGAAAAGTTTTGTAGCCCACAACTGAACGGTTCTTGTTGACCTGTTGCCTTCAAGATTTGCAATAATGTTGTCATCGATTTCAAATAACCATTTTGGGGTTCTTGAAGGTCTTGGATTTGGAATTTGTCTTTCATCCATGAGAGGGTCTTCATTTCTAAAGTAATTAGGTGTTACATATGGTTCACTTGGTGAGGCAATTCCACCTTCAATGTTAAAGTTTTCCACATTTTCACCTCCTATGTCAAAATTTTCCACATTTTGAACATTTTCATTATCACTTTCAACATTTTCAAAATTTTCAATATTTTCACTTTCAAAATTTACATTTTCATTTTCAATAACTTGTGGCACATTTTCAATTTCAATTTCCTCTTCAGTTGAAGTAACATTAGCAATATTTAACATACCTTGTCTTCTCCTCCTATGACATTCTCTATCTCTTTCTCTATAAACTTCAACTTGGTCATTTGAAAGTTTTCTTTTGCGTTTAGACTTCTGACGACTACTACTCCCCATTTCCCTCCACACATATGCTCCTTCATGATTGACAATGTAAGTTTTCACTTTAAGAATCTCCTAAAAGCACAAATTTGTCTCTAGCTGTCTGAAACCTTGTGATCCTTGACAGAAAAAATAGGACCCAGACTATCGGCCGTTGGAATCTATAGAATGGCCCACAAACCCTTTTTTTTTTGGTTTTTAGTACTAAAATTGGATATCGGATTTTATCTGATATTTGATTTTTGTACAAAATTATGTGGTCCCCCAAAAAAATTCCCGTTGCTGCCATTTATGAACTAAACTTAGAGAGAGAGAGAGAGAGAGAGAGAGAGAGAGAGAGAGAGAGAGAGAGAGAGGGAGAGAGGGAGAGAGAGAGAGAAGCAGAGAGAGAAGGAGAGGGAGAGAGAGAGAAAGAGAGGGAGAGAGACAGAGGGAGAGAGAGAGAGAGAAGGAGAGGGAGAGAGAGAAAGAGAGGGAGAGAGAGAGAGTGAGATAGAGAGAGAGAGAGATAAAGAAACCATTTGACCCCTAATGACACCATAGGACCCCTTAAGACACCAAATCATGTCATTAGGGGTCATATTGTGTCTTACAGGGTCATAGGACACAATATGACCCCTAACGACATGATTTGGTGTCTTAAGGGGTCCTATGGTGTCATTAGGGGTCCTATGGTGTCCATAGGGGTCATATGGTGTCCCATGAACCCTTATGACCTCTTAAGACACCATATGACCCCTAATGACACCATATTGTTGTGTCCTAAGGGGTCATATTATGTCTTAAGGGGTCCTATGGTGTAAATATGATCCCTAACGACATGATTTGGTGTCTTAAGGGGTCCTATGGTGTCACAAGACACCATATGACCCCTAACGACACCATAAGACCCCTTAAGACACCAAATCATGTCATTAGGGGTCATATTGTGTCATACGGGGTCGTAGGACACAATATGACCCCTAACGACATGATTTGGTGTCATGAGGGCTCATATGGTGTCCATACGGGTCATATGGTGTCCATACGGGTCATATGGTGTCCATATGGGTCATATGGTGTCTTGGGACACCATAGGACCCTTTAAGACACAATATGACCCCTAATGACACAATATGACCCAAAGCGACCCAATATGGTGTCACTAGGGGTCATATGGTGTCCTAAGAGGTCATAAGGGTTCATGGGACACCATATGACACCATAGCACCCCTTAAGACACCAAATCATAACATTAGGGGTCATATTGTGTCTTACGGGGTTGTAGAACACAATATGACCCCTAACAACATGATTTGGTGTCTTAAGGGGTCCTATGGTGTCGTTAGGGGTCATATGGTGTCCATAGGGGTCATATGGTCTCCCATGAACCGTTATGACCTCTTAGGACACCATATGACCCCTAAATGACCATATTGTTGTGTCCTAAAGGGTCATATTGTGTCTTAAGGGGTCCTACGATGTAAATATGACCCCTAACAACATGATTTGGTGTCTTAAGGGGTCCTATGGTGTCACAAGCCCCTAACGACACCATAGGACCCCTTAAGACACCAAATCATGTCATTAGGGGTCATATTGTGTCTGACGAGGTCGTAGGACACAATATGACCACTAACGACATGATTTGGTGTCGTTAGGGGTCATATGGTGTCCATATGGGTCATATGGTGTCTTGGGGCACCATAGGACCCCGTAAGACACAATATGACCCCTTAGGACACAATATGACCCAAAGCGACCCAATATGGTGTCACTAGGGGTCATATGGTGTCCTAAGAGGTCATAAGGGTTTATGGGACACCATATGACACCATAGGACCCCTTGAGACACCAAATCATGTCATTAGGGGTCATATTGTGTCTTACCAGGTCGTAGGACACAATATGACCCCTAACAACATGATTTGGTGTCTTAACGGGTCCTATGGTGTCGTTAGGGGTCATATGGTGTCCATAGGGGTCATATGGTGTCCTATGAACCCTTATGACCTCTTAGGACACCATATGACCCCTAATGACACCATATTGTTGTGTCCTAAGGGGTCATATTATGTCTTAAGGGGTCCTATGGTGTCACAAGACACCATATGACCCCTAGCAACACCATAGGACCCCTCAACACACCAAATCATGTCATTAGGGGTCATATTGTGTCTTACGGGGTTGTAGGACATAATATGACCCCTAACGACATGATTTGGTGTCATTAGGGGTCATACGGTGTCTTGGGACACCATAGGACCCTTTAAGACACAATATGACCCCTTAGAACACAATATGACCCAAGCAACCCAATATGGTGTCACTAGGGGTCATATGGTGTCCTAAGAGGTCATAAGGGTTCATGGGACACCATATGACACCATAGGACCCCTTAAGACACCAAATCATGTCATTAGGGGTCATATTGTGTCTTATGGGGTCGTAGGACACAATATGACCCCTAACGACATGATTTGGTGACTTAAGGGGTCCTATGGTGTCATTAGGGGTCATATGGTGTCCATAAGGGTCATATGGTGTCCCATGAACCCTTATGACCTCTCAGGACACCATATGACCCCTAATGACACCATATTGTTGTGTCCTAAGGGGTCATATTGTGTCTTAAGGGGTCCTATGGTGTAAATATGACCCCTAACGACATGATTTGGTGTCTTAAGGGGTCCTATGGTGTCACAAGACACCATATGACCCCTAACGACATGATTTGGTGTCTTAAGGGGTCCTATGGTGTCACAAGACACCATATGACCCCTAATGACACCATAGGACCCCTTAAGACACCAAATCGTGTCATTAGGGGTCATATTGTGTCTGACAGGGTTGTAGGACACAATATGACCCCTAACGACATGACTTGGTGTCTTTAGGGGTCATATGGTGTCCATAGGGGTCATATGGTGTCTTGGGACACCATAGGACCCCTTAAGACACAATATGACCCCTAATGACACAATATGACCCAAAGTGACCCAATATGGTGTCACTAGGGGTCATATGGTGTCCTAAGAGGTCATAAGGGTTCATGGGACACCATATGACACCATAGGACCCCTTAAGACACCAAATCATAACATTAGGGGTCATATTGTGTCTTACGAGGTCGTAGGACACAATATGACCCCTAATGACATGATTTGGTGTCTTAAGGGGTCCTATGGTGTCGTTAGGGGTCATATGGTGTCCATAGGGGTCATATGGTGTCCCATGAACCCTTATGACCTCTTAGGACACCATATGACCCCTAATGACACCATATTGTTGTGTCCTAAGGGGTCATATTGTGTCTTACGGGATCGTAGGACACAATATGATCCCTAACGACATGATTTGGTGTCGTTAGGGGTCATATAGTGTCCATAGGGGTCATATGGTGTCTTGGGACACCATAGGACCGCTTAAGACACAATATGATCCCTAATGACACAATATGTCCCAAAGCGACCCAATATGGTGTCACTAGGGGTCATATGGTGTCCTAAGACATCATAAGGGTTCATGGGACACCATATGATACCATAGGACCCCTTAAGACACCAAATCATGTCGTTAGGGGTCATATTATGTTTTACGGGGTCGTAGGACACAATATGACCCCTAATGACACAATTTGGTGTCTTAAGGGGTCTTATGGTGTCACAGGACACCATATGACCCCTAACGACACCAATCAACCCCTTAAGACACCAAATCATAACATTAAGGGTCATATTGTGTCTTACGGGGTTGTAGGACACAATATGACCCATAATGACATGATTTGTTGTCTTAAGGGGTCCGATGGTGTCGTTAGGGGTCATATAGTGTCACATGAATCCTTAAGACCTCTTAAGACACCATAAGACCCCTAATGACACCATATTGGGTCGCTTTGGGTCATATTGTGTCCTAAGGGGTCATATTATGTCCTAAGGGGTCCTATGGTCTCTCTGTCTCTGTCTCTCCCCCTCTCCTTCCTTCTCTCTCTGTCTCTCCCTCCCTCCCTCTCTCTCTCTCCTGATCTCCTCTCTCTCTCTCTCTCTCTCTCTCTCCCTCTCCTCCTCCTCCTCCTCTCTCTCTCCCTTCCTCTCCTCTCTCTCTCTCTCTCTCTCTCTCTCTCTCTCTCTCTCTCTCTCTCTCTCTCTCTCTCTCTCTCTCTTTCTACCTCTCTCCCTTTCCTACCTCTCTCTCTCTCTCTCTCTCTCTCTCTCTCTCTCTCTCTCTCTCTCCCTCTCCTCCTCTCTCTCTCTCCCTCTCTCCCTCTCTCTCTATCTCTCTCTCTCCATCTCCTCTCTCTCTCTCTCTCTCTCTCTCTCTCTCTCTCTCTCTCTCTCTCTCTCTCTCTCTCTCTCTCTCTCCCTCTCTCCCTCTCCTCCTCTCTTTCTCTCTTTCTCCCTCTCTCCCTCTCCTTCTCTCTCTCTCTAAAATATGACCAATAAAATCTGATATTCGATTTAATCGGATATCGGATTTTTGCCATGTGGCAGTTTACTTCATAAATGGCGGCAAAGGGAAATTCTTTGGGAACTACAAATTTTTGTACTCAAATTTTCAAATTTCAATTTTCGGCTCGGGAATGCTTTGGTATTAGGCTTGGAAGTGACAAGCTTGGAAAGTCAATTGAAAAAACGTGTTTTTTAGTATTCCTTGATTTTCCAGACTTTACACTAGTGGCTGATGACTTTTGTTGTAGCCAAAATTGATAAAATGAAAAGGGTTTTTTAAGGACATTCCCATCTTTCCAACAATATAAGGCTTGTCTTATTTCGACTTTAGTAAATAATTATTATTTATTTTCTAATTGAATTCTGACAATAGTCCTGATTGATATACTGATTGAAAAACACTCATAGCTTTCAAACGGTATAACATTTTTTGAAACCAAAACATGCGTCACATCCTATGCTTCATCTACTATAGGGAAATTTTTTTTAAAAAAAATTTATAAGGTTCTGACCAAGTTAAGGTGGTCAAACGTAGGAGTTTTTGAATTTCTGAAGAGCTCTAGTAAAAAAATCATAAATAATTATTTAATTCATAAAAAATTAAAAAAAAATATGTGTTACATCCGGACATGAGTCTAATACTTATATTATAAATATTATAAAAAAATATTAAGATTTGATTATCATTAGGGTGGTTAGACATACGTCTACTTCTTATTTTCTTCCTAAAATTTTAGTACGACTGCATTGAAATTTGAAATTTTCATCAAATAGGATTTTTTTTTCCCAAAAAACAACTAGTATCTTAGAAACTACATTCAATTTTCTATATATTCTCTTCTTACATATTTTAAAAATAATGTTCACAACTTATTCAAATTTTCATGTCAAGTTGCATAACATTGATTTTTCTGAAATTTAATTGCCACTTAATGGCCTATTTTGGCACACCATGATTCTGCACATACCCACACTAAATCAGTAATTCAAATTGACTTTAACCCTTTCCATCTTGTTGGGCTGATTCCTCCCCTTCTAAAACCATCTCTTATTATAATGCAATCACCTCTTTCTTAGTAATGTAGCCACACCCTTTTCTTCCTTTCTCTTCCCCCAGTCCCTTCATACATTTCCACTCCATTTATTCATGCATATGCTAGTTTTGGTCATTCAAAATATAAATAGCTCTCTTCCATTTTGCATGGCCACTTGGCCCCTCTCTTCTCTTTGCCAATTCTATTTTACAATAGCTTGAAGCCTAAAATAGTCAATGCCTCTCAATTACTTGATTGATAATAAATCATTTTTTCTTTTTTTTATTCAAGCCTTTTTCTACATTGTATTGACTTCTTTACATATTTAATTGCATTCATTACATTTTCCTTTTAAATTATCTACTTGGAAAGTGTCTAAAGCTTTCTATTTACTAATCTATTTTATGAACATTTCGTTGAGGCATTCTATTAGACTTGCCGTTTGCAATAGGTAGGCAAGGTGCTCCTACATTAGATGCACTTGATAGAATGTTTGTGAGAATAGGCTCACAAAAGTGGAGTAGAGTGATATAATCACCCTTTGAGATTATGAATAATCTACAATGAACTCCATTGAGATATAAAATGCACATGAAATTATTTCATTTTTCTCTTCTTTTAGCATTTCACTAGAACAACTATCACCCTTTTGCTTTAATGGTTCTCTCCTCTCTTCTTGTTCATGGGATCCAACCCACCATCAATGGATCTCCTCCACCAAATATCCTCTCCACTCTTCCCCTCTTTTGTAGATTTTAATCCATCTTGAACCGACCACCTCCACCAAGTTTCACCTACACAACCTTTCACAACTTCCACATACACATTTACAACATCTATATTCCACCTTGTCACTATACCATCTTCTTTCTCACTCACTTTAACACATAAATCCATCTCAAATATTTTATTACAAAATTCATAAAAGTTTACCTCTTCAGCTACAACGTTTTCTTCATCACCTCTCAATGCGACTGCAACTTCTTTAGCAAGTCATCTTCTTTCTTATTCTCTTCACTCAAAATGATCTCTTCTCCAAGCAATGGGTCATCTTTATCAAGTCCTCAATAAACCTCTACTACAACTTCAACTTTGCTCTCTTCTTTCATGCCTTCAATAGGACATGCAACTCCATCATCCCTTCGACCTTATATTGCCACTTCAATTTTTATCTATTCCTTTGTGCTCTCCTCGAAGCATACTTTTGCAACATTTTCTCCTTCTCGTTCACCTGCATAGATAAGTATGCAAAATTTATTTCAAGACTTTCCTCTTTGTCATATTTTTTTTTCTACTTTCTACAAACTCTTCACCCTTCATTCTCAGTACAAATCATCTCCAATCGACACTTCTACTTGCACATTGAAGATACACTTCCTTCAACGCACTTTGAGAAATTTGATGCAAACCGACTCAAATTTTGGTGATTTATGTACACTTTTAGGGACTTCTCCTCACAACTCTACTCTCAAGTCCTAGTGCCAAGATGCCTCATGATCAGTGACTTATTTGCACGCTTAAGAACACCCACTTTGATAACATTGATGCAAAGAAAAAATAGTTGTAGCCTTAAATATCTAGCCCTCAAACACTCAAAGTTATAAATAGAAAACACTAAACCAATAGTAGGGATTCCCTATTGTAGATTGCAATAAGAAACATAGCTTTTCTATTATCAAATCAACAAATGAAGACTACATACATGGCACTTCATTGGCCTTTCTTTCTAACTCACAAACCAAAATAATAGAGACTTCAAAATACCACTAGGTTGCAATAAATCAATCAATCACATTCTCATTAAATTTGTAATCACTTTATTATGATTTGGACCTTCTATTGGCCTCCCATACTTTTCTCACACTCTGTTTCACAAGCTTATTTTCTTGTAGTTCAAAACCTTCTCTTTATTACCGATATTACACAAGTTGTTGCATTATTTTTCACATCTCTCTATGTTTTTCTTGTCAACTACAAACATCACCTACCCTCTTTGATAGTGATTACACACTACTCAACCCCTTTTTCCAACACATGATGTCTCCTTCTTTATCCATTCATAGCCCAATACACTATCAAAAATTCAAACTAACTTTATGCCCTTCCATCTTACTGGGCTGATTCGTCCCCTTCTACAAACATCTCTTATTATAATGAAATCACCTCTTTCTTACTAATGCAACCACACCTTGTTCTTCCTTTCACTTATACCACTCCCTTCATACATTTTCACTCCATTTATTTATGCATATGTCAATTTTGGTTTTTCTAGATATAGTTGATGCTCTTCTATTTTGCATGTCCACTCCACCCCTCTCTTCTCTCTACCAACAGTATTTTACAATAGCTCAAAGCCTCAAATTATCAATGCCTCTCCTCGATTACTTGATTGGCAAAAAGTCCTTTTTTCTTTCCTTTATTCGATCCCTCTTTTGCATTGTATTGACTTCTTTGTATTTAATTGCATCTCTTACTTTGTCATTTCAAATTCTCTGTTGTTACACCTACCAAGTATCTCAAGCTTCCTATTTACTAATATATTTTGTGAATATTTCATTGAGGTATTCTATCAGACTTACCATTTGGCACATGCAAGCATGATGCTTCTAGATCAATATTTAGAACACTTATTTTTATCTCCATACTGCACAAGTAGTTCTCCTCATGCAACAATTCATGCAAAATGGAAAAATTATAGTGCCAACATTCGTAGTCCTGAAAAATTACACTTATTTTTATCTTTCCATAGCGTGAAAAAGATCCTAATCCTGAAAGGATGCCATGTGTGCATGAACTGAAAGTGAAACCGAGGAGAATCTCCCAACAAGATCATATGCCAAGAAAAAGACTCGAGTTGAAAGGGCTAGAAAAAATCACGAATCCATGTCCACAAATGTTGGGCTCTTCTGCAATACTAAAAAAGGTGAATGAAAGTCTCAGATTGCCCACATAAAGGGTAACGAAGATAGAGCCCAATGACAAGCCTTTTTTGTCTTTTTAGATTTGTGTATTTAGCAATATGTTAACCATATTACCGATCTTACACAAGTTGTATTAATTTTTTAACAATATGTTAACCATATAATTTTAAAAAATACAAATCATGGCATAAGACACTTTTATGTCCAACATAAGACCTCTACATAGAGTTTGATACTTTCATTTTGTGATGAAGGATTATATTGTCTGATCCAAAATGTTGGGCATTAAAAATCTACACAGTTAAATCTAGAAGAATAAGCTTGAACATTATGGGTTGTGGAAATTTCATGATTACAACCTCTCTATTTAATTAATTTTATTTTATGTATATTATTTACTTAATAATTATTTTATTTTATATACATTATTTATTTAAATATAACCTATGAGGACATTATAGTCTTTCTTGTCACCATAAAAGGTGTATTAATAAGTATGTAGTGACCTATGACATATACTCTTGTATAAATTCAATTCTTTAATGCCTATTCATTTTCATTTATTTTCCTTGTATGGACTGAGCTCTATCTCTGCCTATTTCTATACACTTATTTTATCAGTACCTTAAATTTCTAGGCATATTTATTTTCTAATTTTACATTTTCTATTATATGACTATGTCATTTTCATGATGTGTTAAAATGATTTTACATTTAACAAAAATCTAACCCAAAACTTATTTATTTTTAAATTCAAACTTGTAGGCTCCCACCCTTTTCCATTAGTCTTTGGGAGCTCACTTGGTACATAATTGTGTAATATTTTTTCATGCCTTATATTAAATATATTCATTTAGACATGAATTCACATCCTACAATTATTAGGTATCCTAGAACTTTCAGGGAGTATGCATTGTAGGAATATTTCAAAAAAGAGCACCAAAAGAAGCAATATTTACATCAAAATCATCATCTAAGATATTTGAACACTTTCCTACATCTAACGACCTAGGAGAACTTGACACTTAAAATCTAATGATATTTGTAATGTATTATAAAATTGTTAGTCCTTAAAAATTAAAAAAAATAGAAATCGTGACTACTAAAAAATAGGAATGTGCAAATTGTGAGACCTTATTTGCATAATACATAATTGATCCACGTGTGAATCAACCCACATAAATTTATATGTCCTAAAAAAATAAAGAAACAACCTACATTCCAAGATCATTTATTTCTAATAGTAAAGTGAATCAATTCTACAAAATATTTGAATTCATGACCCTCTGAACAATTGTAGATTATTAAGTGCATCTATCCATTATATTTATTGTCCTAAAATATAATTTATTTTTGCTTTCCTTTTGAAATGGATTTTTTTTTAAAACTTGAAAGTGCCTCAATATGGAAAGGCATACATGCCAAGTTCAATGATGTGTACACATTTAGCATTATGGGTCCACCAAAAAACAAAAATCTTTATATTCTAACTTACCCTCTTTTCAATCCAAGTCAAACTACAATGTAATAATGTCGTGTTCAAGATGGAACAATTTTATATAAATATGATTTAATTGTAGATATCTTGAAATTGGACTTTCTTTCTATAGTTTGTAGTTTCCTTCCACTATGTTGCTCCAGTTGTTTGCATCTACATGCTCTGCTCCACCACCTTTTCATTTCCATTTCCAGGATTTTTTCCAAATTTCTTTCTTTTACACAGGCTCTGTATTCCACAAAACTGATCCCTCTTTGAGCTTCATACAATCTATTCTGTCTTTATTTACTGTGTGGGATCTTACGTCTCCACCCGCTCATCCTCTGTCTTGTGCCTGAATTCTCCCTTAACCCCCCCTTCACACCCTCTCCTCTTTGAGCTTCATACAATCTATCTGTCTTTATTTACTGTGTGGGATTTCACGTCTCCACCCGCTCATCCTCTGTCTTGTGCCTGAATTCTCCCTTAACCCCCCCTTCACACCCTCTCCTCTTTGAGCTTCATACCATCTATTCTGGTTAGAAACTCCTCTTTCCTAAGTATGCATCTCATAATCCTCCACTACACATTTGGGTTGATGCCCTCTACTCGTAGCCCAATACTCCAGCTCTATTCTTTGGTTGATACCCACCCAAGTATCCTATCTTCTGCAGATCATTTTTTCTTTTTTTCAAACATCATCATTTTTTATTTTTTAAACTTCATCCTTGTGCAACTTTACAAACTCCCTTCTACATAAATTGGGTCGATTTATTCTACCTTTTGTTGGGCGATTTTCCCTTCGACAACCTCCCTCTCTACGTGCATTCCACTACATGCCTTGTACACTACTTCATACTCAAAAAAATCAAATTTTGGTCTTCCACGTAGCCATGGGTTTAATTGCACCAATTCCTTCTTCTTGGGCCAATTATGATTCATATTTTTTCATACTACTTCCTCTAAATTATTCCTTCAAATCCATCAATGCTCATGTTCCATTCATTCTTTCCTTAAGCTTGACAAGTAACATAATTGGTTTTTTTTTTTAAAATTGAAGAATTTATTGACCTTCTTACTCGGTTGAAATGGTTTCCTTGTGATTATAAATAAATGTTCTTCTATCCTTCATTGATCATGCACTGAATATTCCTTTCCTAAGCCTCTTTGCATTCCTATTTGCTAGATGCTCCTACATCAAGCACACTTAGTAAAAAAAATTTGAACATAGGCTCACAAAAGTGAAGTTGAGTGATAGAATCACCCTTTGAGATTGTGGACAATTTGTAACAAACTCTATTGCAATAGCAATTTCTCATAAAATTATTTATTTTTCCTCTTCTTCCAACATCTACTTGGAGCACTCTCCATTCTTCTCCATGAAATCTACACTTCACTCTTCTTTGCCACCATGGAATTTAATCCACTTTCAACCATCCTCATATAGCATGCTTCATTGTGCTACCCTTCAAAACACCTACAGGCAAATTCATGGAAGCAAAAGACTTCATTTTTTAGTTTTTCTTCATGCACATCAATTTAATTCTTGTCAATTTCAATAAAATAAGGCATTACCTCCTCTACCACTACTACAACTTCTCTTTCACCTTCTACCACAACATCCTCACTTCTCACATCCTCTACTTCATCATACAGATTTTAAAGCCCTTGACTAGGTTGACCACAAATAGAATAAATAATATTACATAAATGTGGCCACTTGGACTTAAAATATCCATTCTAGGAAATAGAGAGGATCCAAATGCATCATGACATGTCCTTTCCAAATGATTCCAATGAACCACGCACAGTAACACATCCTTGAAAGTTAGCATCAACTAAAACATGCGGATAAACATTAAAGCATGTTAACTAGTCAGCCAAAAACTATCCTCGAATGCAAATTACATAATGTGGATCTCCACATGCCACGATGAGACCCAAAAAACTAACCAAAATCATTCTCCAAAGAAAATCCGAACCAAAAGAATACGATCCAAGTGGGATACACCATCATGGTCAATACGAAATCAAACTAGCTAACCTAATTGAATTCAAAACATCATGACTCCACTTGCCAATCAATCTATCACTAGAAATTGAACAAGAATGTGCTACACAAATGGAATAAACATGGCCTCCAAAGTGTAATACTTGAATGCACATTTCAGAAATCTTCCAAGCATTCTTCGGACCAGTTCTGAGAGATAACCTCACTGTTAAAAACAACAACAACCAACTCTACCATATGAGCAACAAAGAACCAATAAACTTGATAGTAAAACATAGATAGACCATAAACATTATATCTGAAACCAGAATCCATAATATTCATGTACCAGAGGAATGCAAAGCATTCTTTTACTAGGACATTAAAATAATTTTTCTACATATTGAAATTTCTTCTACACTAGCCTTCTGGAAACACCTCAACATCTTCTCCGGTTCATAAAAAATAACCAAGACACTCACTTTTGGACCATCTACAATACATAGTCTCATCAATGACAATGTAGGATAGGTTGACATCAATGACAATAGAGCACAAAAACTCAAGTTTCCAAGAATCTCCCAATTTGTCATTGATGGCAACATTACCAACAACAAAGACCCCTAAACTTGCAACTGAACTATCCCCTAATTTGTGTATCTCTCCCCATTTAACATCAAGGACAAAGGTAATTCTTCTAAAATATCTTTCCTCCCTTATTGATAAGACTCTAATAACTACAATGTTCACTGCTTCCCCTGAGAGTGTCACAAACCGTATTTTCAAGAATATGTTATTAGGAAAATAATGTAGGCTTTTTGTTTATGAAATAAAAATTGAAATGAATATGAACTTTTATTGTGATGGTAATGCGGTTTGTATGCAAATGTTATGAAATGATTTATGTACTTTACTCATGTGCATGCAATTACATTGCTAGAATTATTTTTATTGGGGATCATCATTACTGCTGAACTATTGAGTGCAAGTGATGCAGGGATAGGTGAATGTAATGAAGGCGAGAACATGGCTCGGGTAGAGTTGTCTTAGCTCATGGACTTCGATAGATTAGAGGAATCTCACACACCACAGTAGAAAAGTTATGTTTGTGCAATTTTGATTTCATAGATGCATGATTTTGAATTAGAAATGAAATGTTTTGAGTAAATGGTAATTGTTACATTTATTTCGTCTATAAGGGTGAAAATTAGTTTGATATTTTGAAAAAGAGTTAAGTGATTTAACGACTTAACGTTCTTTATAAAAGATGATTTAATGTTCTTAGTATAGGAGAATATAATTTTATTAATGATTGTTGTCTTTACAATTATATGAATTTCGTATGCATGTTAGTTCGATAATTACGATTTGATCGTACACACACACACACACACACACACACACACACACACACACACACACACACACACACACACACACACACACACACGAAGGTGACTTTGAATTATGTGTATTTATTTTAAATTATGCTTAAGTGATTATTTTATCATTAGATAATCTTGTCAATTCGAAATAATGTATTTTTTATTATACATATATATATAATTTAGATTATATATCTTATTTTTAATAGATTTCTTTAATATAAAATGTAATTTATAATAGTCATGAATTATATATATATATATATATATATATATATATATATATATATATAATATTACTAAAAGGTGGTGGGTTTTTAAGTTATCGACATAGTAAAGCTAATGGTCGAGCCGATTTAACTGGGTGACTTGGCACCCCATGACCGATAGTAGGAAGTGGTCAACCTGGCACCCCATGACTATAGTGAACGACAGAGGGTGGTCGATCGGGAGACTTTGCAGGTCGATGGTCGAAGGACTAAGAGACGTGGAAATGAAGGCATTGAACCCCATGAGGTAAGTGCATCTGCACTAATATCTCACGCCTACAGTTAAAAAAAATATTAGCTAAGTTCGAGAAGATAGGTAGACATGGAAAGGAGGTGAGCAGATTTGTCAGATGTTTAAAACAATAGATGCAAACTTTGTCAACATGTATGCAATCCATTAGAGTTCTAAATATTTTAGAACTAAAAGAACTTTAAGACTAACACTGATGTCGAAGATGTGGCTAAGTTAAAGCCAAGAGAACAAAAACCAATGTAGGATAAGAATAGTATAAATAGTAGTGAAGGCTCGATAGAAAAGAGAACAAGAACGACAAGCGAAGAGCAGAAAAGATATAAAAGAAAGAATAGAGAGAAAAGATTAGGGAAGGAAAGAGAAGAAAGAAAAAATAGTGAGGATATAGAGGATAGTGTTGGTAGAAGAAGCGACAGATAGAGAAGAGGAGAGCGATAGAAGGTTATTAAAGAGTATAGATGGAGAGAAGTAGGCAAATTTGAGCAAGGAAAGCAAGTCAATCACCTCAAAGTAGTAACAAGAACATAAGGAGGTAGGCTCTAATTTAATTCTTTGGTCATTATGCACTTAGAAATGATAGTAAGTGTGTCATGAAGTAATACAAAGTTTATGAAGTGTGAGATTCTGCAAGAATTGAGAATCAAGCAAGATCTGATGTCGGTCGTAGATCACATCCAACTTCTCAAGCAATGGATGATCAAAGATGAAAATAGCTTAATGAAGATAATTTCCATATGAGAGATAAATAGAGACAAAGAAGAGAATTTGGAGAAGACTCTCACTGAGCTATCACTGAACTAGTGAAGGTAAGAGTATAGTTCCTATTATATAGAAAAATATAAGCATATACATCCAAGGGGTGCATTAACTCCTATTCCCCATAAAAATGGGAGGTTTTACCTTCTTGGTAAATGCCAAAACATGTGGCATAACATCCTTACATGAAGATAGGAAAGGAGTTGAGAAAGTTGGCACATAAGGCCAAAAGAGGGTGTGTAACCCAACTACCCCATAACCCACTTAGGAAATGACAAAATAGTGGTTATGAGAGGTGGCACAACAAGCCAAAAGAGGGTGTGTAACTCAACTACCCATGTGAGGTGGAGAGTTACACATGTAGCTGAAGTATTTCACCACGTGTCCTCATATAAACGACTCCTATTAACCTAAGCAAGCTTAAATAATATATGTGTAGGAAAAATAAATACCTCCTAACATAAGGAAAATAAAAAATCTACACTAACATGAAGTAGATTAGAATGGAGTTTCATTGATACAATCCATGTTAGAATAAAATTGCTTGAAACTTTCTTTTGAATAGTCATATAGGGAAATGCATCATGAGGTGCCATTTGATAAAGTGATTATTAAACATGCACGGTAGATGCTAAAGAATGGTAGGAAGTGCATGATAGGTTGCATTAGTTAATCTCTAAGAATGTGTACTCATTATATTTCAAATCATATGTAAGGATTCATACATGTGCTACATCTTCTTTCTTAAAACTTAGTTTTGATTTATTTTTTAGTTTATCCATGAAAGAATGTTTGTTTATCAAATATGCGTGATTGCTTATCAATGAAAGATTGTTATCAAATATGTGTGATTGTTTATCCATGAAAGAGTGTTTGATCTATGATAGAAAATAATAGTAAGGTGATGTTGTTATCTTTATTCAATAAAAGATTGTCTTCTTCATGAATTTGTATTTTGAATTTATATGAACCAAGCTAGATAGGCTTGTGTATGGGGAAAGTTACCTTCCAGGACGAGTACCAAATATGGAAATCATAGAGAGAATTGTTTCCTTTTCCAAACTATCTTTCTTGCTATGCATGGCATTATACTCGACTGAGTAATCAATTGAATAAACCATTGAAATAGATGGAATTCTTTTATTTATGCTCTCTACCATATTCTTGATTGATCTTGCTTGTTTCTTAATAAAATTAGAAAAATAAAAATGCATGTGTATCATCTAGGCACGCACTAGATTCCATCTTGCCTTTTGAATACTTTTTGCTAAGCAATTCGTGTAGGGTCGGGTATTCTTGATTGATTAAGAATTCCGGGGAAGCGTAAGCTTCAAGGTTGGGTAGAAAAAGAACCTGATTCTTGTTCTCATCTTCATTCAAAGGATTGAAATGAAGCAGCTCAGATTGGAGATCAAAGGACTCATCTCTCTTTCTTTTATGTTTGAAATTATACTTATGTCCATAGAAAGCCTAAGAATTGTATAAAGATATGTATTGAGATATTTCTACATTTCATTGCTTATGAAATTTCTTTATCTTCTATTGAAATCTATTGATTGTTATTTTGATTATAAAGCTTGGGATAAATTGATGTTTGAAATAGACTTATTAACTGATTTATGAGTTTATCTAAGAATAAAGAGTAAGTTATGTCTTATTTTATTATAGAATAATTTATGTCTTTACAGAGAGAAGCCACCACATTAGTCTAGGAGTAAAAGATAAACTTTAGAATTCCCTATGGATAGATGCATCATCTAAATGCATCTAGTTTTTAAAAGGAGGGGCAATAACCCCCAACTTATTTTGGAGATACTCAAAGGTATCCTTCATCGACACCTTAGTTAAGATATTGCAATTTGTTCTTTAGTAGGTACATACTCCAATCTGACTTCCTTCTCTAAAATCTTCTCTCTTAAGAAATAATTTTAAATTGCAATATGTTTAATCCTTGAATGGATTACCAAATTCTTTTAAGTGTTAATAGCACTTGTATTATAACACAAAATAAGAATTTATTCATCATGCACTACCTTGATATATTATAAAGTTCATTTCATCCACATGACCTAAGTGTATCAAGATATTGCTGAAATTTATTCAGCCTCTACAGTAGATAATGATACTAAATCTTGTTTCTTACTCAACCAAGAGACCAATCTATCTCCCAAGAAAAATGCACAACCACTTGTACTTCTTCTATCATTTACATATCCAGAACAACGTGAAATCATCATCCGTATTATATCATAACCCATAATCTAAAATCCATTTCAAATATCTGAATATCCTCTTCACTACTTGATCATGAGATTTCTTAGGACTAGCCTGATATCTATCCACCAAACAAACAACCTACATAATATCTGGTCTTGAATTTTTCAAATACAATAATCCTTCACCCATAGATCTATACCTTTTCTAATCAACATTTAGAGATCCATCATCCTTTCTTAACTTACAACTAGTGACCATAGGGGTAGCAATTGGTTTATAATTATCCATCTCAAACTTCTTTAACAATTCTTTGATATACCTGATTAGAGAAATAAAAATTTCTTTTTTCTTGATTGAGTAACTTGTAGACTAAGGAAACTTGATAATTCACCTATCGTAGACATCTCAAATTCCTTTTGTATCTCTTAGACAAACTTGCTACATATACTATCATCTCCTTCAAATATGATATCATCATCATGTTGGCATTTTGGAGGAATTAATTATGTGTTGCATTGATGTTTTGTCATTAATGTCAACACTAGCTATTTTGGTTGTCTACCAAGTTCTGGTAGATTGGTTGATTTATGATGTTTATCTGGAGAGCGTCTCCGGTATGCTCCGGTTTGTGGAATTGGTTTGGTTTGATCATTTATGTGGTTCAGGTGTGTATCTCATTCATTTGGTTCAAGATTTAATGAACCAGAAGCTATCTTTTGTTCTAGTAAGCCTTTTGATTACCAGTAACAATTTTACCGACAAAACTTTGTTGAAGATCCTTTGATGCATTTGATAAGTGGTGTTGGTACAGCTTCTAGGAGGTTACCGGGATGCTAATGATTATCTTGTTCATGTTCCAGTTAATTTGTGGTGTTGTATTTGGCTTATGGCGACCTATTTTTGGTCTGGTATTATCTTCCTTAGGTTATGGATTGGTTTATGTAACGTGTTGGTGGATGATCCCGATGTGTTACCGGTTGGATTTTATTGATTGGTTTATGTTCTTTCGGCTCTAGGATGACTTGGGTTATCATTGGTTTGCGGGATTATGTAATGGATTTATTGTATTATCTTTTTGGTGGTCGATCTAATTGTTTAGGTCCCGGGTTAGTATAAATATGATGTAAGATTTCTTTGTGGTATGGTTTATGGGATTATCTGTGTGAGAAGAATGTTGTAATCATATGCAGAGGTTTTGGTCAATCATAGGTAATCAAATTGGGTTTGTGTAAGAGGTTTAAGACCTCTAGTATTGAGCATAACCGAAACTGTACTCAAGCATAGGAGATGTTATTCTTACAGTTCATTCTTCTTTTTGGATTGTGGTATGAAGATCTTTTGTAGGTAGTGAGGCTCTTTTGTGATGAGTAGTGTGCTCTAGGTAGTTTGCCTTCCTGCATGTGCATGCCCCTTATTGTAATAACATACTTACTACATAAGTATTATCTGATTGTGGGTAGGCTTCCCACCGTGGTATTTCCCTTTATCCGGTTTTCCACGTACAAATATTGGTGTTATGTTTTGTGTATGGATGGTAAATGTGTTATGGTTTATGTTTGTGCTTAATTGATATATCTGCTATTCCAATATTTAATTCATGCATTATGGTAAAAGGTTTTAAGTGCTTAAAATTTCATTATCTATTGACAACTGATTCACCCCCTCCTCTCAGTTGTCCATTGGTTATCCTAACAATTGGTATTAGACCCAGGTTCTCTTTGCAAAAGCTTAACTGCTTGAGGAAGATCCTATGGCATCTAATCATTTGACTTCAACTGCTTATTGGAAGGATAGTCCTAGGCTTGAAGGAAAAAATTATAGTGTATGGAAGCTTCGAATGGAGACTCATCTGAAATGTTTTAGCAAATAGATTTGGGAGATCACTGAGAAAGGATGTACTCCTTATGATCCAGCATCTAGCAATCCTCCTCCGACAAACTTGGATAAGAAAATTGAAAATGACTGTAGAGATAGAGAAGCCCTTTTGAGCACCCTTTCAGATCAACAAGTTATGGGATTAGCTAACAAATCATCTGCAAAAGCTACATGGGATAAGTTGGAGACTTTGAATGAAGGTGACCCTACTGTTAAAATTACTAAACTTGATGGTTATCGGGTGATGCATGAGAACCTGAAAATGGAGGAAGATGAAAAAATTGTTGCTTTTATGGAGAGCGTCAATGAAATTGTAATGGGAATTCAATGTTGTGGTGGACCTATGAGTGAAGATGAGATTTTTTCTAAAGTATTGAGAGCTTTTCCACCGGCTTACAAGATGAAGGCTACTACAATTAATGAATTGTGAACAATGTCTAACTCTTCTATTAGTAGGGATATTTTGGTTGGAAAGTAATCTACTTTTGAGCTTTAGGAATTTGGTCCTCCTATAGCTGCAAAGACTGAATCTGCTTTTCATGCATCTACATCATCAACTAGCAAGAGTGATTGGAGAGATTTATATGCAAAGGAACTAGAGGATATGAAGAAAGAAGATGAAGAGCTCGAGCAACTTGAAGTCTTATTTTCTAGAAGGGTACCTAAAGGTCCGACAGGAATTAAGTATGAAGGAAAATCACCTTTTAAATGTTTTTCATGTAATAAGATAATTCATTTTGCATCTAGATGTCTTGAAATAAATTCAAGATTTGAAGAGAGAGATAGAAGATCTTTTAAGCCTAACCATGAATATCAGAACAAGCATAAGTATAGGAGAAACAAAGACAAATCATGCTACTATGCTAATGAGGAAGGTGTGACTGATGATTCTGATGATGAACCGACACAAGATTCAGCTAGTGGATTCAACAATGGAAAGGAATGGGTATTCTTGGCTATCAAGAAAGATGCTCCGGAACTTGTTATTCAAAATTAAGAGAAGGCCATTGCTCCTAAAGTTGAAGACAAGGATGAATGGGTGATAGATAGAGAATGCTCACATCATATGACTGGAGACAAAAGGAAGTTTCTATTTTTGCAAGAGTTTGATGGTGGTCGAGTTAGATTTGGAGATGATAAAGAATGCATGATCAGAGGAAGAGAAACTATATCATTGGATTGTAAGCATAACACTGATAATGTCTATTATGTGGAAGGTTTAATGCATAATCTTTTGAGTATAGGACAGTTGGTGGATAAGGGATTTCAATTACAGTTCAAGGATGGAAAATGAAAAATTATCAATAGATCTGGATTGAAGATTGCAACCGGTACTCAGACTAATATAAGGAAGTTAAGTAACGGAAACAACTTCCTACACTAACCTTGAGAGGAGGATAATGCAAAACTTTTTCAGATAGTTACAATAGTTATAGAAAATAGAAATAGACATAATAACATTCATACCACAACACAGTGATTTACGTGGGGAAAACCCTTTCGGGAGAAAAACCCCACACTCCAAAAGCAGCTCAATATTTTATTTAGCAATCAAAATAGATTACAATATACTTGCAGAGCAAGCTCTTTGTAGGAGTACCACTAATCAGAGATTCAGAGGCAACTCAATAGCCATAAGACTCTTACATACAACCTCTATCTCACACACCTCATATATAGGAGATACAATACAAGAAACCGTCAAATGGTATTACAAAACCATGGGCTAAAACCACCCAATGAGGTGTAGCCGACCTTATCTCCCTTCTAGATTCCCTATGACATGTGCTTCTCCCTTTTACAGCTCATTTATGTGTCCAATACAAAATTATTTTTCCTACTTCAGGAGTACAAACTTTCGGAGGCCATAACTTGAGAACCGGGTGTTCGATTGACGAACCGTTTGAAGCGTCGGAAAGCTCACAAAGTTCTCTATCACCTCGTAACCTGCTACGCCATTTATGCCCACTTTTTAGGACGTTTTAGAGCCTATAAATCCCTCAAAATTAAGTGTAAACATTTTATCGCACCCCTCCAAAATGGAAATTTTAATATCTTCAAAACCGGCTGTGATCTTGCGACGAAACTTTACCGGAATGCTTATCTAACCAACTAGAAGCTTCAGGGAGAATTTTGCACCATTTCGTGCTCAAATGAAAACTTACTAGAAATAGTAACCTCAAATAAATGCAAGGTTGAGACACCATTTTTCCCAACAAATCTCCCACTTGTCGAACACCTTGCAAGAGCAAAGGGAGTATCAACACAATAAATCAATTCCTAGGGGCCATGAGGCCCATAGACTCCGAACACCATTTGAACTTCTCTCTGCTCACAGCCTTAGTTAAAGCATCTGCAACATTCATCAAAGTTTCTGCCTTAACCAACTTCACCTTACCATCTTCGACCATATCTCTAACAAAATGATACTGAACATCAATATGTTTGGTCCGGGCATGAAATGTAAGGTTCTTAGCTAGGCAAATTGCACTCTGACTATCATAGTAAATTGTCACTGTACCTTGTTTTATTCCAATATTTGAACACAGTCTCTTAAGCCAAATGGCTTCTTTACAAGCATGAGTAGCTGCCATATACTCTGCTTCAGTAGTGGATAAAGCAACCACAACCCGTTGCTTACTCATCCAACTAATTGCACCACCAAACAAAGTAAACACATAAGCACTAGTGGATCTTCTGCTATCAATATCACCTGCCCAATGTGAATCCACATAACCATGGATATCAAGAGAAGTCATGTCTCCAACTGAATTACCATGATAACACAAAGAATACTCTGAAGTACCCTTCAAATATTTGAAGACTCTTTTGACTGCATCCCAATGAACTTTACCAGGATTAGACATATATCTAAAGAGTACTCCCACTGCTTGGGCAATGTCTGGTCTAGTATAGACCATAGCATACATCAAGCTTCCAACTATACTCTGGTAAGGCATTCTGCTCATGTCTTCCATCTCTGATGGGGATGTAGGACAATCTAAAACAAATAGTTTCATTCCAATTGTAAAAGGAACACTCAAAGGTCTACAATCCTGCATGTTGAACCTCTGTAACACTGAATTCACATACTTGCTCTGGCCTAGCCATAGCTTTCTGTTCACTCTATCTCTTCTAATTTCCATCCCAAGAATGTGCTTTGCTACACCAAGATCTTTCATTTCAAATTTAGCAGCGAGCTGAGACTTTAGTTCTGAAATCACACCTTTCCCTTTACCAATGAATAACATATCATCAACATACAATGCAATGAATAGGAAATGATCACCATCAGATTTATAATAAACACAATGATCTGATTTAGAACGCTCAAATCCCAAACTCAACACATATGTATCAAATTTTTGGTACCACATCCTAGGACTCTGTTTGAGGCCATACAAAGATTTCTTCAATTTACAGACCAAATTACTTTTGCCTTTCACCACATAGTGCTCTGGCTATGTCATATAAATATCCTCCTCCAAATCACCATGAAGGAAAGCAGTTTTCACATCCATTTGCTCAACCTCTAAATCATAAGCAGTAGCAATAGAAAGCAAAAATATAATGGACGTCATTTTTGCAACAGGAGAAAATATCTCACCATAATCAACACCCTCAACTTGAGAGTAGCCTTTTGCAACCAACCTTGCTTTATACTTCTTAATGCTTCCATCTAAACCAATCTTTTTCTTGAACACCCATTTACAACCAACAGGTTTTCGTCCTTTAGGCAATGGTACAAGATCCCATGTATCATTCTTTTTCAAAGCTACCATTTCTTCTTCCATAGCAATCTTCCAGGATTCTGCATCATTCATACCTAATGCCTCTTCTACAAATTTCGGTTCATCCACATTAGTATTCAAAGAAAAAATACATCTCCAATCATCAGGTGAATACCTTTCAGGTGGTTGTCTATGTCTTGTAGACCTTCGAACAAGTTGAGTTGGAGGTTCTTCCTCCTCTTCTGAAGATTCAGATCTAGACGAGCTCTCCTCAACTTCTTGCCTATCTAGGGGTCTCAATTCAACTCTTTTAGGTGTAGAAGGAAGTTGAATCACATCTTCTTTTTTAGTCTATTCTGACTATAATGTAACAAAAGAAGACTTAATTTCTCTGAAAATAACACTTCTACTATAAATTACCTTTTGTGCAACAGGGTCCCAAAGCTTGTATCCTTTCACACCATAGCTGTACCCGATGAAGATACATTTCACAACCTCATTCTCCAACTTTGTCCGCTTCTCCTTTGGCACATGTGCATATGCCTTGCAACCAAAAACTGTAAGATGTCTCAATGAAGGCTTGTGACTTGACCATGCTTCCATAGGTGTTTTATCAACAAGAGCTGATGTAGGAGACCTGTTAATCAGGTAGCAAGCAATGGCAACAACTTCAGCCCAAAACTTTTGTTCGAGATAAGCACCACTCAACATACTCCTAGCCTTCTCCATCAGTGTCCTGTTCATTCTTTCTGCAACTCCATCCTATTGTGGAGAATATGGAGTTGTCTTCTACTTGTTAATTCCACAGTCTTTACAGAATCTATCAAAATCATTAGAGCAAAATTCACCGCCATTATCAGTTCTCAAACATTTTATTTTCTTTCCAGTCTACAACTCAACCATTGCTTTAAATTCTTTAAAACGACTAAAAACTTAAGATTTACTCTTTAAAAAATATACCCATTTCCTTCTACTAAAATCATCATTAAATGAAACATAATATGTAGATTTTCCAATCGAAGGGACATCTACTGGACCAAACACATCAGAATGAATAAGATCCAAGACACCACAAGTTTTATGAGAACTCGAGTAAAATTGAACATGGTTTTGTTTTCCATAAATGCAATGCTCACAGAAATCAAAGTCAAGATTACAATCATTCAAACCTTCAACAAGGTTTTTATTTTTCAAGGTCCTTAGACCCTTTTCTCCAATGTGGCCAAGACTCTGGTGCCATAACATAGTCTTCTCTGTAGGTAACTTTGCTTCAAAAGAAAGAGCACCCTTAGGTACCCAAAAACCATTTCTATCTGCTGAAGGTGAAACCTTCAAATCTTCCAGTGAAGTATCTACAGATTTACTTTTTACAGAAGTGCTATTACACTCAACAGTGTATGCTTCAAGCTTATACAAAGTGCCAAACCTGACACCTCTAGCAATTACCATAGCACCCTTAATCATCTTACATCTTGCTTCATAAAAGACTACCTGCACACCCGCATCTATCAGTTTGCTCACAGATAACAGATTTTGTTTTAATCTAGGGATATGCAGCACACCATTAATCCTTTTTATTCTACCATCAGAAACCCTGATTCTAACTTTACCTCGACCAACAATGTCTAAAGGTGAATCATCACCCAAGTACACCTTACCTCCATTAAATTCTTCATATTCAGAAAACCAATCTCTATTGGAAGTCATATGAAAAGATGCACCTGAGTCAATTAGCCAGACATCATTACCTACATGAGTCGCTAAAGCTGCAATGCATCACCATCTTCCTTCTCGGACTCAGAATCAGAATCAAACTTTTTCTTTTTCTTCTTCTTCTTTTCTTCTTTGCAGTCCTTATGGATGTGACCTAGTTTACCACAATTCCAACAAGTGACTTTGGACTTTCCAGGAGATTTTGATCTCCCTTTGGATTTGGACTTGTTGCGCTTCTCATTCTTCTTGCCTTTCTCCTTAGGTCTTCCACGAACAGTTAGGGATTCTTTTGAACTGATGGATACCTTCCTCCACATCTCTTCACCAAGTAGGGCACCCACCACGTCTTCAGATTTCAAAACAACATAGGTACTACCGATAACCATAACAAGAGAATCCCACAAATCAGGCAAAGAACAAAGCAAGATCTAACATTTCTCCTCCTCCTCCATCTTAACACTGATAGATACCAATTGAGCAACCAGCATATTGAATGCTTCCAGGTGATCTGCAATCCATTCGGCTTCTTCCATCTTCAAGGAATACAACTTCTTCCTTAAGAAAATTTGGTTTAATAAAGATTTTGCTTGATACATTTCACCAAGCTTAGTCCATAGCTTCTTTGCAGAGTTTTCTTCATGGATGTTGATCAGAACAGAGTCTACCAGGCACAATCTAATTAGACCCTTTGCTTTTTGGTCCATAACATCATACTGAGCCGCCACAGTAGGATCTAAGGGCCTTTGGACATTTGCATCAACAACATCCCATAGATCTCGATCTATTAGCAGATCTTCCATCTTCAGCTTCCACATCTCAAAATTACTTGCATTAAATTTCTCCACCTCTATTCTCCTTGATGAACTCGCCATCTAAAAATTCCTACAACAAGATCAAAAAGTGTCTTCTGCACAAGCTCCCACTCAAATCTGGATTAGTTCAAAAAACCCAACAACCCACAATTGAAACCAAAGGTAATCAGGCTTTGATACCACTTGTAAGGAAGTTAAGTAGTAGAAACAACTTCCTACACTAACCTTGAGAGGAGGATAATGCAAAACTTTTTCAGATCGTTACAACAGTTATAGAAAATAGAAATAGACATAATAACATTCATACCACAACATAATGATTTACGTGGGGAAAACCCTTTCGGGAGAAAAACCCCACACTCCAAAAGCAGCTCAATATTTTATTCAGCAATCAAAATAGATTACAATATACTTGCAGAGAAAGCTCTTCATAGGAGTACCACTAATTAGAGATTCAGAGGCAACTCAATAGCCATAAGACTCTTACATACAACCTCTATCTCACGCACCTCATATATAGCAGATACAATACAAGAAACCATCAAATGGTATCACAAAACCATGGGCTAAAAACACCCAATGAGGTGTAGCCGACCTTATCTCCCTTCTAGATGCCCTATGACACATGCTCCTCCCTTTTACAACTCATTTATGTGTTCGATACAAAATTATTTTTCCTATTTCAGGAGTACAAACTTCCGGAGGCCATAACTTGAGAACTGGGTGTCCGATTGACGAACCGTTTGAAGTGCCGGAAAGCTCACGAAGTGCTCTATCACCTTGTAACCCACTACACTAGTTACACCCACTTTTTAGGATGTTTCAAAGCCTCTAAATCTCTCAAAATTAAGTTTAAACATTTTATTGCACCCCTCCAAAATGGAAATTTTAATATCTTCAAAACCGACTGTGATCTTGCGACGAAAATTTACCAGAATGCTTATCTAACCAACCAAAAGCTTCAGGGAGAATTTCGCACCATTTCATGTTCAAATCAAAACTTACTATAAATAGTAACCACACGTAAATGCAAGGTTGAGACACCATTTTTCCCAACACATAAGAGGTTGTGTCATGTATATTTTGATTGCATTGTGAAGATCAGTTCAACTAAGGTTGTTAGAGATATACCTAAGATTGTGAAGCCTTATAATCTGGTATGTAAGGCATCTCAAATGGATAAGAAAGTCAGATCTTATTTTAAAAGTATACAAGATAAATCTAATGATGTTATTGATCTTATTCATACTGATTTGTGTGGTCCTGCTAGAATAATTTTTTTTTAGGGAGATAGATATTTCATGCCAATCATTGATGACTATTCTAGAATGATGTGGGTTACTTTTTTAAGAGAGAAATCTGAAGCCTTTGAAAATTTTAAAATATTTAAAACTAAAGTTGAGACAGAGACAAGGTTGAAGATTAAATTCTTAAGGTCAAATCAGGGTTGTGAATTCACATCCAATGAATTTAACAACTATTTGTGAGAAGCATTTTATAAGGAGACAGTTGTCAGCACCCCAGACACCTCAACAGAATGGAGTTGTGGAAAGGAAGAACAAAACTATCTTGGATGTGGCTAGAACTATGATGATGAAAGCTAATTTGCCTCATATCTATTGGAGAGAAGTTGTGAGCATGATTGTATACACATTCAACAGAGTTCATATCAAAGGAGACACCGGTATGACACCTTTTGAGTTATGGTTTGGTCATACACCTACAATTAAGTATTTTAGAATCTTTGGTAGTAAATGCTATATCAAAAGAGATGATTCCATTGGAAAGTTTGATCCTAGATGTGATGAAGGGATATTTCTTGGTTATTATAATGAAAGCAAAGAATATAGATGTTATAACAAAAGATTGCAGAGAATTGTGAAGAGTACTAATGTCATGGTGGATGAGTAGAACAAAGGTCAAATCAGAACTTATGAGAGGGAATTGGAAGTGGAAATAATCATAATTGAATTGGTAGCACCTATACCAAAACAAAATGTTGAACCAGTTACCCCGTCAGTATCATAAAATTCAACTGTAACTGAAGATCAAAGCAGAGAAACAAAAAGTCAGAAGACTCCTAGGTATGTAAGGATGAATCATTCAGAAGATCAGATCATTGGAGACAAGAGTAAACGAGTGATGAGAAGAAGAAGGTTGGTAGCTAAAGAGGTATGTTTAATTTCTCAAATTGAACTGACATCAGTAGTTGAAGCATGTAAGGATGAATGTTGGATGAAAGTTATGGAAGAGGAGTTGGATGAAATAGAAATAAACAACACATGGACTTTAGTTCCCCGACCTAAAAATAAGAATTTTATTGGAGCTAAATGGGTTTTTAGGAATAAATTGAATGAAGATGGACAAGTTGCGAGAAATAAGGATAGATTGGTTTGCAAAGGATATTTCTCAAAAGGAAGGAATTGATTATGATAAAAATTTTCTCCGGTAGCTAGGATTTAAGCTGTGAGATTATTTCTTGCTTATGTTGCCCATAAGAATTACAAGGTTTATCATATGGATGTTAAGTGTGCATTTCTAAATGGAGATATTGAAGGGGAAGTTTACATGGAGCAACCTGATGGATTTTCACTTTCAAATGACAAAAACATGGTTTGAAAATTGAGGAAAACTTAATATGGATTGAAGCAAGCCCCTAGAGCTTGGTATGCTAGATTGGATAAATATCTTTTGAAGCTTGGTTTTACTAAAGTGTATGTGCACAAACATGGTGGTTAGAAAAGTGGACACCACCCAAAAAAACATGAAAAAACAAGCAACCCTAATGCGGTTATAAAATTTGAAATCACCGCGTACGTGGTTAGGTCCATTTTTCCCAAGCCTAAAAAAGTTAGCACATACATGTTGCTTTTAGGAAAGTGAACACGTACATGCTGATTTTTGGAAAGTGAGCGTGTACATGCTGATTTTAGGAAAGTGAGCGCGTAGGTGCTCATAAGCCCTAAAGGACTTCGTACGTGATACCTGTCAAAAAAGTTTTAAAAAACAAACTAGGTCTTATTTTCCCATGACCACATTTTTCTCCCCATTTCCTCCACAAAACCAGGAATGGGGTGCCTCATTTCTCCTCTAGACACTATGGATCAAGGTTAGTTTTTCTTAAATTTTGTCTTTCTTTCCCATTTGTTCAATTTGTTTTACATTTTGAATTTAATTTCATTAAATTTGATTAGGTTTTTTCATTTTTTGTTTCAAAAACAAGATTCTGATAATCCACAACAAGAACAACAAAATACACCTCCTGAAAACTCACAAGATACACCCCCAATTCCTCCTTTTGATCACACATCTGAAACACATGAGCAATTAAATAATCAGTTAGGGAAAAACACATCTAAAATAAATAGACTGGATGATAAATTGAAAACATCCGAACTTGAGCATCATAAATCACTCGCCACTAGCCTAGAAACATTAGCTAGCAGTGCCATAGTTGTTTCCACACAAATTAAAAAATGGGAAAACTTTAGGGATAGGTGTCATCAATACTATGCTGATGGGTTATCATACGAGGGAGTGAAAAAAAATAAATTATTAAACAACAAATATGTGCCCTTTTTGTTGATCCTAAAACTGGTCATTCTTTACCTCTTAATGCAAAGATGTTTCCCATACATTGGTGTACCAATGTGTAGATGAAGAATATTTTTTGGTAGAGGTGGTGAATGGTCTTTGATGATCCACCTTGTAATAATTATGAGGTTCCATTATATTTTTTGAGAAAAGTATATTGTGAGTTTGTGCTCAATGTGCGGACAAACTCTTTTGACATTAGAGAGTTCTATGGTAGAGGTGGCGACTCTGCCTAAGATAGACCTAAAGCCCATAGGCAAGTAGCCTTGGAGAGTCGTCACCGCTAGCACCCAAACCCAAGGTAAATCAGGTTGTCTTAGTAGAGCTAAAAGAGTCGATGGAGCTACAGACTTTTCAGGAAGCCACAACATTGACTGGTGCCATCATCTAGCATGGGATGTCATTAGCACACCCTATTGTACTGGATGATGAGTCATTAGTTTCTCTAGGTGGTGACAAAGAGCCCATTCAGCATATATGTGTTAGATGCTCGGGGATATGCTTAGGGATAGATGATGCAACCGGTGAAAATGGATCCACATCTCATTCGTGCACGATTTGTTGGATTAGATATCAAGCCCGCACGACTAAGGATTTGGTGCTGACAGATGGGTTGATGGACATGGTGTTTGTCCATTCAGTGATGGACACAGGTGTGTTGATTTCAATTCATAGCATTTTATCTATCAGTCACTTTAAATTTTTAATTACATAAATGAATTTTCATTTATACATCGATTTGAATTGAGACAAATTATATGCATTTCAGGATGGAACAACAGTATCCCATACTCCTCCCGATGTTACTATAGCTGCAACTTCGATGCCTGAGGTATAAATTTTGTAACATTTTAAAATAGAATAGTACACTTTGAATTTAAAAATATTACAAGATATACTAACTATCTTTAACGCTTGGTCCAATTTTTGGTTTGTAGGTGTTGGCAAGGGACCAAATGTCCTAGATTGTTGACATCACGCTCTCAGCGATCGATTTTGGCCTACAAGGCTATATGGTATCATATTTTGTACAACCCTTTTTATGTATTATTTTGATGGAATATGCAAGTCATTTCATTTTAGATTTTTTAAATTATGTTTAATATACTATCTGTACTAATATCTCTTGTTAATTTTTTTTTTAGGGTACCCCCTCCGTGTCTAGGCCTCGTCCTAAGAAAAATAATTCCTCAAAGACACCAAAACGTGGGAAGAAGGTAATTGAACACATTTTTAGTTGTACAATTGTTTGAAAATGTTGATATCAAGTATTAGTTGGGGTTTGTAGACTGATTAGTATTTTTTGTCTATTTTACATGTACAACGACCATTGAGCTATATGGATTTGTTGAATGCACTTGATTCACCCGTGGATCAAGAGAGGGTAGAGGTATGTATATCTACTTTATTTTCTTTATTTCATGATTATATGCACACGTACATGTGAACTTGTGATATATTATAATCTTATAATTTTTCATATAGGAAATATCCATAGCTGCTTCATCAATGGCGAGCCCTCCTCCATGCACTGGAGAAGCATCTCAAGATTCGGTACACTTTTTTTTGATATATTACATTAATTGTTTTTAACCTACAATAATTATCATTATATTAATTATATTTAATATTTGATCATTTTTTATATAGGTAATAGTGATAGTTTCTCCATCGATGGTGAGCCATCCTCAATCCATTGGAGAAGCATCTCAGGCACCGGTACATCATTGTTCTCTATATTATATATTTTAAGTGTTTTTAATGTATTTATGTTAGTACATTGTATTAATTGTACATTTAATCTACAATAGACCCCTTTGTGGTACGACCATAGCATGGATCCTTTTAAGTATGTCTTCAAGAAAACTCCTAAGAGTGACAAGGACAGGAGAGCAAAGACATTAGCTCTAAGATCAACCGATGAGGTAATCTACATTTCAATTTCAAAGAAATTATAGTTGAACGCAAAGTTATGTTGTTAATTGTGAACTATTTTCTACAAAAGAACTCTAACTTGGCTTTTGAATTGTGGTTTTGCAACCATCTACAGAGCCACGTACTACATCAAAGAGACTCAATTTTGATGATCCACCACAAGTTCAGGATCATATAGTGTTAGTTGTGGTCATAGAATGACCCATACATGTAGATATATTCTACATTTTTATTATATATCGATTTGGACATGGCATACGCCATATTTTTGTAATACTTGTATTGACTTGGCAGACATGCCTTTTTTGATATATATAAATGTTGATATTCAATCCAATAAATGTGTACTGAGTTAATTATTGTGTATTCATTGTATTTCTTGGCTTTCCTTTTATAAAGTTAATTAATCATTTGCCTATGTAATCAAGAATATGAATATAAACAACAAAAATCTATGATATAAAACATTGCAATCGTGGAACATGATTTGATAAAATTTCTAAAATGTTGAATTAACCCTACAAAAATCATTGTATTCAGTTCATTATCATGTAATCATTATATTTGGTGGCTGTCATTTTATAAATTTAAATGAATATTTGCCTATGTAATCAACAATATGAATATAAACAACACAAATCGACAATATGAATATAAAAACCAATATGTGTGTGGTGTGAGAGAACCCTCATGCTCGCAATGGTCAAATTTTGGTTTTCATGTGCATAAACTGACATCACAAGAATTTTTGGGTGGGCAGGTTTACACTAGTCATGCTCCTCTCATACATCCCAAAGCGTCAGAACATTGAGAGTCATACCCTACCGACGCAATCTCTCAAGTGCCCTGAGTCCAAAAAACTGTCAAACTTTGACAAACTGTTTCTTCCAATCCAGGATACATGATCGATCTATTTGAACCTATGGGGTCACATGAGGCTCATCTATAATGGCCTATCTCAGTTTTTTATGACTCAAAGTTATTTTCAATTAGTAGCATTTTTCCCCTGCTGCAAAAACCGCCAGTTGCATGCAATGCGATTTTGTAGGATAGGCTAGAATTGATTTGGTTCATCGTGTGCACAAACTGACATCATGAGCATGTCTAGGTGGGAAGGTTTATGCTAGTCATTCTCCTCTCATGTATCCCAAAGCGTCAGAACGTCGAGAGTCATACCCTACCAACACGATCTCTCAAGTGTCCTGAGTCCAAAAAATTGTCAAACTTTGATAGACCATTTCTTACAATCCAAGACACATATGATCAATCTGTTTGAACTTGTGGGGTAGTGTGAGGCTCCTCTGCAATGGCCTATCTTGGTTTTTGATGAATCAGAGCCATTTTCAATTGGTAGCATTTTTTTGCCTGCTGCAAAAACCGTCAGTTGCGTGCAATGCAAAGTTGCAAGATAGGCTAGAATTGATTTGGTTCATTGTGTGCACAAACTGATGTCATGAGCGCATTTGGGTGGGCAAGTTTACATTAGGAATTCTCCTCTCGTGCATACCAAAATATGAAAACGTTGATAATCATACCCTACCAACATGATGTACAAGTTGCTTGTCAACTTTTTTGACAATAATGACATTTTTTGCTCAAATTGTATCTAGACTCAATCTATGACCCCTATGACCCGATAATGACTCAAATAATTCTCCATGATTATACAAGAATCAAGAATTCTCATGATTGACCTTATCACATCACGTAAACTCAAAACATAGTTACAAAACATAGACACAAAAAATAGTCACAAAATATTGTCACATATTATTCTAAAATTTGCCTTTAAATATGGTCAAATAAGCTCTTGTCTATTTGAATATACAAAAAAATGTCTTACAAATCATCTCATGGGCTTTTATACAAAATTTGGCATTACGATATGTGCAATTCAACTCATCACCATTTTAATATACAAATTTGGTACATATGTACAAATCAGCTCATTTCCATTTAAATATTCAAATTTATGCCCCTAAACATGTAAAAATCAGCTCATGGGCATTTATATATACAAAAACCAAATATAGAACAATTCATCGATGATATATACAAAATTATCTAAATCTTTCTACTCTGAACCATAGAATCAATCAAGTGAGCCTTCAGGATCGGCTCTAACCCATATTGTGCCAAGTATTGCCTCGTGGTCAAATTCATAAACTTTCCATAAAATCTTGTTATGAGGTCTACCATGATACTTCATCAAATGAATATTTGTTGCAACAACAAGGTTAGAGAAATGAAGAATATGTCTGTGTGTTTCAAAGTCATCAAACAACCAAACATCAGAATTCTTGATAGGGTATCTCCTAAGCTATGTTCCTGTCACGACAACAAACCTTATTGGGTACTCAATACCCTCACCGTCAATGATTGTGGTTGTCAATTTTCTTTTAGGCTCAACACAATGACACAAATAGTAATGTGTTCCTTCTTCATTGTTCTCTTCTATAGCAACTGCATACACATGACCTGTGTTTTACAAAGTGATAATTAATACCAAAAATAAAGTATGATGTACACAACAAAATGAACCAAAAAGAATTCTTGCAAAAAAATTAACTCAAAAAATTACCTGAATCCACTAGGTCGGATACATGGTAAAAATCCGTTGATGTCTCCATCTGGCTCAATTGTAGTGCTTTGGGAATTTGATATGCACCAATGGGAACCAATGGTATACAAGACCATTTGTCAACCCACTCTTGTGAATCACATTCTTCCCACAAACAATATGTAAGGCCTTCCCCAAACCAAGCTTTGATTAACTTAGTTGACCATGTTTGACCCTATTAATAAATGTTATATAATTCAATAGAATGGGCTATGTTAGATAGATAGATTGGTGAGAAAAGTAATTGAACCAAGTTATAGAATTATTTCACCTTGTGGTGTACTTTTTGATGTGTTATGAATTTGAAATCCTAAAAGATCCATTGATTGGATAATCTTGAACTGATGTATGTCAGCTATATCTGGATTTGCAGAACTTTATTATGATGTTGGAAATATGATGCATATCTAATAAGTGAATGAAATTATGAGAATTATGATAATGGCTTATGTGGATAAATTGGGATATATGAGATATTGATTTGTTAATGTCAATTGTATGCAGAGTGTTGATGTGTATTCTTATTCATGTGTTTAATATTTTATGAGGATATTTGGAAGTACTAATGTGTAATTGAGATGTGCAGGAAAATTATCCATGTGACCATGGAAATATTATGGAGAACCAAACCTAGACCTATGTATGTTCGTAAAACTAGGGTTTGTTTATTTGGAGAGACAACACCCCGTTCGTATCGTATTTTATTCGTGAAAGTGATTGTTGTATGAATGTTGAAATTGAATTTTGTTTATTTGTGTAAATCCGACAAGAGACAAGATTTCATGTGTAATTTTGGTAGAAGTATTGTGTCACTTGACACATGTGATCGATTTATGTTTTGAATTTTAAATTTGTCTCTTGGAGGGAGTTGTTTAACTATAGCTTTTTCAATTAATTTAATGTGATTCCATATTTGCCTTGGGAAGAGAATCTTTGGGATGGTCAACTTAGGTTTGACCCGAAAATAAACTTCAGAGGGGTTTAAAAAGGGTTAAATGGACTCCTAGGGGTAGTTTAGTAGGGTTTCCTAAAGCCCATAAGGTATACCTAAGGGTTAGGAGTAATTTTAGGCATGTTTCTACTCCCATGTGACCATTTAGACACCCTAAAAAGTAGGTTTCCTAAGTTGAGTGAAAAATTGAAAATTAGAAGGCATCAACTAAGTTGTGAACCTTCCTTTTTGAATGTGAGATCCCTTTCCCATTCTACCCTACCTTTCCTTTTTAGTTTTAGAAACCTAGGAGAACTCTCACAAAGGCCTTCTTAAGCAAGAATGAGAAAATTAGTGGGTAATCACCCACTCCTCCATTTTTTGGAGACAAGAATTTGAAAGAAAGACAGATTTGGTTTTAGGAATTTTGGCTAAGTGTAGAGAAGCAAGGGTTTGTGGAATTGGGCTGCTCATCTTCAACCAATCTAGCATACCTTTGGGCAGTTGAAGGTTGGTGAAATTTCTCCTTGTATTGTTTTATATTGCATGTTGTGTTGAAAGGATTTGTTTGTGTAAAAAGGGCTAGTATCTTGTATGCTTCCTTGGATAATTATTGTGTTCTATGTTTTTACTTATTGTATGCATTTTTTTAGGTGCTTTGGGAGTAATCAAGGCCTCCTACTCTTGGGAGAGAGGATGGTCTTATGGGTGGTAGCAGTGACAACCCTTGAGTGAGAGGCTCTCGTTATGAGACTGATAACAAGGGATTTTATGTGACCCTTGCTGCATGGCTTGTTTATGCATTTGGGGGTCATAAGGAGGGAAATAAGGCATGAATGCCTTTGGGGGCATAAGGAATGTGGGGCTGGTATACTTATGATGTATTTGGTTTTCCATGAGGTGGCTATATGTTTTACCATACTTGCAGTCTCCTCAGGGTACTTGGTCCACTACCACCCTTGAAAAGACATCACAATGTGTGGTGCAATGTAGCCTAGGTTGGGATTGTGTTTGAGATTGTTTTTCCCTTGTCTTTTGTGTTTGCATGTGTGTTACTTGTCTAGGGCTTGGTTCTCCAAGCTCGGGGGTGGCTACTAGCTAGCCTAGGCTAGGAGGTGAGCACTTCATGGTCATATCCTTGATTTTTATTTGTAGGTTGTTGGAAGGAAAGGATTAGGACAAGTGGAAAATTTGATGGAGTTATTTGTTACAGAAATCCATTTGTAAATATTTTTATTATTTTGTTTTAAAAGTCCTCATTATTAATAATAAGAGACCTATTTGTAAAATGATGATAGTGTCTTTTAAATGTAATATTTTATTTGCTATATTGCAAAAAAAAAAAGAAATGAATAAATCTGCATTTAGTTCCTAAAGTTCTTTTGAATTTAATATTTGTTGAGTATATAATATTTTGGAAAAGCAATAAATTTATTTTATCCCTTTATGCATATGAAATAAATCAAAGAAATAAAGAAATGATTTGATGATTGCATGCATGTTGCTTTGAATATAAATGTTTCAGTTTAATTCCTAATTGCATGGTTAAAGTTAAAGGATTCTAGATAAATAAAGTGTTGTTGGAATTTTATTTTTAATCTGTCATTTTATTAACTTGCAGAAAATAAAAGTTTAACGTTTATCATAGTCATCTCTCTCTCTCTCTCTATATATAGACATTCAACTAATTTTATATGCATGCATAAATGCATAAATGAATTCATTTCTTAAAGTTAAATAAATAAACTTGTTTAAAATGTATATATACAAGTATATATATATATATATATAATTTATTTCATTTAAATAAACCAAAAAACAAAATAAAATAAAATAAAACAAATTTAAAAAAAAAAACATTATAGGGGGGGGTCGGCTCGGGCCGAACCACTGTGCAATGCACAGTGGATGGCGGGGGCCGAACACTATGCATGACATAGTGGGCGGCCTTGGCCGACGCCACTATGGGTGACCACAGTGGGCGTTGCCACTACGACTGTCCACAATGAATGACCTGAGGCTGCCACTGTGGGCAACCGCAGTGGTCGCCGCCACTGTGGTAACCCATAGTGAGCGGAGCCGCCCCGTGGTCGCTGCCTACAACCTTCACAACCTTCGCCCTCGCCCTTTTGCCATGGCCACTGCTCGACCCTGTTCGGCCCTATGCAGAGAAGACAAAGAAACAAAAAAAAAATGAAGAATAGAACCCTAGCCCGGTTAGGGCTAGGGTAAAATGTGGACAATAGAAAAATAAAATAAGGAGGGGCTTATTTTATAATATAAAGAAGGGCTAGGGTTTGCATGGTAATAACACCTTAGTTTCATATATATATATATATATATATATATATATATAGGGTTATGAATATAGCTTGGACAAAATTGTAGAGTTTCTATATTATGAGCAAATTTGAGCAACTTGTATAATTTTTGTTTAAGGGAAATTATTTATATAATTTATATATATTAAAGATATTTTATAATTTATTAAATATATTAATGTTATTTTAAACATTAATAATGTTGTTGTTAAAGGGCAACTGGTAGGTCAAAATAATTTTATTTAGAAAATTGTTCTTAAATATAAGGATATAAAAGAAAAGGGATGTTTTTAGATGATATTAATAATAAACTTGGGGAAGATATTCCAATGAAATTAATTGTCTCATTAGTCGATTTATTTTAATAATAATTGATAAAAATGTATTTTTGGCAATTTAGACTTAATAGAGATTAATAATATCTCTGCCAAATATTTTGGGAAGTTTGATTTAATTAACTAATGACCATCTTTGATGAGTCAATAAATTTATTTCTTATAGGTTATCTGCATTTAATTTTTAAATTTTTCTCTTCTGCTTGAGTTAATGTTGTAAGTTACTCAAACATAGTTAAGACAAAACTTGTTAGTGCATTTCATAATTGCAATTTAATGTTATTAAGTTGGAATTTCAAAAAAAAAATTATCCTGTTCGTGCCCAAAAGTTTGGGCATGACACAATACATACATGAAGAGCAAAAACATACCATTTGTCTCATATAAATTACTAGTGAACTTGCATTTAAACACATAAATGAGTTCATGTCACTCGATCCTGCAACTATACAACAATCTAGATAGTTTTCAGTGTTAGATTCAGTAATCAACCAAAAATGTCTTTGAACCATTGACGTACTTGGTTTACCTTGACCCATCATATACTTACACCATTGCACAATTGTTTTTGGATCTATCAACTCAACACCACTTTTGTATTTCAATTATTTTCTAGCTAAGGTTCTTTTTACACATGCTCCTGCACCATAGTACTCTTGCTTACCATGTCCAACCTCAGTGAAATTCCAAAAATATTGTACAACACTTGTCATATGCATCCTTATCAACCAATAAAACATCCTTGCACTCTTGAACTGTGTGGTGCAATTATTTAACCATATTAAGTGTTGGTTTTATCGTATGTTCCTTTCCCTTAAACTATCATAGAAAACTTTAAAGCATCCTTGTAAAAACTCTGATGAATGAATATGATATTCACTTCTGTAGAAGTGATACTCTCTTACAACCTTTCTATCCTTCTCTATGCTATCAGCTGCATGCATTAATGCTATGTGTACAAAAATAGAAACTTGTGTAGAATGATAATACATAGATTGCACTTCATTTTGAGGTTGTAGTGTATAATTTTCTGCAAAAATCAATGATAGAGACAATGGTGCGAAGAGGAAATGTGTCCTTACATAACTTGATTTGCTCATCTAACCATTGAGCTCTATGTGTATGCATTATGTACTCATAAACTAGTTTCTCTTGAAACCTTTTCATAAATTCAGCTACATATATATTATTTTTCACTAGCTCACATCTCTTCAAATCTCTTCCACCTTTAACTCCATATGTGACTGTCTTGTATTTTCCAAAAGAAAACTAGTTTCCTACCAATTTCATGTATGCTCTCCAAATGTATACATCTTGGTAAATTTTGCAAACCACCACATATAGCACAAAAACCTTCCAAACAAGGCATCTTATAATAATTGCAATCATCATGTCTATTACATAGCACACTTGAAATAAATTCTCTTACCGACTTAGGAGGTTCTTGTATATTGCATTCCTGCAAAACATCATTAGTGTGAAAAATAGAACAAATATGACAAAAAATATCATAGTGCATGGAAAATTCAATATGCATCCTACAACAACACGTGGTGTGTACATGATTAATGTTAACATAAAAAGGTTTTGCCATTTCAAAAAATCTTTGAGAAATTATTATTTGAGGAAACTTTCGAAGGAATCTTTCATAATATTTAGTTGGAGTCATATCCAAATAGTGTTTGGCATGTGGCTCATGAATGGTAGACCCGATTAGCCTTCTAACAACATCTCTTTGGTTGGGTGAAACTCTTGTGTTGTCATGCCAAAAATTTTCAATTAATGTTCTTAGTGCATCAACAACAACCTTGTCTTTGCGTGGTAGTCTACCTGAGAATGCCCAAAGAGAATTAGTGTTCGGCTCCTCTATTTTTTCTCACCTCTATAATGCTTTACATAATGTTGTTCTACTAACATTTAACGACTTACTTTCTTTTCTTATCAAATGATCTTTTTTTATTTTCTTGCTCATTATGGTTGATGTAATGACACGTGGAGTAGCACTAGAATATTTAGTACATGATTTTGAACCAATAGCTTGATATGCATCAAATAGATTTCTCACAATAGCTCTTTCACTGTTACTTTCAGATGATGTTAGGCCTAGAATTTTCATTGTCTCTCTAAAATTCAATTTTTTTAATCATTTGAACAATTAACTCACATCTTGCGGTTTGATTTAAGTTTTCAAAATAGTTTTGCCATAACCATTCTTCTACAAGTTCATTCATTTATTTTATCAGGCATTGCCTTCAATATATTCTTATCAATGTCAATTAAATACTTTGGTTTCTTAATAATGATTCTAGGAGGTGTTAACATCAGTGCATTATGTACATTCAATTCATCAAATAGAGGTGTATGTTCATCATTTAATTGATTGTTCAATGTGGTATCTTCTTCAATTGCATTAGGTTCATACATTTAATCAAACGTCTCTTATTCAATTACATTAAGTGCATTATGTTCATTTGGTAAATTGAATTGAGATGTTGAGGATGAAATACCTTCTTCTCCCATTGTTCTTATGTCACATAATTTCTTCATACGTTGCCTTTGTCTTTCCTTTTCAGGCTCTTGTTGTTCCATCATTCCTCACTTGTTCTTTCCTATGGTTGATATCGATTGTCCTAAATAGAATCATATAACATGTATGTAAACAAAAGTTCATAAACAAACAAATAACCATAAATATGCATCTTATCATTATTTTTTTGAATCAAAGCTATTAAACAATCACAATAATATTGACAAAACTAATAAGAACAACAATTCAATCATTTGAAATCATGCAAAAATAAAAAATTCACTTACTTCTATGTATAAAACATTGATAGAAGTGCAGACACAGTTGCAGTGGGGTCTTCAATGACCTCAAAAACTTATTTTGAGGGTGTTGAGGCTCTTGGGAAAATAAAAATATGTCTCAGTACCGCGTATACACTATATTAATAATCGTGTGTGCGTTGTTAGTCCCTAAAATTTTGGCAAGCCCAATGGTATTTTTTTCCACCTTGTACTAGTAAGTAGCGCGTACGCGCTTCTACACCTTAAAAATGTTAAGGCATGGCAAAGAAATAATAGGCTTAGTACCTCATATGTGCTTACAAGTAATAAGTAGCACATGCATGCTCCTATGCCTTAAAATGTTATGGTAGGGTAGCAAACTAATAGGCTCAGTATGTCATACATACTATTTGTATTAAAGAAAATGTGAAGGAAAAGGGAGGGAGGGAGGGAGGGGGGAGAGAGAGAGAGAGAGAGGAGGGGGGATGGAGAGAGGAGGGGGGAGGAAGGGAGGGAGAGAAGAAGGGGTATGGAGGAAGGGAGAAGGGGAAAGAGGGAGAGAGAGGTAGAGGGCGGGGGAGAGAGAGGGAGAGGAGGGACAAAGAGAAGAATGGGTATGGAGCAGAGGGAGACAAGGGGAGGAGAGGGATGGAATGGGAGAGAGATACACCTAAGAGAGGAGGAGAGTGAGATAGATAGATAGAGACTGAGAGAGAGAGGGAGAGAAGAAGGGGTATGGAGGAAGAGAGAGAGAGAGAGAGAGAGAGAGAGAGAGAGAGAGAGAGAGAGGGGAAGGGGTATGAAGGAGAGGGATGGAATGGTAGAGAGATACACCTAAGAGAGGAGGAGAGTGAGATAGATAGATAGAGAATGAGAGGGAGAGAGGGAGAGAAGAAGGGGTATTGAGGAAGGGAGAAGGGGAGAGAGGGAGAGAAGAAGGGGTATGGAGGAAGGGAGAAGGGGAGGGGGAGAGAGAGAGTGAGAGTGAGAGAGAGAGAGAGGGGGGAGATAAGGATGGGGGAGGGATGAAGAGAAGAAGGGGTATGGAGGAGAGGGAGAGAGGGGGAGGAGAGGGATGGAATGGGAGAGAGATACACCTAAGAGAGGAGGAGAGTGAGATACATAGATAGAGATTGAGAGGGAGAGACAAGAGATAAATGAGAGAGAGAGAGAGAGAGAGAGAGAGAGAGAGAGAGAGAGAGAAACCAAATGGTGTCCTAAGGGTCATGTAGAACACTATATGACCTCTTAGGACACCATACGACCCATAACGACATCATATGGAGTCCTAAGGGGTCAAATGGTGTCCTAAGAGGTCGTAGGAGACCATATGACCCCTTAGAACACCATACAACCCATAACGACATGATATGGTGTCCTAAGAGGTCATAGAACACTATATGACCTCTTAGGATACCATACAATCCATAACAACATCATATGGATTCCTAAGGGGTCAAATAGTGTCCTAAGCAGCCGTAGGAGACCATATGACCCCTTTGGACACCATATGACCCATAACAACACCATATGGTGTCCTAAGGGGTCATATGGTCTCCTACGACCCCTTAGGACTCCATATGGTATCATTATGGGTCGTATAGTATCCTATTTCCCTCTCTGAGTCCCCTTCTCCATGTCGCTTTCAATCTCTATCTCTCCCTCTATTTCTCTCTCTCTCTCTCTCTCTCTCCATATCTCTCTCTATCTTCATCTCTCTTTGTCTCTCCCTCTCAGTCTCTATCTATCTATCTCACTCTCCTCCTTTGTTAGGTGTATCTCTCTCCCATTCCATCCCTCTCATCCTCCTCTCTCCCTCTCTAGGGTCATATGGAATTCTTAGGGGTCATATGGTATCCTAGGGATCCATGCATGTGTCCTAAGGGGTCATAGGACACCATATGACCTCTTAGGACACCATATGACCCATTACGATACCATATGGAATCTTAAGGGGTAAAATGGTGTCCTAAGGGGTCGTAGGAGACCATATGACCCCATAGGAAACCATATAACCCCTAACTACACCATATGGTGTCTTAAGCGGTCATAAGGTGTCCTAGGGGTCATAGGACACCATATGGTGTCCTAAGGGGTCACAGGACACCATATGACCCTTAGAACATAATATGACCCCTAACAACATCTAAGGGGTCATAGGGTGTCCTAAGAGATCATAGGACACTCTATGACCCCTTAGCACACCATAGGACCTATAAAGACACAAAATAGTGTCCTAAGGGGTCATAGAATATCATATAACCCTTTAGGAAACCATATGGTGTTGTTATGGGTTGTATGGTGTCCTGAGGGGTCATATGGCATCTTATGACCCCTTAGGATACCATATGGTGTTGTTTGGGTTGTATGGTGTCTTAAGGGGTCATATGGTATCCTAAGGGGTCATAGGACACCATATGACCTCTTAGGAAACAATATGACCTCTAATGACACCCAAAGGGGTCATATGGTGGGCTAATAAAAATATATTATTTAAAGTTATAAAAAACAACAAGGTTTCGCCAAAAATCAAGTGTAAGAGCTTGACCTAACCCTAAGAGTACATGATAAAAATCAAAGAGGAAGTTGCAGACAAGAAATAAATTCACTTACTTCTATAGAAGTGCAAACATAGTTGCAGTGGGGTATGGAGGGAGGGAGGGAGAGAAGAAGAGAGAGATGGATGGGGTATGGAGGAAGGGAGAAGGGAAGAGAGCGAGAGGGAGGGAGAGAAAGAGGGAGAGGGAGGTATGGGGGGAGAGAGAGAGGGAGAGGGAGAGGGAGATATGGGGAGAGAGAGAGAGAGAGAGAGAGAGAGAGAGAGAGAGAGAGAGAGAGAGAGAGAGAGAGAGAGAGAGAGAGAGGCACCTTCTACATGCTTGAGAGGGGAAGACAATACACTTATATGTGTGTATATATGCTTATTAAACTATATATTATTATATACATATATATAAATATTGTAGTCACATAAATCTGTCTAGTTTAATTAAATGAATATTTCCTATTATTTGATTAAAAATCCACTAGCCATCAGTTAATTAAATTAACATTTAATTAATTCATCTTCAAATCATTTTCCTATTAATTAAATAAATTATTCAATTTATTTTAATTAATTCATTAAACCAAATTCACAATCAATTAAATGAATAAATCCTATTTATTTAATTAATCCCCCTTTTCCTCTTTTAAATAAATTAAATTAAGCATTTATTTAAATTATTTATCCCTCCCACTTGCATTTTCCTACAAATGCAACTTGCAACCACAAGTTGAAATAAATGAATTTTATTTTAATAAAATCCTATTTTCCCTCACCCACCAAACCCACTTGCAATCCTAATCCCCTTCTAGATTCTTCTAAACCCTTCCTAATTAATCTAATCCATCCCCTAATTATTGTCACATTCCTAAGCAACTTGAAGTCACTTCTCAAAGACTTCAAAGTCTTTGAAAAGCATTTAATGCTTTGTGTGTTCAACAATTTAACCTCTAAAGTCTTCTAAACCACTTATAGCTCTTACATAACCATTTATGGTTATTTCAAATTGCACTCGTGTGTCTCCTCAAGCATTTATTGCTTTGACCATGTTTATCCCTTTTGCCTTTGCACAAGAGTTTACCCCTTGGATAAAAGCTTTATCCAATGGATAACTCTAACCTAACCTTAACCTTACCTCCTAGGTTAACCCTCAAGTCATGTCAAGCATTTAATGCTTATTCCCTCTCCTCTCAACCTATCTCATATTGACACTTGTCATCCTGGGATTGGGTTGAAAGTCCTCACATGGATTGAATATCATTCAATCTTGACCCTTGTTGAGATTACTCAATCTCAACCATCGATTGCTCCATTTTTCCTATAAATAGAGCTCATTTCATCATAATCTAGATCTTGAAAACTTGTATGCATTTAAGCTATAGGCATTTTGAGAGAGAACTTTAGCATAATCAACTAATAATATTGTTATTTTGGTTAAAATAAATCATTTTAGTATCAATAACATAGTATTAACTTTTTATTCACATTTAAAGCAAATACTTCAATATCAAACCTCCATAAGCATCCATAGTGCAAAAAGCTGCTGAGAGCTACACTATTTTGGAACTTGGAGAGGAGAGAAACAAGGGAGAAGAAACCAAGAGCATGTTAGGAGGCATTTGGAGATGCCTCATCATATTTACCTTCTTAGTTAGATATTTTATCATGCTTTTGATATTTCTTTTGATATGCTTCTGTAGGAAAGTATTTTGTTGTGATTTCTAACACTAACAGTTTGCCTTTTCTTCTTGTTTGTGTCTGGTTATCATTGACTAACCTTCCCTTTTTACAGAGCATCAAATATTATATATATAAAATATATATTATATGTATATACACATTATATATACAATATCATATTATACACAATCCCAAAATTTAAACAAACATAGTGTGTATGCACTTTTATAGTAAAAATAGCGCGTATTTTTAGTTAAGATAGAGCATACGCGCTTTTTACACCATAATTACCCCGTACATGCTTTTTATACCATAGGTACCCCGTACACTCTTTTGACTGTTTAGGCTTGGAAATAGGCCTGGATGAGAAAACTACGGTTTGGAAGTTTGATTTCCCTCCCTTTCCCTCCTTTTTGACGTGTTTTATTTTACTAGCTTGGTTTCTCAACTTTGTCATCATCAAGTGAGTATTTCTAAAATTGCCACCATATTTTCACCCATCTTCTGAGCTTTCTGACCATATAATTTTTTAAAGATTTGAACAACAATAACATTATTATTGAATTTCTTTTACTAGTGTCTATATAGTTCTAACAGACATAGGTGGACCATTTTTTTAATAAATTTTGATATACTTATCCAAATTTAAAAAAATTTCTATATTATTGTAGTGCAAATGATTCTTTACAATTAAAAAAAAAAATTGTATTTTTTGATTTGTTTAGTGTAACTTATGGTTCGCGCACGAATAGGTACCTAATTTTCAGATTGTGCTCGATTGGAAAATTCATTAAAACAAATAATCAACAAAAATTTACAAACAAATACACATCTTCTAGTGCTCACTCTTAATTATCTTTCTGCCAAAGGATTTGACAAAATACTAAATCTAACTATGACTTTTTTGATGCGCACATCAGACACTATGTTATCTTTTTCAAAAAAAAATTAGGGTCCGTTTTTCGTTCGCGAAGGATTTGACCCCCTTTATCTTATCCAATTTTGAAAAATTTTAGTTGTTTGGAAATGCGATTAAGAGTACTACAGTATTTTTTCTTTGATTATCTTCATATCTTGAGTGGATAACTTTCAAATTTTGCCTCCAAGTTCAGGTTCACCCGATTTTAGAAAAAAAAAGTGTCCACTTATACCCCCCTTTTTGACCACCATCTTTGTGCACTTATCCTAAAAGTAATGATGACATAAACTTATATTATAAGATCACTGACGATGACATTGATTATTGAGGTCTTTTTTGATGATATCATTTTTGGAGGTGAGGATAAGTTATGCATGGAATTCTCTGATAATATGAAGAATGAATTTGAGATGTCTATGATTGGAGAAATGAGATTTTTCTTAGGTTTGCAGATTACTCACAGTGATAAAGGTATTTTCATTTAGCAAATTAAGTATGCTAGAGAGTTGTTGAAGAAATTTGGTATGAAAAACTCTAAACCGGTTAGTACTCCTATGGTTACAATTGATAAATTGACAAAGAAAGATGTATCAACTCTGGTAAATTCTACAAGGTACAAATCTATGATTGGAGGTTTGTTAAATTTGACTCAGACTAGATCGGATATAATGAATGCAGTGTGTATTGTATCAAGATATCAGATTGATCCTAGAGAGAATCATGAGAGTGAGGTGAAAAGGATTTTAAGATATTTGCAAGGAACAACTGGGTATGGTTTGTGGTATCCCAAAAAAGATGACTTTACACTATGTGCATATGCAAATGCAAATTGGGCTGGAGATATAGATGACTAGAAGAGCACATTCGGTGGATTTTTCTTTCTTGGAAAGAAACTTGTTTCATTGATCATCAAGAAACAGTCATTTACTTCTTTATCTATTGTTGAAGCTGAGTATGTTGTTGCTACTACTAACTGTACACAAGTTCTATGGATGAAGAAAATGTTGAAGGATATAAGGGTGAATTGTAATGAATCGGTAGTTATTCACTGTGATAACTCTACTGCTATTGGCATATTTAAAAATCCAATATTTCATTCTAAGACTAAGCACATTTCTATCAAGTATAAATTTTTCAATGAGAAGGTTGAAGCAAATGAAGTTAGATTGGCTTATGTGAATACTAAAGACTAGATTGCAGACATCTTCACTAAACCTTTGCCCAATGAATCATTTTAGTATTTTAGAGACAGATTGGGAGTTTTTGCCCCTCTGGTAGAGAATTGAGTGATGTTGATTGGCATCAGTACGGTATGAGTTATCAGAACTATTATTCCTTTCGGATTGATGTGTTGGTGCTACTACTTAGGATGAATAGTCAACTGTGTGGTTCAGAGGTTATATGATTTTTCTTTAATGTTCATGTCATATTTCTAGCATTGATGTCAAAGGGGGAGAGATATTCATGTGAAAAATAGAGCTAAACAAATATATCATTCACATAGAGAGTTTGGTCTATTGGTTCAGAGCTTCATTGTTATATCATTCTGGGGAGATTGTTGGTTGTCTTCCATTAGGGGAGACTTGTTTGGCATTTCTTGGCACTTGGATTTTATTCACATCTAGTGTTGCCATCAATGCCAAAGGGTGAGATTGTTGGAAATTTAGAGGAATTGATTATGTGTTGCATTGATGTTTTGTCATTGATGTCAACACTAGTTATTTTGGTTGTCTTCAGGGTTCCGGTAGAGTCATTGGTTTATGATGTTTATCTAGAGAGCATCTCTGGTATGCTTTGGTTTGTGGAATTTGTTTGGTTTGATCATTTATGTGGTTCAAGTGTGTATCTCATTCAGTTGGTTTGGGATTTGATGAATCAAAAGCTTCTTTTTGTTCTAGTAAGCCTTTTGCTTACCGGTAAGAGTTTTATCAATAGGGCTTTGTTGGAGATAATTTGATGGATTTGATAAGTGGTGTTGATGCAACTTCTATAAGGTTATCAGGATGCTAATGATTATCTTGTTCATGTTCTATTTGATTGGTGGTGTTCCATTTGGCTTGTGGTGACCTATTTTTGGTTTGGTGTTATCTTGCTTAATTTATGGACTAGTTTATGTAACATGTTGGTGTATGCTCCCAATGTGTTACCGGTTGGATTTATTGATTGGTTTATGTTGTTTTGGCCCCAGGATGACTTGGGTTATCATTGGTTTTTGGGACTATGTAATGGATTTATTGTATTATCTTTTTGGTGGCCAACCTAATTGTTTAGGTCCCAGGTTGGTATAAATATGATGTAAAATCTCTTTGTAGATCATGTGGTATGGGTTATGGGATTATCTGTGTGCGAATAAAGTTGAAATCATATGCAGAGGTTTTGGTCGATCATAGGTGGTCAAATTGGGTTTGTGTAAGAGGTTTAAGACCTCTGGTATTGAGTTTAACTAGAATTGTACTTAGTCATAGGAGATGCTATCCTTGTAGTTCATTCTTCTTTCTGGATTGTAGTCCAAAGATCTTTTGTAGTCAGTGAGGCTCCTTTGTGATGGGTAGTGCGCTCTAGGCACTGTGCCTTCCTGCATGTGGAGGACCCTTATTGTAATCACCTACTTACTGCAGAAGTATTATCTAACTGTGGGTAGGCTTCCCACCATGGTTTTTCCCTTTACCAAGTTTTCCATGTACAAATCTTGGTGTTATGTGTTGTGGATGGATGGTAAATGTGTTATGGTTTATGTTTGTTCTTAATTGATATATCTGCTATTCTGGTATTTCATTTATGCATTCCGATAAAAGTTTTGAAGTGCTTAAAGTTTTATAATTTGCCAATAACTGATTCACCCCCCCCCCTCTCTCAGTTGTCAACTAATTATCACAAAAACCTGATTATCCTAACACATCATACACAACAACAATCAATAATTCATCACCTTCAACTTTTCTATAAATATTGTTATCTATAGTATCTTTTATAAAATTTGTTTGAAACAAATAACTATCCAGCATAGTAGATGCTGATCTAAAGTAGTACAAGACATTGGATTTGTATAATCCATTTTTGTAAGTCAGTGAGACTTCTTTTGTAACTAAGCAGTGAGCTCTAGGCACTTGGCCTTCCTGCATGTGCAGGCCCCTATTGTAAATAGTAATATTCCCTTATTGGCCAGTAAGCGAATATTGTGGGTCACAAATCCCACCAAGGTTTTTCCCACACCGGGTTTCCCCATTAAAAATACTATGGTATGTTGTGTCTCTTATGTTGTGGTTATTGCTCTTATTTACTGCATTATTTTTGGTTTACCGGTACACAGTTTTGATATGCTTTTCATGTTATAACTCAACTAAATTCTTATACCAGTCAGATACTGATTCACCCCCCCCCCTCTCAGTATCTTTGGGAATCCTAACAATTGGTATCAGAGCCTGGTCCTCTATTTTCAAAAGCCTAACAACTTGAGGAAGATATTGACACTAGTAGAGATGGAAAACTTAAGAAAGAAATTGGAAACAACTCTTTTTAGACTATGATGCAGAAAAAGTGAAGAATTTCAAACTTGAAGATGTTCTGAAGGCTGCACAGGATATTATTCAAGGACTTCAAGAAAATTTTACTATAGCAAGGAATAAGAGAAGAGAACTTTGTGAAAAGATGCAAAATGATGAAGATGAAAAAGAAACTCTTAATGATCTGGTAAACAAACTGAGACAAGAAAATAGTACAATGAAGAATGGGATGCAAGATATGACTGAGATTTTGTAAAGAAACTAAAAATCAGAAGAAGAATGAAGAGGACTTGGTTAGAAGACTGAATGATGTTGGAAATGAAAACACAAGACTTAGTCATGAAAATGATATGTTAAAGACAGATTTGATGCATACACAAAATGACATAATTGAACTCATGAGATAGACAGGAATCTTGGAGAGTGAACTAGCTGCTGCAAATCAACACAAGGAAAAATTCAAGTAAAGTTTAGAAGAACTTGATGACATGTTGAAGAATCAGAAACCAAATGGTGATGCAAATGGCCTTGGCTTTGAAGTTGGTGAAAGCTCCGGTATTGCAAACAATCATGATCATAGTAAACCGGTAAGACAACCTAATGCTTACAAATTTAATGGAAAATGCTTTAACTGTAACACGTATGGTCATAGAGCACATCAGTGTAGATCTAGAAATTATCAGAACACTAATACACCCATCAGTCAATGTTCTAAATGCAACAAAGTTGGTCACAATTCAGAAAATTGCAGAATGAATGTAAGATGTTATGTTTGTGGAAGATTTGGACATCTATCTAATCAATGCAAAACACAAACCGACATAGGATATGGGAAAGCTATTCAGAAAAACAATGCGACTTGTTATGCTTGTAACAAAATTGGACATATTACAAAATTTTGTAGAAGCAGGACATCATCGACAAATAACAAAGGACCCAGCTTGAAAGGTAAAGAAAAAGTTGAAGAGGTAAAGAAAGAATTCTCAAAACAATGAATCAGAAAGACAAATTAGAATGTTGATGGGAATACTCCTCCACCTGTAGAACAGAGTAACACTCCATCGGCAGGAGACTCTTCATCCAACTGAAGGAAAATCCTTTGGGGGTTTAGAAACAAATTGAAAAACATGCAAATATACCCTTGGTTGATGGTGAGAAGTTGAATTACTTCTTTACCAGTAGATGAGTTAAGTTGTGACTTAATTGGCAAGCATTAAATATGGTAGTTGGAGAAAATAACATTATGAAGTAAGTGTTTTGGCTCCTTTTTCATTCACCAAGCATTCAAATCTTCGAGAGCGCGCGTAAATTCTTGAGAGAAGGCATCCTTAGCGAAAAAGTGAAGCAGTTCATCCAAGCACTCATCCTTAAGGCAGATTGAGGTATTTATAACCATGGCATCCTCCTTTGTTCTTGAATTTATAGCAAATCCTACTGTGATTGAGGTTATCAAGCGCCCTAGACTCGTATTCAAACTTGTTCCCAAAATAGAGAAGAAAGATGATACCCTAGGTGCATTCTCTCAAATTCCTAAGGGAGTAGTTTATGTAGAGGATCCTAGGATATACATACATTGTCACATAGAAGAACTAGGAGATGAAGAAATCAAGAATATGTATCAGACTGTTTTATGTGATGAATTTGGAAATATCAAACCGAAACATAAAATAGTGGAAACCCTAGGTTTTACTGAAATCCTTAGTGTCCCAGATTTTTCCAAGGATGTTATAAGAATTGTGCTAAGTAGAGTTCATGGCAAATTCTTTTGGTTGGATTCCATCCATAAGATCACCAAAGAAGCAGTTAAGGTAGTAACAGGGTTACCTTCCACCGGTAGTAGGCCTGACAGAACTAAAAAGGTCTCTAATGACACAGTAATGTACCTAACCGGTGCAACATTTGACAAGAGATCACTTAGAGTCAATGATGTAAAGGACATAAATGTTAGATTTGTCAGTATGATCCTTGGCTATAAAGCCACACATGCTAATAGGTTAAACTTAGTATCTAGCTTGTGTATTAAAAGTGCTTATGACTTAGTGAACCACAATGCTAAGATTGACATATGTGAATGGCTTAAAGATGAATTGATAGACAATTTGAAGAAAATCCAAGGAGACAAGAAAGGAACTTTTAGATTTGGAAATTTGCTTGTATGTTTGATGTTGTACATTACTAAGGAAGTACCCGGTATTGGTAGAAAAGACTTTGGCTTTGCTATAACGGTAGGAAAGCAACTATTGGATACATTAAACAACATGGGAGAAAACAGAGAGAAAAATATAAATGAACATTTTCAAGCACTGAAGGCTCGAATGAAGACAAGAATAAGGCTGTCTCAGGAAATTGTAGATAAATATCAAAAGGAAATATGTTTTGTAATCAAGAAAGATGAAATCTGGATGGAGGCAGTTGTCCCTAGGACTATCTGGGTAACTGAAATGGGATATGAAATAGATGATAACATCATTGAAACTTATGCAAAAGCCCTCCTTGAAGCACCAAAGGAACCATCTGAGAAAGTCTTTGGCAATGTAGAAACAATTGAGAGTGGCATTCAGTCTAAGAAAAGAGTTAAGAAAGTTGAACAAATAGTGAGGAAGGGAACTAGACAAGCTAAAGCAATTAAGGAAGATGTATTGAAGCAAACTGGCATCAAGAAAAGTGAGTTCAAAGGACTTCAACTGAAAGCTCATCTTTCATTGATTGCAACTTCTTCTGACAGTGAGATACCAATGGTATTCAAAAGGGTAGAAAGGAAAAGAAAACCCTCACTAGCACCCTCACCTACACCTAGGAGAACAAGACAAAAGCAACAGGCAGTTAGGCCTCTAGTTAAGAAGTTAACTCCAAAGAAGAAGGTAAAATAAGATATTGCTCCACTGGAAAAACTTTTAAGTGAAATAACAGAGGATGGAAAGTTGAAAAACATTAGCAAAGTGTATAACACACTTTCCACTGATGATAAAGAAAGTGTAGAAAATAGTGTAATTTTACACTTGGACATATACAAGAAATTTTTGATGGAAATTGTTGATGAAATACGCACTGATCTATACAGAAGACTAGAAGCTAGAAGGGTAGCTATTGTTGAACTAGATAAAAACATAAAAATTGAAAAATTACTTGCAGTGCACCTAGTAAACTCCACTAAAGAACTAGATCAATTAATTAGTGAAGCCAACCGGACAGTATTTTAAACTGGTCATCGACATGTAGCACTGATGGCAGGAAGAATGAATGAAATTTCTGAAGAGACTACGAATCAATGGGACATATTCTTTGTTGAAAAGGAGAAACAAGAACTTAAAAGACCTAAGACTATCAGAGTCTATCAAAAGGAAAGGGACAAGGGGAAAGGTAAGGAAGGTGGACCTCCGAACCTAAAAATAATTGATAACTTACCCCCACCTCTTTCTGATACTCCATCGGTAGAAACCATTGACAATCAACCAGCTACAGAGAGTATGGAGACTCCTCAAGAGGATACAAATCCCGAGTCTGAAATTTTGTACACTATGAATATAGACACCCAAGAGGTAAACATTGTGGTGGACAAAGAGACCACTGAGGATAAGAAGAAAGATGTGGCTACTAAGTCACCAGCTGTAGATGTTGAGATTGGAGTTAGTGATACTATAAATATAAGCACAGAAAAACCTACTCAAACATAGAAATTGACAGAGGACACCACTAGGAAACCATCAGAAGCACCGGTAGATAAAATTGAGAAACAATCAGAGAAACCGACAATGGACAATGCAGGGGTGAATACAGAGAAACCGATAGTGCATACTGAGACTTCATCAGAAAAACCAGCAGCAGAGAGCATAGAGAAACCCTCTGAGGCACAGGTTGAGAAACAGGAACAGAAACAGGCTGAGGTATAGGTTTAGACCGAGACAATTCCCCCGACAACAGCTAAAAAGCCTAAACCTTTGCTAGTAGAAATGCAAACACAAACTGACCTACCAAAGGTCGAAACAAGCAAAGTTATTACTACAACCGATAGCATGTAAATTGTGAGAATAGTTGGGCACACATCTGGTACTTCAATGACATAATTTAGACCAACAAATGCAATAGAAGTCTTATTATATTCTATTAAGAAGATTACTAAGTGTATTGCACAAGCCTATAAGGCTATTGATGACACAATTCCTATTCTTAAATTGATAGCACCCAAGTGCATTGTAGGAAGTAAAGATTCCTTAGGTCAACTAGACAAATTGTCTAAATACATCAGCGGTAACATTTTGACAGTTGATCAGATAAATGAGGACACATTCAAAGAGAGAATGAATAAGGAGAAAGAAAAATTCTTTGAGGAAATAGTGAAGAAGAATAAGGAGAAAATGGAAACCTTATTACCGGTACTAGAAGAAACAATTTTGGATTTCAAGAAACTGTACAGAGATACCCACAAAACTAATAATCTAAACCAGAGCATAGATTCAGAGATCAACAAAGCTCAAGAAGAAATTAACAATATTGCTGACAATTTAATAGGACCGTTAGATTCATTTTTGGAAATTGAAAAGAACATTGCAGATCTTGAAGAGAAAATAGAGAAGTTAGAACAAGACAAAGAAAAGATAAAGGTTAAGGCAAAGGATTTAAAATGCAAACTAGGTCCTAAACTAGATTACCTCATTTCTTTGAGAAAAGAAATTTTTGAGGCTTTGGTTCCCGAACTTAAGACTCCAGAAGAGCAAATGCACATACTAACTGGTACAGTTTAGAGAACAAAAGTGGCATTACAAGATAGCAAAAGATTCAACGACAGTCAGAATTTTGCATTGGCAGATATCTATCAGATTGTAACCCACCAGTTACAAGGATCTAGCTAGGAACCACACTTCACTAATAGTGAATGACAACCTTTGTCATTGATGTCAAATGGGGAGTAGTGGAAATGAGAAAAATGATCAGAACAAAGACATCATCAGCTCAGGGGGAGCATACATTTTTTACAACACAGTTTTGGTAAGATATTTTGGCAGATTCTTTTTGGACAACATTTTTGGACACTTTTTGGATTTTTCTCATGAGTGTTGCCATCAATGCCAAAGGGGGAGATTGTTGGAAAATGCACACTCCAATGAGAAATTGTAGGTGATTGAAGGTATTGTCATTGACGGCAACCTTACAGTCATGTGATATTGGTAGGCACCAGCACTGGCACCGGCAGACTCAACACTGGTACACAGATCACCGACACTGAAAAGGAAGATTACCAGCACCATGGTTGACAAGAATTTTGTTCAAATGTATTTTGTATTTAATTGTAAAATCTTTTGTAAGCCAACTTGGTGGATTGTAATATGACTCATATAAGTATGAGATCATTGTAGATCATTTAGGATGTGTGAGATGGAAGGATTAATGCAGACCTAATATGCGAATTGTAAGGCAGATATTGGATAAGGGTTTATGTATGTTGCAGAGCTTAAACCAGTATTGAATCTAGCATAGTAGATGCTGATCTGAAGCAGTACAAGACATTGGATTTGTATAATCCATTTTTGTAAGTCAGTGAAACTTCTTTTGTAGTTGAGCAGTGAGCTCTAGGCACTTGGCCTTCCTGCATGTACAAGCCCCTATTGTAAACAGTAATATTCCCTTATTGGCTAGTAAGCAAATATTGTGGGTCACAAATCCCACTGAGGTTTTTCCCACACCAGGTTTCCTCGTTAAAAATATTGTGTTATGGTGTGTCTCTTATGTTGTGGTTATTTCTCTTATTTACTGCATTATTTTTGTTTTACCGGTACATAGTTTTGATATGCTTTTCATGTTATAATTCAACTAAATTCTTATACCGGTCAGATACTTATTCACCCCCACTCTTAGTATCTTTGGGAATCCTAACAGTCTTATGTTCTTGCATTTCAATTTCATGTTTATGCTTTCGATGGTTTAAAGTTAAATCATAAAATTTTCTAATTGGTAGATCATTGATTCACCCCCCCTCTCAGTGATCCCTGATTCCAACAATTGGTATTAGAGTCTAGTTCCTTCGAGGATGCTTAACCACTTGAGGAAGGTCCAGGAGATTGATGCAACAAAAAATGAGATCAGTTCCTTGAAAAGAAACTTGAATTTTGCTGATGAATTCATTAATGACTTGAAGGATCAAGTGAACACTTCAAGAGACAAGAGAAAGGAATTGATGGGCAGTTGAAGGAGAAAGAAGATCACATCATGGAGAATCAAGGTAAAGGTGATGAAGTTGACAAGCTTGAGAGAGAATTTTGCATTGAAGAATGAGATGTGATCCATTGTGATGAGACTGACTAAGGAGATTGAGGACTGATAGAAGAATGAAGAGAGTTTGACACAAAAATTAAAGGAAAGAGAAGATGAATTCTTCAGGCTCTCTTATGGGAATGATCAGTTGAAGCTGGAGTTGACACAGTCAAGGAATAATGGTCAAGAACTTGAAATACAAATTATTGCCTTAAGTTATTAACTTGTTACTACAGATGAATACAAAGACAAATTCAAAGCCAACTCAACAAGGCTTGATGAGATGTTGGAAAGTCAAAGACATGGAAAGGACATGCGAGGTCTTGGATTTGAGAAAGGTGAATCCTCCGGATCTAGACAAAGTAATTATAACTAGAAATTAATTTTAGTCAAACATATGATCTATATAGATTCATTATAGATAGGTTATATATGGGCCACAATTTTTCCAATTGGTAATATCTACTAAATGTATATTTTATACCACTTTAGGTCTAATTATAAAATAAAAAATAAAAACTCGATATTTCAACAACTCCTACTCTTGTAAATAATTTTTTTTTGAAATGTAAAAATATACCCTTTTATAGATCTATAAGTGAATTTTCCAAATATATATCTTTTAATATTTTAATGTTTTATATTTTATATTTTATTTTTATTGAAAATAGGTCAGCAACACTAAAAAATAAGGTTGATTGTAGTGTCAAGAAAAAATACTAAAATTTATTTAAAATTTTTGAAAAAAAATATGATGCAGTAGAGAAAAGAATCTATGTCAAGATGATATAATTCTTTTCTAATTTGGATAAATAGTTAAGAAAAAAGTGGCAGGAATTGGAAAGAGTTATATTTCAGCACATGCAACTTTTCAAATTTATTGAAAACTATATATTTATAAAAAATAAAAAATAAAATATTATACTAAAGTTTCAAGTTATCAATATACATAAAAAATTTGAAGAAATTTACTAAATAAAGTGTGGTAGCTTGTGTAACTTCAATTTCAGCATTTTATCAACATCTAAATTATAGTGTTTACTTTATAAAAAAACTACATTCAAATATTTTTTTAAATTTTTCTTAAAATTAAAAACATAAAATAGACAAATGAATATAAATTTTATTAGTTTACATCATTTCAAAATTCAAAACATATATTTCACTTTCTATTGATTTAATTTAAAAATTTGAACAACATTGACCATTTCCTTTATAAAAGTGTGACATAGCTTTGTACTTTTACCCATAGGTATTTACTAATGTGTTGTATAACTTGCTTTCTTATTGGAAAGTTGAAATCTTTTAATGTTTGTTGAATATAGAGGCTTGTCCAACTTGCAGGGTAGTCAAACTTGTGATCTTTTGGATGGAAATGGAAATAGGTCATTCTCATTGACCTATCAACCACAGTAATAGATAAAGGTCTTATTTGTATTGATAAACCACATGGATTGATATATACCTCATTAGGTCTCCAGAATAAACAATGTTCAACCTTATTATCCTGCTTGTGTACAAACCTGACCAAAATTGGTATTTAGTAATATGAAACTTTTTGTTTATTATCTTGCTTGTGTACAAACTCACCCAACCTTGGTGTATATGAAAATGGAACTTTTGTGAGATTGATGATTGCATTACCACAATCATAACATATTCTCCTTAGAGGACAATTTTGGTTCATATGTTGTCAATAGTGTAAATGATTTAATTGGAAGCCTCAAGTTAGGTTGTATTAGCAATTCAAAGTAATATGATCTTGGTATCATACTTTGATTAATCTCAAGCCTTTAGTTGTAGTGGCTACCTAATATATGTCTTAAATATAGCCTCAAAGGTTTTATATATGTAGAATTACAATCTTGTACTATGTGAAGTAACACAATGGACCACTGAGAGGGGGGTGAATAAGTGGTAATCAAAAACTTCAACTAATCAAAAGATTTAAACTCTAATCACATTAAGTTATGAGTAGAGAAATTAAACTAATCAACACACACACACATAAGAGACAAACTCATAATACCAGATATACGAGGAAAAACCAATGTGGAGAAAAACTCGGTGAGAAATGTTGCTGGAGTCTACTACTCTAATCCAGCCTCACAAGTAAAACTAATTACAACATTTAGGAAACCAACCCAAGGAGCACCAAACCAAAGAAGCACCAACCCCTACATTTTATGGGTAGCAACCCCTAATCTGAGCAACCACTCATAGATTTACAATGAATATAAATTTCAAATATAAATTAAGTTGTTGCAAATGAGGTTTTGTAACATACTTTTGTTCTGCTCTCTCTCAGATGTCTTCTTCTATGTTCTCTACTCTTTTTCATCTTTCACTCTATTCTTTGATCTCTTCTCTCTCCTCTATGTTTTTCTCTTCTATGCTCTATTTTTCTTTGCACATTCTAGTCACTAGTCTCTGTTGCACTCTCTGCTTCTACAGATTTCTCTATCCTTTTGTTTACGACAAAAACAATACACTTTCTACTCATACAACACCACACACACACCTGGTTGACTAGTTGATATCTTTCTATTTCCCCTCTATCTCTGTCTCAACAACCACACCTACTCATGTCAGGACACATTTATAGCCTTTCTCAATCAGCTTTGCACAGAGCAATATTTTTTCCTCCAAATCTGCAATTTAAAAATAATTCTTCTATATCTCTACAGCAGATTGGACTCTCTTTCTTGGCGACCATATGCATTAAATACCAATTCTCTATTTTCTGACTATTCTCTGTACTTAGTTTTCTATATTTAGAAAAATCAATCTATCTCACAAGATCTGATATCCCTCCTATTGATAATCATGAGCCACACACCAATTTGCTACAAATCCACCATCAATGCATTCTCCAACCTCTATATAGATTGGATCGATCAAAGCCTCATTTGAATGCAAGAACACCATCAACTCTGACTGTAGTATTGCAACAATTTTATTCAACCACTTAGAATACACATGTCATCATAATCATCATCCAGATCACTCAATCAAGCCTGGTCAACCACCATGTAGGACTTTGTGACAATCGAGCTGCAAATGTGGCATGCTTTGTAGATAAACATTGGGTTGACAACTAGCGATCATGTCGATTCACTCTATGACCTTATGCATGGAAGATTTTCTCATCGGAGAAACTCTCTCTCATACCCTCTATCTCTTGGATTTTGCTTCCCTCAAGGTCATCGCTGAGAGTCACACCACTTGTCTAGCTAGAATAGATCCATCAACATGATTTCAACTATCAAGCAGAGATTTGAAACATTACACCGTAGAACAAAGTCTCTTCGATGTCTTCAATCAATCATTAACACTTATCGATAACAGTCTCCCTGATGAGAAAAATTGTCAGCCTTATCGATAAGAGAACAATTATCGATAAAAGATCCAAGAAGTCACATCGAAGAGAAAAGTCACTCTGATGTCTTTAGTTAATAAACATCAACAATAGTCTCTCCCATCAATATGTCTTGACTTCTTACTCACATCGGGGTAACTCAACTCGATGTATCTCCCTGTAGTTCTATAGACATGACTTTTATTGTTAGGTTGTCGATTGGGATCTCACACCACTTTTATAACTCACTCCAATGATCATCCATCAGATAGATTCTTCCTGATAACCTTCTAATGCCTTTAGTTCCTCTCATTGTACACGTCAGCCTAAGTCATCTTGATGTTCCTCTATACTTAATCCATCGCTATGAGTTATGCTGAGATCTTTTCAAAAACTTCCAAATGATATCAGCCTGACTCTTTCTAATGGTATTGATCTCGCTGATTCATTTGGATCATCTCACTATACACATCGGGGTGACTTAACCCGATACGCCTCCATTTTATTTTATTGATATGACTTGCACTGTTAGGCAAACTTCTATAATCTCACCCTGGCTATATAACTCTTGTCAATGTTAAACTCATCGAACAAACTCTTCCCAATCAAAACTCCACCTGTAGATTTGTATCGACATGACATATGAAGTTGTGTTGACAACTTTGAGCTCACTCTGACAAAGATCATCATATCGATATAGTTTTTATGTTTGTCTGTTGGTATGTCTCTGCCCGATTTCAGTGCAAAGTTCATTTTCCACAACAGGACCCCCTATCGGTGCAACATGATGAGGTCTCCCTCATCATAAGTTATCATATGTAGAGAATATGACTTCCAAAATTGGTCAAAGTCACACCAATGAATAGAAAACATACTCCACAACCTCATCGGCAAGACACACTCCGATAAGACTATTCTAACCCATCATCGGCTAGAGTCACACATATCACATAGACCAAAGATAATTCAAGATCACTACGTAGATCAGCAAGATTTACACTAATCAAGTCACTAAAAGGGACTTCTCTAGCATATCTCAGATCAGCCAGAGTCTCACCAATGCAATTGCCTATAGAACATCCAAGAGCCTTTCCTAGATTGACTAGAATCTCACCGATATGAACTCTTGTCATTATTCTCATCGGTAAGACTTTCCAGGGTCTCATTGATCTACTTCTTCTTTTTTATTTTGATCTTATTATGGAGAATTCATCATCTTGCAACTTTGTCCTATCTGATGTCTCTTCATGCCTTTACATCTCTCTACATCTTGATCTAGTGGGTGTCCTACAAGTCTGTATCACAATTATGTGGGTTATGTGGATGTCAAGTTGTTCCTCTGCATATTCTTTGTCATACAACACTTGTTCTCTAGGAAACATATCATCTCTACTATTGACATCAATCAACTCACTCATGCACACACACATGTTGACATCAATGACAACTTCAATGCCAACAATCTCCCCCTTTGGCATTTATGTCAACACGAATCATCACTCTCCCCCTTTGACAATAATGGAAAAGGGTTTGTCTACCAACACACTCAGACATGTTATTCTCCCACTATGAATCTATAGTATATAATATGAAATATATCTCAAACTTTGTGTGCCTTGACTTTTCTGTGCATTTATCCCCCTAGGACACATGAGTGTATACACCACTATATCTAGATGAACCATTATTGCAATATATGTTGGGAGAGATCCAACATTACTTAAATAAACTCTGATCAAGTCCGCTCATCTTTCCCTATGGTCCACTATCAGTCATATATACTTTGTTGATCCTGAATTGGCAATAATTTGTCTCCCCCTAGGAAGCAAAACCAATACACTCCACTTTCCATTTCTCTGCTTTAAGGATTTGACAAAATTTATTCTTTGTTTTCACATCTGTTCCATTCTTCTTCCATTTCCTTGAACCAATATGCATTTCTGTGGCTTATCCTCAATATTGTCCACTTTATATTGTTATCTTTGTCCTTTGTGCCTACTGCATCAATCAATACTCTTGCAGTCTATGTCCTTGCATTTTTAGCTGCACCATTCTGATTAACCGATTGATCCAATGATTTTCATCCCATCATACTTAAGAAGAGTATTATCACCAATGTCAATGAGGAAAAATATATGCCAAACCCTTTCAATCTCTTTCATATGCAAGTTATGTTGTAACATTTTTGCTTACAATAGTTATTTGTAACCATTTAGCATAAGCCTTCTAACTAGCTTCTACTCTTGCATCCATGCACAAACTCATATATGTGAGTGTGCAATCACAAACAGATGTCATACAAGAAAAATATAAATGCCAACAATTTCAAAGGATGATAATCCACCAATGCACAAAATCTGTAACTTAAAATAACTATAACAAATATACAACATCTTGACTAACTCAACATCAACTATAAAATTTGTCATCTCATCTTCTTCCTTCATGTCTTCTTCTTAGAGTGTATTTTCCTCATATCTGCAGCATCATGTCCTTCTACTAATCCATTTTAAAAATCTTGGGGGTGGATGATGTGGTCAATATGTTTCTCCCTCTAAGTTCCTGCATCTCTTTAAACTCTAGGAGATATCACTTGTGCATGAAATGCACTATTCTAACTCATGGAAGCATTCTTTCTTATCTCATCTCCTTGGCTGCACTTCCTCCTCTAGGTTTGCCAAATCTCCCTCTATCTCTTATTTGCAACTTTTAGAGCAGCATTGATCATCTTCCTTTGATTGACTACCCTTTATTTATAAAGCTTTGCGATGTGGCCAAAATTTTTGCAATCGTAGCATATTGTGTTCATTCCAAACAAAGGAGTAGAGGATTTTCTGCTGAATTGATTTGTTCTACTTCTCCAAACCATGCCATTTTTGTCAGTAGCTGATAAACAAATAGAATTTCTTGACCTTCTAAGAGTACTTTTGTTTTTGATCCATGCATGTCTTTGTCTCTCATATGTTTTATCACCTCTTATATGCTAACCATAGATGTTATACTTTACATTTTTGTTGAAAGAGGAAGAGTAGGGGCTTCCATATGACTGATATGAATTTCTTCTACATTAATTAATCCTATGACCAATTTTATTGCAAATATAACATCAATATTTATATTTCTTGGAGCATCAAATGGACTCTTCCTATCATAGATGGGAGCATATCTATGCATGTGTCTACAAATAAACATAATGTGCCCATATGATTTACATCTTTGATAAACTACATTTTCATTTCTAGAAAATGCACCTTGATCATTCCTAGGCCCTTTTCTACATCCACTTGCCCTATGACCATAACTTTTACATTCAAAACAATAACCAAAGAAATAAGGATTTTAACTTACAATTTTCTTTTTCTAGACGTGTGGAGATCTTGTTGACCGATTTCCTACATTTTTTCTTCTTCTTTTGTTGATCCTAAGATATTCATTTGTAGCAGTCATATGTTTTGATTTTCTCATGTTCTCAGTCTTGTGTGTAGCAGCATAGTTTGATCTTCTATATCTCCTTCTTGGGTTCTTATCTCTCTTGAAACCGTCTTCATTTAGCTTGCCTTTACCCTTTTTATGAGAATTATTCTTTCTTGCAGCAACAACCTGTACTTTCAAACTTTCAGTAGTGGTGGTTAGATCGATTTTCTTTCTTGGAGCATTCTTGACTGTGAAGGTTTGTCCTTGACCATTCAAGCTTGAAGATACAAAATTTATGTCCCAATTTGATGACTTGACACTAGTAGAACATTGGCCAACCTCACAACCTAAACCAATAGTACATTTGTTGATTTTTTTCTTGCTCAACATCTTGTCCAGAGTGTCAGTGCTGCCACCAAACTTGATTCTTACTGTGAGTTCTTCTTGGCACTTCTCAAGCTCTTTCCTGAGATTTGTAACTTCATCTTCTAGCCTTTGACACTCCTTTCCTTTTGTTTCAACTTCTAGCTCTAACTCCTCACACCTTCTCTTCTTTACATCAAAATCTGATGTTATTCCTTCACATATCCTTTTGGCTTCTTCTAGTTGAGTTGTCAATGTCTTGATATTCTCATTGGAATATTTAAGACATTTTCTTAGTTGATCATAGTTCTCTTGGACTGTATTCTTATAATTTTTATATTCCTTCCTAACATTTTTCAATTCTTCAAGGAAACTTACCTGCTCACCTTCAAGATCAACTTTAGCCTCAATTTATTCACCTTCTCCATCACTGCTAAAAGGGTCATGTTTGTTGGATTGAGATGCACTGTCACAACTTGATGTAATCATATCGCCTTGGATCTCTTGTGCCATGAATAGATGTGTTTCATTTTCATCTTCATTGTAACAACTAATAGATATTCTTTGACCATCTATACATTTATCTACTCCATTAATCTTCTTCCTCTCACAATCTTATCCAGCAGTGGTAGGCTCTTCACCATATACTCTCTTCAGTTTATCCCATACACTCTTTGCAGATTTGCATTTCTTGATTCTCCAAAATACTGATGTAGATGTCCAAAATTAACTAAATTAAATATTTAATTAATTTTATCCTTTCTAAATAGTTAATTAATTTAATTATGTTACCTTAATTCTCAGAATTAATTTAATTAATATTATCACTATAGTCCAATAATTGATTTATTAAATAAATTGATTATTCCTTATTCTTCTAAAGTCATAAAAATAATTAATTCCTCCAAGTTCCCTTTTAGTTAATTAATGACAATTAATTAACTAATTCATGTGATTCCTACAAATCACTTTCCCTAATTTCTCATCAAGCTAATTGATTCTTCTAGAAACCTCATTATCATTATTTCCCAATTTTTAATTCTTCCACTCATTCTCTCTCCTCTTGTCAAATCCTTCTAAAAATCCCACTTGTCGTATAATCTCTCATTAACCCACCTAATAATCCCTCCTAATCATTTTCTAGTGGCTAATCCTTATGATTAGCCACCAAGTCAACCAATAGCCATAAATGGATAAATCCTCTTGTCCCCTCCTCACCTTCCAACCTTAAATGCACCCAATTCAATCATTTCAAGGATTTAAAAATATCACTCTCCCGTGTCTCTCACCTTCCCAAGAAATTTTTAATTCCTTTTCCCATTTCCTTTCCCCATGCAAGTCCTTATTTTGGGAATTTTTAATTCCCTTGTTCTCTCTCCAAGGAATTTTTAATTTGTTTTATTCCCCTAAGGTACTTGAGGGTATTTTCCCTATCCACCTCGTAGAGTGTGGAGACAAGAACTTCATTTATGGAAAATCTCTTGGCCTCCACACCTTGTTCTTTCATCTCCTCTCAATCCATGAGCTTCCTCTCCTTCAATCTCCACCCTTGATTCATCTTTAATCTTGACTATCCATTCATCCCCCTTCAAATCTATAAATTGGGGTCTCCTCTGCTTCATTTCATATCTCCAATCTGTGAAATATTATGATGTTTGTGCACCTAATTTGTTGGAGGCCTGCAAGACAACAAGAAAACATCAAATGCACCCATGAAACATTATATCAAGAAATCTAAATGAAGAAAATATGTTCATCAAAATAAAATTGCTCAAAACCGTCTTTGTTGGCAAATGCACACTCCAATGAGAAATTGTAGGTGATTGAAGGTTTTGTCATTGATGGCAACCTTGCAATCATATGATACCGGCAAGACAATTATACCGGCACCGGCAACAACAAACTCTACACCGGCACACAGAACACTGGCGGTGAAAGAAAGGATACCGGCACCCAGGCCGACAGGAATTTTATTTGTAATATAGTTTGTAATTAATTGTAAAATCATTGTAAGCCGACATGGTGAGTTGTAAGATGACTCATATATGTATGAGATCATTATAGAACATTTGATATATGAAGGATAGGTGAAATAATGCAGACCTAATATGCGAATTTTAGGTTAAGGGTTTATGTATGCAACAGAGCTGAAACCAGTACTGGATCTGGCATAGCAGATGCTATTTTGAAGTAGTACAAGACATTGGATTATTATAATCCATTTTTGTAAGTCAGTGTGACTTCCTTTTGTAATTGAGCAGTGAGCTCTAGGCACTTGGCCTTCCTGCATGTACAGGCCCCTATTGTAGGAGTAATATTCCCTTATTGGCTAGTAAGTGAATATTGTGGGTCACAAATCCCACACCAGGTTTCCTCATTAAACTATTGTGTTATGGTGTGATTTTCATGTGGTTGTTGTTATTCTTGTTTACTGCATTATTTTTAGTTTACCGGTACATAGTATTGATATGCTTTACATGTTTTAATTCAAGTAAATTAAGAAACCGGTTAGATACTGATTCACCCCCCCTCTTAGTATCTTTGGGAATCCTAACAATTGGTTTATCGGTACTCAGTATTGATATGCTTTACATGTTTTAATTCAAGTAAATTAAGAAACCAGTTAGATATTGATTCACCCCCCCCCCTCTCAGTATCTTTGGGAATCCTAACAGTCTCATGGTCCTCTATCTCCAAGGATCTTCAAGATTCAAGGTGGACCTCACTTGGAAGAGCAGTTGATCTTTAAGATGACAACCTAAAGAACAAGATTGAAGGATGAACTAGAATCAAAATGGATGCAACTAAGATCCTAGTGTTTTGATGAAAAACTATGGATATGATATGCAATATGGAGGTGTTTTTCCAAATTTAAAGATTAAGTGATGTAATTAAACTAAGATGAAGATGAGAATGCTATAGAATTGATATGAAATTAAGCCAAATGATTAATCTAAAACATGATATGATATAAACTATAATGCAATTAGGATGGCCTCCATGCTTGAGAGGTGAACAATGAGAGCTCCTTGATAATCTAGACAACAAAAAAACTATAATATGGATGCATACAAAGTGGATCTCTCTCCTTTAGACATGACACAAGGGCTCATCTTATAGAGTTGAAGGCTCGAAAACCAATGGTCAAGATTGAATATTGATAAAGGGATAAGATTTAAAGGGAATGTGGTCCCAGTTTGAAGGCTTAACCTTGTGACAAGTGTCACAAGGGGAAGTGGGTTTAGAAGTCAATGTGGTCCCACATGTGTGAGCACATCTTGGGAAGAACAAATTTCTTAGGTAAAAGGGGGATATGTGCTCACACATGTGTGAGCAACCTTGGGAAGAACAAAGTGGATTAATTAGGATAATGAGAGGATTAGATATATTCTAGAAGGATATTAGAATGCTAATGAGAAATGTAGGAGAATGCAAGTGGAGGGAAATAGGCATTTTAAGATAAAATAAAAGGTTTATTTTAGCCAAAAAGGCTGCAACTTGCATTTGTAGGATTTTGCAAGTGGGGGATTATTCACAAATAAATAATGGTTTATTTAAATGTAAATGAATTTTTAATCAAATGCAAATTCAATTAAAAGGGAAAAGACAATTAATTAAATAAATAGGATATATTCAATTAAGTGGGTAAAGGGTACTTAACCAAACCTTAGTTTAATTAATGGGTTAGATTGGAAGAAAGGGTAATTAATCAAATCTTTAATTTAATTAATAGGTCAATTAGAAGAATGGGGATATTAATTAAACCTTAGTCTAATTAATAGGTGATTAAATGATGATTAAATAAATAAAATCCATTTAATTAGTTGTGCAAGTTTTAGGTGTCTACACTGTCAACATAGCTTTAGCAATCCATCAAGAGAAACATCACTATAGGCAAATATCCACTTAGTATCCATTGCATCCATATCATGTTGGCATTGTGTTGTCATTGATGTCAACCAACTTTATGGTCATTGGAGTCAACTGGTATGCAAGTTAGTCACTGGTATACATGTCAGTGTTGGGGAAAAGAAACTGATACCCAGTATATAAGTTGGTGTTAACCGGTGAGTTGGCATTGGAGATAGTTGGCATTATGGAAATGTCAACCAGTGAGTGATGTGTTGGCAGTGTGTTGTTTCCAACCAATAAGCATGTGACCAGTAAGAAAGCAAGGTTGATCCAATAAAGAATGTGTAGGCAACCAGTATGTAGTTTGATGTCATATAGGAGGACTCCCACCAGATAAATATGCTATCCTAGGATGAAGAGAAGAATGACATATAGTGTGCTCAACTGGATTATATGTTTGGTTGAAGTTGTATCTGCTCAAATAGGGAAGTCATATTGGTGCAATACTAAAAGCAGAGAGAAAAATGTAATGACTGATGGTATGATGAAAGAATAAGTATCCGGTAGAATACTGAGAGGGGGGGGGGGTTGAATCAGTATATTGAAAAACTGATACAGAGTTCCCAAACTCAAATTCAATCTCACAAAGTAAACTTATCTCAATCAAAATCAATAGTCATATAAAAATACTTGTCATTTACCGGTTTGACTATTCTATCAACTTAATAGTAAAACAACTTCAATATTTATGTAAATAAACAATTCTTAAACATAACTCAACATAGTCATCCTTCAATGCTACATCAGAAATTAATCTAATCAACATGTAACATCACATCCACAAAAGCATTCACCATTTGACACAAATATTTATACGTGGAAAACCCAAATACGTAAAAACCACGATGAGATGGGACTCACAAAGATAGCTATCTGAACTCTTCTGAAGTTCGCCTTGTTAGGAGCCAAAGCTTGTTAAAGCTTTACAATAAGTCCTATTAAGAATTAATTCTTGTTTAGGAATCACCCAGTTAAGGGATTTTCAAATATGCCTTTATGAAAAAGCACAATACCCTTTTAGGAGTAACCTCGCTAGAGAATTTAAGAATCCAAGCTAATGGACCACCTTGTTAGAGGATTTAATGAGTAACCAAGCTTGTTAGAGCTTACCCGGTTAGGGGATTTCACTTCTGTTGTAATCGTTAGAAAATAATAGTTTTGTTGATCTATCTAAATAGCACTACATTTTCTTGATTAGATCCTTCTTAAGCTTCAATCTGTCTTTACTCAAAGTACAGATCCATCCACCGGTTAGACAACTGCACAATTACAAGTTTCTACCAATCTTGTCAACTTTGCCAACACTTTTACAAACAACTTCATCAACCTTAAATACACAAACAATTAGGTTGGTAACACAAGTAAGAACCTAATTCTCATCATCGAGATTACAAATAAGTCGATACAATCTTGACCGTTAGAAATCATAACAATCTCTTCACATTCTTCAAGACAATTCGAACCGCTCCATGATCACCACTCCATTGGACTTTGTAACTCATCATGCTTTGTGCGTTAGATGCAATCCACTTTTCTCCTTCCCAAGAAATCAAACAAACACGCTAAATTGATTTGAACTTATCCTTATATACTAATCACACGTATCTCCATCATTTCTGCTCAACATGTAATAAAGCAACAAACTTGATCAGTTAGGGTTTACCAATTACATTACATAGACATGTTTAACCCTTCATACCAGTTCACTGGTTTTACTCACAAACTTTACATACCGGTTACAACATCTTACAAATCTCTTCTTACTCTCTTCTTACCAGTTTACAAGACAAAAGCAATAATAACAATACCAATAGCAATATCATGAATATCATTATACCGGTTCAATTGATGTCAATGACAACATATCATTAATGCAATCTATATGCATAATGCCAACAATCTGAAAAATGCTAACAATGAAAAATGGTTCCCACCATTTATTAGCCAACAGGTGACAAGGATCCACTCCTACTAGGTGTGTGGTAGATTGAGTGCAACGGTCTATGTATTCCTACTAGTGGTTGAAGGCTTATACCAGATGACCCAAGTGGAACATGAGTAAGCCTCATGTATATGAAATCAGAGATATGCACTGTATCAACAAGAGAAGGCATGATGAGATATCAGGACAGAAGAGGAATAGTAAGTTGTGATGAGTTTCTCACTTTGACAAACTGGTTGAGATGAGAACCTGGTTGATGAAGGATAAGGAAAGGTTTTACATCTGCAAACATGGACCTACTCTAGATTGCTCATATCAATAGGGATGTTCATATCAACAGAAATGCAAATGTAGATTGGTGCATAACAGTTGGAGATTGATGGCATGGAGTCATCAAGGATGTTACCAGCATACAAGTAGATGTATTATCAACTGATAAGTAGGTCAACCAATAAGCAAGCAAACAGGCAAAGTGAAAATCTCTTATCGGATGGAGATGCGTATGATGATTCACTCCTTGTACATGATGTGATTGGAAAGGCTGGTGACTGGGCTGATATGTTCCAATTGACATAACAAAGAAGAGTTGGAATGAAGGTTAATTGGTTAGTGTAACTAGTAAGGTAAGATGAATTGGTACGTGTATACTGGTAGTGCACTTAGTCGGTGACTGAACCTGAACCAATATAGTCTGCTAAGTTGGACACCGACAAAGACACCATGTGGACTCTAGGTGTCAAACATGTTGTGGCACGTGAACCATGCATCGTTGAGGTAGTCGATGATCGGTAAGATATTTAATGCAGACTGTGAAAATCATGGGTAGAGTACAGAGGATAGTGGCTCAAAGAATATCGAACAACATAAAATTATGATGCAAGGATCGATGCAGGATGTCCAAGTGCATATCAGATTTGGTGAAGGAAACCGTGAGATCATTTATAGTGATTAACCAAATCTGAAGTCTAAAAAGATAGGTGACAATTTGCAAAGTTTAGGAAATGTGTACTGGAAGTAAGAAAAATGGTGGTGTTGCAAGTTGTACATCCCTAAAACAAGATCTGATTAGATTCAATATGGTTTGTGATCAGTAGAGAAAAACACAACACACCAAGTTTGAATCTCTATTTTGGTGGGAAAGCACAAGTATAAATGTGCACATCAAAGATCAAAGTTGAGGATGTCAGATGTAGGATAACAGAGCGTGAGGATGCGAGAAGAATCAATCAAATTGTAATATGCAGAAGATCATAGTGATTGAGTCTTGGAAGGAGAACTGGTAAGAGGGTTTAACTAATGAGGTTAAGGTAACTGGTAAGCTATCACATAATCTAACAGATCATTCAACTGACAATGTCCAAATCAGTAAGAAGGTAGTAGAGAGTGAAGCAGTGCAGTGTAAGCTTTAGAGGAGTTCCAGGAAGGAAAAAGTAGAAAAGAAGGGGAATTAGAAAGAGAGGGAGAGTAGAGAACCAACATAGAATAGAGAAGGGTTGAACCAAAAGAGAAGAGTTAAACCAGAAGAGAGAATTAATTGTAATGGTTAAAAAACTCATTTGTAAATGGGTTTTTACTATTATATTGAGTTGATAGCATTCATTGGAATCAATGAGTTGGTGCTCCTTTGGGTTGGTGCTCCTTGGGTTGGTGCTCCCTGGGTTGGTGCCCTAAATTAGTAGGGCTTGATTCTCCTTGGGTTGGTGCCCTAAATGTTGTAATAATGTTGTTTTAGTGTGAGGTTGGATTGGAGCATTAGACTCCAACAATATTTCTTATTGAGGTTTTTCCCACATTGGTTTTTCCTCGTATATCCAATGATGTGTGATGTGTTATTGTGTGTGCTTGCATTCTGATCTCTTCACCTATCTCACCAGTATATTCACTTAGTGTTTGAATTGCTAATTGATACACATATTTAGGACTAAAAGGTTAAGAATATTCATAACCAATTATTCACCCCCCTCTTAGTGGTATCTTGTATTCTACAATTGGTATCAGAGTGTAGGTTCCTAGTTAGATAAGCTTTCTCCAACTTGGGTAGATTCTGGTGTGTAAATGTAATGGTGGAACTTGAGTCAATCCCTACTTTGGTGTTTGAAGGTTCAAACTATTTTGTTTGGAGTTGTAGAATGGAAGTCTGCCTATCCTCTTTAGGCTATGATGTTTGGATGTCAGTTGTAAATGGCTACTCTAGCCTTTCTAGTCCTCCTACCAATTTTGAAGCAAAAAGAAGATATAAGTGCAATGCTGAAGCAATGAAGGCCATTCTCAGTGGGATTTCTGATGATGTTTCTTCAAAGGTGGATAAGAAGCTCTATGGAAATGAGCCTACCACTACTGGACTAGATTGTGGAAGCGAGAAGGACAATGAGACAAACACATGTGTAGGTGATACATATAGGCCAGTTGTTGTAGCAATGATGAAGAGGAAACTTATCTACTCATGGCTCATGAGACATAAAATGAGATGCACACATCAAAAAGTGATCATGCAGATCAATCCTACTGGCAAGATTGATAATAACAAAAATAGTAACACTTTAAATACAGTCTGGTAGAAATACTTAATTAGTTTACTAAGCACTATGCATGCAATCCAAAATGATATTAAAGCATCCACAACAAGTAAAACAACCACCATAACACAAGTGTTTATACATGGAAAACCCAACTGGGAAAAACCACGGTGAGATGGAACTCACAAGTTAACTATCTACAGTAATAGGTAACTGACTCGTTAAGGTCTACAAAGGTTGCTCTGCTAGGAGCGAATTCTGTTAAAGATCCCAATGCTCTATTTGGAGCTATAACCTGTTAAAGGTAGTACCCTATTAGGAGTAACCTTGGTAGAGGATTTTAAATCCATATTAATGGATCACCTTGTTAGAGGATTTGTACAATAAAGCTTGTTAGATCTTACCCAGATAGAGGATTTGACTGTTGTAGTGATTAGAAAACAATAGGTGGTGTGATCTAGAAGTAGCATAACATCCTCTTCTTCTCACTCAAAACTGCATCACCAACATACTCTACAACGCCTTCAACAACTTAACTCTTCTATCTCACATCATGTTCAAAATAGTTCATCATAATGTCATTATATAGACATTAGATTTCATGTCGGCTCAAGAATCATAACAAAATTTCCTAGGTGAAGTGTATGTGGAAAATATAACATAATGCATAATAGATTACCACCAAATATCTCTCATCACAACCAGTGATAACTCATCACACAATTAGTGAAACTGGTTGGAACAATGATACCGGTTAAGAGTTAACTTCTTCCAATTCATAGACTGACTACCCTCTATTTACTTCTTTGATGAACTCTTTTGAAACTCCAAGCTCATGTCATGCCAATCCTATATATATCAGTTGTCTACATATATTGGTTAGACACCCTCAAAACTGTTTGAACTTAATTATACATATAATATTGGTTTTGCAATACAATGTCTTAGGAATAATACCAGTTTATCTTAACTAAGATGACAATGACAATGTGAACATATGTGTGTGTATACATGTGCCATCAATGACAACACATGAAGTCATCCATTACAATCATCATCAAGCCAACAATCTCCCCCTTTGGCATTGATGGCAACACTTAATTTTTTTTACGGCTTTACAACTAAGTGTGCATACAAAGATTGTACAAACCAAACATATTTCTACTCCCCCTTAACAATACATACAAAATTTTACAACACATACACATTTTGACTCCCCCTTTGACAACAATTCCAAAGTGAAAAGTAAAATACATATATATTATAACAAAATTTGCATCAAAAATTACATATAAAAAAATGTAAGTCTTTATCAAGGAGTGTTTACGATAATTTTCAAGAAAATAACAGTGAAAGTGATCTTCATCCGAGAAAATTCATTTTCCCATGTTTCCAATAAGGTTTCAATGATCTCAATGGTTGTCATAACCTGTGTAGCGAACTCTTCCATTGCATCTACTGTGCTCATTTCTGGAGTTGCCAAAACTGCCACTACCTCCCGGTATGCCAATTGCAAGATGTCCACTTTGGGTCTCAACTAGTTCTTTAACTCTTTCAAGGATCAGAGTCTCTAAGCCTGTTCATAATCATAAACATCTAACCAATTTTGCAAATAATCAACTGATTTGCCAAACTCTAAGGTTGAATCCTATAAAGGTATGTAGGTAGTACATATCCTTTCTAGTTCTTGTTCTGTCTCTGCTCGCCGCTTTATCAAATCAGTGTAGAAAAATGAAACATTAGATTTATAGGCTAGTACCCTTCCTCCTATTTCAATAGCAGTCTTTAAAATAACTTTGTTTAGGGATAAAGCAATCTTCCCTATATCAATATCTTTCATTACATGCTCTCCTCTCTTTTTCTTGTAATTCTTCTAAGCTAAAGTCTAAGAAGCTTCTTCAAGGGACTTCATTTGGTCAGATGCATCAGAAACCAACTAGCCAAGCTTGCTGATAGGAGTGGAAAAATTTCCAATGTTTGTCTCTGGTAGAAGACTTGATAGAATCACAATGGCAGTTTGAATAGTTTCAGCTTCCTTCCTCTGCTCTTTTAATCTTTACTTATGAGCTCTACATTGCATCACATAAGATATCTCCATGAGTTCAAATGCACTCATATTATCTACATCTATAGGCCCTTTGATTCCTATTGAGTCATCCTCATCATCATTTTGCTGCCTGACAATTGCTTTTACCTTTTTATCATCTATCTTCTACTTTGTTTTGTCTTTCTCTTCCTCCTTTTTCTATTCGGGTTCCTTCACTTCAACTTCTTTCTCAAGTCTCTCTTTTCTTTTTCTTCCTATATTGGTTCCTCCCGTGTAACCATTGTAAACGGTTGCAATTGATTTTTCACTTGGTGTTATTTTTCTAGTGGAGGTTGAATATTCACACTAGGTTGGATTATCGATGCTTCAACTGCTTCCTATGTAATAGTAATGACTGGTTATTGTAATGGTTGCATAAAAGGTTTAATGATATTACCAGATAAATCAATGGTTTCTTGAATATCATCTACAAAGATAACTGGTAGAGAAGCAGTTCCATCCTTGTGGTTGATAGGATAGACAATATCTGGTTAAATTAACACTTCATCATTTATCTCTGGTAGAGCTCCTGTCTCTATTTGATAAGGTTAAGCATTATGTTTCTTCATTTTCTCATGCATCCTTTGAAGTTTTTTAGCTATCTGATGAGTTTCAACTTTAACAGATTGAACCTTTCCACTCAATAAATTCAATCTTCTTGCCTTAGAGTGAAACTGTCCTTTGAATTTATCAAGCAATGTTAATAACTCATCTCCAGACAATTCAGGAAAATATTGAATGAAAATACTATCAATTATTTCTTGATCTTGTTCAACAACCCCATTCCACTTATTTACAAGAATATAATACAAAGAATCAAAAATATCATTTTTAAGATCCTGAGCCAACTGATTGTATTGTCCTAAGTAGTTGATTAGCTTTTGAATAATTAGTTGCTTCTTATCATCATTAAATGAATTAAACGATTCTTTCACATTTTCAAACCTATTCCTCCCTAATGTCTTTACAGTTCTCTCAAAATCAGTCAGAGGTTTGTAAGATAAAACATTAATAGGAATATCCTACTTTGAGGTGTCTCATACTGGTTTGACTTTCTTACCACACATTCTTCAAGGGGTCTGGAAGTAGATTTACCACTATGCTCCCCTTAGGCCTATTTGAAAGGCTTAGTTCTCCAGTGTAGGATTCTCCACACTCAGTGAAGGATTAGATTCTTCTGCAGGCTTGTCCTCACTCTTATTTTCCAGCTTTTATTAATTTCCTCTCTGGTTTCCTCAATATTGATCTTTTGATTACCTTTATGATCTTTAGAGTGGTTGACTGGATTGTTCTTCCTAGTTCTACAAAACTTTGCCATGTGTCTCGATTTGTGACAATGATAGCAAGCCATTCGAGATGATCTACAAGGTCCTGCATTACCTCTTCCTAATCTCCTTCTGCAGTTCATAGACACATGACCATAATTGTTGCAAATAGTGCAAATAACATTAGTTACCTTTTCCATTTCAAATTGACTAAACCGGTTGACATAGGGTTTATGCCAGTTCATGTTTCCCCGGTTGTCATACTTTCTCCTCTAGTTACCATTAGGTCTTGGATTCATGTGAGGTGTCAAATTTTTTACTCCATATCTGCATTCAACTGATCTATGTCCATACATGTTGCATGTAAGACAATGACCTTCAAATCTCCTACATACATACCTAGCATTTCCATTATAACCTGTGTAGTCACACAAATCTGTCCAGCTTAATTAAATAAATAATTGCTATTTATTTGATTAAAAATCCACTAGCCATCAGTTAATTAAATTAACATTTAATTAATTCATCTTCAAACATTCTTCTATTAATTAAATAAATTATTCAATTTATTTTAATTAATTCATTAAATCAAATTCAAATCAATTAAATAAATAAAATCTATTCATTTAATTAAATCCCCCTATTCCTCTTTTAAATAAATTAAATAAAAACATTTATTTAAATCATTATCCCCCGCCACTTGCATTTTCCTACAAATGCAACTTGCACTCATTTATTGAAATAAACTAATTTTATTTTAAATAAAAATCCTATTTTCCCTCACCCACCAAATCCAATTGCAAAATCTAATCCCCTTCTAGATTCTTCTAACCCCTTCCTAATTAGCCTAATCCATCCCCTAATTATTGTCACATTCCTAAGCAAAATAGAGTCAATTCTCAAAGACTTCAAAAGTCTTTGAAAAGCATTTAATGCTTTGTGTGTTCAACAAATTAACCCCCAAAGTCTTCAAAAACCACTAATGGCTCTTACATGACCATTTATGGCTCTTACATAACCATTTATGGTTATTTCAAACTTGTCCCCCCAAGCATTTATTGCTTTGACCATATTTATCCTTCTTGCCTTTGCACAAGAGTTTATCCATTGGATAAAAGCTTTATTCTTTGAATAAAGAGTTTATTTATTCAGCTACCCTTGACTTTAACTCCCAAAGTCATGTCAAGCATTTAATGCTTATTCCCTCTCCTCTCAACCTATCTCACATTGACACTTGTCATCCTAGGATTGGGTTGAAAGCCCTCACATGGATTTGAAATCATTCAATCCTGACCCTTGTTGAGATTACTCAATCTCAACCATCCATTGCTCCATTTTTCCTATAAATAGAGCCCATTTCTTCATAATCCAGATCCTGAAAACTTGTATGCATTTAACCTATAGGCATTTTAGAGAGCATTTAGCATAGCAAACTAATATCTTTGTTATTTTAGTTAAAATCAATCATTTTAATAGCATCTAGTATTTTAGTTTTTCATTTCCCATTTGAAGCAAAATACTCAAATCTCAATCCTCCATAAGCATCCATAGTGCAAAAACCTGCTGAGAGCTACACTATTTTGGAACTTGGAGAGGAGAGGAACAAAGGAGAAGAAGCTAAGATCATGTTAGGAGGTATTTGGAGATGCCTCATCATATTTGCTTCTTTAGTTAAATATGCTTTCATGTTTTTAGTATCTCTTTTGATATGCCTGTTTAGATTAGTTTTTGATTGATTAACACTAACGGTTTCTTGTGTGTGTGTTATTTATCTCAGACTAACCTTGTCCATTTTGCAAAGCATCAACTTGTATTCTCATTAGGTCTGCTTCTACATGCATTTGTAGTGTGTCCAGGTTTATGACACACAAAGAAAACAGGTTTAAGAACATTTCTACTAGAAGGATTGTTAGCCTTAGGAGAAATTTTATTTTTGTGAATGTTTCTCTTTGTACCTAAAGACTCTCCTTTCTCAGATGTAATGAAACCTAGTCTAGATATTTCTCTTTGTACCTAAAGACTCTTATTGAACTTTTCCAACTTTCCATTAGCCTCAGTGAGTTCTCTAGTAATATCTTCATTGTGTTTTGTTAGAGTCTCTCTTAGAGATGTTGTTATTCCAAGATATAGCTGCAAGGCCTCCTTCTCTTCCTTCTTGCCATGCCAATGCTCATACAAAGTTGCACTATCTTGTTTGATTTTAGCAATCTCATGATCTCTTTCTTTGATTAGGTCTTCAACTACCCTTCTTACTTCAAGTTCTTGGCTCATGCGGATGGTTAGGTATTCTAACTCTCTTCTCAAATTTAGCTTTCATCATTCATTTTTTCAACTTCTTTATCTAAAGCATCAATGTTAGCCTCATCTGAAGAACTAATCATATATCTCCAATAATTGTTTAGTCAACTCTCTCCTTTTGACTTGTGAAGCTTTAAATTTGACCCATAGGGTTTCCAGCTCTTCCTTGGTAGCTTCAAGCACTCTAGCCATCTCTAAATAACTCATATCCCCCATGGTAGCTTTAGGGTTTCCTTCCAAGCGATTAAACCTTAAGGAATTTTGGCTCTAATACCAATTGATAGACTTATAAATCACTGAGAGGGGGGGTGAATCAGTAACAACAAAAACAATACCGCTTTAAACACAAAATAGTAGAGTTACTTAATCAGTTTACTAAACAATATGCATGCAATCCAAAATTATATTAAAGCATCCACAACAAGTAAAACAACAACCATAACACAAGTGTTTATACCTAGAAAACCAAACTGGGAAAAACCACGGTGAGATTGAACTCACAAGTTAACTATCTGCAGTAATAGGTAACTGATTGGTTAAGGTCTACAAAGGTTGCTTTGCTTGGAGCAAATCTTGTTAAAGATCTTGAAGCTCTATTAGGAGCTATAACCTGTTAAAGGTAGTACCCTGTTAGGAGTAACCTCGGTAGAGGATGTCAAATCCAAATTAATGGATCACCTTCTTAGAGGATTTGTACAATAAAGCTTGTTAGAGCTTACCTGGTTAGGGGATTTAACTATTGTAGTGATTAGAAAACAACAGGTGGTGTGATCTAGAAGTAGCACAACTTGCTTGAATATATCCTCTTCTGCTCACTCAAAACTGCATCACCAACATACTCTGTAATGCCTTCAACAACTTAACTCTTATATCTCACATCATGTCCAAAACATTTCATCATAATGTCATTATATAGACATTAGAATTCATGTCGGCTCATGAATCATAACACAATTTCTTGTTGGCATTTGCATGAAGATTGCATTGATGAAATGTTATGTTGTCATTGATGTCAATTAACTAGTAATGATGTTGTTATAATGTTGTTTTGTAACCGATAGGAAGAGCTAGTGATGGGAACTGCAACTAGTAGACAAGTTTGTGGAGGAAATTGGTATTGCTAAGAAATGGAGAGTTGAACTGGTAAACGTTGTTAGAATCAATCACAGTCCCAAGTACACTAAGAGCGGGGGGGGGTGAATCAGTGTCTAACCGATAAACATAATATTTATACTTATTTAAAAATTTGCATCCCAAAACAGTGTATTGGTAAATAAGAATTAATGCAGCAAATAAGAATAGCAAAGATAACATAGAAAACACACCATACCACAAGATATTTAACGAGGAAACCTAGTGTGGGAAAAACCTCGGTGGGATTTGTGACCCACAATATTTACTCACTGGCCAATGAATAAATACTACTTACAATGAGGGGCCTACACATGCAGGGAGGCCAACTGCCTAGAGCACACCGCTCAATAAAGAGTCACGCTGACTACAAAATGGATTATCAAAATCCAATACAATGTACTGCTTCAAAACAACATCTCACATGCCAGGTTCAGTACCGGTTTAAGCTTAGTCAATAACCAAAAATTTCGCTGTCAACTATAACACCTTATACAAAATTGCCTTATTACACATTACAAATTTTTTCCATCTGTCTCTATAAAAATGACCTATAAGATCTCATACATATGAGTCTATTACAATGTACCATGTCGGCTTTTACAAAAGATAATTACATTACAAAACAATAAACAAAATTTTATTCCATGTTGGCTTGAGTGTCAGTATGCATTGTTGCCGATGCCGGTGTAGTGCCTATCAGTGTATGTAGAAGTTTATTGCCGGTGCCGATATCTGTTGATTGGTTGCTAGATGATTTCTAGTTGGTTGCCATCAATGAAAACATCAACTATTCTCATAGGAGTCTAGAATGCCAACAATCTCCCCCTTTGGCATTGATGGCAACACTCATGAGAAAAAAATCCGAAAACTGTTCCCAAAAGCTGAAGTCCAAAAAGATTCCAAAAAGATGTGCTCCCCTTGAGCAAGTGATCTCCTTTGCATAATCATTTTTCTCCCCACTGCTCCCCTTTGACACCAATGACAAAGGTTGTCAAAAATAATCAAATGAGTGCAAAAATTTCACCTCAAAGTCTGTAATCAATTGGTTACAATCTGAAAAATATCTACCAAAACTAAATTTAAATTCTGCATAAACTCTTTGCTATCATTCAAAGTTGCCTCAGTCTATTGGATCGTGTCGGTGAGATAATGCATGTGTTCTTCCGGTGATCGCTCTCCTTGAACTAATACCTTAGATATTTCAATTCTCTGAGAGATAAGATTGTCCAACTTAGGACCAAGTTTATTTTTAAGTTCCCGGCCATTTGACCTTATCCTTGCCTTCTCTTTCTCAAGTTTTTCTAACTTCTCTTCAAAAAATGACATTTCCTATTCAAAAACTGAAATATGTTCAGATGAACCAATTATATTATCAGCTATGTCATCAATTTCTTTCTATGTTTTACTGATCTCCTTATCTATGTCCTCTGTCAAAAGGTGAGGTTTGCATGTTTCCCTATATAGCTCCTTGTACTCCAAAATTGTAGAGTTACGTACTGGTAATAATGTATTTATATGAACTATACACTTCTTTGTAGTATCCTCAAAGAATTTGTTTTTCTCTTTTTCAACTCTCTCCTTAATTGTGTCCTCATTCACCTTGTCATTAGTTATTACATTGTCAGCAATAAATTTGGACCATGTGTCCAATTTACCTAAAGAATCCTTAATATGGTCTATATTACAATTTAGTGCAATCAATTTAAGAATAGGTAAAGTATTGTCAATTGCCTTGTAGGACAATGCATTGCAATCCATTATCTCCTTGATTGAATCCTGTTGGTAAACAGATTTGTTGCTTTAAGAAACTTTCTTGAAAAACTCTGTTTTGCCCTGTAATTAGCAACAAAGCGTTCACAACAGTTGAAGAATCACAAAAACAAAAGAATGGTAATTCTTCTCTGCGTTTGAGAGGGGCAGCTCCCTCATATAATGGGGGTATTTGGATTTTTCAAAAAAAATTAAAGAACGAATAATAAAGAAAGATTGAATGCCATATAAGGTATGAATCTAGTTTAAAATAAATTCAATATAATCAAGTTTGAGATACCACAACTTGAAATAATCTTCTTCACATTCAATGTTAAAGGGAAAGCATTAGGTAATCATCAATTAAACATAAGAACATTGATAACAACCCATGAGAATAAGTTGAACACACATCCAAATTGATCTCTATTGCTTAATTTCTCGAATAATACTATTCAAGTCTCTCATACAAAGCTTGTGAAAAAGTGGAATTCCCATTACATTGAATAATAATGAGGTATATATAGGTGACGTGGTAACCACCTGAGGTAACTACCCTAACCACCTTTATAACTACTTTATAACTTCCTCAACTACTTGAAATAACTTCCTCAACTTTGGGAGAAATAACTACTTAGAATAACTACCCAAAATGAGAACTTAGGATAACTACCTCATATGAAAAGAGCCAAGATTATCCTTTATTACAATATAGAAATAGAGATGAGAGAAAGGAAACTCGATCATGAGAGTTATTTACAAAGAAAGACAAAAACATGATGCGAGTAACACAACAAAAATGAAGATTATACAAAATGCAACTTTGCACTTAATCTAAGCTAACTCCTTGCATTGCCGATGAGGTTGTTGCTTCTGTAGGCACATTAGGTTGTCCAGGTCCTTTGTCTCTGAAGATTCTGAAAAGTCAAATGGCCGAAGTGATGGATTTTCCTTTGGGAATTAGGATGTTAGCTATCCTCATTTTCCATGTCTTCAAGTTTCTATGAATGCCACTTAGTTCTGTCACCATGCTGAGTGTTTGAGGCATAGAAGTTCTCAAGGAATAGTAAATATCAATCAACCTTTCGATGGTATTTTCACTTAAATTTGTCCTGTTAAAAAGCTGCTGATCTACCATGTTCTGGAAGATATTCTGTAACACCTGCAAATCTTCCATCAATGTCACATCTGGGAGAAGAGTAGTGAGTTGTGCTTGGAGTTTGGTACACACTAGATCACATGAAAGCATGAGCTTTTCTAACTCTAATGAAACTTGGTCTATGATCACTAGTTTCCAGTTAATGCTTTCTATCCATATCTCTGGATAATCTTTTTCATTACTAGGCAAGATTTTCTCGGTTGCAAGGGTGTCCATTCCAATTTCTATCATTTGTTTAAAATCATTCACAATTTCTTTCCAGGCTGCCTCCTCTTTCCTGACATTCTTCAAGTCTTTCTCATTCTTACCAAAGAGACTCTCAAGAGTGACTAATCCCTTAGGAATAGTATTTCCTTTTAGTTGCAAAATCTCTGATTCTTTATCTTCTTCTTTTATATTTTGTTGGCTTGTCAAAGAATGATTACCATCAAAGGATGAATTTGAGAAGGTTCTGGTGCCCTCCAAAAATGAGATGACATGTTTATCATCATCAAAAACTTGCCAATTTTGATTATTATCTGGCACACTAGGTCGGTAGATCATTTCTACTATATACACATCTTTTTCAAACTCAGGATGGGGCAGTAATAAAGAGGCTGAAACAGCAAGAGAATCTGCCTTTGTATTTTGTTCTCTTGGGATGGCTTGTATGGAGAAAGCATCAAAACTTTCGATCTCATCCCATACTTTGTTTCGATAAGACTTGAGCCTTTTATTTTTAGTCTAATATCGACTTCTCACCTGGTTGACAACTAGTTCAGCATCTCCCATAACTTGTAACTTCTTGAATCCTTTTTCTTTGGCAAATTCCAAACCTAGAAGAAGAGCTTCATACTCTGCCGTGTTATTGGTAGTATCAAATGCGAGCTTGTAGGCTTTAGGAAACTTTTCCCCTTGAGGAGATATCAACACCACACCAACACCTGAACCGGAAGATGAAGAACTTCCATCAAATTGCATTACCCAAAGTTCTGCAGATATGTGAGGAGCCATAATTTTAGGAACACTCTCCTTCTTCGATGACATCATATATGTACCTGGGCCCGTCTCAACATATAATATTTCAGCTCTTGGATCATCAGATTTGAGAACTGTGTAATTGGCTTTGGGTTCTGGGTCCAATCTAACTTTCTTGTTGCCAAGAGGTATCAAGGCATGTGACCAATCTAATTGAATCTCTCCACCCAAATCTTTACAGAAACTATGGCTTAAGAGCATACCATAGCTGGCTGGAATATCGGCAACCAAGAGGTTAAGTTTCAACTTCTTTTGAGGATGAGCAGCTAAAACAACTTGAGCATCCTTAATTTGTCCGGCCAAGGCTACTTGCTTTGATTCCATTGAGAACACTTTACCAGTAGGTTTATTTAAAGATAGGCCTAGTGCATGAGCAACTTTGGAAGGCATTACGTTATCAGAAGCACCTGAATCTATAATACAGTTAATCAACTTACTACCTGCAATGTATAAGGAAATATAGAAAGGATCTGGCTTATTAGAAAAGGAAGTAGCAACAAGAGATGATTCCTTTGAAACAAACCCCTCTTGCTCATCATCATCAAAACTCTCACTTGATTCTTGATGTACGTCTGAGTGAGGTTTCTTGTAATCCTTTTTGATACAATGCACCAATTTATCCAATTGCTGTGGATTCTTCTTAAGATACTCAAATTGAGAAATTTGCACCTTGGTCTTTTTACAATATTCAATGAAATCAAAAGAATCTTCAAAAGAGGAATCACCATGTTCAACTTCTTTTTCAACTTTCCTAGATGATCCTAGTTCTTCTTTACTTTGTTTCCTGGAAAGAATTTGTTTAGGAATCTCATCCACCTCTTTATCTTTTGTAGCTAACTTAGCTTTCTCCCTGAGCTTCTGGCGCCAATTCTTTGTAAACACATTACATGAATGATTATTTATGTCACTATCTTTCTCGTTTTCCTCGCCAGACTCATATTCTAAAAAGTTGACTGTAGGTGGACCAAACTGTTGATTAGTTTCATCTTCAACATATTCTTCAATCTTTTCACTGGTCTGGTTCATCTGCATAAACCTATTCATCTCAGGACATGAAGCTCCATTGTGGTCTGTTGTGAGATGAAAATCACACATTGCAGCAGTCTGACGATTACTTGTAGATGTATGCTCAATCACCAACCTTGGTGTTGGAGTTGGTAGCTTGGGTTGCCGGTTTTGTTGATACGGGATATAATTCCTTCTAGGAATATCTTGATACATAGGTGGTGGATTCTGTGGTAATTGCTTCTTCAATTGAAGTAAATCATTAGCTAGCTTTTGAATCATTGGATCGGTAGTTGCAGGATTGGCTTGTTGAATTTTTCCTTTTTGTAATTCTTAATTCCACTTTCTAGCACTCAGTAGGTCATCTTCAACTTCAATGGCTAACCTTTGTGCTGTAGCAAGATCAGCTACTCGTCCTCTTCTTATTCGGAAACTGATGTCAGGAGGTTGTGCATTAATGAAGAAACATTTTTGATTTTCCTCCGTAGGCCTCTTATCAGCTGCTAATTTATTGACTATTTTGTTGAAACGAGCCACAAACTCTCTCATAGGTTCATGCACTTCTTTCTTCATTTGGGTTAATTGAGCAAGAAGTAAATGACCATCATCTATAGTTTTAAATCTTTCTTCAAATTTTTGTAACAAAGTCGCCCAATTAGTAATGGAACCGGATGGTAACTGATTAAACCATTCAGCTGCGGCATCAATTAGAGTTTTAACAAAAAGTCATACAGAAACATCCTCATACTGAACTCCGAGGATTGCGCATGCAGTAAAGAAAGCACTAATATGATCTTCTGCAGTGACTTTTCCATCTCCTGAGAACTTCGAAAGATGCTTCCTTGAACATGTTGGCAAATCATGCAATTGATTTCCTAAAGCTAGAGGGCCTATGGCAGCACCCTATGGAACTTGTTGTGGATGAGCCATGATTGGTTGTGTAAAGTTAATAACAAGAGGAGGAAGTAAAGTTAAGGCTTGGACAAATGCAGAATGAGCACTTGCTTTCTTTGGTGAAGAAGGTCTACTGGTAGACTTAACTTTCTTTTTATAAGTGGTAGAAGGTATGGAAAAATCAACTTTGTATAGTTCGGCAAAATTAGGGTCAATGATACCCTTGCTTCTATCACCTCTAGTATACCTTTTGCTTGCCAGCGTGCTTGCTAATCACCTTGCTTGTACTGGTCTTGCATACATCAAATATTTTGTCTTCTTCACCTAGGAAGCACAAAAATTTCTCTTAATGACAATAAGTTATTGTCTAGGATGTACTCTCCTAAGAAAGTAATAATTCAACTTCTTCCACCAACACTTGATGCACTTGTTAGTATTCTGGATCAACTTGTCATATTCTAGGTTGTCTTTGATTTGGTTGTTGATTTAATGGAATCAAGAACACACGAGGAAATCTTTCCACTATTCTTTCACGGACCACCACTGGATTCTGAGCTTGTCTTTCTTCTTCTGCCAATATAGCACTTACTCTTTGATATTCAGCCCTAATTCTTCTATTCCTCCAGGCTAAAGTATCCAATTTCGAAAGTATATCTTCTTGCTCTGCGTGAATCCATTCAAGATCCGGTTGTAGCATAGCGAAAAGGTTCTCATGCAGAAGAACCATCTTGTTTCATGACAGGCAAGTAAAAACAATATCAAAGCGACTGTCTTCTTGTTTCGATTTCGTTTCCCCAGTAGAGTCACCAAAAATCTATTGGTAAACAGATTTGTTGCTTTAAGAAACTTTCTTGAAAAACTCTGTTTTGCCCTATAATTAGCAACAAAGCGTTCACAACAGTTGAAGAATCACAAAAACAAAAGAATGGTAATTCTTGTTTGCGTTTGAGAGGGGCAGCTCCCTCGTATAATGGGGGTATTTGGATTTTTCAAAAAAAATTAAAGAACGAATAATAAAGAAAGGTTGAATGCCATATAAGGTATGAATCTAGTTTAAAATAAATTCCATATAATCAAGTTTGAGATACCACAACTTGAAATAATCTTCTTCACATTCAATGTTGAAGGGAAAGCATTAGGTAATCATCAATTAAACATAAGAACATTGATAATAACCCATGAGAATAAGTTGAACACACATCCAAATTGATCTCTATTGCTTAATTTCTCGAATAATACTATTCAAGTCTCTCATACAAAGCTTGTGAAAAAGTGGAATTCCCATTACATTGAATAATAATGAGGTATATATAGGTGACATGGTAACCACCTGAGGTAACTACCCTAACCACCTTTATAACTACTTTATAACTTCCTCAACTACTTGAAATAACTTCCTCAACTTTGGGAGAAATAACTACTTAGAATAACTACCCAAAATGAGAACTTAGGATAACTACCTCATATGAAAAGAGCCAAGATTATCCTTTATTACAATATGGAAATAGAGATGAGACAAAGGAAAATCGATCATGAGAGTTATTTACAAAGAAAGACAAAAACATGATGCGAGTAACACAACAAAAATAAAGACTATACAAAATGCAACTCTGCACTTATTCTAAGATAACTCCTTGCATTGCCGATGAGGTTGTTGCATCTGTAGGCACAATAGGTTGTCCATGTCCTTTGTCTCTGAAGATTTTGAAAAGTCGAATGGCCGAAGTGACGGATTTTCCTTTGGGAATTAGGATGTTAGCTATCCTCATTTTCCATGTCTTCAAGTTTCTATGAATGCCACTTAGTTCTGTCACCATGCTGAGTGTTTGAGGCATAAAAGTTCTCAAGGAATAGTAAATATCAATCAACCTTTCGATGGTATTTTCACTTAAATTTGTCCTGTTAAAAAGCTGCTGATCTACCATGTTCTGGAAGCTATTCTGTAACACCTGCAAATCTTCCATCAATGTCACATCTGGGAGAAGAGTAGTGAGTTGTCCTTGGAGTTTGGTACACACTTGATCACATGAAAGCATGAGCTTTTCTAACTCTGATGAAACTTGGTCTATGATCAGTAGTTTCCAGTTAATGCTTTCTATCCATATCTTTGGATAATCTTTTTCATTACTAGGCAAGATTTTCTTGGTTGCAAGGGTGTCCATTCCAATTTCTATCATTTGTTTAAAATCATTCACAATTTCTTTCCAGGCTGCCTCCTCTTTCTTGACATTCTTCAAGTCTTTCTCAATAGTCTTTCTCATTCTTATCAAAGAGACTCTCAAGAGTTACTAATCCCTTAGGAATAGTATTTCCTTTTAGTTGCAAAATCTCTAATTCTTTATCTTCTTCTTTTATATTTTGTTGGCTTGTCAAAGAATGATTACCATCAAAGGACGAATTTGAGAAGGTTCCGGTGCCCTCCAAAAATGAGATGATATGTTTATCATCATCAAAAACTTGCCAATTTTGATTATTATCTGGCACACTAGGTCGGTAGATCATTTCTACTATATACACATCTTTTTCAAACTCAGGATGGGGCAGTAATAAAGAGGCTGAAACAGCAAGAGAATCTGCCTTTGTATTTTGTTCTCTTGGGATGGCTTGTATGGAGAAAGCATCAAAACTTTCGATCTCATCCCATACTTTGTTTCGATAAGTCTTGAGCCTTTTATTTTTAGTCTGATATCCACTTCTCACCTAGTTGACAACTCGTTCAGCATCTCCCATAACTTGTAACTTCTTGAATCCTTTTTCTTTGGCAAATTCCAAACCTAGAAGAAGAGCTTCATACTCTGCCGTGTTATTGGTAGTATCAAATGCGAGCTTGTATGCTTTAGGAAACTTTTCCCCTTGAGGAGATATCAACACCACACCAGCACCTAAACTGGAAGATGAAGAACTTCCATCAAATTGCATTACCCAAAGTTCTGCAGATATTTCAGGAGCCAAAATTTTAGGAACACTCTCCTTCTTCGATGACATCATATATGTACCTGGGCCTGTCTCAACATATAATATTTCAGCTCTTGGATCATCAGATTTGAGAACTGTGTATTTGGCTTTGGGTTCTGGGTCCAATCTAACTTTCTTGTTGCCAAGAGGTATCAAGGCATGTGACCAATCTAATTGAATCTCTCCACCCAAATATTTACAGAAACTACGGCTTAAGAGCATACCATAGCTGGCTGGAATATCGACAACCAAGATGTTAAGTTTCAACTTCTTCTGAGGATGAGTAGCTAAAACAACTTGAGCATCCTTAATTTGTCTGGCCAAGGCTACTTGCTTTGATTCCATTGAGAACACTTTACCAGTAGGTTTATTTAAAGATAGGCCTAGTGCATGAGCAACTTTGGAAGGCATTACGTTATCAGAAGCACCTGAATCTATAATACAGTTACTCAACTTACTACCTGCAATGTATAAGGAAATATAAAAAGGATCTGGCTTATTAGAAAAGGAAGTAGCAACAAGAGATGATTCCTTTGAAACAAACCCCTCTTGCTCATCATCATCAAAACTCTCACTTGATTCTTTATGTACGTCTGAGTGAGGTTTCTTGTAATCCTTTTTGATACAATGGACCAATTTATCCAATTGCTGTGGATTCTTCTTAAGATACTCAAATTGAGAAATTTGTACCTTGGTCTTTTTACAATATTCAATGAAATCAAAAGAATCTTCAAAAGAGGAATCACCATGTTCAACTTCTTTTTCAACTTTCCTAGATGATCCTAGTTCTTCTTTACTTTGTTTCCTAGAAAGAATTTGTTTAGGAATCTCATCCACCTCTTTATCTTTTGTAGCTTACTTAGCTTTCTCCCCGAGCTTCTGGCACCAATTCTTTGTAAACACATTACACGAACGATTATTTATGTCACTATGTTTCTCGTTTTCCTCGCTAGAATCATATTCTAAAAATTTGACTGTAGGTGGACCAAACTATTGATTAGTTTCATCTTCAACATATTCTTCAATCTTTTCACTGGTCTGGTTCATCTGCATAAACCTAGTCATCTCGGGACATGAAGCTCCATCGTGGTCTGTTGTGAGATGAAAATCACACATTGCAGCAGTCTGACGATTACTTGTAGATGGATGCTCAATCACCAACCTTGGTGTTGGAGTTGGTAGCTTGGGTTGCCCGTTTTATTGATACAGGATATAATTCCTTCTAGGAATATCTTGATACATAGGTGGTGGATTCTGTGGTAATTGCTTCTTCAATTGAAGTAAATCATTAGCTAGCTTTTGAATCATTGGATCGATAGTTGCAGGATTGGCTTGTTGAATTTTTCCTTTCTCTAATTCTTTTTTCCACTTTCCAGCACTCGGTAGATCATCTTCAGCTTCAATGGCTAACCTTTGTGCTGCAGCGAGATCAGCTACTCATCCTCTTCTTATTTGGAAACTGATGTCAGGAGGTTGTGCATTAATGAAGAAACATTTTTGATTTTCCTCCGTAGGCCTCTTATCAGCTGCTAATTTATTGACTATTTTGTTGAAACGAGCCACAAACACTCTCATAGGTTCATGCACTTCTTTCTTCATTTGGGTTAATTGAGCAAGAAGTAGATGACCATCATCTATAGTTTTAAATCTTTCTTCAAATTTTTGTAACAAAGTCGCCCAATTAGTAATGGAACCGGATGGTAACTGATTAAACCATTCAGCTGCGACATCAATTAGAGTTTCAACAAAAAGTCATACAGAAACATCCTCATACTGAACTCCGAGGATTGCGCATGCAGTAAAGAAAGCACTAATATGATCTTCTGCAGTGACTTTTCCATCTCCAGAGAACTTCGAAAGATGCTTCCTTAAACCTGTTGGCAAATCATGCAATTGATTTCCTAAAGCTAGAGGGCATGTGGCAGCACCCCATGGAACTGGTTGTGGATGAGCCATGATTGGTTGTGTAAAGTTAATAACAAGAGGAGGAAGTAAAGTTAAGGCTTGGACAAATGCGGAATGAGCACTTGCTTTCTTTGGCGAAGAAGGTCTACTGGTAGACTTAACTTTCTTTTTATAAGTGGTAGAAGGTATGGAAAAATCAACTTTGTATAGTTCGGCAAAATTAGGGTCAATGATACCCTTGCTTCTATCACCTCTAGTATACCTTTTGCTTGCCAACGTGCTTGCTAATCACCTTGCTTGTACTGGTCTTGCATACATCAAATATTTTGTCTTCTTCACCTAGGAAGCACAAAAATTTCTCTTAATGACAATAAGTTATTGTCTAGGATGTACTCTCCTAAGAAAGTAATAATTCAACTTCTTCCACCAACACTTGATGCACTTGTTAGTATTCTGGATCAACTTGTCATATTCTAGGTTGTCTTTGATTTGGTTGCTGATTTATTGAAATGAAGAACACACGAGGAAATCTTTCCACTATTCTTTCATGGACCACCACTGGATTCTGAGCTTGTCTTTCTTCTTCTGCCAATATAGCACTTACTCTTTGATATTCAGCCCTACTTCTTCTATTCCTCCAAGCTAAAGTATCCAATTGCTAAAGTATATCTTCTTGCTCTGCATGAATCCAATCAAGATTCGGTTGTAGCATAGGGAAAAGGTTCTCATGCAGAAGAACCATCTTGTTTCATGACAGGCAAGTAAAAACAATATCAAAGCGACTGTCTTCTTGTTTCGATTTCGTTTCCCCAGTAGAGTCACCAAAAATTTGTTGGTAAACAGATTTGTTGCTTTAAGAAACTTTCTTGAAAAACTCTGTTTTGCCCTGTAATTAGCAACAAAGTGTTCACAACAGTTGAAGAATCACAAAAACAAAAGAATGGTAATTCTTGTTTGCGTTTGAGAGGGGCAGCTCCCTCGTATAATGGGGGTATTTGGATTTTTCAAAAAAAATTAAAGAACGAATAATAAAGAAAGGTTGAATGCAATATAAGGTATGAATCTAGTTTAAAATAAATTCCATATAATCAAGTTTGAGATACCACAACTTGAAATAATCTTCTTCACATTCAATGTTAAAGGGAAAGCATTAGGTAATCATCAATTAAACATAAGAACATTGATAATAACCCATGAGAATAAGTTGAACACACATCCAAATTGATCTCTATTGCTTAATTTCTCGAATAATACTATTCAAGTCTCTCATACAAAGCTTGTGAAAAAGTGGAATTCCCATTACATTGAATAATAATGAGGTATATATAGGTGACGTGGTAACCACCTGAGGTAACTACCCTAACCACCTTTATAACTACTTTATAACTTCCTCAACTACTTGAAATAACTTCCTCAACTTTGGGAGAAATAACTACTTAGAATAACTACCCAAAATGAGAACTTAGGATAACTACCTCATATGAAAAGAGCCAAGATTATCCTTTATTACAATACAGAAATAGAGATGAGAGAAAGGAAACTCGATCATGAGAGTTATTTACAAAGAAAGACAAAAACATGATGCGAGTAACACAACAAAAATGAAGACTATACAAAATGCAACTCTGCACTTATTCTAAGCTAACTCCTTGCATTGCCGATGAGGTTGTTGCTTCTGTAGGCACATTAGGTTGTCCAGGTCCTTTGTCTCTGAAGATTCTGAAAAGTCGAATGGCCGAAGTGATGGATTTTCCTTTGGGAATTAGGATGTTAGCTATCCTCATTTTCCATGTCTTCAAGTTTCTATGAATGCCACTTAGTTTTGTCACCATGCTGAGTGTTTGAGGCATAGAAGTTCTCAAGGAATAGTAAATATCAATCAACCTTTCGACGGTATTTTCAATTAAATTTGTCCTGTTAAAAAGCTGCTGATCTACCATGTTCTGGAAGCTATTCTGTAACACTTGCAAATCTTCCATCAATGTCACATCTGGGAGAAGAGTAGTGAGCTGTCCTTGGAGTTTGGTACACACTTGATCACATGAAAGCATGAGCTTTTCTAACTCTGATGAAACTTGGTCTATGATCAGTAGTTTCCAGTTAATGCTTTCTATCCATATCTCTGGATAATCTTTTTCATTACTAGGCAAGATTTTCTCGGTTGCAAGGGTGTCCATTCCAATTTCTATCATTTGTTTAAAATCATTCACAATTTCTTTCCGGGCTGCCTCCTCTTTCTTGACATTCTTCAAGTCTTTCTCAATAGTATTTTTCTTTATTAAGGCCTCATCATGGATAGATTTTGCTTGGACTAGGAATTCACATGCGAGAGTTTTGACCTTTTCTACCCATCCTTCAGTTACCTTTCCATAGGCTTGGTACTTTTGAAGATTATCCATAACATTCTTTTCAATTACTCTTTGTGGTGTAAACATAATTGGTTGGGGATCTACAGTTAGTGGCATAGTGGAGGTATCAACTACGAATCTCAAGTAAGAAGACAAAGTGTGCACTTGTTGTTTCAATTGATCCTTGGATTGCTTATCCTTTTCACTTCTCTCCACCATTGTGGCTGCCATCACATTAAAGTTCTGAATATCAGACTCATGAGAAGAAGGTCCCATATCAATCTTTGTCATAATGGTGTCCGCAGAGGTGGCCTCATTTGTATCCTTCTCAGATATGGGTTGAGCAATCTCTAAGCACATATTCCTTGAATTTGGATCAGTCTTTATTCTTGAGGATACTTTGAGTTTCTTTGGTTTTTCAGCTCTTTCAAAAAGATAAGATATGCTACTAAATTCAGGTACCACTAGCTTTTCTACCCTCCTCTTCTTCAATAGACTTTGTTCTAACCATGTGAATGAAGAATTTTCTGTGGACTCTTGGATGTTTTCTTGTCTTGCTACCAGTGTTGTAGTCACCTCTCTGATTTCTTCAAATTGATTGCTTGGATTGCTTGGAAATGATGAATCCATGACTAAGGTATTTTGTTGTGTTTCTTGTCGTAGGGATTCAATAGGAGCTGAGGGAGATATGGAATGCATTCCATCATCAAATCTTGTGTCATCCAGAATTTCCACTGGAACTTGATCCTTTACTTGACTTGCAATAGAATTTTCTTCTATGTCTTTTGCTCTGGATTTCTTCCTCTTTTGTCGGGGTTCATCACCACATGTGTTTTGAAGATTGTTCCTCCTTGGAGGGTCTTCATCTCCATCACTTCCTTGAGTATTCTGGTAAGAAGGAGTATCCCTAGCTGGAGTATGGGAAGAATGCAGTGACGTGGAGCTCTCAAGCTGACTTCCTTTCCTTCTTGGAGTTTCCTTTGTTGGTTTGGTAGCAGTCATTTGAGTAATCTTCTTCTTAATCCAGGCTTCAGAATTCTTGATTACAAAACTTGTTCTTTCTCTGACATCTCTCATTTCCGGATCTGCGCTATTCAAACTAGGAAGTGGCTGGGACTGGACTTACTCAAAATAGATAGGATCAATCAAATCAGATCCATCATCTTCAATGCCTTCTATGGTCCAATCCATCTTGAAATCTTTCATTTGCTTCAAAGTTAACCTGGTCCAATCTCTTTTTCTAACCTCGAACTTGTCTTCACAATCCTCCCAAAAGTCTTCAAGATTACGAAAATGAAAATAGCCAGGGCCTAACTTTAAGCTACTCTTGACATAATCCTTACTATCAAAAGGAAACCTCAACTGATATGGATACAAGTTGACCTTGGATAAAGCTTTTTTTGTCTCATCTGCTCTTGAACTTGACTCACATCTATAGTGCCCGAGACAAATGGGAAAGGCTACCCCTTTATTCTTTCTATCTCTGCATTTCTTTTGAACTGAAACCAATTGCTGACAAAGCTCAACTAAAATGAGCTTATCATCAACATATTTGGGTAGCTTGTGTGGATAACCTTCAAATCCTCCTACTCGAAGATAGGTAAATCTCAAAAACTGGATGAAGAAACTTCCATATTTCTTTATCAATTTAGCGGCTTCCTTTGATATCCTGGTGGCAATGTCTCCTTGTAATAACCTTATTGCCCACATTGTGAAAGCATCATTCACCCACCTGAAATACACAAAGCTTTCCTCAAGTTGCAATTGCTTGTAATAATGGTAAACTTGAGTTTCTTGATTTAGGACACCATTAGTACTCAACCCTGGCCATGACCTCAAATTAGCAATAGCATATATCAAGTAAGAGATCATATAGAAACATTGACTTGTTTTGAAGTGCACTAACTGGTCATGTATGCAATTGCTGATGAGATGGCCCCAGTCAATGAATTGTTTATTGGCAAAGATGACTGTTATGAAGAGATACATCCACATTTCAAACTCAGTGGAGTTAGGACTTCCTGTCACTCTATGGAGTAACAAAATCAGGTAACAAATCTCTTTGATGAAAAGAGAACGATGGAGTGTTTTTGGAAGCTAAGACTGTCCTCCCCGTGGCGCAACCATCCATTCTTTAGCCAGATTGTTGAGGCATTTTCTTCTATTGTCGCTGAAGTATTTATAAGCTTTTTGCTTATTGATGTGAGTGAACTTTTCCTTATATGGCAAACGAAGAATAATAGCTATTGAAATTCTGTCTAGTTTGGCCATTAAGGATCCGTCTGCAGCTCTTATCTCTCTTGCATCGGGATTATATCTTTTTGAGCATTCTAGTACCAAATCTGCACATTGAATTGATATGGGAAAACATGCTGCTTCAATCAAGCCACTTCCCGCCACTCTACAAGACAATTTTGATCTGTCACCTTCCATGAAGAACCTTTTGATCTCCTGCAAATTTATGTGCCCAATCTTGGTATCATGAACCTCTGGAATCATGGTGGTGATCATCGGAGTGTACTCGTACTCCTGAGCCTTGTACTTCATGATGGTATTTTCACAGACCCTTTGTATTGAAGTCCTCTATGTCAATGTTACTGAAACTTTGAGACTTTGAAGATTTGCGACTGACTTGATTAAGTGACTATGTCTCACCCATAAGTAAGATCTACCCACTATCTTTATCATGGATGATCCATTTGTTCCTCCTTGAATGGCTGCTCATAGAATTTGATATTACTTTATTGGCCTTTAAGTGATCATCATAATGATTCTTAGCTGGCATCTGATATTAATCTGCTCATGATTATCTTGACAATCAATGACACAATGTTACCTTCTTGAAACTGAGGTCTGTGATTGACCTCTTTGTCACTTCTTTGAATGGAAAAATGACTTTTCCTTTGGTGTTTTGGGGCTGATTATGACAAAGACTCGGATCATTATCTTCTCACTATTTATTGAACTGTGCATTAGATCTATTGGGGTTGTTATGATAGCTGTGACCATGCCTGATAGATTCTTTGCTCAGTGATGATTTCTATCAACCATTCATGTTGTCAATATCTTCAGTATTGTGAATCAATTGTCCAATAGCTTGGACTGCACTACTTGAGATGTAATGTATGCACTGTATTTACTTTGTTTCTCATTGTATTGGACTAAACCATTGTGTCTTCATTTTTTTTTTCTGTCTAAGCCTCTTATCACTATCTTTGCAACTTAATTGGGCTATTCCAAACTATCTTCTGTCTCTCACATGGTGCCTATCGATGTGTCTCTGGGTCAGTGTAAACTCACTATCCTTCATATATGACTGCACTTTGCTACCTTTAGATTTCTCACACAAACCCTTAATCTTTCTCGTGGCTATGAAGTGCTATCTTCTAAAGGCCCTAGGCATTCACACCAAGATCTTCCTACGTTCTGGTGCAACTATATGCACTATTCAAAACTGCAGGAAACTCCATAGTGCGGGCATTCTGCATGAACTATTATCTTGCCCCAAAAAATGAATGACCAAGGGAGTTAAATCGGTCATTTCATTATGTCTCATTATGTGAGAATGCCTATCACAACAGATAATGAGATGCAGATGGAGGTTCATTGATGCTTACACAGTTGTTTTGGCTGCAGATAACATGTAAATAATCACGCATAACATACACTCTCCAGTCTTACATATCATCGATAACTTGCAGGATACACCTCGAAATGCAATACTTCATCTTTAAAATTTGTAAGTGCGAGTAGCGTTAAGGGGCACGATAGCATGTAGGTCAACCAGAGCATTTGTAACTGTGATATCTGATATAAATCTTCCTCCCATCGATGGTTTGGTGGATGTTCACAACCTACTCCATGTTTGTAGAGCCTGGCACTGTGTTTGCAATTCTATTCACTTGGAAATGAATACCTCTACACCCGCGTGAAAGGATCCATCCGGGTATCTACAGAAATAAGGCATTTAAAGACTTCTTATTCAATACCTGTGAGTGGTCTTGAACTTGCGAGTGGAGTTTAGAGAGCACGATAACATGCATATCTATCAGCATGCAAAACAAATGTGGAGGTAGTTATAAAATCAGTTTTCACCTTCCTTTCTGGCCACGCGGTAGGTTCCTTCTGCTCAATGGACATTCAAACAAGCTTGGTGGAGCGATTTCCCAGTTGGAGAAGGATCAACATGTTAGCCAACTTAGCCAAGCTGCCGATGGCAATCCAAAACATAACTTAAAAGAGTTAGTTGGCTATCGATATTGATATTGGCTTGTTTACCCTTTGGTCAACTTGCCGATATCTTTCATGCATAAGTGAGTTCGATGCAAAATGCTTGGTAACTTGTTAAAGTTGGCCAACTCACCAATGAAAAAGATGTCAATGTTTAAACTTTGCGTGAAGAAACATATCGGTCACTTATGTTATTCCCTAACTTAGCGGTAACAATCACCTCACTTTTTGAAGTTGGTGGATATGGGCGCTTTGATTATTCTACTAACCTATCGCTAATACTTGGTCAACTATCAGCTTAGACCGTTGATGATCATGTTCTTGCCAATAACAATCCTAGACAATACAATATAATCATTCATTTATTGGCGATTCGAGGGATCATTTAACTTGAGGTTTAGAAGTAACATGTTACTTTGAATCATATCCTTTACTTTGAAAATGTTCATAGGATTACAAATACAAATACAAAGAGTTTCTCAATTTTCTCAAAAACATGATTTGCGACACTTCATCATCATAATGTGAAGTACAATTATAACTTGGGAGAACTTTGGGAATTCACATATAGTCCTTTTTTTTTTTTTTACGAATACATCCAAATATTTGATGAACCATTCACACTAAAACAACCCGTTATTACATGGAAACGAAGAAGAATTATAGTTGTCAAATTTACAATTAGGATCAACAAATCCAAAAGTACCTTTGTAACATTGGTAGGTCAGAATTCACTTGTAGATATGCTGGATGTCTGACCAATTATCTTTATTACCTCTTTTCTTCCATCAGATGTGTCTATTTTTCTTGCATTTTCCTCTGGTGGATTAGTTTGTGTTTGCATCTCAACCTTTAAAGGTTTCTCAGTCAATTTTAGTGTCTCTGTAAGTGTAGTTTTTTAGTCTCAACATGAATTTTTGTCTCTATCTCTGTGTGCACCTCTACCTCAGTTTGTTTTTCTGCCTATTTTTCTGTCTCCGGTGGCCCTGTGTCAGTATATTTATCTTCAGTAGGTTTTTCAGTCTGTGATGGTTGCTCTATTTGTGTTGATGTCTCAGTTTCAACAATTTCTATCGGTTTCTCTGCCATGTTGCCACTGTCAACATTGTCTGCCTTAACCTCTGAATTATCCTTATCCACAATAATGTTTACTTCTTGAGTATGCACATTCATTGTAAAAAGTATCTCTAATTCAAGATTAGTTTCATCATGTCTTATTCCTTCAGTGTCAATAACTGGTGGATCTTCTGAGTGTACCGATGGTGTATCCAAAGGTGATGGTGGAAGATTGTCAGTAATCTTAATGTTTGGAACTCCACCAATTTTGTGTTTACCCTTGTCCTTGTCCTTCTGATACACTTTGAATGTCTTTTTAGGTCTATTATATTCATCTTTCTTTTCTTTCTCAACAAAGAATATATCCCATTTATCTTTTGTTTCTTCTGCAATTTCCTTCACTCTTCTAGCAATCAGGCTTGTTTGCTGGTGTCCACTAGCAAATACTAATTGGTTAGCCTCAGAAGTAAGTTCATCATTTTCTTCTTTGGAGTTAACCAGGTGAACTTCCAAGAGTGCTTCAACCTTCAATTTCTTGTCTAATTCCATCACTGATAGCCTTTTAGCCTCTAGTCTCATGTAGAGATCATTTGGTAGCTCCTCAACAACTTCAATCAAAATTTTCTTATAAATGTCTAAATTAAGAATAATGCTTTCTTCAATAGTGTTTTTTTCAGTATCATTTGAAGAAGTATACCATTTGATTACATTAGACAAATTGCCTTCCTTTTTTGTTTCGTTCAGTAAGTCATTCAATGTGGGGTTTTCCGGTGTCTTTTTCTTCTTAGGTGTGAGTTTCTTCTTTGGTTCCCTAACTGCCTATTGTTTCTTCCTTAATGTTCTTGTTTTCTTGGGAGAAGGAGAGGGAACCGACAAGGGTTTTCTCCTCCTTTCCACTCTTTTGAACTCAGTAGCCTTACTACTATCACTATCAGAAGATGTGTCAACCAATGAAATATGTGCCTTTGGTTGAAGTCCTTCAATCTCACTAGCCCATAAAGCACTAAGGTTCATGACATTGTCTTTGATTTTATTAACTTTCTTGGATGCATCCCTAATGTATTTTTCTCCATTGATACTTTACTCTCTATGGTTTCAGCATTTCTAAATATTTCTTCAAATGGTTCTCTTGGTGCTTCAAGTAGTGCTTTTGCATAAGTCTCCAGAACATGTAAACCAGTACCTACCCTAATTGCTTGTCGGGTTGTCTTACAAGCAAAATCCAACCATAATAAGTCTCCATGTGCTCTACTCAATACAATCCTTACCACTTCTTTTGAAAATTGAGGGATATTTAGTATCTCCACAAAACCTAAAGTTTCCACAATCTTATGTTCGGGTTTAACAATTCCATTTTTATCACAAATGACCTTTTTAAACATTTTCATAAACTCCTTGGATCCTAGCTCTTCTATATTGCAATGTATGTAAATCCTAGGGTCTTCTGCAAATGCAATCTCAGGAATTATTTTGAATACAGGCCTAGAGCGTTTCATATTCTCCACAATGGTAGGGTTCAGAATAAATTCAGGAACAGAAGATGAAGCAGCCATTACGAAAAATACCTCTTATCCAGATGCTTTCTTAATGCTTGAAAAACACTTCTCAAATTCGCCTTGAATGCCTTTCCTTGATTTCGTGCTTACAGAAAGTTTGAATGCTTGGTGAGTTTGAAATGAGGGTTTCCTAGTGCTTTATAGCCAAAAAGGTTCTTTGAAATATCATTAAATGCTTGTTAGTTAAGTGAAAACTTAACAAACTTGCCAGTAAAGAAGAAATGTGTCTTCTCACCATTAACCAAGGGTAGAATGCATGTTTTTCAATTCATTGCCATACCCCCAAGGGATTATTCCTTAGTTAGATGAAGAATCTCATGTCGGTGGAGAGTTACTTTGATCTACTGGTGCAGAGATCGTTTCATCAACTTTCTGATCTCTTTTCTTAATCCACTGTTTAGAAAATTCTTGCCTTACTTCTTCTACCTTTTCTTTTCCCTTCAGGCTAGATCTCATATTGTTTGTCAGTGCATTCTTGCTTCTACAAAATTTTGCAATATGTCCAATCTTGTTACAAGCATAACAAGTTGCATTATTCCTCTGAATAGCCTTTCCATATCCTTCACCGGTTTGTGATCTACATTGATTAGATAAATGTCCAAATCTTCCACAAACATAGCATTTCACATTCATTCTGCAATTTTCTAAATTATGACCAACTTTGTTGCATTTGGAACATTGACCGGTTTGTGAGTTCATATTCTAATTATTTCTAAATCTACACCGATTTTATTTATGACCAAACTTGTTGCAATTAAAACATTTGCCATTAAATTTATAAGCATTTGGTTGTCTTACCGGTTTGTTCTAATCTTGATTGTTTGCAGTACTAGAACTTTCTCCAACTTCAAGTCCAAGTCCATTTGTATCTCCATTAGGCTTCTTACTTTTCAGCATGTCATCAAGCTTTTTTGAACTTTTCTTGAATTTGTCTTTGTTCTCATTTGTAGTAGTCAACTCATTTTCCAAAATTTTGACTTGTCTCATAAGCTCAGTTTTATCATGTTGCATATGAATCAGATTTGTCTTTAGCATATCATTTTCATGATTAAGTCTTAGATTTTCATTTCTAGCATCATTAAGTCTCTTAGCCAAGTATTCTTCATTATTCTTCCTGTCTTCAATGTCTTTACATAACCTCATAGTTATATCTTGCATTTCATTATTCATGTTATAGTTTTCTTATCTCAACTTGTTTGCAATATCTCTAAGAGTCTCTTTTTCATCATCATCTTTCTACATCTTCTCATGAAGTTCTTTTCTTTTGTTTTGAGCTATAGAAAAGTTCTCTTGAAGTCCTTTTATGAATTCCTATGCAGTCCTTAGATCATCTTCAAGTTTGATATTCTTCAATTTTTCTACATCATAATCTTCAAGAGCTCCTTCCAACTATTTTCTTAAGTTCTCCATCTATACCGGTGTCAGGATCTTCCTCAAGCTGTTAGGCTTTTGCAAAAAGAGGACCAAGCTCTGATACTAATTTTTAGAATCAATGACAGTCCCAAGGACACTGAGAGGGGGGGTGAATCAATGTCTAACCGGTATGCAAAAAATTTATACTTATTTAAAAATTTGCATCCCAAAATAGTGTATCGGTAAATAAGAATTAATGCAGCAAATAAGAATAACAGAGACAACATAGAATACACACCATAACACAAGATATTTAAAGAGGAAACCCGATGTGAGAAAAACCTCGATGGGATTTGTGACCTACAATATCTACTCACTAGCCAATGAATAAATACTGCTTACAATGAGGGGCCTGCACATGCAGGAAGGCCAACTGCCTAGAGCACACTGCTCAATAAAGAGTCACACTGATTACAAAATGGATTATCAAAATCCAATGTAATGTACTACTTCAAAGTAGCATCTCACATGCCGGTTTAAGCTCAATCAATAATGAAAACCTTCGCTGTCAACTATAACACCTTATACAAAATTGCCTTATTACACATTACAACTTTTTTCCATCTGCCTCTATAAAAATGACCTATAAAATCTCATACATATACAAGTCTATTACAATGTACCATGTCAGCTATTACAAAAGATAATTACATTACAAAACAATAAACAAAAGTTTATTCCATGTTGGCCTAAGTGCCGATATGCATTGTTGCCATTGTCGGTGTATGTAGAAGTTTATTCTCGGTGCCAGTATCTACCGGTTGGTTGCCAAATGATTTCCAGTTGGTTGCCATCAATGACAACACCAACTATTCTCATAGGAGTGTAGAATGATAACAAACCCTACCAGTTGATATGACAAACTCTAACTGATGAAGTTTGGTGAATCGATTGTATTGGTTTATTATTTGATGATGAGCGATAATGATTATGCCACATATGCATGTTGTATGAGAAGAGTTTCAAATGATTTTTGGTGCATTGAGATAATGGTTTTTATCTGGGGAATGAGCAAGTTTATTGCATGTAATGTAAACTGCGTGATGAGGTATAGTGTTCGATGAAGCGGTGATCAAGGAGCGGTCGAGGCTATCTTGAATAATGTGCAGTGATTATTATGTAATCCAACAGTCATACTTGAACTGATTTCTTTGTAATATCTATGAGAGAATTCAATTTGTGATGTGTTACCAACCTATTGTTTTGTTTATAAGGTCGATGATTTGTCTTATTAAAGAGTTTGCAATTTGTTGTTGAGAGTGAGAGTGTGGTTGCCGAACTGGATGATGTATCTGCAGCTTGTGTAAAGGTAGATAGGAGCATGAAAAGGATTTGAACAAGCAAGTGTAGTGCTATTCAAACATATCAACAAACTCCTATTGTTTTCTAACAATTACAACAGTCAAATCCCCTAACCCGGTAAGCTCTAACAAACTTAGTGTTATTCAAATCCTCTAACCATGTGATCCATTATCTTGGATTTCAAATCCTCTATCGAGGTTACCCCTCATAGGGTATTTCTTCTAATAGGGAATTATAGTCAATCCCTTAACTTGGTGGTCCCTAACATGATCTGTTCTTAACAGACTTTGGTAAATATTTAATAGGCTTGGCTCCTAAAAGGGAAAACTTCAAAAGAGTTCAGAAAACTTGTGGGTATTCATCCCCACCATGGTTTTTCCCATTTGGGTTTCCACATCAAAAATATTGTGTCGAGTGGTGAATGTTTTTGTGGTTATGTTTATTATGGTTGAATTGCTTAACTACTTAATCCATTTTGATATATTATGTTAACCGGTAGCAATCTAAAATGAGGTTTTACTTATATTAGTAAAGTATTTTGATGTTTGTGAGTTTCAAGTTGTTTTATTGCTAATTAGTTATAATAGTCAACTGGTTTATCTGTTCAGTTTAGAGTTTTCTTTGAGAGGTTGATTTTGAGATTGGTGAAAGTTTTTATCATTTTTCCATCTACTGATTCACCCCCCCCCCCCTCTCAGTAGTTAACCAGATCCTTATTCTTTCATCATACCATCAATTGGTATCAGAGCTTCTCAGGTCCTCTAAGGTATAAGCCTAACAAATTGAGGCAAAGATCTTGTAGAACATGATGAAGAAGGAAGGTCCAAAGTTTAATAGAGATAACTACAGGATATGGAGTGATAGAATGAAAATTTATATCAAGAGTCTAGGAAGTCAATATTGGGAACATATTGGTACTCAATATGCTGCACCTAGTGGGATTATGACTGATGATCAGAAGAAAGAGAAACAAGAAAATAATCAAGCATTGGAGGCTATTATTAGTTCTTTGTTTGATGTAGAGTATGTAGATGTCCATGGTCTGGATACTACATATGAGGTATAGAAGAAAATTGAAGATATTTATAGCAGTGATGAGCACATGAAGATTTCCAAAGAAGAGCTCGTCTAAGAGGAAAATTTGATGACATGTGGATGGCTGAAGGTGAGAATATACAACGGTATGGTCAGAGGATCAAAGAGATATTTGGTGAGATCAAGAGTGCTAGTGGTAAAGTGGAAGATACCATAGTGATTACTAAGGTGTTGACAACCCTGCTACCAGTCTATGTTATCCGAGTTGCAACCATTCAAGAGCTAAAAAACTAAGGTAACCCTTGACTCCATCATTGGTAAGCTTACTACTTTTGAATTAAATGGTTATGATGGTAGTGTTTAGAAATCTGAATCTGCATTTAGAGCTTCAGTTTCTAACCCATCTATGAGGAAAAGTGGAGATGTTAGTCACAATTATGAATCTAGATCCAGTAGAGAAGTTGATGATGAAGAGTTTGGTTCATCTTGAAGCATTTTTGGCCAAGCGGTTGCCCAGAGGTACCGATAAGTACAGAGGTAAATTACCTTTGAAATGTTTTGCATGCAACAATATTGGAAACATTGCAGCTAACTATCCTAATGGTGACAATGAGCACAAGTGAGAGAATTTCAAGAAGTACAAAGGAAAAGGCAAAAGAGATTTTCTTATTGCAATTGATGGTAGTATCACTGATGAGGAATCTGAGGGTGATGCTAATGAAGACATTTTTTTTGTAGCTATTAAAGAAGAGACATCTGATAAGAAGGCATTAGTTTATCGCATGGATAATTTTGATGATTGGATCATTGATAGTGGTTGTTCACACCACATGACCGGTGACCGAAGTAAATTTCTTTCATTGAAGGAATTTGATGGCGGAGTTTTGAGATTTGGTAACGACTCACCTTGCATGGTAAAAGGCAAGGGAACTATTTCTCTTAATGGAAAGAGAAGTGCAGATGATGTCTACTGGGTTGAAGGATTAAAGCACAATCTTTTGAGTGTTGCACAACTCAATGATAGAGGATATTGATTGGATTTTAAGAATGGAATGTGAAAAATCTATGGGAGCAAAGGTGAACTGATTGCAACTAAAAAGCAGACTAAAGGTAACCTGTTTCACCTAAATCCTAAATTCAACAACTATTTTATTGCTAAAATAGATGATAGTTGGCTTTGGCATAAGTGATTTTTTCATATAAATTTTGATAACATTGTTAAAGTGAGTAAGTCCAAGATACTGAGAGGTTTGCCTTAGTTGGACAAACAGGTTAATGCTCTATGTAAGGAATGTCAGTTGGGAAAGATGACATCCTCAACTTTTCAGAGAAAATATTTTTCATGGAACATCTATTAGATTTGGTTCATACAGATCTTTGTGGACCCATAAGGATCAAAAGTATTCAAGGCGATAAATATTTTATGATATTCACTAATGATTGCTCAAGAATGGTGTGGGTCACATTCCTAAAGGATAAAACATAATAATTTAGTAAGTTCAAGGCATTCAGGGCCTTAATTGAAAAAGAAAGTGGTAAGAAGATAAAGTGTCTGAGGACTGATCAAGGTGGTGAATTCACTTATGTGCAATTCACTAGATATTGTGAAGAAAATGGTATCAAATGGCAGCTTTTTGCACCAAGGACACCACAACATAATGGTATTGCAAAGAGAAAGAAATGGTCAGTTGTTGAAGCTACTAAAATGATGCTGATACTGTAGACACCCAAAATTGTCATGTCTAATTAAATAAATATTTTATTTATTTAATTATCTAAGATTAATTCTTCTATTAATTAAATAAATCTTTATTTATTTAATTAATTCATTTATCCTCTTCTAGCCTTATTTCTTATTTAAATAAATACATTTATTTATTTAAATTATCCTTTTCCTAAATTAAATAAATAATTTATTTATTTAATTATCCCACTTCTTCTATTAATTAAATAAATCTTTATTTATTTAATTAATTCATTAACCTTCTCTACCCATGACACATGTCATTCATCTCTTAATTCCTACACTACCTACCCCTTTCATTATTTTATTATTTCTTTTACCTACCCTCTAATCATAGCCAACCTCCTTTTACACCTCTCAATCTTATCCCTCCATTTCATATTGTGTCTTCTATATAAGGAGATGCTTCCTTCATTATCAAACCCTAATTGTTCTATGCATCCTAACTACTTGAGCAATTGACTACACTACGATCCTACTTGCAACCACACTCCGTTATTTGTTGAGCTCTTGTGCATATAAAATCTGAGAGAAAATATATCAAGCAAGATCAATGGAGATAGGAAGAATAGAGATCAAAACCCTATTGGACATGTGATGGTATAATCTTTGTGATTTCGTTTGATTTGCATTGTCTTAGGTAATCTTCATATGTTATGGTGGATCTTTGTTGTTGTTAGGCTAGGGTTTTTGTGGTTGGATTCATTTAGCCTTTCAATATTGTTATTATTGTTATCCATTTTCACCATATACATTTTGGCACGCCCGGTGGGACACTTGTCCCTTTTTGCATTTAACATCTTGTTGCAGATTTTGTATTAAGAAGTTGTAGATCTGATCTTTTCGGCAACATTTTGATATTTTCACGTTTGCACACTTTCGGATCACGTTTTTGATTTTCTGGCGCGTCTGCGACCTTTAGAATCGCATCTATGTTATTGGTAGTTTTGCAGGTTCTAGGAAAGCGTGTCTGTGTTGTAAAGTCACGTCTGAGTTGTTTTAACAAGCGTCTGTGTCCAGAAGCCCCGTCTGCATTATGTGATCACGTCTGTGTTTCATAGAACCGCGTCTGTGTCACTAAGGGACGTATGTGTGGAGGGTAACTGCATATGTGTTCACCAGTTTCAAATTTTGGATTTTTATTGATTCAGTTTTTGGATTTTGCATTTAGGGTTTTAAATCTGGTTTATTTTGAGTTAACATTTTCAGATCTAGCTAACAAAATTGGTGTAGCTTGTCTTGGAAGCTAAATCGTTTGGTTGAAGGCCCCTATTTTCACAAAGTCTTTTGGGTTTAAAATATACCTAACTTGTGTGCTTGCAGGAAGGGGTGATTATTTCAAACAATCCAAACTACTAACAACTCTTTGTTGTAGGACCTTGGCAAGGGTTTTTGGATTTCTGTTGTGTGCCTTGTTTTCATAGACTAACAAACACTTCAATTAGTGCACTAAAATTGAATCATTGTCTTTTGTGTCTTGAGCAATAGGCTCTTTTTGTTTAACCTTTAGAGGGCCTGTCTTCCCGTGTGGTCATTAGGACTACTAGTGAGAAGAGAACGACCCAAGTGGTAGCAAAAGAAAAGCCATCTTCTTCCAAACCACTATAAATAACTGTATTCATAGTGAAAACTATGAATAACATGTGTTGATTAGTTCATACCGACACTATGTCTCCCCATAAACCCGTTTGATCAAATTTATTTGATCAGTTGTAGGGCGTAACCACTACCGGCTACGAGCCTTCTGTATTTACAGAGTTGAAAGTGCCACATGTATGGCCACACGAGCGGATGCCCTTACTAGCACCTTTTTGTTTTAGAAGCCCAAATCCTTCTAGTTGTTGGGGCAGGAGGTCGAACCTCTAGTAGCGGCCCACACACATACGATTCTTAGTAGAGATACAAAGTTCGCCACGGGGAGTTTTCATGGGGACTGATGCTTGGCTGACCCGAGAAGTGAGTGCCGAGGGTGGAGCCAGTGAGGTCAAGCATCTAAGTATTTGCTCTGAATAGCGTAGCCTCGGGGGTAAAACCCCATGTGGGATCAACAACTATTGTCTTGGCCAACCATAAGAATTGTGCTTGATTTATGTTAAACATTCAAAGCATTCAAGACCAAACAACAAAACATTGTGTCTTTTGTGTCTTCAAGTGTATGCAAAATATTTTTACATCAAACAACACACTTTTCTTGGAGTCATTTTGAGTCTAGACACTTGCAAACATTGAGTCCTCATCAACACTGTGTCCTTTTGTCACGAAAAACAGTCAAACAGTCAAATTGGGTCACAACAAAATAACTTCACAAATTGGAAAAATTGCATAAAATTTGCAGAAATGCGTTTGTGTCAGGCATAATAGCATCTGTGTTGTTTAGACGCGTCTGTGAAGGGAAGAATCACGTTTGTGCTCCAAAAGAAAACATTACACTTTGCAAAAAATTCTCAGAAGCATGTCTGTGTTAAATAGAGAAGCGTCTGTGTCAGGAAACCACGTCTGTGAAGTGTACAGGTGCGTCTGTGTCCAGAATTGAAAAAACTATTACAGTCCAGCAAACAAACACAGTCAGTTTCAGAACTCTTGAGCTTCCTAGGTCATTTCTCCAGGGTTTCATTTAGCATTCAACCTGTCCTTGGGTCTTACAAAGTCAATCATTGATTTACATCTCACATTACATTCACAATTGTCTAAACTTGAGTCAAAAGGTCACTTGCTTGTCCTCACTATACTTTGTCAACACACTACATACAACAACATTTTGCTAAGTGGTCCCTCATCAAGGTTTCTTACCTTTGGGTCTCATTTGGTCTTACTTAGAGTCCAAGTCAACTTACCTCATCAAGAGAAACTATCCTCTCTTTGGAAGTCACACCTACTCTACTACATACATACTTGGTCTTACACTTTGGACATTGCAAGTACACTTCAGATTCATTTACATTCCATTCAACTCTTGGTCTTCCATACTTTTTCCATTTTTCATCTAGTCTCACACATCTTGGTCAATACTTAGTTCATGGTTGAAACCCATCTTCAAAAATCTAGGAGAGAAACTAAAGAGGCTCAAGAGTCTGCAAACATGAGTTCTTATGAGTATGACAATGATATCTTTTTCAATTCTGATCATACTACATTACCTGACGTGGATGCCTATAGAAACATTCCAAATGTTGAGAACATGGACACTATAAACAACAATGCTACACACAATGACAATGTGGACAACTTTTCAGTACATTCAGCAGATGTGGAAGAATCCATTATGAATCCCCATTTAAATCGATTGGTTGAGGAAATAATGAGGAGGGATAGACAATACTTCTTACAAATGATGGCACAAAGTGGAGCCAAGATACCTCATGATTTTGACATGTCTCAAATAATGGAACATAGACCTTTGCAACAACCTCACTCCAACATGGATCAAAGGAGACCTAATAGTGGAGGAAATAGAGGACCACACATGGTACCTGAATCACCATCAACTTTGCTTCAAAAACCAGAGGTCCCACATACACATGGTCAAGCATATGATACTTACCTTCGTAGACCATTATGGAAGTCTTATGCAGACAAATATGCTCAATCACATACTAATGCCAAGGATCAACCACCAAAGCAATTGGATATTCAAAGGCATGCTCAAAATTTGGACACAAGGAAACCTCATGTCAAATTTGGGGGCAACACAATAGAACATGACATGCCTATAGAATATGGTACACATGCACAAAGTAGATATGGTGTCCCTCAACATGAATCTATACCAAGTGGTCCACATACACAACACCATTACAGACCTCCTCCATATGAACATGTGTATGATCAATATCACCCATATATGCAACATGCTCCCCCTCCAATGGGTACCTCAAACATAGGATATGGTCCAAGAAGTCAATCTCCACCTAAGAGTAGTTTGGAACAACAAATCAAGGACTTACAAAAGAAAATGGAGGACATAAATACACCGAAGCCAACATACATAATGAGAGACATATGTCCTTATCCATTTGACAAGAGCATTCCAATGCCTCCATTTCCTACACACTTTGTGACACCTAAGTTTGATAAGTATAGAGGAAAAGGGGATCCTAAGGTGCACATAAGACAGTTTTTCACAGCCTGCATTGAGGTAGCAGTAGAAGAGACATATTTGATGAGATTATTCCCACAGAGCCTAGGCGATCAAGCTATGGAATGGTTCTCCCAACTTCCACCTGGTATTAAGTCATGGGGTGATCTAGCAGAGGCATTTATTCAACATTTCTCCTACAACATAGAGACAGACATATCAGTCACTACTTTGTGCAACACCAAACAAAAAGAGGGAGAATCTTTTGCATCATTTTTACAAAGATGGAGAAATCTAGCCAGCAGATGCTCTTGTGAAATTCCACAAAAACAAATGGTAGAAATGTTCACACAAAATGTTAACAAAGACATTGGCTATGATCTAAGGAAAGCTTGTTTGTCCACCTTCAAGGACGTGATTGAAAAAGGCTTAGTGACAGAAAAGGTCCTAATTGAACAAGGAATTATTAAGATATTCAAGGAAAACAAAGATGACTTTAAAGGAAAAGACAAGCCAAGATTTTGGAATAAAAACAAGAACATAGTCAATGATGGTGTTGTTGATGCCAATACAGTGCGACCCAAATTCATCTTTTCGGGATCAAGTTTTACAAACAATCAAGTGAACACTCAAACAACTTCCAGATCATGAAGGAAGTACACTCCATTGGGAGAACCACTTGAGTCAGTCTTCAAGAAGCTAGTGGCAAACAAGGTGATCACAATTCCAAATTTCCCGCCATATGAACCAAAGGTCAAACCAAATTGGTGGAATGATGATGAGTATTGTGAATTTCATAAGAGCAAGGGTCATAAGACAGGAAATTGTCATCGACTGAAGAACAACATACAAGATCTCATTGACAGAGGTGATATTGAGATTGAGGGACATTCGTCTAATCAAGAACATGAGATGTTTAAGGAACCATTCCCAAAACATGACAAAGGAAAAGCTAAAGCCATAGAGGATCAAACCAATTATACCAGAGCATCCTATAAGTATGATTCAACTATCAATCACATCTCGATGGATAATTACGTCTCTACTATTATCATCAAGGACAAAGCATCTGAGAATTCTACCTAGAGACCTAAGATTGTCCTAAAAGGTATTGGATCTTCTTCTGAACCTACCTCTGAATGTCAGGTTACAACCCGCCGAGGTAAAATCACTTTGCAAGGTGCTCCAACTAAAATCACCACTTCTTCATCAACCAAACCTAAGTATGACCTTGTAGAACAACTAGGGAAGACACCCACACTCATTTCAATCCTTGAGTTATTACGCATATCTCCCGCACATAAATCTATTCTTGACAAAATTTTGAGAGATACTGTTGTTCCTACTGATCTGAACGTGGACCAGTTTCAAGCCATAGTGGGATGCCTTTCCGTTCCACACTCCCTTACTTTCACAGAAGCCGACGACGCCTCCGTAAGTTAGCCACATAATGCACCATTACACATTGAATCCTTCATACACAAACATCGAATAAAAAGAGTCTTGATAGATGGAGAAGCAGGTCTAAACATTTGCACATTAAGCACTATTACACAATTGGGATATTCTGATAAAGCTGTGAATTCTACAAATCAAATCACCATTAAGGCATATGATGATGAAGAGCATTCATCCAAGGGCACAGTCACCTTACCTCTCAGAGTTGGGCCAATTACAAAGGATGTGGTTTGTCAAGTCCTAGATTTAAATCTCACTTATAACATATTGCTAGAATGTCCTTGGATTCATGAAATGAGGGCAGTCCCCTCCACATATCACCAATGCATTAAGTTTCCTCATAATGGTGTGGAAGTAACAGTTAACAGTGATCCTAATCCATTCATATACTGCAATAACCTGAAATCAAAGACTGAGACCATCATTCCCAGTAATCATGAGGCTGTTCCTTTGTCGGAATACATTGATCCTGAGTCGTTAAAACCTTCGACATCAAAACAAGGTGAGCTTAAAGGAAAGTTTAAGGACAAAGGCATGGGGGAATATACTTTAAATCAGACCATGTACTTACGACAAGTCATGAGTTCCCCAAAAGAATATGGAAGACCACATCCTAACAAACAAATCTCCATCATGATGCTCAAATGGGACCCTACTACCTTTCAAAGATGGGGTGAACTAGAAGAGGAAGATTTATACAAAATGCTTTTCATGGAAAATGAAGAGGAAACACAAGACCACATCAACCTACCATGTGAGAAATATGGCAAAGGCTTCAAAATTCTGCAAAAATTCGGGTATGATGGAAAAAGCCCTTTGGGGTTACGAAAGGAAGGCATCATGGAACCTCTACAACCTGAATTGACCTTCAAAAAGGAACGCTTGAAAGGACTTGGTTTCTTAACTTCCAAGGTCCACACCCAAAGGATAGAAGAATCCTTACAAATCAAACTGCCAAAATGCAACAAGAGGATCTCTATTCCACAGATTCTAACGAATGGGAATGGGGTTCAGATAAGTCTTCCAGTGACTACGAGCTCAATGAGATATTCAGAGAGCCAGATGAACCCACAAAAGAAGAGGAATTTTATAACAAGTTCAGAGTTGGTCAAGAAACAACCCGTGAGGATTCCACACAGTCCTTGTCTCAAGATTCTAGGTTGAAATCAAATAGGATGAGAACACCTATCCTGGAATGCGCTACTAGTAATGATAATTTGGATTTGCTCATGATCGAGACTGATGAGGAGAGTGCCATCAATGACCTTGATAATTACCTTGATATACCCGAATATAACTCCATTTTCACTCTTAGCTCCCCTAACTTCGAAGACATTAATGGCCTTCCCCTTGTTCACCGCCAACTCATTGACTGGGATCATGAAGGACCTACACAATTTGATACATTCCAAAATGATGAAGCTTTTATAGACTATCTGGGCATATGGGATGATCTTCCTCCTAGAGACCATAAAGCGGGATACACTATAGAACTCAATAGTGTGGCATATTTTGGTGAGGGTGTCGGACCTTCCAGTCGCAAAAATGTGAAAATAAGAACAAATCAAGGGTCTTATGGTGAAAACCACACTGTGGCATTGTCTGACCACAAAAAAGTAAAAAGAAAGGACATATCTGAGGGTGAAAACCTCTCTGAGGCACTCGAAGATGGAAGGTTCGACATTCTCCCAGCATCATATGAAGAAAAGTCATCCATGTTGGTAGAGGAGACTATCAAAACAAACATTGGTACACAAGAGGTTCCACACAACATATTCCTAGCTCAATCATTGACAGAGTCCGAAAGGTCAAAATTCATAAGTTTCTTCAAAGAATGACAAATCAACTTTGCCTGGTCATACGCTGATATGCCTGAATTGGATCAAGATTTGGTAATGCATCATTTGACAATCAAACTGGGGGCAAAACTAGTGAAACAGAAATTAAGAAAAATGCATCCACAAGTGGCATTACTAGTCAAAGAAGAACTTGAGAAGTTATTGGATGTCGGTTTCATACACCCAATCGATTATCTTGAATGGATCTCCAACTTGGTACCTGTTAGAAAACTAGATCACAGCATCAGAATATGTACAAATTTCAGAGACATCAACAAAGCTTATCCAAAAGATGACTTCCCATTACCAAATATTGACTTGATTGTAGATCTCACAGCAGGTCATGAAATGTTATCATTGATGGATGGATTCTCTGGTTATAATCAAATAAGGATCGCACCCGAGGATCAACACAAAACATCATTTACTTGTCCGTGGGGAACTTTCTGCTGGAATGTCATGCCTTTCAGGCTAAAGAATGCAGGTGCCACATATCAAAGAGCCATGACTACTATCTTTCATGATCTCATGCACGTAACCATGGAAGATTATGTTGATGACCTCTTGGTCAAATCAATAGATAGAAATACACATTTGGACATACTTTTAGTCGTCTTTGATCGGTTGGAAAAATACAAAGTAAGATTAAACCCCAAGAAATGTGTCTTTGGAGTAACCTTTGGGAAGCTCCTAGGATTCATTGTATCCAAAAGGGGAATTGAAGCTGATTCAGCAAAAGTCAAGGCCATCTTGGAAATGCAACCACCAAGAAATATCAGTCAACTTCGATCCTTACAAGGCAGACTCCAGTCCATCCGAAGATTCATAGCCCAAATGGCAGATAAGTGTAATCCTTTTCAACACTTGCTACATAAAAACATCAAATTCAAATGGGATGATAATTGTCAATGGGCTTTCCAAACACTCAAAGATTATCTTCTGAATCCACCAGTTTTGATGCCACCAGTTCTAGATAAGTGTCTATTACTATACATATCAGCCACTCCAACAACACTGGGGGCACTCTTAGCACAACAAATTGCTGAGGGCAAGGAAAAAGTAGTATACTATATCAGTCGCACATTGGTGGGATATGAGCTCAATTACACACCAATTGAGCGTGCATGTCTCGCCGTGGTCTTTGCTTCACAAAAATTATGATATTACATGCTCACTCATAAGACTAAGTCAGTTGCAAGGATAGACCCATTGAAATACCTTCTCAATAAAGCCACACTTACTGGGCGACTAGCCAAATGGGTAATGATACTGAGTGAATTCAACATCGAGTATGTGGATAGAAAAGCAATAAAAGGACAAGCCATCATAGATCAATTAGAAGATGTTCCCATGATAGATGATGTTCTTCTAAGTTTTGAATTTCTAGATGAATCCATTCTGACAATGTCACATGCAAAGCCATGGCAACTGTACTTCGACGGCTCATACACACAGCATGGGGCAGGAACTGGCATCGTCTTTATAACTCCTCAAGGAGATTCTATACCAAAATCATACCGCTTATCATTTCCTTGCACTAACAATATAGCGGAATATGAGGCATTAACAACAGGATTACAAATTGCAGTTCAATGGAAGATCTAGGAACTTCGTGTTTTTGGGGACTCCCAACTTGTCATCCGTCAAGCAACTGATGATTACCAAACAAAAGATGAAAAGTTAATGCCTTATAAACAAATGGTGGATGACCTAAAATAACACTTCACAAAGATAGACTTTGAGCAGATACCAAGAGAGCAGAATCGCACCGCAGATGCCGTGGCTACAATTGCTTCACTAATCGATCTACCTCCAAACGAGACCCGCTATGAGTTCTTGGTGGATAACCTTTTGGTCCCTTCATATGAGATCATGCCTACTGAGATGATATGTGTTGTCGGTCCCAAATCCTAGTTATATGGTTCCATTTTCACATACCTACAGGACAATACTCTACCTCCTGATCTATCAAATAACCAACGTCGCACTTTCATTCGCCAATCCTCTCGATATGTCATTTTAGTTGATATCCTATACCGGTGAGGTCTAGATGACACTCTTCTTAGATGTTTAGAAAGTGACGAAGCTCATATTGCGTTACAGGAAGTGCATGAAGGGATATGTGGTCCACATGCTAGTGGTCCTACCTTGGCCAAGAAACTCATCAGGATTGGATATTACTGGCCCAATATGGAGAAAGACTCATATCAGTTTGTCAAGAAATGTAAGTAATACCAAATTCATGAAGACCTCATACATGCGCCAGCACAAGAACTTCAACCACTTGCGTCTCCTTGGCCCTTTTGTCGGTGGGGACTCGATCTCATAGGCAAGATTCACCCTCTTTGTTCCAATGGTCATAAATTCATTATCACTACCACAGAGTATTTTACAAAATGGATTGAAGTCGTGCCTCTCACACAAGTCACTGGAAAACAAATTGCTACATTCATCCTTAACTATATCATTTGCCGATACAGTATTCCTGTGTCCATTATCACTGATAACGGGCATCCTTTCAAAAATCAAGATGTTCATGAACTCTGTGATCACTTCCATATCTCCCATCATTTCTCCACACCATATTATCCCCAAGGTAATGGCCAAGCTAAGGCGTCTAACAAAACAATTCTTAAAATCCTAAAGAAGACAGTCGACGATGCTAGTCGTAATTGGCATATCCAACTTAATCCTGCACTTTGGGCCTACCGCACAAGTGTTTGCACACCTACAGGAGCTACACCCTATTCACTTGTCTTTGGCGCTGAAGCTATCTTGCCCATTGAGGTTGAGCTACCCTCTTTACGGGTTTCTCTGCAAAACATCATCAGTGATGAAGACTATAGGGTCTCTCACTTAAAAGAGCTTGAACTACTGGATGAATGAAGACAAACTGCTTTTAATCATCTCAAGGCTTACCAACAACGAATGAGTCATAGCTACAATCACAAGGTCAAGCCTCACACATTTGAGGTAGGTGACTTAGTACTCAAAGAAAATCTTAAAAATCAACAAGACAGAGAGAAGAAGGGCAAGTTCAAATCAAATTGGCTTGGTCCCTACATTATTACAACAACATATGGATCTGGTGCATATCAGCTCTCAACTACAGAAGGTGAACCTTTGGAGGATCCTATCCACAGCATGCACCTTCGCAGGTTCTACACATTGCTCTTCGGAATATCCTAATTCAAAAAAAAAAAAAAAATCAAAATTTCAAAAATACAAAAAAAATCAAAAATTTCAAAAATACAAAAAAATTATAAAACAAAAAAATTGTTACTTGGTGAAAACCTGGCAAATAGGCGCCTTGTGACACAAAAAACATTGAAAAATCGAAAAAAGTAAAGAGAAATAATTTCGTCCAATGGTGAAAACCACTTTGGTGGTGCCTCGGGCAAGTACCATGGTGAAAACTGGGTCACCAGTGCCATGCGTAGAGACGTTGCTCCTCCCTCCTTTAGGATTCTCTTTCATCCCTTCACTTTGTACACACTCACAACCTATTCGTTCATAATAAACTTACACATTCCCATCATGGCTTGTTATTGATCTACCCAAGATTGGTTAGCCATTCATAATAAACCTCCCTTTCCATTGATAATAAATTAGATCCTATCTGTGGCAAAGGCAAATCCTATGTCTAGTGGTGGGTGTGGAACTGAGAACATCACATGCTTCGAGGAGTACAGTTTCTTCTAGCTTCCTTCAGTCTATCTGCACACAATCCTCAATAAAGCAACATTTGCATCACCAATCCGCAATAAAGTTCCATCTTCTCTGCAATAAGATATCACTTTCATGGATTCAATCAGTTTTAGATGAGACACATCAGCAACAATGGGCTTCGACAAATCAAATCTTTCAACAGACTTAGACAACATATGGTTCAGTGCTATCTATCCTTTCTGTGAAAGTAAACATTGTGACCACAATCAAATAAGACTTATACAAGTGACAAGAGACACTAAATTTGAGGACTACAGTGGATGTTGGTGTGGAGTCTTGGTTTTCTTTTGATTTTATCTTTGGGTGACATGTCTTTTAGCTTTTCCGGGATGTCTTTGACTAGAGAGGCGAGGATGGGGTATCATTACCTATTTGTATTTGTTGTCTGTGGATTGTCTCTTAGTAATGCTATGACTTGTCCAAGGATATGAGGACACTGTGAGTCTAGTGTGAACTGGGGCATTCCTTGTTTGTGACTGTCTTATATCCATGCAAACGGGTACAATGACTTTCTGGGTCAAACATATGCCTTGATTGTCATAACCTATTTTGCCATAATAAAGCTCAATGATGATAACGCACAAGAAGCTCTTTCACTTTCATATCTTCTGTCTTCCATCCCCCTTTCTTGATTGACTTCCATCATCCTTTTCGAGTCCGCATAGCCTGCTATCACATGACTGAGTATAATGACACACCAAAAACATTTGCATGTCATATAGTTACACCTGCATTACCACATATAAGCATTTCATACATACATATAGATATCACAACTACATCACATCCTGCACACAACACCTGTTAGCACAAGTTACATTTGCATTATCATATTCATTTGCATTACGTACATTCACATTTGCATCACGCATACACATTAAAAACATAAAAGAAAAAATACTGCATTACATCATATAAATATTGGCATCCATAGCATAAAACAAACATCACATAAGAACATCTCATCACATAGGTACACATGCATATAGTTGTTGCAAAGATGAATCATCTCATATATATATATATATATATAAAGTGTCATGATACAATAATGTCAAAAAATCATATGGCTACAAAAATCACCCATAGGTGTCTACAATACAAAAATGGTACAAAACTGATACAAAGGGAGCCCTCTATGGCTATGATGAACTCCCTCCCTTGGAGCCGCCTGGTCTTGATGGAATTTGAGCCCCTGAAGGACTCACCCCTGGATCATCCTGCCTATCCCCTCTATCTGGTGGTGGCGGAGGACCCATATCCCCACCACTCGATGCCTGTCTCCTTCGGCTCCCTCCCATAGCTGTCGCTGTACGCGACAGTCTATGGAAGCTTCTCGCCCACTGATCTGCTGGCATGACACCATAGTAGAGGTCTCTCCAGTAGGCAATCTCCTCCCCTGCCTGCAGGACATAAGCATATCCTGCCCTTGTATCCTCCGCTGCCTGTCTCCTGGCCCTTAGTGCTATCTCAGCCTCTGTATAGCACTGGATAGCCTGATCCCGCTCTCTCTCAGTATCTCTGAGCCTCATCCTGAGCTGATCCCTCTCCTTCTCCAACTCTTGGATCTCATCTGCCTGGCCCTAGCAGATCTCCCTCAGCTCTAGCAGCTCATCCTACACTGGGTCAGCCCCAACTGCCTCTGCCTGTGGCTCCCCCTCTGTGGGTGCCTGCCCCTGTGCCTGTACCTGTACTGGTTCCTCTACTGGTTCCTGTACTGGTACCTGTCTCTATCCCTATCCCTGTATCTGTACCTGCCTGGGACCCTGTGCTGCTGGTACCTGTAAAGGCAATCCACCGCGACCCCTCACCACCCGAGCCTGCCTCTCCTCGCCACCCTCCCTCCGAGGTGCAACCCGCCTCTCTCCAACTACTCCCCTCCTCATCCATTGGCCTCTGCCCCCATCACCTCCACCATTATTCTCATCACCACCCCCATCTCCATCCAATGCCTCTCCTGGATCTGTCAATCGTGGGAATGGATGCTTTGCCCAGTAAGCTATGTACTCGGAATCCATGCCAATGTCCTCGATCTCTGGCCACATGTCCCAAGGTAGAGGCATCATCTCTACCAGCTATGTCACTGCCTGATCATATGACAGCAATGACCGAAACTGTGCCTGATCTCTAACTGTACGGGCATACATGCCTGAGCCCTGGGGCATCCTTTGAATCCGACCAAACTGTCGGCCAACCCTGTCCACAAGCTATCTCTCTAGAACATAGGGCATCTGCCCAATCAAGTACCTGGTCTGGAAGTTGTAAGGCAGCTCAACTGCATCATCCTCCCACTGCTTGCAGCCCAGATACGGTCTCCATATAACCATATCAATGTCGTCTATCACTAACCGCCAATGCTCTAACCTGCCAATCCGCGGCTGTGATGTGATCATATCATACAGATGAACAAAGTTGTGTCCATGACCCCTGCCCCTGAAGTGTATTGGTTGGGTAACCGGCAAATGCTCACAGGCCCATACCTGCAGCAATGTCACTCCGTAGCCCAATCCTACGGATCCATGATAAACGAATTGATGAAGCTCATAATACAAATGGGATAGCACACATGGTCCCCAAGTATATCTGGTGTGCTGCATCACCAGTGTCTCCAGTACTCCTCCCCAGCCCACAGCCAACTCCTGTGTTGCCCTATCCAGACACAGGAACCCATTGATAGCTCCTCCTATCACTGTCGGCAGCGCTAGTCCTGTGGCTGTCATGGTGTCCCATGCCACGTGTCCTGCTCTCATCTCTAGTCCAGAGTCCTGGAACACCCGTCTCAAGGCCTCTTTGTCTCCATCTTGATTGTATGGGATCAGCTCCCCATCGATCAGTATTCACAATATCCTGTATACATCCTCCAGGGTGACTGTCATCTCACCCATCGGTAAATGGAACGTGCACGTCTCAGAGTGCCATCTCTCAGCCAGCGCAGTCAGCAAACCCATGTTTACTTGAAACTCGAGCACATACAACACATGTCTCAATCCCATCTCCTCGATGGCAGCTCTATCCTCAAATGACAACTCAGGTCGCAACCTCTGAGTAGACGAGAATCTCTCCTGTGACTCTAGCATCGGCAAATACTCCTGCAGTCAAGCAAATCACTCATGTCAGTCATAGTGGCATTCTCTGTTTATCACAAAATGCTACTCTTTTTATCTAAATGCATATGGCTATCTATCCTAGTGACACTCATTATTCATCACAAAGTGTTGCTATTTATCCTAGCAGTACTCCCTGTTCATCACAAAGTACTACGTGTGTGACACTCACTGTTCATCACAAAGTGTTACTCACATTCGCACTCACTGTTCATCACAAAGTGCTTCTTATATTTTAGTACTCCTTGTTCATCACAAAGTACTCTATTTTAGTACTCCTTGTTCATCACAAAGTACTCTATCTTGGTACTCACTATTCATCACAAAGTGCCTTGATCTATCCTAGTCTTCCTAGAGGACCTGCTTGAGTGTATCCTCTTAGCAACTTTTCCAATCGACAGCGTATGTTCATCACAGAACTGCCGATTTGACCTAGAAGATGCAAATTCACACTTTTTGAAACGCAAATGTGCTTACTTGACATAAACATGCTTACAAACTTCACAGACGCGCTTGAAAAACATAGATGCCCCTGGTTGACACAGACATGCCTATGCTCTGCACAGAGGCGCCTGAATGACACATACGTGCCTTCTTGGCACAAATGCGCCTGCACATCATAGACATGGCCACAATTGACACAGACACAGGTTCAGACATAGACGTGCCTGGCACAAACACAGATGCGCCTCGCGAGCACAGACACGTCTAGCACCAACGTAGATGTACCTGGACATTTTTTGACACTTTTTGGACCCTAGTCTAAGCGCATTTATGACCCTATCTAGCATGCATTAATGACAAAATTAAATGCGTCAAAGTACGAGGAGGTTTGGTGGTACTTACCGGCTCTCCTGCCTCTGCTGGCCTCTGGAATCGGCGAACGTGGTCGAATCTATGAATGAAAGCCATCACTGCTGACTGCTCATGCTCTATTCTCGCTCTGCAATATGCTCTCATGGATGTGTAGATGACAATGAGGATGTATTTTCCCCCATGGTCTATCTTATAGCCTACCCTAGCCCTCGCCTTCGTTTCCAGAGTCAGTCTTCATTATCTCGTGACTCTGTCACTTTATCTGGTCAGTCCATTCTATCCCGTCTTTCTTATCGAGAGATTGTCTGTGGTCTTTTCACACATTTTCATCCAATCTCTCAAGGGGGCATATCATTCCCATCCTGGGGCAACTCTGTATCAGTTCATCTTAATTTCTTTGAAACAACGCGACAAGCCGCATTGTCTCAAAGAGGGGCAAAATGTAGACACCCAAAATTGTCATGTCTAATTAAATAAATATTTTATTTATTTAATTATCTAAGCTTAATTTTTCTATTAATTAAATAAATCTTTATTTATTTAATTAATTCATTTATCCTCTTCTAGCCTTATTTCTTATTTAAATAAATACATTTATTTATTTAAATTATCCTTTTCCTAAATTAAATAAATATTTTATTTATTTAATTATCCCACTTCTTCTATTAATTAAATAAATATTTATTTATTTAATTAATTCATTAACCTTCTCTACCCATGACACATGTCATTCATCTCTTAATTCCTACACTACCTACCCCTTTCATTATTTTATTATTTCTTTTACCTACCCTCTAATCATAGCCGACCTCCTTTTACACCTCTCAATCTTATCCCTCCATTTCATATTGTGTCTTCTATATAAGGAGATGCTTCCTTCATTATCAAACCCTAATCGTTCTATGCATCCTAACTACTTGAGCAATTGACTACACTACGATCCTACTTGCAACCACATTCCGTTCTTTGTTGAGCTCTTGTGCATATAAAATCTGAGAGCAAATATATCAAGCAAGATCAATGGAGATAGGAAGAATGGAGATCAAAACCCTATTGGACATGTGATTGTATAATCTTTGTGATTTCATTTGATTTGCATTGTCTTAAGTAATCTTCATATGTTATGGTGGATCTTTGTTGTTGTTAGGCTAGGGTTTTTGTGGTTGGATTCATTTAGCCTTTCAATATTGTTATTATTGTTATCCATTTTCACCATATACAGATACAAGGAGGTGTAGCAAAACCTTTCTGGCGAGAAGGTATCAGGACAATAGTCTACACTATGAACTGGATATTGGTAAAGAGAGGTAAGGATAAGACCCCTTATGAATGCTGGTATGGTAGATCACCTAATGCCAATTATTTTAAGATATTTGGCAGTAAATGTTTTATTAAGAGAGGCAACTATGTCAACAAGTTTGAGGCTAAAAGTGATGAAGGTGTATTTCTTGGTTACTCCACCAAGATTAAGGCCTACAAATGTTATAAAAACTGGACACAGAGAATTATTGAGAGTGTTGATGTTTAAGTGGATGAGTATCCTGAAGTCTTGGGGGAAACTAGTTTGGAGAAAAAGAATGAAGATCCTTGCATTCTGATTTTGGAACTAGAACCGGTGAAACCTGAAATTGGTAAAGAGAATGTTGTTGTACCAGTTCAACCGGAACATATAGATTAGGAAAAAGATGATGATAATGAAGAAGAAGAACCTAAAGATAATGATCATGTTATTCTAAGGTATGTGAGATTCAATCACAATCCTAACCAGATTATTGGAGATAAGGATGCTAGAGTGTTAACCAGAAGAAGAATTAGATAAAATTCTTGCATGATCTCCACTATTGAGCCTAGAATTGCTAAGGAAGCATTTGGAGATGATAATTGGATTAAAGCTATAGAGGAGGAGCTTGAACAAATTGAGAAGAATAACACATGGCCCTTAGTATCTAGACCGGTGAATAAAAATGTGATAGGTACTAAGTGGGTATTCAGGAATAAACTGACTGAAAATGGTCTAGTAGTCGAAAACAAAGATAGATTAATTTCCAAAGGTTATGCACAAGAAGAAGGAGAAGACTATGGCAAGACTTTTGCACCAGTTTCAAGACTGGAAGGTGTCAGGACTTTACTTGCATTTTCAGCATATAAGGGATTCAAAGTATATCATATGGATGTGAAGTCAACATTTTTTAATGTAATACTGGAAGAAGAAGTATACATTGAGCAACCAGATGGTTATTCTTTGACTGATGAAAAAGACATGGTATGCAAATTGCACAAGGCACACTATATGGGTTAAAGCAAGCACCAAGAGCATGGTATGAAAGGCTTCATTCACACCTAATGAAGATAGGTTTTCAAAGAACTGTTGGTATTTTGGATGTGTTGTACTAGTTTTGTCATTGATGTCAACACTTATCAGCACTTGGAGATTCTTCATTATGTTCACTAGCATGTTTAGTTACTTAAGCACAGTCACCGGTATCTGGTTCACCGGCAGGTTATATCATTCACCAGCACTAGGAATGACTTGGAGATTACTTGGTTATGTCAAAGACATTATTTGGACACTTTATTTTGGTGATTTGGTCATTGATCTAATTGGGTTTGCATATTTGTTGTTACCGGCAAATAGGTCTAGGTTATGCACCGGCAAGCATTATTCATTTTAGATCAGCATGACACGTTATGGAGATGATTTGTTATTATTGTAAATGCATTGAGCTGACATGATGCATCACATATTGATTTATTTTTAATTGGTTTTATTGTAATATCTTTAGTGAGCCGACCTACACATTTGGTCTTAGGTTTTTGTATAAATGTAAGATCTCATTTGTGAGATTAAAATGAGGATGCATGGAATGTAACAAGTGGTAGAGCATAAGGTATATGCAAATATAAGAAGAGCTATACACACAGACATCATTCAAGATTCAAGGAGGTTTTGTAGAAGACAAATCAGAGCTTAACCAGTACTAAATCCAACATATGAAAATGCTATTTTGAGCATTACATTATCATTGGATTTAACCATCCAATTGTAGTCAGTGTGACTCCCATTTTGTGATTGAGCAGTGAGCTCTAGGTAGTTGGCCTTTCTGCATGTGCAGACACCATATTGTACACACATACTATCTGTAGTAGTATCATTTGATTGTGGGTAAGGTTTCCCACCATAGTTTTTCCCCTTACAGGGTTTCCACGTACAAATATCTATGTTATGTGTTGTGGATGTTATTTGTCATTTTGTTTCATGCATTAAACTCTACTGGCATTGCAATTAACTGTTAAAACTATTTACCAACATAAAGTTTGGTTTACTGCTATTATGCATTGAGCTTGGTTAAGTTATATTTGGTTTGAAATTAATTGACAACTGATTCACCCCCCTCCCCTCTCAGTTGTCTCCAGGACCTAACAATTGGTATCAGAGCTTAGTCCTCTTTTTGTAGAAGTTTAACAACTTGAGGAGATCCAATGTCTACTAACTATTTCAGGAAGGACAATCTAAAACTTGATGGAACTAACTATGGCATATGGAAGATCATGATGGAGACACATTTTAATTGCATTGGAAAAGACATATGGGATGTTACAAAGAATGGCTATGTTGGTCCTACTCAAGGTCAACCTAATCCACCAATCTTGGCTAAAGATGAGGAAAATGATTGCAAAGCAAGAGAAGCACTTTTGAGCGCATTGTCAGATCAGCAAATCATGGGATTATTAGATAGATCTACTACTAAAGCTATTTGGGACAAATTGGAAACATTGAATGAAGGTGATACCACTGTCAAAATTGCAAAATTGTAATGCTTCTGGGTTAGGTATGAAAATCTGAAAAATGGAAGAAGATGAAAGGATTTCTACTTTTATGGAAAGAGTAAATGAAATTGTTTTGGGTATACAATGTTGTGGAGGATCCTTGAGTGAAGACAAAATTGTTTCTAAATTTTTAAGAGCATTGCCACCAGCATATAAAATGAAAGTTACTGCTATGAATGAATTGAGAACAATGCCTAATACATTAGTATCTAGAGACACTTTGGTTGGAAAACTTCCATCTTCTGAAATTGAGGAATTTGGTCCTATTGCTACTATTAAGACAAATTTATCTTTCAAGGCATCATCATCATTTGAAAAAATCTGACTAGAAAGCCTTCTATGCAAGACAACTTAAAGAAATCAGAAAAGAGAATGAAGAACTGGAAGAACTTGAAGCACTATTTGCAAGGAAAATTCCTAAAGGTCTAGTTGGAAGTAAGTATGAAGGTAAAGCACTATTTAAATGTTTTAACTGCAATAAAATTTGTCATATGGCATCTCGGTGTCCTGATAAACATGCAAGAATAAAATAAGAAGCTAAAAGAACATACAAGCCTAATCCTAAATATTAGAGATATAGATTTAAGAATAATAGAGACAAATCATGTTACTATGTTGATGAAGGAGTTACTGATGATTCTGATGAGGAACCGATAGACAATGGATGGGTTTTTGTTGCTATAATAGAAGATCATCTGACACCTACTGTTCAACCAGTAGAGCAGGCCCTTGCAGCTAAAATTGAAGATAAGGATGAATGGATCATTGATTCTAAATGTTCACATCATTTGACTGGTGATAAAAATAAATTCTTAACCTTTCAGGAATACAATGGAGGTCTAGTAAGATTTGGGGAGGATAAAGCTTGTTTGATCAAGGGAAAAGGCATTATATCTATTGATGGTAAGCACAATACTAATAATGTTTACTATGTTGAAGGTTTGAAGCATAATCTTTTGAGTGTTGGTTAATTAGTTGAAAAAGGATTTCAGTTACAATTCAAGAATGGTAAATGCAAAATCATGAACAGAATTGGCTTGAAAATTGCAACCGGTAATCAGACTAGAGGTAATATCATTCATTTGAACAACAATGAGAAAGCATGCTTGATTGCACATATTGATGAAAGTTGGTTATGGCATAAGAGACTTTGTCATGTAAATTTCAATTGCATTGTGAAAATCAGTACAACAAAGGCAGTAAGGGACTTACCTAAGATTTTCTTAAACCTCACAATCTGGTATGTAAGGAATGTCAATTTGGAAAGCAAGTTAGAGAAACTTTTAAGAGTATTCCCGAAAAATACAATAATGTTCTTGACTTAATTCATACTGCTTTGTGTGGTCCAGAAAGAACTAGAAGCTTACAAGGAGATAGATATTTTATGCTAATCATTGATGACTATTCTAGAATGTGTTAGGTTACTTTTCTCAGGGAAAAATCAGAAGCTTTTGGGAAATTCAAACTATTCAGGGTGATGGTAGAGAATGAAACTGGTAAAAAAGTAAAATGTTTGAGATCAGATCAAGGAGGTGAATTCACATCTAAGGAGTTTAATACATTTTGTGAAGTGAATGGAATTAGAAGACAACTATCTGCGCCCCAAACACCCCAACAAAATGGAGTTGTGGAAAGAAAGAACAAAACTATTCTGGATGTAGCTAGAAGTATGTTATCAGAAGAAAATGTACCTCATGTATATTAGAGAGAAGCAGTAAGTACAGTGGTTTACACATTCAACAAAGTTCACATCAACGGTGAAACCGGTAAGACCCTTCATGAACTATGGTTTGGTAATACTCCTATTCTTAAATATTTCAGAATATTTGGAAGTAAATGTTATAGGAGAGATGAGTATATTGGAAAATTTAATCCTAGAAGTGATGAAGGAATATTTATTGGCTATTCATCTAAGGGCAAGGCATATAGATGTTTTAACAAGAGATTGCAAAAAATTGTTGAGAGTGAAAATGCAAAGATTGATGAACAGTTTAGAGATAATTCAAGGTACAAGGACTCTGAACCGGCAATAGAGATAATAATAGATGAACCTAAAATGAGCACACTAGTACAGAAGGTTGATCTAGTCACACCAGCATCATCTGAAAATTCCATAGTGACTGAAGAACAGTAGCAAGTAAAAACACCTCAGTATGTAAGATTGGTTCACTCTGAAAGTTAGATAATTGGGAACAATTATCAAAGTGTTATGATTAGAGGAAGACTGGAAAATGAAGAGGTATGTTTAATTTCTCAAATTGAACCAGCATCAGTTAATGAGGCATGTGAAGATAAACATTGGATTAAAGCTATGGAAGATGAATTGGAACAAATTGAAAAGAATAACACATGGACATTAGTTCCCCGACCTATAAACAAAAATGTAATTGGAACTAAATGGGTATTCAGAAATAAACTTAATGAAGATGGTAAGGTAATAAAAAACAAAGCAAGATTAGTGTGTAAGGGATATTCACAGAAAGAAGAAATTGATTATAATGAAACCTTTGCATCGGTAGCTAGAATTAAGGTAGTCAGATTATTCTTAGTTTTTGCAGCACACAAGAACTATAAAGTATATCAAATGGATGTTAAATGTGCATTTCTGAATGGTGATCTTTAAGAGGAAGTTTACATTGAACAACCTATTGGATTTTCTTTGACAAATGACAAAGATATGGTTTGTAGGTTAAGGAAAGCTTTATATGGATTAAAGTAAGCTCCTAGAGCTTGGTATGCTAGATTGGACAAATATCTTTTGAAGATTGGTTACACTAAAGGTAATGCTAACAACAACTTATATTACAAAGTGACTAATGATGAAATCTTGGTTATAGAAGTTTTTGTTGATGATATAATCTTTGGAGGAGAAGATGGATTGTGTAAAGACTTTTCTAAAAAGATGCAAGAAGAGTTTGAAATGTCTATGATTGGAGAGATAAAATTCTTTTTAGGATTGTAGATTTCGCAAACTGATAAAGGTAATTCATATGTCAATCAAAGTACTTGAAGGAATTACTAAAGAAATTTGGCATGGAAAACTCTAAACCGGTAAGTACACCTATGACTGCAACTGATAAACTATCATTGAAGGATGAATCAACACCTGTTAATCCGACAAGATACAAGTCTATGATAGGAGGTTTACTGTATTTGACACAAACATGACCTGCTATTATGAATGCAGTATGTATTGATTCAATATTGAAGAGTAATCCTAAAGAAAATCATGAATCAATAGTGAAAATGATTTTTTGGTATCTTCAAGGCACAACAAATCTTGGTTTATGGTATTCTAAAGATGAAAATTTTGATTTATGTGCATACATAGATGCAAATTGGGTAGGAGATATAGATGACAAAAAGAGCACCACCGGCGGAGCATTCTTTCTTGATAGGAGATTAATTTCTTGGTTGAGCAAGAAACAGAGTTGCATATCTTTATCAAAAACAGAATCAGAATATGTTGCAGAAGCAACTAATTGTACTCAAGTATTATGGATTAAGCAAATATTGAAGGACATAAAGGTAAAATGCAAAGAACCTATAACTATTTACTATGATAATATGGCAGCAATTGACATATCTAAGAATCTAGTATTTCACTCCAAAACTAAACATTTTTCTATCAAATTCAATTTTCTAAAAGAGAATGTTGAAGCAAAAGAAGTGAATACTAAAGAGCAGATTGCAGATATTTTTACTAATCCTTTGCCTAAGGAAACATTTAAATATCTCAGAGAGTAGCTTGGGGTTATACCCCCACTGGTAGAGACTTAGACAGTTGATTCTTGGCATCAAACTGACAGAATTAATAGATAAATATTTTTTCTAGCTTTGATGAGGAGATCTACTTCTCATGGGGAGTAATTGGATAATTTCATAAGTTGGTATTTTGTATTAAATGATTGAATCTGGTTTTTGTATTTCTTTGGCATTTGATGTGAAAGGCGGAGAGATATCTATGGACAAACACATTATCTTTTGGGAGAGATTGTTACTCTTTGTACCTGTCTTTTGATTTCTGGTTAAAGATCTCTTTTGGAGATTGTTGGTTTTTGATTTTTAGCATTTTTGTTTTGGCACTTAGATGGTTTTTCCATCATGTGTTGCCATTAATTCGAAAGGGGGAGATTGTTGGTATTTTGGATGTGTTGCACTGGTTTTGTCATTGATGTCAACACTTTTCAACAATTATCAACACTTGGAGATTCTTGATTATGTTCACCAGCATGCTAAGTGACTTAAGCACAATCACTAGTATCTAGTTCACCGGCAGGTTATATCATTCACCGGCACTAGGAATGACTTGGAGATTACTTGGTTATGTCAAAGACATGGTTTGGACACTTTATTTTGGTGATTTGGTCATTGATCTAATCGGGTTTGCATATTTGTTGTTACCAGCAAATAGGTCTAGGTTATGCACCAGCAAACATTATTCATTCCAAATCAGCACGACATGTTGTGGAGATGATTTGTTATTATTGTAAATCCATTGAGATGACATGATGCATCACATATTGATTCATTTGTATTTGGTTTTATTGTAATATATTTAGTGAGATGACCTACATATTTGGTCTTAGGTTTTGGTATAAATGTAAGATCTCATTTGTGAGATTAAAATGAGGATGCATGGAATGTAACAAGTGGTAGAGCATAAGGTATATGCGAATATAAGTAGAGCTATACATGCAAACATCATTCAAGATTCAAGGAGGTTTTGTAGAAGATAAATCAGATCTTAACCGGTATTGAATCTAGCATATGAAGATGCTATTTTGAGCAGTACATTATCATTGGATTTAACCATCCAATTGTAGTCAGTGTGACTCCCATATTGTGATTGAGCAGTGAGCTCTAGGTAGTTAGCCTTTTTGCATGTGCACACACCATATTGTACACACATACTAGTTGCAGTAGTATCATCTGATTGTGGGTAAGGTTTCCCACTGTGGTTTTTCCCCTTACAAGGTTTCCATGTACAAATATCTGTGTTATGTGTTGTGGATGTTATTTGTCTTTCTGTTTCATGCATTAAACTTTATCGACATTACAATTAACTGTTAAAATTGTTTACCGTGATAAAGTTTGGTTTATTGGTATTATGCATTAAGCTTGGTTAAGTTATATTTGGTTTGAAATTAATTGACAACTGATTCACCCCCCCCTCCTAGTTGTCTCTGGGACCTAACAAGAACTAGTAAAGATAACAACATATATCTCAAATTTCAAGCAGATAAGATACTCGTTAGTTAAGTGTTTGTGGATGTTATCATATTTGGAGGCAATCATGACATGAGAAATGACTTTGCAAATGAGATGAAAAATGAGTTTGAAATGTCTCTAGTGGGAGACTTAAAAAATTTCATAGGCTTGCACATACAACAAATGAAGAATGGTATATTCCTCACACAGTCTAAATATGTAAAAGAAGTATTGAAGACATTTAGAATGAATGACTGTAAATGAGTTGGGACACCGATGGTTATAGGTTGTAAATTGTCTAAAGAAGATGAAGCCACATCTATTGATGAAAAGGAGTACAAGTCAATGATTGGGAAATTGCACTATGTTGTTCACAACAGACAACATATAGCTCATGCAGTTGGTCTAGTTGCTAGATTTCAGAAGAATCCTAAGGAAACACATTTGATAGCAACTGAGAGGATATTTAGATATTTGAAAGGTAATTTTGACTATGGATTATGGTATCCATATGCAGGTAACTTTGATTTGAAGGTGTATACAGATGCAGACTGGGTAGGTAATGTTGATGATAGGAAAAGCACAACCGGTGGAGCATTATTTTCTAGAGGAAGACTTGTTTCTTCGAGTAGCAAGAAGTAGAGCTGTATATCACACTCTACTACTCAAGCTGAGTATGTTGCACCTTATATGAATTGTACTCATGCTATTTGGATGAGACACATTCGGGAAGGATTCAAGATAAAGATTACAGATCCAGTAAAGATCTTATGTGTTAATATGAGTGCCATAAATATTTCCAAGAACCCTGTTTTGCATGTAGGAACCAAGCATATTGAATTGAAGTATCATTTCTTGAGAGAAAAAGTGTAGAGTAAAGATGTGTTATTGGAGCATGTTTCTATCAAAGAGAAGTTTGCAAATATCTTTACTAAACCTCTACCTAAGACTACTTTTGAGTATCTTAGAAGATAGTTAGGGGTTGTACCCATTCATGAGGTTAGTTGAGCATGTTGTAGGTTACATCAGTCCCAGAGCTACTTGCTAAATTTTATAGTAGGATTGGTGTAGAGTGTAGTTATTCCACAAGGGGAGCATCAAGTTGTAGGTTGTTGATGGTGAACAGTGAATTTTGACATTGCATGTTTTACATTCACTTTGGCATTGTTGTCAAATGGGGAGAATAACTATGCGATTATGGGGAAGAATAATTGTATGACTGACAGAGAGAAGGTCTATAGCCAGCTACCAGCTGAAGACAAGGAGAATACATGGTAAAATGTAAAGGAGGATTCCTATTCACAATGATAGCAATCAAGGGTAGTGATACTTGTATTGCCATCAATACCAAAGGGGGAGATTGTCGGCATTTGCATGAAGATTGCATTGATGAAATGTTATGTTGTCATTGATGTCAATTAACTGGTAATGATATTATTGTAATATTGTTTTGTAACTAGAAGGAAGAGCTAGTGATGGGAACTGCAACAAGTAGGTGAGTTTGTGGAGGAAATCGATATTGCTAAGAAATGGAGAGTTGAACTAGTAAACCCTACCTGTTGATATGATAAACCTTAACCGATGAAGTTTGGTGAATCAATTGTATTGGTTTACAAGCTGATGATGAGCGGTAATGATTATGACATGTATGCATGTTGTATGAGAAGAGTTTCAAATGATTTTTTTGGTGTGTTAAGATAATAGTTTTTATCTTGGGAATGAGAAAGTTTATTGCATGTAATTTAAACCACGTGATGAGGTATAGTGTTCGATGAAGTGGTGATCAAGGAGCAGTCGAGGCTATCTTGAATGATGTGCAACGATTATTATGTAATACAATAGTCATACTTGAACAAATTTATTTGTAATCTCTATGAGAGAATTAGGTTTGTGATGTGTTACCAACCTATTGTTTTGTTTATAAGGTTTATGAGTTGTTTTGTTGAAGAGTTGGCAACTTGTAGTTGAGAGTGAGAGTGAGGTTGCCGAATCGGATGATGTATTTGTAGTTTGTGTAAAGACAGATAGGAACATGAAAGGGATCTGAGCAAGCAAGTGTAGTGCTATTCAAACAGAAGAGAAAACCCCTATTGTTTTCTAACAATTACAACAGTCAAACAAGCTTAGTGTTATTCAAATCCTCTAACCAGGTGATCCATTAGCTTGGATTTCAAATCCTCTATCGAGGTTCCTCCTCACAAGGTATTGCTTCTAATAGGGCATTATAGTCAATCCATTAAACAGGTGGTCCCTAACAAGATCTGTTCTTAATAAGACTTTTGTAAAGCTTTAATAGGCTTGGCTCCTAACAGGGTGAACTTTAGAAGAGTTCAAAATACTTGTGGGTATTCATCCCAACCTTGGTTTTTCCCATTTGGTTTTCCACCTCAAAAATATTGTGTCAAGTGGTGAATGTTTTTGTGGTTATGTTTATTATGGTTGAATTGCTTAATTGCTAAATCCACTTTGATATATTATGTTAACTGACAACAATCTGAAATGAGGTTTTACTTATATCAGTAAAGTATATGAATGTTTGTGAGTTTCAAGTTGTGTTATTGTTAATCTGTTATAACAGTCAACTGGTTTATCTTGTCAGTGTAGATTTTTCTTTGAGAGGTTGATTTTGAGATTAGTGAAACTTTTTATCAATTTTCCATCTATTGATTCACCCCCCTTCTCCCTAGTTAACCAGATCCTTATTCTTTCACCATACCATCATTTTCTAGGTGAAATGTATTTGGACAATCTAACATAACACATCACAGATTGCCACCAAATATGTCGGTTAGGGATACCTCATCACAACCGGTGATAACTCATCACACAATTAGTGAAACTGGTTGGAACAACGATACTGGTTAAGAGTTAACCTCTTCCAACTCATAGACCAATTGCCCACCAATTTATTCTTTGATGAACTTTGTTGAAACTCCAAGTTGGTGTCATATCAATCCTATATATACCAGTTGTCTACATATATCGGTTAGACACCCTCAAATCCATTTGAACTTAATTATACATATAATATTGGTTTTGCAATACAAAGTCTTAAGAATAATTCTGGTTTGTCTTAACTAAGATGACTATGAAAATGTGAACATATGTGTGTGTATACATGTGCCATCAATGACAACACATGAAGTCATCCATTACAATCATCATCAAGCCAACAAAGATATGTTTGGTAGTGATGAAGGCGGTGAAGAAGAAGATGAATTTGAAGTTGATCTTGAAGGACAACTTGTAAGTGCACTCGAGGATATTAGAAGAGTAAGAAAATAGTACAAGATGTATAAGAATCTTTCCACTATGGAACAAGACATATTGATTAAAAAACTTCAAGAGTTAGAGTTAACTATTGCAAATCTGAAAGCACAAGTGGATGATGTTCAAAGGATGAATGAATGATCAAAATCAGATTTGAATACTATGAAGTGTAAGTGTAAAGAATTATATTCAAAGCTAGAGGTGAAGGATAAAGAATGTTAGAAGCTAAAAGGTGAAATGGAGAATCTCAGGAAAGATCTTGAAAAGTGTTAGGATGAGATCAAGGTGAGGATCTGGTATGATGGTAGCACTGAAGCCTTGGATCAAATATTGAATAAACAAAAACACTCCAAGGATACCAGAGGATTAGGATTTGATGTTTTCAAGTGCTCCACAAGCAAGGCATTCTCCAACAAAGAAATGCAGTTTGTCTCCTCAAGTGGAAACAAAAAAGGTTAGAACTTCACTCTCAGAAATGATCCAAGAAGGAAGATAGACCTAACTACAACTGGTGAAAATATGAAGATGAAGACTGCTTCTAAAAAAAACAATAATGTTAATCCAAAAGGGAAAGGAAAGATGATAGAAGATGGACTCATCAAAAACAAGGACATAAGAAAATAGCCTAGTAGACCTCCTGCTAGTAGAAGACAAACAAATGTTGTTGCCCACAAGATAAGACAAGTGTGGAAAAGGAAGGGATCAAATGAAAGGACTGTGAAAACTGGACAGCTCAAGAACAATCTTGAGAGAGGTAGAAATGGAGAAGACAAATTGGTAAGATCACCTCATGTTTGTCAAAACAAATTTGTAAGTTATAAGCTCTCTTTCTCTGGTTATTGTCTTTCATGCAAATATTATGGTCATAGGGAAAATGAATGTAGGAGAGGGTTTGAAAGTGGTCAAGTTGCATTCTCTAGAAATATGAATGTAGTTTGTCATAGATGTCATACACAAGGACTCAAAATTTTATGTTGTAGACTCATGCATAGATATACTTTTGTCTATGATAGGAAGAGTCCATTTGATACTTCTGCAAATATAAATTCAATGCATGGGTGATATCTGATGAATAATGATGAACTACTAAGGCCCTAATCGGTACTGTGAGGGGGGCGGGGTGAATCAGTACACACACAAAAAAATTGCTTCAACACTTTGTCATATCAAAACACAGTTAACTAGTTGTCTTCACCACTGTACTTAACCATAGCTATACTGGTTAAAAAAAAAATTCAAACAGCTATACCGGTTAAAAAAAAAACTTCAGACAACATTCAATAGATCTCAAAACTACTTCACTGATATAATCATGCATGAGTTGTACCAATAATACCACAACCATTTAACAATGCATGCATGTCTAACTTAATCAAAACCACACAATCATCACATGAAAAACTCACAACCCATAACACACAGATTTTTCATGTGTAAACCCAAATGGGAAAAACCACGGTGGGGATGAATACCCACAAGCTTGTTTGTGAACTCTTTTGAAGTCCGCTCTGTTAGGATCCTAGTCCGATTAAAGACTTTACAATAAAGGTTCTATTAGGAATTGATCCTATTAGGGATCACCTGGTTAAGGGATGGCTATATACCTTGTTAAATGTTTAAACCCTATTAAGAGTTACCTCACTAGAGGATTTAAATAACTCAATAAACTTGAGCCACCTGGTTAGAGGATTTACAACAAAGCTTGTTAAAGCTACCTGGTTAAGGGATTTACCTTATGTTGAAATGGTTAGAAGACAACAAGTAAAACACTGATTTGATAATAGCACTTCTTGCTAAGGAAGATTATTTTCAATTCCTCTCTTCTGCAATCACACTTTGCAGATTCCTCACTCTAGTTTGGAAAGTATCAAATCTCCAACATGTGGACACTAACACAACTTTTTCCAACCACTGCAATAACAAAATGCATCGACCTTATGGACAACAATTGGGTCAATAGCATAAACCCTAAACCCTAAATATTTTAGGTTTACAATTACAAGTGGTCCAATCCTAACCACCAGACTCATGACATAGAATGAAACAATCTAAAATAGATCTCAAGACATTTCACATCATCCAATCTTCACCACATCTAGAAATCAGTAACCCATCACGCCGTCTTCACACACCACTAAGAAAAATACTCATTCCTGAGGTAGGTATTCAATGCATTCAATTTTCACGCGCAAGAATCACAAAGAAATCCTTCATGTACATATAGCTGATGTGGCATCTTGATCCTTATCCTTATCCCTTAACTAACTCATCACAAAACATCATCGATTGCACCACACAAGCCAAATCGCCAAACCGATAACCCTAGAGTTGAACTAAGACTACCAGCTGGTAGTCACACTTAGTGAACCCCAACACCGGTCCACTCCATCCTGGTTGACCATAACCATTTTTGATCTTCATACCAGTTCATACCAGTTCACCTACTTGAGCACTTATATCGGTTCATACCGATTTACCTGCTTGAGCACTTATTGACTTCAATGACAACATACATTATCACCGCTTCATCATATACCAACAATCTCTTCATCATATTCCAATAATCTCCCCCTTTGTAACTCATGGCAATACTCAGTATATCATTGCTCAGTATCTGCACCAAGCTAAATAACATACATCGGTTCAATAACATATATCGATTTAACTTAAAAGATCACCACCACCACCTAGACTGGTCATTGTGCACTCTGCTCAATCACTTCTCGTACCACTTATTTCATCTCCCTTTTGCATATAGACCTTCAAACATATATCTTCTCCCCCATATATCTTCTCCCCCTTTGACAACAATGCTAAAGTGGAGGCACAAGCTTCCAGTCTCCACTATGTTGCTCCCCTTATGGAGTAGCATCCTTCAACACATCAATCTTATAATATCTGACATGGTAGTACCTGATTGATGTGGACAACACATCTTTAATTTACTTCATGAAGGGGTAGAACCCCTAATTCACCTCTCAAATAGGTAAATGTAGTCTTCAGTAAGGGCTTAGTGAATATGTCTGCTAGTTGCTTCTTACTGGAAACATGTTCTAACACAACCTCTTTATTCTAAACTTTTTCTCTCAAGAAATGATACTTAAGCTCAATATGCTTGGTCCTAGCATGCAATACCGGATTTTTGGAAATATTTATTGCACTTGCATTATCACAAAACACACTCACTAGTTCAAGTATAATCACTTTGAAGCCATTCAGTTCATGCTTCATCTAGATTGCCTGAGTGCAGTTCATAAATGCTGCCACATACTCCACTTCAATTGTAGATTGGGAAATATAGCTCTGCTTCTTGCTCGTCCATGAGACTAGTCTTCCACTAAGGAAGAATGCTCCACCAGTTGTTCTCTTCCAGTCATCCACATTACCTACCCAATCTACATCAGTCAAAACTTTGAGATCAAAGTCGTAATTGTATGGATACCACAATTTATAATCAACTATCCCTTTCAAGTATCTAAGAATAATCTTTACCGCTACCAAGTGAGATTCTCTTGGACTCTTCTGAAAATGGGCCACTATGCCCACTGCATGAACAATATTCGGTTTGTTGTGCACCACATAGTGCAACTTACCAATCATTAACTGGTACTCCTCCTCATCCACCAACGCTGTATCATCCTCCTTTGTTTGTTTGCAGCCAGTCACAATCGGTGTTCCAACCGGTTTTCTCTCCTCCATGTCAAAGGTCTTCAATACCTCTTTGATATACTTGGACTAGGTAATTAAGATAACCTCTTTCATCTGCTAAATCTACAGACCAATGAAAAACTTTATCTCTCAAATTAGAGACATCTCAAACTCCTTTTTCATCTCATCTACAAATGCATGACTCATATCATCATCTCCACTAAAGATTATATCATCTACAAATACTTCACATATCAGAATCTAACCACCTTCAGATTTTAGGTAAATGTTGTTGTCCTCACTTGTTCTCTAAAATCCTATCTTCATAAGATGAGAGTGTAACCATTCATACCATGCCCTATCTTCTGACAAAGAAAACCCATCAGGTTGCTCAATATACACTTCTTCCTCTAAGATTCCACTCAAGAAGGCAGATTTCACATCCTTTTGGTATACCCTAAATCCCTTGAATGCTACAAATATAAGTAGCATTTAGACACCTTCCAGTCTAGCCACTGGGGTAAAGGTTTCTCCATAGTCTTCTCCTTCTTCCTGAGCATATCCCTTGCATACAAGTCTTGCTTTAGTCCTTACCACTATGCCTTCTTCATTCAGCTTGTTCATGTAGACCCGTTTGGTACCTATGACATTCTTGTATTCCGGTTTGGGTACCAAGGACCATGTTACATTCTTCTCTATCTGGTCCAACTCCTCTTCCATTGCCTTTATCCAGTCTTCATCGGTAAATGTCTCTCTAGTGGTCTTAGGCTCAAATTCTGAAATCATGCAAGAATTTCCTTTCACCTTTCTCCTTGTGAGTATTCCTACATCTTTGTCTCCTATGATCTGCTTGGGATCATGATGCAGTCTTACATACCTAGGAATGATCGTAGCAGGATTCCCTTGCTTTTCCTCTTCTTCTTCTGCTTCATATTTTTCTTCACCCACTGAAGCTTCTACCAGTATAGAAACACTAAGGTCTTTCTGGTGTATGTCACTTGTTTCTTTCTTAGCCGGTTCCTAGAAGTCTACAACTGGTTCATCTTCCATTTGCTTCTTGTCAGTTTCCTCAAGCTCCTTAGGGGATTCATCAACTTTGACATTGATACTCTCAACAATTTTCTGAGTCCTGTTGTTGTAGCACTTGAGAGCTTTTATTTTAGTGGAATATCCCATAAATATTTCTTCATCACACTTAGCATCAAACTTCCTCAGGTGCTCACCTCTCCTGATAGAGAATTTACTCCCAAACACTTTGAAATAACTCACATTGGGAGTTCTCTCATTCCAATACTCATAAGGGGTTTTGTCTTTACCTTTCTTAATGAGTACTCACCACTTCTTTCCAATACTTGCCACTTCTCTCCAAAATGTGTGAGCTACATTTCCTTGGATCAACATAGTTTTGGCCGCTTCAACCACAGTCTTGTTGTTTCTTTATGCTATGTCATTCTGTTGTGGTCTCCTTAGGGTAGACACTTGTCTCTTGATCCCATTCTCCTCGCAATACTTATTGAATTCATTAGAAGTGAATTCACCTCCCTGATCAGTCCGTAAACTTCTCTCATTCTGGTTCATGGTATAGACTCCAGTACTCGCCAGTTCTCTCCAAAATGTGTGAGCTACATTTCCTTGGATCAACATAGTTTTGGCCGCTTCAACCACAGTCTTGTTGTTTCTTTATGCTATGCCATTCTGTTGTGGTCTCCTTAGGGTAGACACTTGTCTCTTGATCCCATTCTCCTCGCAATACTTATTGAATTCATCAGAAGTGAATTCACCTCCCTGATCAGTCCTTAGGCATTTTATCCTTCTACCACTCTCCTTTTCCACCAATTCCCTAAAGGCTTTGAAATTTCCAAATGCCTCAGATTTGTCTTTCAAGAATGTGACCCACATCATTATTGAGAAATCAACGGTGAGAATAATGAAGTACCGATCTCTCTGAATGCTTCTGAAAAAGACTTACCTTTGAATGTTGAGGAAGACATCTTCCCAAGTTGGCATTCTCTACACAATGTATTCTCTGGTTTGTTCAGAAAAGGCAATCCTTTTACTTCCTTGATCCTACTAGCCTTTACAATATTGTCAAAATTTACATGACAAAGTCTCCTATGTCATATCCAACTGCCATCAAATTTTGCCATCGGACACTGACTAATCTTGGCATTCAACTGAAACAAGTTTCCTCTAGTCTTCTTACTAGAGGCAATAAGTTCACCACTCTTTCCAATTATTCTACAGACTCCACCTTTGAATTCCAGTATGAGTCCTTTGTCTTTCAATTGAGAAATGCTCAAAAGATTGTGCTTAAGGCCTTCCACCCAGTAGACATCATTTGCACTGCTCTTTCCATTTAGTGAAATGGATCCTTTTCCTTTCACCATGCAAGGTGCATCATTGACAAACCAGACAACACCACCATCATATTCTTCAAGAGACAAAAACTTTCTCTGGTCACCGGTCATGTGGTGAGAACACCTGCTATCAATGATCCACTCATTAGAATTGTCAATATGTGAGACAAGGGCTTTCTGGTCAGACAACTCTTCCTTGATAGCCACAAACACTATGTCCTCGTTCTCTTCATCCCCAAATTCCTCATCAGTAACACCTCCATCCACTGCAACAAGACAATTTATCCTACCTACTCCTTTATAATTCCTAAACCTCTTTGGTTTATCCTTATTGTCATTGTTAGGAAAGTTAACAGCTATATGTCTTATCTTATTGTAGGAAAAACACTTCAAAGGAAGCTTACCTCTGTATTTTCTGGTGCCTTTTGGAAGTCTCTTGGCAAGAAGAGCTTCAAACTCCATAAAAATCTCCTCATTGTCCATATCTCTACTTTGCCTGGATTCATAATTGGTATTGACCTCTTTTCCTTTCTTGGTCGATGTAGAGGAAGTGGATGCTCTAAAGGCTGACTCGATCTTATAAACACTACCATCATAGCCATTAAATTCATATGTAGTCAGCTTTGCAACAATAGATTCTAAAGATACCCTTGTTTTGTCAATAGACCTTAGCTCCTGAATAGCGGCAACCTTGATTGCATAGACCGGTAAAAGTGATCTCAGAACTTTACTGACAACAGTGGCATCATCAATTATTCCACTAGTGCTTTTGATCTCTCCAGCCACCGTCTTGATTCTTATGCCATACTGTTGAATGGTCTCTCCTTCAACTATCCAGATATCTTCAAACTTTCCTCTAAGACTTTCTTCCTTAGCCTACTTGACATGTTCATCACCGCCATAAATGGATTCTAGTTTGTCCCATTCTTTCGAATTGTCCTTATCTTGTACATCAATGAACTCTACATCGGACAAGCTGCTAATAAGGGCTTCAATGACTTGCCCATTTTCTTGTATCTCTCTTTTATGATCATCGGTCAGAGTGCCAGAGGGGATTACATAGGCATTCTCAACATAGTTCTAGTGTTGTGCACCCAAACTCTTGATATATATCTTCATCCTATCCTTCCATATTTTAAAGTTGTCCCTGCTGAACTTAGGACCTTCCCTCTTCATCATTAAAATAGGATCTTTTCCCTTAGGTAGTTAAGCTTATATCACTGAGGACCTGGATGAGTTCTCTGATACCAATTGATGAATAATGATGAACTACTAAGGTCCTAACCGGTACTGAGAGGAGGGGTGAATCAGTACACAAAAAAAAAAAAACTGCTTCAACACTTTGTCATATCAAAACATAGTTAACCGGTTGTCTTCACTACTATGCTTAACCATAGCTATATCGGTTAAACAAAAATACTTTAGATAACTATACCTGTTAACCAAAAATACTTCAGACAACATTCAATAGATCTCAAATCTTAATGACCACTTCACCAATATAATCATGCATGATTTGTACTAATAATATCATAACCATTTAACAATGCATGCATATCTAACTTAATCAAAACCACACAATCATCACATGAAAAAATCACAACAAATAACACAGATTTTTCATGTGGAAACCCAAATGGGAGAAACCATGGTGGGGATGAATACCCACAAGCCTGTTTGTGAACTCTTTTGAAGTCTGCTCTGTTAGGATCCTAGTCTAGTTTAAAGACTTTACAATAAAGGTCCTGTTAGAAACTGATCCCGTTAGGGATCACCCAGTTAAGGGATGGCTATATACCTTGTTAAAGGTTGAAACCCTATTAAGATTTACCTCGCTAGAGGATTTAAATAACTCAATAAACTTGAGCCACTTAGGTAGAGGATTTACAACAAAGCCTGTTAAAGCTACCCAATCAAGGGATTTACTTTCTATTGAAATGGTTAGAAGACAACAGGTAAAACACTGATCTAATAATAGCACTTCTTGCTAAGGGACATCCTTTTCAATTCCTCTCTTCTATAATCACACTCTACAGATTCCTCACTTTGGTTTGGCAAGTATCAAATCTCCAACAGGTGGACACAAACACAACTTTTGCCAACCAATGCAATAACAAAACTCATCAGCCTTATAGACAACAACTAGATCAATATCATAGACCCTAAACCCTAAATATTTTAGGTTTACAATTACAAGCAGTCCAATCCTAACCATCAAACTCATTACATAGAATGAAATGATCTAAAATAGATCTCAAGACATTCTGCATCGTCCAATCTTCATCGCATCTAGAAATCAGTAACCCATCACGTGCTCTTCACATACCGCTAAGAAAAATGCTCATTCTTGAGGTAGGCATTCAATGCATTCAATCTTCATGCACAAGAACCACAAAGAAATCCTTCACATGCATATAGCTGACATGGCATCCCGATCCTTATCCTTAACTAACTCATCATAAAACATCATCGGTTGCACCGCACAAGCCAAATCGCCAAACCGGTAACCCTAGAGCTAAACTGAGACTACCAACTGGTAGTCACACTTAGTGAGCCCCGACACTGATCCACTCCATCCCAATTGACCATAACCATTTTCATTTTTCATACTGGTTCACCTTCTTGAGAACTTATACCGGTTCACCTGCTTGAGCACTTATTGACATCAATGACAACATACATTATCACCACTTCATCATATGCCAACAATATCTCCTAAGGCTTAAAGAAGATGCAAGACTTTAGGGGGTGCTACATATTGATCATATCATTCACCCCCAATTTTGAAAAGGACAAATGGAAGGACAAGCTGCTGTCGTCATAAGGGAAAATATGAGATGGAAGTGTCTATAGTTAGTGCCTTAGCTACTCATCCATATATGTGAATTGGATTACTGCTACAAGTGTCAATGAATGGTTTAAATTGCAAAATGGTAGTAGTAGCATTTGACACAAGAAGATAGAGGCTAATGGTTAAAGTGTTCTGGTGTAAATATTGGTTCGGCATCCGTTGTGGCTCTTATGGCTTAGATTGATGAAATTATGTCTTAAGTGACATTGAACGGTCCTGAATGGAAAATATGTTAATCCGGTAGTCAACCTTGTGTGCATGCATCATTATGGGCCAACCGGTTTGGTAGTTGACATAATGTTGATGAGTCTTGACATTGTGGTCATGTAAGATTATATCACAAAGTTGTGATGCATATAATGGAAGTGGAAGGCCATCTGTAGATCATGTATGCTCAGCTCTAATGGTACAAGATGCAGATTGGAGCCCCAGTTTAGGACCTAACGGGAAAAGAAGACCTAAGATCTATGGCTAAGGGGGAGTTCACAAGTTTACATCCCTTGATTTTTTAACCATATGGTGGCCACATGGGAGTTCAGCCAGTTGTATAGCCCTATTGGTAGGTCTGAAACTTTGGGAAGGTACAAATTCAATTTGTTTATCTATCAAAATCACAAATCAGTTTGCTCGAGAGAATAATGGTACAAGACTAGAATGTGCTCATCAGAAATTGCCAGTGGCTTCTAGTGGGGTCAGTTCAACTTGTATTGATAGAAGTCACAATTGGACCATCGGGTGAAAGGAGCACAAGTCAGGTGTACCAGGAGAGTTGGCTGTAACAAGGGAGAAAAAGTACTCAACCGGTTGTGAACAAAAAGAGAAAGAAGTTCTCAACCTGTATGTCAAAAGAGGGAGAGTTACCTGCATAGGGGGGGAGTATACAATTAGTATCAGATTGGTATCAATGTTGGTATCAACAAATTGGTGTCAGAATAACTTCCTGCATAGCAGAGTGGGAGAAGATGTAGTTTGACCGATAGCTAAGTCAAATTCACTAACACACCTTTCACAATGGTATCAGAGGCATTCAATTGGTATCAAGTTGGTGTCTGAGCCCTCTCTCCCAAGTGTTGTTGGTTGAAGGAATGCAGAATCTTGTGGTCTACTCTACTAAAAAGAGCAGAGTATTTTGGTTGTCCACTTTGTCATTGTTGTCAAAGGGGGAGAGGAAACAAGTAGTATACCGGACACCAGTAGTATACCGAATACTACATGTGTTGACATCAATTCCAAAGGGGGATATTTTTGGCATTGTGTTATCGTTGATGTCAATCAGTATTGTTGTCATTGATTTCAACTGGCTTTGTGGTCATTAGAGTCAATTGGTATACAAGTTAGAGTCACGAGTATGTTGCCAATGCATGAAGATTGCATTAATGAAGTATAAGTATTGTCATTGATGTCAATTGTAACCAGTAATGGAGTTGTATTGCAACCGATAGTCATGCAGTAATGCAACTGATAGTTGAGCAGTGAAGAAAATAGGTATTGGTATTTCAAGCAGAGTGATCAACCGGTAACCCTAACATGTTGATATGTCAAACCTTAACCGATGGAGCTTGGTGAATCAGTTGTATTGATCTATGATCAAATGGTGATTGAAGATGATTATGCCATGTATGCATGATGCACGTGATGAGTTTCAAAGTGGTTTTGGCACATAGAGACAACTGTTTTATCTTGGGAATAAACAAATGTATACCATGAAGTGAATAACACATGATGAGTTACAAGATCCAATGCATGGTGATCCCAGAGTGGTCAAAGTTGTCTTAAACAATGTGCAGTTGATTTCTATGTAATCCAATGGTCATGTTTGAACTAATATGTTTGTAATCTCTATGAGATCTTAGGCTTTGTGATGTGTTACCGACCTATTGTATTTGCTTATAAGGTCGATGATTTGTTTTGTAAAAGTGTTGGTAATTTGGTTGAATGTTGTGGTGTGATTGATTGTCAAACCAGAAGGAGTATCTACAGAATATTTTGAAGGAAGAAAGGAGCATAAAAGGATCTGATCACATGGAGTAGTGCTATTACTAGATCAGCAAAGACCTTGTTGTTCTCTAACAATTACAACAGTTAAATCCCTTAACCAAGTAAGCTTTAATAGGCTTGGTACTTTCTAAATCCTCTAACCAGGTGATCCATTAGTTTGGATTTCAAAATCCTCTATCGAGGTTACTCCTAACAGGATATTGCCTTTAACAAGGTACTATAGTCAATCCCTTAACCGGGTGGTCCTTAATAGGATTTGTTCCTAATAGGATATTTTTGTAAAGCTTCTAACAAGGCTTGGCTTCTAACAAGGTGAACTTCAAAAGAGTTTAGAATACTTGTAGGTATTCAACCCCACTATGGTTTTTCCAATTTGGGTTTCCACATCAAAAATCATTGTGTCAAGTGGTGAATGATTTTGTGGTTATGTTTTGATATGGTTAATATGTTTACCTAGTAAAGCCACTTCGATATGTTTAGATATCCGGAAGTGATTTGAAATGTGCTATTACTAATGTTAGTAAAGTGGTTTGATATTTTGATTAAAAGGTATGTGAGATTCAGATCTATTACACTGTTATATTGGTATTCTAGTCAACCAGTAAACTTGACAGTGCAATAACAGTTTATGGTATAGTGTCTAAACTGGTTAGTTCAGTGATTGATTTATGAGTTGGGTTTAAGTTTGGTGAAAGTTGAGTTTATTTTCTATCTAGTGATTCATCCCCCCCCCTCTCAGTAGTTGACTGAATCCTTATTGATTCATCATATCATCATGGTATACATGTTAGTGTTGGGGAAAAGAAACCGGTACCCAGTATATAAGTTGGTTTTAACTAGTGAGTTGACATTGGAGATAGTTGGCATTGTGGCAATGTCAACCTATGAGTTATGTGTTGGTCGTGTGTCAATGCCAACTAGTAAGCATGTGACCAATAAGAAAGAAAGGTTGATCTAATAAAAAATGTGCAATCAACTAGTATGTATTTTGATGTCATACAACAAGACTCCCACAAAATAAAGATGTTGTCACAAGATGAAGAGAAGACTAACAAAGAGTGTTCTCAACCGAGTTATATGTCTGGTTGAAGTTGTGTTTGCTAGAAAAGGGAAGTCATATTGGTGAAATACTAGAAGCAAAGAGCACAATCTAATGAAAAATGGTTCCCACCAATTATTGGCCAACAGGTGACAAGGATCCACTCCCATTAGGTGTTTGGAAGATTGAGTGAAATGGTCTATCTACTCCTACTGATGGTTGAAGGCTTATATCAGATGACCCAAATAGAGCATGAGGAAGCCTCCTATATATGAAATTAGAGATATGTACTAGATCAACAAGAGAAGGCATGATGAGATGCCAGGATAGAAGAGGAAGAGTAAGTTGTGATGAGTTTGTCAGTTTGACAAATGAGTGGAAATGAGAACCTGGCTGATGAAGGAGAAGGAAAGGTTTTGCATCTGCAAACATGGACCTACTCTAGATTGCTATTATCAATAGGGATGTTGATGTCAACTGGAATGCAGATGTAGATTGGTGCATAACAATTGGAGATTGATGGAATGGAGTCATCAAGGATGTTACCATTATGCAGGTAGATGTATTATCAACCGCTAAGCAGGTCAATTGATAACTGAGAAAAGAGGCAAAGCAAAAAGCTCCTATCGGGTCGAGATGAGCATGATGACTCACTCTTGGTACATGTTGTGATTGGAAAGGTTGGTGACTGAGTTGATATGTTCCAACTGATAGAACAGATAAGAGCTAGTATGAAGGTTAACCAGTTAGTGTAACCAGTAAGGTAAGATGAACCAGTAGGTGTATATCAGTAGTGCACTAGGTTGGTGATTGAACCCGAACCGAGACAGTCTGTTAAGATGGACACCAACAAAGACACCACGTGGACTCCAGGTGTCAAACATGTTGTGGCAAGTGAACTATGTATCGTCAAGGTAGCTGGTGATTGGTAAGATATTTAATGAAGACTGTGAAAATCATGTATCAAGTATAGAGGATTGTGACTCAAAGCAGATAGAACAACACAAACTTGTGATGCAAGGATCGATGTAGGATGTCCAAGTGCAGATCGGATTTGGTGAAGGTAACCATGAGATCATTTATTGTGATTGATGAAATCTCAAGGCCAAAAAGACAGGTGACAATTTGCTAAGTTTAGGAAATGTGTATTGGAAGGAAGAAAAATAGTGGTGTTGCATGAATTGTTGCAGGTTGTCCGTCCCTGAAACTAGATTTGATTGGATTCAATACGATTTGTGGTTGGTAGAGAAAACCCCAGTGTGTCATGCTTGGATCTTTGTTTTGGCGGGAAAGAACAAGTATAAATTTGTAGATCAAAGATCAAAGTTGAGGTTGTCAGATGCAAGAGAATAAAGTGTGAGGGTGTGAGAAGAATCACTCAAAGTGTAATTTGCAGAAAATCATAGTGACTGAGTGTTGGAAAGAGAACCAGTAAGAGGGTTTAACCAGTGAGGTTAAGGCAACTAGTAAGCTGTCACATAATCTAGAAGATCATTCAACCGATAGTGTCCAAATCGGCAAGAAGGTAGTAGAGAGTGAAGCTGTGTAGAGTGAGTGTCATAGGAGTTTCGGCAAGGCAGAACCATAGCACAAGGGGAATCGGAAAGAAAGGGTGAGCAGAGAACCAACAAAGAATAGAGCAGGGTTTAGCTAGAAGAGAAGAGTTAAACCAGAAGAGAGAATTAATTGCAGGGATTACAACTCTTTTTAAACTGGGTTATTGCTATTATATTGAGTTGATAGTGTTCATTGTAATCGTTGATTTGGTGCTAAGTGCAGAGGTTGGTTCTCCTTTGGATTGGTGCCCATAAATAGCTAGGAGTTGGTGATCCTTAGGTTGGTACCCTAAATCAGTAGGGTTTGGTGCTCCTTGGGTTGGTGCCCTAAATTAGTAGGGGTTGATGCTCCTTGGGTTGCTTCCCTAAACATTGTAATAATGTTGTTTTATTGTGAGGCTGGATTGGAGCAGAAGACTCCAGTAGCATTTATCACTGAGGTTTTTCCCACATCAGGTTTTCCTCGTATGTCTGGTGTTGTGTGATGTGTTATTGTGTGTGCTTGCATTCTGATCTCTTCCCCTATCTCACTGATATATTCACTTAGTGTTTGAACTACTAACCGGTACAAATATTTAGGATTAAAAGGTTAAGAATATTGATAACCACTGATTCACCCCCCCTCAGTGGTATCTTGTGTTCTACATATCCATCACTTGAGCATCCATCATTCAATCCCCTTTTATCTTTGTTGTACAATCGTGGAGACAAACCCATATCAATCAAGAAGGGAAAATCTAAACAAGTGGAGCACAAGGGTGCATTCCTCCACTTTATCAAACCCAATCCCAAAGAGAAGGTATAATGATTATTTTATGTTTTTATACATTTGTTTAAATACTAACCATTGAATCGTGCCTTTCTAGTTTTAACCCTCTTCATTTTGGCACACTCGATGGGACCCACATCCCTTGAAACTAATCATTTTCTTGATTTTTTGTGAATTTAGCTCATAGGTTGATGCTTTAATGTCTTCACCTATACTTCGACATTTCTGCCTAGCTGTTTCGACATCTCCGCTAGGGAATGATGTCTGCATTTTGAAATTTAATTTTTTGCTTGCCTTTTTGTAGATTTTGTCCTTCAACATCTTCGCCAACATTCAATGCCTCTGTAGTGTCTTTAGACACTTCTATTTAGACCTTTAGTTTAACATTTATTTTTGTTTCAAAAGGTTAAAAATCACAAAAAACATTTTAAAAAGGATAAGAAGAACAAAAAACACAAAAAAACATTCTTTTAACGCTTGAGATAACCCTTAGCTTAGACAAACATATTTAACTCATCTTTATTGTAGAGTGATTAGTATTTTTATGTTGTTTAAAAAAGAAATTGTTGTTGCGTTTTTGCCCAAAAGTTTTGGCATGACATGGTCCCACATGTGTGAGCACATCTTGTGAAGAATGAATGTCCTAGGGAAAAGGGGGATATGTGCTCACACGTGTGAGCAACCTTGGGAAGAACAAAGTGGATTAATTAGGATAATAAGAGGATTAGATACATTCTAGAAGGATATTAGCATGCTACTGAGTGTTAGAATCAATGACAATCCCAAAGACACTGAGAGGGGGGGTGGCTCACTGTGTAATCGGTTAGCAGAATATTTAAACTTATTAAGAACTTTGTATCCCAAAACATTGTACCGGTAAATAAGAATTAATGCAACAAATAAGAATAATAAAGACAGCATAAAGAACACACCATAACATAAGATATTTAATGAGGAAACCCAATGTGGGAAAAACCTCGGTGGGATTTGTGACCCACAATATTCACTCACTAGACAATGAATAAATATTACTTACAATGAGGGGCCTCCACATGTAGGAAGGCTAGCAGCCTAGAGCTCACTGCTCAACTACAAAACAAAAGTCTCACTGATTTACAAAATGGATTATCAAAATCCAATACAATGTACTGCTTCAGATCAGCATCAACTATGCCAGGTTCAGTACCGGTTTAAGCTCGGTCTATTACCAAAACCTCATTGTCAACTATATCACCTTATCCAAAAATATCATCTAGTCTTTCTCTCACATCTCTATATATTATATCTCAAAATGACCTATAAGATCTCATACATATATATGAGTCTTTTACAATATGCCATGTCATCTTTTACAAAAGATAATTACAATATAAAACAATAAACAAAATTTTATTCCATTTCGGCTTGAGTGTCGGTATGCATTATTGTTGTTGTTGGTGAAGTGCCTGTCAATGAATGTAGAAGTCTATTGTCAGTGCTAGTAACTGCCAGTGGGTTGACAAATGATTTCCAATTGGTTGCCATCAATGACAACATCAACTATTCTGATAAGAGTGTAGAATGCCAACAATCTCCTCCTTTGGCATTGATGGAAATACTCATGAGAAAAATCCAAAAATTGTTCCAAAAACTGAAGTCCAAAAAGTTTCCAAAATGATTTGCTCCCCCTGAGCAAATTAATGAATACTAAGAGGGGGGGGTGAATTAGTATACCAAAAAACACTAAACTCAAACTTCTGAATAGTTTAGTAGATAACCGATACAACAGATTCACTAATAAACCAGCTAAGATAAATGCAAACCAAATAGCAAACAAAGAATTCACCCACAAGAGCACAATCACCATAACACAAGATGTTTTGACATGGAAACCCAAATGGGAAAAACCATGGTGAGTAGAAACTCACGAGTAACTATCCGCAGAATAGAAACCAGACCAGTTAAGGTCAGACTGATTAAGGTCATACAATGTTCTTCACCAGAATAGATCCTATTAGGAATCTAGATCTCTGTTAGGAGATAAGTCCTGTTAAAGACTACCTTGTGAGATTTCAGATTCACAGTTGTGAACCACCTTGTTAGAGGTTTTACAAAGGCTTTTCTAGGCCTACCTGGTTAAGGGTTTCAGACTTGTGAAAGATGTGAGTAATCAACAAGTGAGTGATCTAGATACTAGCACAATATGCTTGGTTAGATCCTTGATAGCTCACTGTTAATGCATTTCAGCATTACTTCAGTCTTTAATATCTCCACACTCCTACTCTTCACACAGACCTAATCTTCTCTTCTATGATCACACATATAAACCCTCATCATCATTTTTAAACCCTAGACATCATATCCTTATAAAGGAGTTTGATTTCATGTCGGTCCAATAGGATTAAATTACAAGTTCCTAGGTTCAGTGCATCTAGACACATTTGGTAACACGACACAAAATCACCATAAAAGTGTCGGTGAATGATAACTCATCACAGAAATACCGGTTGGTAACTCATCACAGATTAATACCGGTTCATACAATTTACTGATTACCGGTTGTCAAAAATGAAGACTGAAAAATGTTAACTACCGCTTTGTTCCTTCATACCGTTTGAGATTCTCAAACCGCTTGAGGTCTTCATACCACTTGAGGTCTTCAGTTAGTTTGTGACCGGTAAACATCATCTACAAAACACCAATAGTCTAAAGACTATAATACATAATAGCGGTTGGAACAAATACCGGTTGAGCATAACTCATACATCAAGAAAGTGTACACAAAGCAAGTGTGTGCCCATCAATGACAATCACAACATCATCAAAATGCCAACAATCTCCCCCTTTGGCATTGATGGCAACACTTAGGAAAATTTTGACATCTAAGTGTTATTACAACAAAAATATGCCATATGCAAAATTACTCCCCCTAAGCATATACAATACCCCTTTTGTAGAAATTACAATGTATACTACTCCCTTAAAGAGGTAACATGAAAGTATACATGAAATGGTAACATTCACCAAAATATTAAATACTACTCCCCCTTTGCCAACAATGACAAAGTACTTCAAAATAACCCCTGTTTCTCATTATCATTAAAATTGAGTAAATGTTTATGACAATAAGGAATGAAACTTGTCAAAAATAGATTTAAATTCCTGCAAAAAAATCTTCATGGCTAATGACCATGACTCAAGTAATGAGGTAGCAACCTCACTTTCAGTCTGCATATGAGATACCTATTCTTCCATGGCATCAATGGTACTCATCTCTTGAGTTACCATTAGGGCTTCCAGATTGAGAAAGCACTTTAGAAGAATTTTCAGTCTGGGTAATAAGACCAGTTGGAGCTCCAGAAAATCTCTTGACCAGTTGTTGATCTCTAATTCTATCATGGCAGACTGAAGCTGATAATGATGAACTATTTACCCATATGTAGTGAAGGAATCATATGGCATCTTGAAGTTTCTTATGTATGCCTACAAATTTGATTAGAGTTTATCTTTTTGTGTGATCACACCATCACAAAATAGATGGGATTGGCTGATTTTGCTCAACAGTAGTTTGTCCTCATCCATAGAAACACTTATATCCTTCTGTTGTTTCTGAAGTTGAGACCGGAGCTCATTTAGTTTCTTGACTAAGGCAGTGTTGAGTTCCTTTTCATGCTTCTTCTTTTCATTTGCTTCAACAACTTCTTCCAGGCATTGAACTTGGTCCTCTACAGTGGTACATAGAAGTTTCAGTTTCGATATTGAGGAATTGATACTGGGGAGGTTAGTACCGAGAATCAAACTGGTAAGAGTGTCAACCGCAGTTTGAATAACATCTTGCTCCTTCTTCCTCCTCAATGCTTCCAATCGTTCCTGAGCAAGCTTTATGATTTGAAGTAGCTCTAATTCATCTGCAGATTGGAGATCAATAGGACTGGTGATGTCAACCAATTTGGCTTGATCGTCGATTGCCTTGGAAGTCTCTGCTTGATTGGCTCTTTCTGCTTCCTTCTCCTCTGCTACTCTTTTCTTGTTCTTTCTTCTTTTGGTCCTCTTCTTGTTTCTTCTTCAGTTCTTTCTTCTTCTTATCTTCTTCCTCCTTTTTCTCCTCTTCTTTCTTCTTCTCCTCTTCTTTCCTCTTCTCCTCTTCTTGTCTCTTTCCTTCTTCTTGTTTCCTCTTGTCTTCTGCTTTCTTTTCCTCCTCCTCTTTCTTTTTATCTTCCTCTTTCTTTTTCTCTTCCTCTTTCTCCTCTTTCTCCTTATCAACCTTCTTGTCTAGTTTCTCCTTTTCTTCTTTTTCTTTATCCTATTTCTCCTTCTCTTCTTTTTCCTTATCATCCTTTTCCTTCTCTACGTCTGGAGTGACATCTTCAACATCCAATGCATCAAAATCAATAGTGTCAACCTGTTCTCTAACTCTTTCTCCTGCACCATCAAATACCTCATCTGGTTTGGCTGAGGATAGGTCAGGTTCTTGTTCAGCCTTCTTGTTGGCCTTAGACACTTGATGTAACCGGACAACAGCTTTGGCATGTAGATGAGTGTCCTTCTCCACTTCAAAGGTTCTGCCTTCTAGCAGCCTAAGTCTTCTTCTTCTCATGAAGAAGAGACCTTTATTCTTGTCCATTATCTCAAACAATTCAGAATTGGAGGCATCAGGAAAGTACTAAGCAAAGACTTTCTCTCTTATTTCCTATTCTTTCTTAATAGCAATGTGCCATTTATTGTCCAAAGAATTGTATAATGATGACCCTGCATCACCATGTCCTCCAGTAATAATCCCCATCCAACAAACATTCCCTTCGACCTATGGTCAAAACATAGAAACCCACCAATGAAACCTACTAGAACTGATGGCAGAGGAGCGTTATCCAAATCCAAAAACTCCTGCCATGGGATCTCGTACCCACAAATAGCATCATCCTGGAATATCTAGCACAGTACCTCGGTCCCACACTCCTCAATCTGCTCATAATGTAACAGTGCACCTACTACAGGAATCCATAGAATCTGGTAGCAATCCTTAGGGGTCATTGTCATCTCACTTGTAGCCAAATGAAAGGTATTCATGTCACTATGCCACCTCTTTGCCAACACTGTCAATAACACCCGGTTTATGATAAACTGAGGCATCTCTAACAAAGAGGTCAAACCGCACCTGTTAATAATATCCCTGTCTCCCTGTGTCAATCGTGGTATTAATGACCATGGTCTCGAAAATAGCTCATGCGACTATAATACTACAAGACGCTCCTGAAAAACACAACACAAGTCCAATATCAATTCCCTCATCAACACATGGATATTAAAATCAAAATCATCACAAAAACTTGAAAACTTTGAACAAATCTAAATCAAGTTTTACATCATATCAAAACATCAAATCATATCAACTTGTAATACAACTCAAGTTTCACAAACATATCAACTTGTAACACAAATCAAGTTCCATATCAGCTTGAAACACAACTCAAGTTCCATATCAACTTGTAACACAACTCAAGCTCCACAAATTCATATCCAAAAACTTGAAAAACTTTGAACAAATTTTAATCAAGTTTCGCAACATATCCAAAATCACATTAAAATCTATAAACTTGAAACATCAAAAATCAAATCAAGTTATATCAGAACTCGCATTGGACATACTATAAAACGATGACAGTAGGCACACCGATGGACAATTTGCACCTATCCTGGCAAAACTGGCCTCGACCTATCAATTTTTCCTCATTCCCAAATCATACTGTATCACAAAATTTTCCCCGATGCGCTAAACAAACCTGTCTATGCGCTGAAATCCTACTCATGCACTAACATATTCTCTCCATGCGCTACCCCATCTACCCCATGCACTAGACAAACTCTCTACCCTTTTCCTCTAATGCGCCATCCAATTTACCCTAAGCACTAAACCCATCCCATGCGCTAACCTATCTTGCATTTGCGCTATCTATCTAATCCTATGCTCTAGGTCATACCTACGCGCTATCTGACCCTACCCATGTGACCCCCTGTGCACCTTATGCACTAGGTTTACCCGATGCGCTACCCATTTTACCCACTGTGCTACCCTATGCATCTCATGTGCTAATCCATTACTATGCACTAACCTATCCCGATGCGCTACCCTAATTAAACTATGTGCTATCCTAAATATTTTGGATGCTACACTATTTGTTAAAACCCTACGCGCTATGAACTTTTTTGTATGCGCTACCCTTTTGATGTAACGCTCTAAAACGTAAAACCCACGTGGAAAATTCCAAAAAAATTATCAAAAATGACAAAATAAAAAATCAAAAAGGGGTCAAAAAGGTTGACTTACTGGTGGTCCATATGTGGCAGGCCTCCAATACCGCCTCACGTGCTCAAATCGATGGGAAGGATATGGAATAGGCATTTTGTCTTCTCTCCAATTGTCATTCTCTCCAAAGTCAAGAAGCACAAATGAGACAAAACAATGCACTTTTCCACTTTTATAGGGTGAATTAAAATTAGGGTTTGGAGATGGCTCATGTATCTACTCGCGGTCTTCGTCTAACCCTAACAAACATTATGATCCGGAGATGAATCAATTTATCGCATTCAACATAGACCAAAATTTAAAATGCTATCAAAACTATCAAATCAAATCAAATTTTCAAATTTTTGATTCATCTCCTGAGGGGGCATTATCAACATCATTTTATCAAATCTAAGGCATCGATTATCAAAAACTGGGGCATGACATATCTCAAAACAACATATAAAAAATTGATCATAATCAAATTTTGATGACACATCATTTTCTTTGAATTAACATGTGCACACACGTCACTTCAAAGAGGGGCAAAATGTAGATGTATAAAAATGACCATATTCCTAAATGAATATTTTATGTTCATTCTTTTATTTAATTAAATCTAATTTAATTAAATTACCCACATTCTTCTATTTAATTAAGTAAATTATTCAATTTATTTAGTTAAATTCACTAAAAACCCCTTTTATCATTAAATTGAATAAATCATTTTACTCAATTAAATCCTTTCTATCCACTTTTAATTAAATTTATATTTAATTAATAGTTTACTCCAAATTTAATAAATCTAATTTATCCAATTTCCCAAATTTCAACCAAATTGAAATAAAGTAATTTTATTTTAATTAAAACCTATTATCCCTCACCCACTTGCAAAATCCTACATCTCCCACTTGCATCCTAAACCCCCTTCTAGACTCTTCTAATCACTTATAAATTAGCCTAATCCATCTCCTAAATATTGTCACATCCCTAAGCAAGAGGAAGTCACTTCTCAAACCCTCAAAGTCTTCAATAACCATTAAAGGCTTTAGGTCTTTAACAACTTTCTCTTCCAAACCATTAATGGTTAACTCAACCCTCTTGCATGATTAGAGACTTTTTCTAAACTCAACCTTCATCCAACCCAAGGGTCTCATCAAGCATTCATTTCTTTGACCATGGTTATCCCCTTAACCCTTGCACAAGAGTTTATCCTATGGGAAAAGCTTTATTCAATGGATAATCCTAACCTAACCTTAACCCTTACCCCCTAAGGTAACCATGAGGTCTTCTCAAGCATTTAATGTCTCCAACCCCTTCTCTCAACCAGTCTTATGTTGACAATTGTCACCATTTCATTGGTAAGAATTGCAAACATGGATTGCCAACTTTCAAACTTGACTATTGATTAACTCTTTCAATCCTGGCCATCCATTGCTCTATTTTCACTATAAATAGAGCTCTCCATCCTCCATTTTAAGGATCCATGCAAGCTTTAGTATCCCATTTATGCTCAATTTTATCAATACACTTAGCCTCTCTTTTGCAAATAGGAAATAGTCTAAATAAGCATTTTTAGAGTATTTTCTTTATCATTATCTTAGAACATCACCTAATATAGCATGTTAGGATAGTATTTCTACTAATCTTGTCATCTTATAATCTAGTTTGTAGCATTTATAGAATCATGCATAGATAGGATGCATTCTCATGTTAAAATCAACCAAAGCATCCCTCGTTCTTACATTTGTCATCCCTAAACCACTTTTCTCAGTGATCTGAGAGCAAAGGCATTGGTTTGAGGGACCTTGTGAGATAGAGAACCATGGAACCAACCTTGGGAAGTTGAGTCATCCTTCATGATGCCATAGCTTGCACCAAGAAGTCTTGTGGGTGTGTGGATAAGTCCCTTTGAGCTTCATTTTTCACATTTTAAGTTTTATCAACCCACTTTTCCCGCATACATTTCTAGCGCCCACCGTGGGGCCCGACCCCATTAATGAAATCGGTTTTAAAAAAATACACACTTTTGCAGGTACACGGGAAACAGGAATTAGCGCGTGGAGAATATTCTTCAGCGCATCTCACTAACATTGTAGCGCATACTGTACACTGTTTAGTGTGTTGGGTTTATATTCTAGCGCGTGAAGTTCTTAGATTAGCACATCGTCTTTACTAACTTTTCCTGTAGGTCACAGTGCAGAAGAAATACAAAACAACACATCCAGAAAATAGAGCAGCCCATCCGGAAAATAGAGTAGCGCATCTGGAAAATAGAGTAGCGCATCACGGTCATCCTGTAGCGAGTATAGTCTATTCTGTAGCGCATCACAGATAGAAAATAAAAAGAAGATTGTAACTGAATTTGAATTTAGACTTGTAGAAGTCCACCAAAACCCAAATTTTTCTAAATATTTGATTGGAATTTTGCAGGACTCCGACAATTTTTTGTAGGTAGAGTTGGATTTTATTGGTAGAATTACAAATAGTTTTAGATTTTTGCTAACTTAGTTAATTTAGTTAAAATTTAGAGTCATTTTAATTCTTGTTGAATAAAATTGAACTCACCTTACTTTGGGCTGTAAAAATGAACCACAACAACAATTTTTCTTGTGTTTTCTAGGAGAAAATTTTTCAATTTGAGTTCTAAAAAGAACAAAACAAATCTCCATTTTTGCAAGCAAGGGCTAAAAAGAATCTCATCATCCTTTGGTGCTTAAAAGGATCAACTTTACATTTTTGCAAGAAAAAGGAACCTCACTTTAAAATTTTGTTCACAATCAAAGAGGGAAGTCCTTCCCCTTTTCTGGATTTCTTTTGTTGACCACCAAGATCGAAATTTTGCTTTGTTGACCAGCTTCTTTTCATAAATTAGAAAATCATTGCTTTAATGGAAATAAAAATCATTGCTTTAACGGAAATAAAAATAACACCATGTTTTCATGGAGCAACATCTCCATATAGATCTTAGTAAATCACTGACTTGAAAGTTAAAAAGAACCTTGTTTGCCTTGTCTCAAAAGTAGAAGGTATATGCTCTCCCCTTAATTGGGTGATCAAAAAGCTAGACTACTCTTACACTTTCAGTCATACAACATTTACATCCTTTAGCAGGCCTGCCTTCCTGAGGGGTTGAAAAACTCTTAAAGCCATTTGTGGCCGGTGTGAAGGGAATGACCTAAGTGGGAAACGACTTTGACGCCAAGTTTTCCAGCCCACTATAATCAAATGTGGAAAGTGATGAAAGTCCTTTTCAATGGTTGCGTGCAATGATTAGCCTTCCCTCAGTATCCTTGAGATACGTAAAGCTTGTGTTCTAAAAGTTGGGAAGCCTCTTGAGAGAATTTATCATTGATGGCCGAATAGGAAGCTTGATTATGAACCTTAGTATAGAAACCTTGAGCCGAGTTAGTAACCAGACATTTGTAAAATCATAGTGAAAGGATGGAGAAGAATCCACCGCCAAGATTGCTCACCATATATCTCCCAAGATAACTACTCAAGTGTGAAGCAATTCACTTTGAGTTAATTTCTGGCAAAAGGCAAAAAAATGAGTGCCCTCTAGGGGGTGACACGGCTATTTGAGCTAACGGAGTATCAAGACTAGTGGGTTATGCTATTACCTATGACCTTTGAATAAAGAGTCTTTTTGAAGTGTATTCTTTGTATCCAAACTTGTTGAAACATTGGGGATTTGAACACATCCTCGCAGAACATACACTTATTGTTTAGATTAGGCAAAAATGGTTATATATTTGGTGTTGTGTCTTCATTTGTTACTTTAGAAAATCATCCATTAGCATTAAAAGCTTAAGGCAAAACACTGAAATCACAGAAAATAATCTATCAGGGCAGTTTAGCATGTCGCAACCATCATTTAGTGCATCAAAGCCTATCTTTATCATGTAAAGTCTTAACAGTAGCACATCACCAAAATCCAAAAACAACAGTTGCAGTTAGCGCGTTCAGCATCAGCTTAGCACGTGGAAGTCAACTTCTAGCGTGTGGTGTATAAATAGTAGCGCGTTAGTTGCCCATATTAGCGCATGATATTTTAAACTAAATCCAAAACAAAATTTATTATCAGAAATAGTTAGTGCATAAATCGGGGCAGCGTAGCACGTAGGGTCTTTCCCTTAGCGCTTTGAGAAACTTTTGTAGCACATAGGGTCTCTGCTTTAGCGCGTGATCAAAACCAGACAAAAAGGGGGCAAAACAGAGGAAAATTTTGAAAATTTTGAAAACATTTTTGGCAACCTCCTTTCATTAGCTTGAAATTCGTCAAACCAGAATACCAAAAATAGAGTATCGAACGCTATTTCAAAAGCAAGTTTCATATCAAACAAAAGTTGTCTAAACATCTAAAACTGGTCACATGATAAACATATCTATCCTATCAAAATCAGGAGACATCATCACACATAGAAAATAGGTCCTTTTTATGACACGAATTTTATCCCAAAACACACTTGTTTAAAAAATTCAAGTTGTCAAATCAAGTTTCCATATCGGGAGACTTTTTCTATATCATTTGACGCACTTTGTGGTGAGGGGGCATCTAAACCTTCACTTGGATAAAGTAAAACTTGAGTTTCCAAAACAAGATAAACTAAATCCAAAACCAACTCAAAAGGAACTATTGATCGCTTGTGCATGACTAATCCTCATATTTTGAGAAGAAATAATATTTATCATAACACTAAGTGAAAGAAACAACAACCAAGTCCTTCGAAATTTTCCAAAAGAAATAAATTTTTATACATCAATCGTCAACTATTCAAATCTCATCAAACATTTCTTCGTCACGTAAGACTCTATATCCAAAACAAACCAAATGAATTTGACAAGGAACCTTTGAAAACTAGAGCATTCTATCAAAAATCCACATTCAGCCAACTAATCAATCGTGGGGGAAGGATCAATCTTGCATTCTTTCCTTACGAGTGAATCACTTATAACTTCCCAAGGTTTCCACCACCAACCCCTAAATATTTCTAAAATGCCCACTTTAACTCGCTGTCAACGAAACAAATAAAGCGCAACAACACCTGAATCAAGCATGACTAGAAGGTTATCTAATCCATTTGAAGGTGTGCATCTAGAGGAGCCTGAAATCATGGAAGAACTCCTTCGAGAAAGTCAAGAAAGTGCTTCCTTTCAAAAACTTGTGGAAATACTCATGGAAAATGACAAAGAAAAATATCTACTCATGCTCACAAGTAAAGGTGTTAAACTTCCAGAAGATTTAGACACAAACATTTTTGGAACTGGATCTCGACGTTATGAATATCAAGAACAACAAAGAGAAGAGGAAGCCCATGACCCTGAACAAAACATACCAGAACTGAATATACCCAAGCTAAACACTCCAGAGTAAAATATACCATTCAACACACCTTTTCAACTGAGAACTAATACAAGGGAAGAGTTTCTCCCTCAGTAAAATAATGCACCTTTGATTGCTCTTACTCAACAAATGCAAGACATGCAACAAGGGATGACAGTATGGTATTCATTAAATGAAATTTGTCCTTATCTGTTTGACAGAAGATTGAACATGGTACCTTTTCCTCCAAACTCAGATGTTCCAAAAATTGACAAATACGATGGGAAAACTAATCCCCGTGATCATGTTTGAGAATTCTGCACAATGAGTCTTGAATTTTCTCACGATGACACCTATTTGATGAGGTTATTCCCAAGAAGCTTGGGAGGACAAACAATGGAATGGTTATCCAAAATCACACCTCCTATCTGATCATTCGATGAGCTAGTCAACCAATTCATAACACAATATTTCTATAACATTCAACATGCTATCACCATGCTAGATGTCTGTAAAACCAAATAGAAAAACAATGAAACATTCATGGTATTCCTTCAACGTTGGTGATGTATGGTTTCAAGATATCCTCGGGATATCCCTGAAAAAGAAAAAATGGAAATATTCATCGATAACTTGAATGGTGAGATGAGTTACAGACTCAAACTCCAATGCATACCATCTTTCACTAAATTGATTGAGAATGGCATTCAAGTAGAAGAAGCATGTGTCAAGAAGGGAACACTAAAATTCTTCAAAGAAGGAATAGGTTCATCAAACTATAACAATCAAAACAACAACAATTTGGACAAATCTAGGTTCTAGACTAGAAATAAAAACAATGGAAACGAAGGATGCACTGAATCAAATGATCCAAAATCCAAGCAACCTGTGCTCACATTATCAGGAAATCCTCAAGCTACAAAGAATCCCAAAGGTGCTAACCTAGACACTAACACTTGCGCACCGAATACCAATCAGAATCAACCCAACACCAATAATGCAAAAAACACCAACAATGCTCAAAACAATAACACAAATTGAGGGCCTAATAATAATTCATGGGGTAACACCAACAATTTTCAAAAATGCATCTACACACCATTAGGACAATCACTGGAGTCAACATTCAGAGAACTCCTGGCAAACAAAATTATCTCTTTACCAGAAATCAACAACTATGAACCACAAATCAAACCACCTTGGTGGAATGACTTGCACTTTTATGATTTTCATCGCAACAAAGGTCATCAAACAAACGATTGCATGAGACTGAAAAACATTGTTCAGGACATGATTGATAGAGGTGATTTAACAGTTGATGGTCTCAAAACAAATGGTGACCACAGAGCCTTTAAAAATCCTCTTCCAAACTACAACAAGGATGAAGCTTCAACCTCAAATCATACACGTTGACCTCGTATCAATCACATCTACAATAGCACCATCAATCATATATCAGCTATAGATAATCAAGTGAACGTCATCACAATCCGAGATAAGCATAATCATGAATCTGTCAACGTAACAACCCGAGGTCAAAAGTATGTCTTGAAGGGACATATGTCAATGACAAACACCATACCCAAAATTCAATAAGAATCTAGTCAACCAACTGCGCAAAACTCCTGCTCAAATATCCATACTAGAGTTGCTAAAACTTTTGCCAAAACACAAAGACATATTGGAACAAGCATTATTGGAAACAAACATCCCTCAAGATCTGGATGTTGACAAATTCCAAGCCATGGTTGCTCATATGATAGGGCCTCATAATCTCACCTTTTTTGAGCATGATAATATCTCATTGAAACATCCACATAATACTCCTCTCCATATTGAAGTCATAGTATATAAACACAGAGTTAAAAGAGTATTAATAGATGGAGGAGCTCAACTCAATATTTGTACCTTAAAACTTGTCCGTGCATTAGGCTTCTCTGAGGAGTCTATTGATCCATGCAAAAAGATTACTATAAAGGCATATGATGATGAAGAAAGATCCTCTAAAGGAATAGTGATGTTACCAATATAGGTAGGACTGATGTAGAAAGATACTATGTGCCAGGTATTAGATATAGACCTCACATACAATATCTTATTAGGTCGACCCTGGATACATGAAATGCAAGCCGTGCCTTCTACCTCTAGTGTGTAAAATTTACCTGCAATGGGCAAGAAATTTCTATATCAGCTGATCATAATCCATTTCAACATCTTAATGCAATGGGGGCAGCCCAAGATAGCCCGGTTCTGCATAATAGAGAAAAACAAAATCCTTTAGCACCAGATATCCAGTAGGAAAAGTCTACATCACCATCTAGAGATTTCAAGCAAAAACTAAAAATCAAAGAACACGGCATGGGAGAATACTCTTTAGAACCCATGTGTTTGGCCAACTGACCAGCATCACATAAATCTCATGGATTACCTACTGCATCAATATGTCAAGCAACTCAGCCCATCACCAAGTTTGATGACACATTTATCTAGCTGGGCACTCTAGAGCATGAAACAGAGGAGAATGACATCCTTAGTTGTTTATACAAGGATGAAGAAGAAAATAATAGAGCAACTACTATGGAGATAGTTATACCAACACACCTATATAGAAAAGGCTACTTAATCATGCAACAAATGGGATACAATGGCAAAGGACCTATTGGAAAGCATAAGGAAGGCGTCATAGAACCAATAGATCCTCATTCACAATCCAGTAGAGATAAAATGGGATTGGGTTATGAACTCAATCTACTACCAAGAAAAACACCATGCAAATATCAAAAACCTTAGTGGAAAGCAAAGAAGAATCCTGGCAAGAGGCACTATTTGAGTCAGTAGAGAAAATACGTAAAGAATGTGAACATCATGAAAGGAAACAACATCAAGTAGAGCCCATCATTCAAAAGAAGGCAGTATCTACAGAAGTACATCATGTCATAGAATCTATATCCAATAAAGCAGAATCACCTCCTAATAACCTAATTCCTCCTCAAGGAGGGACAGTATATGAACAAATATAAAGAGTAGAAGTAGGATCTAACATAGAGTCTGAGAAAACTACCAAACTTGTATCAATCATCAAAGACCTGTTCTCACCCTCCAACATACTAGTCTATAGTACAGAAAGAATCTGGGATACTATCTCTGAGACCGATTCCAATGAATATGAATGGGGCAGTTGTTCTAATATTACTGAAGATATTTGTGAAAACGACAGTCATACACCCATTTCTCAAAATGCACACAACATAGAACCTAGACCACTTGAATTTGGTCCACAAAATATCTATGATGCCAAGGAAAATGAGCAGTGTCATTATGCGCAAGTCTATACAGAATATGATACCATCAAAGACCTCGACAAAATCCTTAACTTCTTTAACATCCAATCCAATCACGAAGATACCTCCATCATGACACTTACAACAGCTGAACTTGATCCATCTAACGATTCCTTACCACTTGTCTTTCCTGACCTCATAGACTGGGATGAACCTGAAATCCATGATATACCAATTTTCCCCGATGATGAATCCATTATCCATTACTTGTGTACCATTAACCTAGAAATAGATTCTACTAGTGAACAAGGTAACGACATCTATAATCCTGGGTGTGCCAAGTCTCTCAATTGCAAAAATGAAATCAATAAAGGATCTATTGCTAAAAACCAGTCAATGGCAACAATGGATCACAAAAAAGTAAAAATCAAGGATGCATCTAAGGGTGAATACCTTTTTAAGGCACCTAAATATGGGTGACTTGACACTCTTCTAGAACATTATCATGAGCGATCACCCATATTGATTGAGCCCACTCAATCAATCAACATTGGTACTACAGAAGCGGCCAAGAATATATGTCTAGCAGAATCTCTTACAACAGAAGAAAAACTAGAATTTATAAAATTCTTCAAAGCAAAACAAATCAAGTTTGCTTGGTCATACGCAGATATGCCCGGGATCGATCCATAATTGATCATGCATCACTTATCTATGGCTCCAGGAGCTAAACCAGTTAAGCAAAAACTAAGAAAAATGAATCCCCATGTGGCACTCATGGTTAAGTCTAAGCTGAAGAAACAATTGGATGTCGGATTTATTCAACCCATAGACTATGCTAAGTGGATTTCAAACATTGTGCCAGTTTCAAAACCAAATGGCAGTATCAAAATATGCATGGATTTTAGAGATGTCAACAATGTCTGTCCAAAGGATGACTTTCCTTTGCCAAGTATTGACATAATTGTGGACCTCACAGTAGGCCATGCAATGCTATCACTTATGGATGGTTTTTCAGGCTATAACCAAATCAAGATTGCTCTAGAGGATCAAGATAAAATAATGTTCACCTATCCTTGGGGAACGTATTGTTGGAATTTTATGCCTTTTGGCTTAAAGAATGCAGGTGCCACTTATCAACGAGAAATGACAACAATCTTTCATGACATGATGCATACCTTCATGGAAGACTACGCGGATGATTTACTAGCTAAATCCTTCACTAGAGCAGAACATCTAAGCATCTTGGAAAAGATTTTTGACAGATTAGAGAAGTTCCAAGTCAGGCTCAACCCTAAGAAGTGTGTCTTCGGGGTTACATCTGGAAAGCTACTAGGCTACATAGTTTTAGCCAAAGGTATCAAAGTGGATCCAGCAAAGGTACAAGCCATTATGGAGATGCCACCACCAAAGAATATTAGTCAGCTCACGTCTCTACATGGATGACTCCAATCAATCAGGAGATTCATCACTCAACTCGAAGACAAAAGCCTACCATTCAATCATTTTCTACATAAAAATGTACCGTTTAGATGGGAAACCAAATGTGTTGAATCCTTCTATCAAATCAAGCAATATCTGATGAACCCACTAGTTCTAGTACCACCAATAGCAGGAAAGCCACTTATTCTCTACATTTCAACAATAGATGTATCATTGGGGGCACTATTAGCACAAGAAGATCAACAAGGCAAGGAATGGGCTATCTATTACATCAGCAGGACATTAAACGACTGTGAACTCAACTACACGTTTATTGAGAAAGCCTGCTTGGCTATAGTCTTGGCCTCTCAAAAATTATGACATTACATTCTAGCTCACACAATCAAGCTAGTTGTAAAGATTGATCCTCTCAAATATTTACTCAACAAAGTAGCTCTTATAGGCAGATTGGCTAAATGGGTCATGATTCTCAATGAATTTGATATCCACTACACAGAGCATCAAGCTATCAAAGGACAAGTAATAGCAGATCAACTGGCAGAAGCGTCACTACCTAGTAAGCAACCAATGGAGATCAAATTTCCAGACATAAACATTCTTGCTATCTCTACAACACAATGGACCTTATACTTGGATGGATCATTCACTCAACACGGTTCAGGTGCCGGCATTTTATTCATCTCTCCTAAAGGGAACACCATACCAAGGTCATATAGGCTTATGTTCCCATGCACAAATAATGTTTCTTAATATGAGGCATTGGTTATAGGAATCAAAATGGCCATAGACTGGAAAATAACAGAACTCAAATTCTATGGAGATTCACAACTGGTTATCAATCAAATCAATGATGACTATCAGATGAAAGATGACAAGTTACTACCCTACAAAAGAATGGTGGATGACTTCAAACAATACTTTGTGCACATCATCTTCGAGCAAATACCAAGGTTGAACAATAGAGCAGCTGATGTAATGGCTACTATCACTTCACTACTACAAATTTCAGACCAACAGAGTCGTTACAAGTTTCTGGTAGAGCAATTGTTCTCCCTAGCCTATGACCATTCTAACTCCCATGTTATCTATGCCTTGACTGGTTCTAACTCTCCATTGTATGGACCAATACATGACTATCTCAAGAATGATATCTTACCCATTGACTTATCCCAAAACCAAAAATGTAACTTTATCTGGCAAGCCGCCCGTTATACCCTCACTGCTAATACTTTGTACCGTCGAGGTCTAGATGGTACTCTTCTTCGTTGCCTTCATCTTAATGAATCTGAGTCCGCTTTACATGAGATTCACGAAGGTATCTGTGGCACACATTCAAGTGGTACTACTCTTGCTAAAAAGCTACTGAGAATGGGATATTACTGGCCGACAATGGAAAAAGACTCTTATCACTTTGCTAAGAAGTGTCCTAAGTGCCAGATCCATGGCAATCTGATACATGCACCAGCATAGGAACTACAACCATTCACAACATCCTGGCCCTTTTGTCAGTGGGGACTGGACTTGGTCAGCAACATTCATCCTTCATCTTCAAATGGACACAAGTTCATTATAATTGCAACAAAATACTTTACCAAGTGGATAGAAGTAGTCCCCATGACCACAGTGACTGGGAAACAAATTGCCTCTTTTATCCTTAATTATCTGATCTGCAAATATGGTATTCCGAGTTCCATCATCACAAATAATGGACGACCTTTCAAAAACCAAGATGTACAAGAACTATGTGAAAAATTCAAAATCCAACATTGATTCTCTACACCTTACTACCCATAGGGAATGGTCAAGTGGAAGCATCCAACAAGACAATATTGAAAATCCTAAAGAAAACAGTGAATGATGTAGGCAAAGATTGGCACATACAACTCAATCTAGCACTTTGGGCATATAGAACTAGCATCCGCACACCTACAGGAGCCACACCATACTCATTGGTATATGGATCAAAAGCTATTATACCTCTGGAGGTAGAAATCCCATCTCTCAGAGTATCTTTGAAAGGTTTAATCCTAGATGAAGAGTATCAAGTTAACTGATTGCAAGAACTTGAACTACTAGATGAAAGATGCTAGCATGCCTACCCTCATCTCAAAGCATATCAGCAACACATGTGCCAAAGCTACAACCACAAAGTCATTCCTTGAATTTTTAAAATTGGCGACCTGGTACTCAAAGAAAATCCTAAAAACCAGCAAGATCAAGAAAAGAAAGGAAAATTTGAACCTAACTGGTTAGGTCACTATGTCATCGTATCAGCCTATGGATCAGGCGCTTATCAACTAACAACTTTAGAAGGAGATGTGCTCGATGAACCAACTAATAGCATCCATCTACAGAAATACTACACTTAAGTCTAATGCATGGAAAAGTCAAAAAATCAAAACAAATCAAAAAATCAAGAAAAAGAAAATAAAAAGGTATAATAAAAGCAACTAGTGAAAACCTAGCAATAGGCGCTATTGTGAGAGAACAACTCCTCTATCTATCTCCATACCATTCTATCCATATCCTTAGCACACTATCGACTATCGCTCGACATTTTTATCATCATATCCATTCAGGACATACTTAGCATAGTCACTATCCTAATTTATCTGCATATTCCTTCACCGCATCTCACCATGGCTTGGTAATCACTGTACATATCCACATCAAGAGGCACACTTAGCTAGGGGTAACATTTTTCAAAACTTGCAACACATTCAAACCGTCAAAACCAACATCAAACTCAGAACATCACATCTAGCAAATAATACTAGCACAATCACAAAGCAAACCATTGATCATAAATTAAAATCCACAAAGAACTGATGGATGATTTTCTGAAGTATCCAATGAAGCATCTTGCATAAAGTTTTGACTATTTTGCACTTGAACTTTTTGAATTATTGGATCTTCTGAAATTTTCTCCACAATGCTTCAAAGCTAGAGAATATCAGGAGACTCCAATATTTTTTTAAGTTTTCTGTCTGTGAGGAAATCATCTGTATTGTGTAAATACTTGTCTTGAGACATGATACACAACATATCACTGAAGACATGAATCCACTTTACGCATACAAATGGTTTAATCTTGTCTGTTTATATGCAATCTGCACTTAGGTCATCCTGGTTCAATTATACCTTGACGCTTGTGCTATCTTGGAAAATCAAACACCATGTAAATTTTTCTCAAGTCATTATGGTTCAATTATACCATTATGCTTGTATGAATTTCCAACATCTCCCCAAAATCAAACAATGCTCAATGATGATACATACAAAAAGCAAATGAACATGTGGTTATACAGGGATGACAACTACCGAATGAGGATTCTCCAAAAGAATTAGTTGCATATCATTTTACAATTAGTTGCATATCATATCATACATCTCATTTTCAAGATACATCTCACAGCATATCATATCATACATCTCATTTTCAAGATACATCTCACAACATATCATATCATACATCTCATTTTCAAGATGCATCTTGCAACATCATGCATGTTCATCAAAAATCATATCATATTCATTAAAAATCACAAGCATCTATCTAAAACATTGCATCATCATAGAATAAAACACAACATCTAGAAAGCATAATCCATAACACATCACATAAGGATCAAGGAAAATTGTGTCGTCTATATATATCTCTCCAAAAATGATCAAAATACAAAATATGTCATGTCTCATGCAATACAATGATTAGAATCCAATAGAGACAACGTCTCTCATGTATGACTATCTCCTGAGGGGGATGGTCTCACCGCAGATGTCCCAACACCTGGATCTCCAGGTGGATCCTGTCTCGACGGCCCTGTCATGCCTCTACTCTCTGTCCTAGACCTAGTCTCTCGAGATCGACTCAATCTCAACTGTGTAAAACTCTGCACTCGGTGCTCCCTAGGCACCGCATCCTCATAATGTCTCTGGTAATACTCCACCTCCTTGACTCTCAAGGACAACTCTCTCATAATATCTCTCAGCGGGCCACCTACTACTACTCTCTCCAAAACCTCTGCTTGAGCCTCAGATCGACCCAACCGCTCCATCATAATATCTCGCTCTGTGGTCAGCTGTGTAATCTAACGTTGTTGCATCAACACCTATGCCTACAAATGCTGCATTGACAACTGCAGCGATCTAATTTGTGCATCCTCCACATGTGTAGGAATCCACATCTGCAGAGGTACCTATGAAGGGGTCCCCCCTATCCCTCTCCCTATCCTTAGTGCAGGTGGAGGTAAAACATCTGACCTCCTCCTCTGGGTGGTCGACGCACGTCCTCATACCCTCCAACCACTGCTATCACCTCCTCAACCTGCTCCTCCCCTCTAGCTCTGATCGCTAAACCTCCTCTCCCTCTATCCACTACCACCCGTCGTACAACTCTCTCTCCCTGTATCCCCCTATCACCACCATATCTACCCCTATATCCTCTCCCCCTAAACTCCAATCTCCCGCTCACTCCTCGTTGACCTCGACCACCTCCTCCATCACTGCCCCCCTCATCTACCTCCTCATCATCATCGAATGTTGGAATCGTCCCAACTGGATCAAATGTCTTGGCTACTACCCATGCTACAAAAGGTCCCACAAACTTGTGAGTCATCCCTGCATCCATGATCTCAGGGGTATAAACCCAAATCTGGCTGGCTAACTAAAAGAACTCCTCTACCACCATTGTGCTGTCAATCATAGGACCCCAATTTGGGACATCCTATCTCTGTCGAGCATATAGGCATGCTCCCTGTGGTATGCCCTGTTGTCGCCCATACTGCCGTAGTACCTGACTAACCAAAAATCTCTCCATAACAAAGGGCATCCGCACTATCAAATATCTGGATGCAAAGACATGCGGCATGTCCATCCCATCCTCAGCCCATACCTCACACCCTGTATATGGTTGCCTGACGACCATATCAATGTCATCCAACACTCTCCTCCAATGCTCTAGTTTGCCCAACTTGTACTGGAGAACTATCCCTCTATACGCATATGCGTAAGCATATCCAATGGTCTTGTTGCGGGGATAGACTCCCATGCCCATACCTGAAGCAATGTTACACCAGCTGATAACCTGTCGTAACCCAGGTACACAACCTCATGCAGATCCCTATATAAATGGGCCAGCATAGCTAATCCCCATGCAAAATGATGACCCTGCATCACCATGTCCTCTAGTACTAATCCCCATCCAACAGACAGTCCCTTCGACCTACGGTCGGGACATAGAAAGCCACCAATGAAACCTGCTAGAACTGATGGCAGAGGAGTGTAATCCAAATCCAAAAACTCATGCCATGGGATCTCATACCCACAAATAGCATCATCTTGGAATATCTGGCACAGTGCCTCGATCCCACCCTCCTCCGTCTGCTCATAATGTAACAATGCACCTACTACAGGAATCCACAGAATCTAGTAGCAATCCTTAGGTGTCATTGTCATCTCACCTGTAGCCAAATGAAAGGTGTTCATATCACTATGCCACCTCTCTACCAACACTGTCAATAATCCCTGGTTTACAATAAATAACAAAGAGGTCAAACCACACCTGTCAATAATATCCCTGTCTCCCTGTGTCAATCACGGTATCAATGACCATGGTCTCAGAAATCACTCACGCGACTGTACTACTACAAGACACTCCTGAAAAACACAACGCAAGTCCAATATCAGTTCCCTCATCAACACATGGATATCAAAATCAAAATCATCTCAAAAACTTGAAAACTTTGAACAAATCTAAATCAAGTTTTACATCATATCAAAATATCAAATCATATCAACTTGTAATACAACTCAAGTTTCACAAACATATCAACTTGTAACACAACTCAAGTTCCATATTAGCTTGTAACACAACTCAAGTTCCATATTAGCTTGTAACACAACTCAAGCTCCACAAATTCATATAAATCACATTCATATCCAAAAACTTGAAAAAATTTGAGCAAATTTAAATCAAGTTCCACAACATATCCAAAATCACATCAAAATCTATAAACTTGAAACATCGAAAATCAAATCAAGTTATATCAGAACTCGCATTGGACAAACTATAAAATGATGACAGCAGGCACACTGATGGACAATTTACACCTATCCTGGCAAAACTGGCCTCGACCTATCAATTTTTCCTCATTCCCAAATCATATTGTATCACAAAATTTTCCCCGATGCGCTAAAAAAACTTGTCTATGCACTGAAATCCTACTCATGCGCTAACCTATTCTCTCCATGCGCTACCCCATCTACCCCACGTGCTAGACAAACTCTCTACCCTTTTCCTCTAATGCGCCATCCAATTTACCCTAAATGCTAAACCCATCCCATGCACTAACCTATCTTGCATTTGCGCTAGGTCATACCTACGTGCTATCTGACCCTACCCATGCGACCCCCTGTGGACCTTATGTGCTAGGTTTACCTGATGCGCTACCCATTTTACCCACTGCACTACCCTGTGCACCTCATGCGCTAATCTATTACTATGCACTAACCTAGCTCAATGTGCTACCCTAATTTAACTATGCACTATCCTAAATATTCCGGATGCTACCCTATTTGTTAAAACCCTACGTGCTATGAACTTTTTTGTATGCGCTACCCTTTCGACGTGACACACTAAAACGTAAAACCTGCATGAAAAATTCCAAAAAAAGTATCAAAAATGACAAAATAAAAAATCAAAAAGGGGCCAAAAAGGTTGACTTATCGATGGTCCATGTGCGGCGGGCCTCCGATACTGCCTCACGTGCTCAAATCGATGGGAAGAATATGGAATAGGCATTTTGTCTTCTCTCCAAAGTCAACAAGCACAAATGAGACAAAACAATGCACTTTTCCCCTTTTATGGGGTGAATTGAAATTAGGGTTTGGAGATGGGTCATGTATCATGCTCACGGTCTTCGTCTAACCCTAAGAAACATTATTATCAAGAGATGAATCAATTTATCGCATTCAACATAGACCAAAATTTAAAATGCTATCAAAATTATCAAATTAAATCAAATTTCAACTTTTTGATTCATCTCCCGAGGGGGCATTATGAACATCATTTTATCAAACCTAAGGCATTGATTATAAAAAACTGGGGCATGACATATGTCAAAACAACATAAAGAAAATTGATCATAATCAAATTTTGACGACACATCATTTTCTTTGAATTAACATGTGCACACACGTCACTTCAAAGAGGGGCAAAATGTAAACGTATAAAAATGACCATATTCCTAAATGAATATTTTATGTTCATTCTTTTATTTAATTAAATTACCCACATTCTTCTATTTAATTAAGTAAATTATTCAATTTATTTAGTTAAATTCACTAAAAACCCCTTTTATCATTAAATTGAATAAATCATTTTATTCAATTAAATCCTTTCTATCCACTTTTAATTAAATTTATATTTAATTAATAGTTTACCCCAAATTGAATACATCTAATTTATCCAATTTCCCAAATTTCAACCAAATTGAAATAAAGTAATTTTATTTTAATTAAATCCTATTATCCCTCACCCACTTGCAAAATCCTACATCTCCCACTTGCATCCTAAACCCCCTTCTAGACTCTTCTAATCACTTCTAAATTAGCCTAATCCATCTCCTAAATATTGTCACATCCCTAAGCAAGAGGAAGTCACTTCTCAAACCCTCAAAGTCTTCAATAACCATTAAAGGCTTTAGGTCTCCAACAACTTTCTCTTCCAAACCATTAATGGTTAACTCAACCCTCTTGCATGATTAGAGACTTTTTCTAAACTCAACCTTCATCCAACCCAAGGGTCTCATCAAGCATTCATTGCTTTGACCATGGTTATCCCCTTAACCCTTGCACAAGAGTTTATCCTTTGGTTAAAAGCTTTATCCAATGGATAATCCTAACCTAACCTTAACACTTACCCCCTAAGGTAACCATGAGGTCTTCTCAGGCATTTAATGTCTCCAACCCCTTCTCTCAACCAGTCTTATGTTGACAATTGTCACCATTTCATTGGTGATAATTGCAAACATGGATTGCCAACTTTCAAACTTGACCATTGATTAACTTTTTCAATCATGGCCATCCATTGCCCTATTTTCACTATACATAGAGCTCTCCATCCTCCATTTTAAGGATCCATGCAAGCTTTAGTATCTCATTTATGCTTAATTTTATCAATACACTTAGCCTCTCTTTTGCAAATAGGAAATAGTCTAAATAAGCATTTTTAGAGTATTTTCTTTATCATTATCTTAGAACATCAACTAATACAGCATGTTTGGATAGTATTTCTACTAATCTTGTCATCTTATAATCTAGTTTGTAGCATTTATAGAATCATGCATAGATAGGATGCATTCTCATGTTAAAACCAACCAAAGCATCCCTCGTTCTTGTATTTGTCATCCCTAAACCACTTTGCTAAGTGATCTGAGAGCAAAGGCATTAGTTTGAGGGACCTTGTGAGATAGAGAACCTGGAACCAACCTTGGGAAGTTGAGTCATCCTTCATGACACCGTATCTTGCACCAAGAATTGATGTGGGTGTGTGGATAAGTCCCTTTGAGCTTCATTTTTCACATTTTAAGCTTTATTGACCCGCTTTTCCCACATACACTAGGTCTTCCAATTTGCAATCAATATAAGCTGAAATATCTTCATCAACGATGACTCCAGTGGGTATTTGGGATAGGGCATTAAATGATAATACAAGTGCACTAGAACTAGAGTGCGATGGAGAAGCTATGATTAAATGATAGACAAAATTTTTGAGAAATACCTTGACACTTTGAAATTTAGGGTGTTGCAATGTCGCTCACAACACACCACTTCGGTTGTTGGATTACCACTTTGATGTTCTTCACCTGATTGATTGAAAATGATCTCTGGATTTTTCTTCAAGATTTTGAATTTACTTTGAATCACTAGACGAATCGCTCTTGTCGCTCTGCACTTGAAAATTCTTTGCTTGAAAATAGATAAGTGAAAATGGCATCAAAATCCCCTTTTAAACGATCTTTCACCTACTATAATAAATGCTCCACCGCTAGGGTACAAACCCTAATTTTGCCTTTTACCACTTCAAAATCTTTAGCCAACTGACAAGTAACATATACCGATTAAGGTCTTTACTGATATAACCGGGGGTTCAAATATTTCACCAATATGCTCCCCCTAAGCTTTTCTTAAGCTCAGTTTGTTGGTTTAGAGACTTCCACACTAGGTGCAGAAACCGGTTCATCTTGTGACACTTCTTCAGGTTTCTTTTTCTATGTTTTATTCATTCCTGCTTGAACGGTTTCAACATCAATCTTCCCTTCTAGAGTGATCGGTATATTATCCGATAGGTTCTTTCTCATTCTACAGGTTCTGGCAGTGTGTCCTAGTTTGTTGCAATGATAGCATACCATTCCAGGTGTTCTCCATGGTCCATTGTTCATACTACCATTCTTCCTTCTACATGTTGCAGTAGTGTGACTGCTACCATGACAGATCAAACAGGTTTCTCTCCAACCAGTTGCCGCTTGATAGCCACCACCACCAGATTGATGGTCATAAGCATTATACCAATTTGGATTTTGGTTCACAATGGGTTCCGAGATAACTCCTTGAGTCCTTGGAGGGTATCTCCCAGTGTTGTGCAAAACAAACCTTCATTCAAATGCTCTATGCCCAAACTTGTTGCATGCATAACAGTTTCCATTGAATCTATTGGATCTAGGCTTATTGTTTAGAAAATAAGGAAAATTATTGTAGGCCTTATTTCTACACACATTAGCAGTATGTCCTTCCTTGAGACAATTAAAGAAAACAAGTTTAAAATTTTTCTTACCTTTATCATTTGATGTTGGTTGCTCTTTGATGCTACATCTTTTTTTCCAGAGGTCTCACCTTCCTCATAACTGGAGAAACCAAGTCCAATGGTATTCTTTACTAGTTTTGTTGATTCAAGCTTTTGCTCTAACTTAGTAGTACTTTGATCGAATTTGGCAAGTATCTCCTTTGTCTCAGTAAGTTATTTGGAAATAGCAGCATTAGATTCCTTCAAGGTTGCATTCTTAGAAAAAGCCATGTTTAGTTCACCTTGCATTTCTTCTTTTTTCACTTTACTCTCTTGGAGATGAGCAGTAAGGGCACTAATTTCTTGCTTCAGCTTAGACATCTCATGATCTTTGTTTTTTACCAGATCTTCAACTTTCCTTTGATTCTCAAGCTCTTGACACATTCTGATAGTCAATCCTTCCAGTTCCCTTCTCAGGTTGGCATTGGATTCATTCAATTTTTCAACTTCTTCAACTAGGTCATCCATGTCTGCTTCATCAGAAGAGCTATTTTTAGTAAGCTCCATTAGTTTCTCAGCATGCTCTCTTCTTTTTGCTAGAGAAGCTTTATACTTGACTTTGAGTTCATCATAGGCTCTCTCAGTTTGAGTGAGATGATGAGTAAGTTCCCTCACAGTGTATTCCCCCATATATCCTTCCAAGTGGTTAGACTTATAGAAAGGTTGTCTCTTATACCAATTGATGAATACTAAGAGGGGGGGTGAATTAGTATACCAAAAAACACTGAACTCAAACTTCTAAAAAGTTTAGCAGATAACCGGTACAATAGATTCACTAATAAACTAGTTAATATAAATGCAAATCAAATAGAAAACAAATCATTCACCCACAAGAGCATAATCACCATAACACAAGATGTTTTGACATGGAAACCCAAATGGGGAAAACCATAGTGAGCAGAAACTCACAAGTAACTATCTACAGAATAGAAACCAGACCAGTTAAGGTCATACAATGTTCTTCACCAGAACAGATCCTGTTAGGAATCTAGATCTCTATTAGGAGATAAGTCCTGTTAAAGACTACCTTGTGAGAGGATTTCAGATTCACAGTTGTGAACCGCCTTGTTAGAGGATTTACAAAGGCTTTGCTAGGCCTACCCGGTTAAGGGTTTCAAACTTGTGAAAGATGTGAGTAATCAACAAGTGAGTGATCTAGATACTAGCACAGTATGCTTGGTTAGATCCTTGATAGCTCACTGTTAATGCATTTCAGCATTACTTCAGTCTTCAATATCTCCACACTCCTACTCTTCACACAGACCTAATCTTCTCTTCTATGATTGCACATACAAACCCTCATCATCATTTTAAAACCCTAGACATGATGTCCTTATAAAGGAGTCCGATTTCATGTCGGTCCAATAGGATTAAATTACAAGTTCCCAGGTTCAGTGCATCTAGACACATTTGGTAACACAACACAAAATCACTGCCAAAGTGTCGATGGATGATAACTCATCATAGAAATATCGGTTGGTAACTCATCACAGAGTAATACTGGTTCATACAATTTACCGGTTACCGGTTGTCAAAAATGAAGACTGGAAAAATGTTAACTACTGCTTTGTTCCTTTGTACCACTTGAGATTCTCAAACCGCTTGAGGTCTTCATACCACTTGAGGTCTTTAGTTAGTTTGTGACAGGTAAACATCTTCTGCAAAACACCGATAGTCTAAAGACTCTAATACATAATACCGATTGGAACAAACACTGGTTGAGCATAAATCATACATCAAGAAAGTGCACACAAAGCAAGTGTGTGTCCATCAATGACAATCACAACATCATCAAAATGCTAACACAAATGATCTCCTCTGAATAAGCATTTTTCTCTCCACTACTCCCCCTTTGACATCAATGACAAAGGTTGTCAAAAATAGTCAAACGAGTGCAAAAATTTCACCTCAAAGTCTGTAACTGGTTGGTTACAATCTGAAAGATATCTGCCAAAACCAAATTCAAACTTTGCATAAACTTTTTGTTGTCATTCAAAGTTGTCTCAGTCTATTGGATCGTGTCGGTGAGATAATGCATGTGATCTTCCGGTGATCATTCTCCTTGAAGTAATGCCTTAGATATTTCTATTCTCTGAGAAATAAGATTGTCCAACTTGGGACCAAGTTTATTTTTAAGTTCTCTGGCATTAGACCTTATCCTTTCCTTTTCTTTCTCAAGTTTCTCTAATTTTTCCTCAAAATATGCTATTTCCTACTCAATAACTAAAATAAGTCTGGATGAACCAATTATGTTATCAGCTATGTCATCAATTTCTTTCTGTGTTTTACTGATCTCCTTGTCTATGTCCTCTGTTAGAAGGTGAGGTTGGCATGTTTCCCTCTATAGCTCTTTGTACTCCAAAATAGTAGAGTTCAGTGCTGGTAATAATGTATTCAGGTGTTTTGTGCACTTCTTTATGGTGTCATCAAAGAATTTTTCCTTCTCTTTTTCAACTCTCTCCTTTATTGTATTCTCATTCACTTTATCAATGGTTATTACATTGTCAACAATAAATTTGGACAGTGTGTCCAATTTACCTAAAGAATCCCTAATATGATCTATGTTACAATTTGGTGCAATCAATTTAAGAAAAGGTACAGTGTTATCAATTGCCTTGTAGGCCAATGCATTGAAATCCGTTATCTTTTTTATTGAATCAAAAAGTACCTATGTAACATTGGCAGGTCTGAATTCACTTGCTGATGTGTTGGATGTCTGACCAATTGCCTTTATTTTCTCTGTGCTTCCATTAGTTGTAACCACTTTACTTGTTTTTTCTTCTGGTGGATCAGTCTGGGTTTGCATCTCAACTTGCAAGGGTTTCTCAGACTATTTTGATGTCTCAGTGATTGTCGGTTTCTCTTCCTCAATGTGTACCTCTACCTCAGTAAGTTCAACTATCGGTATCTCAGTCTCTAGTGGCCCTATGCCAGCATCTATTCCTTCAGTAGGTTTTCCAGTATCTAATGGTTGCTCTATTTGGGTTGGGATCTCAGTCTCAAAAGTCTCTACCGGTTTCTCAGCTATGTTGTCACTGTCAACATTGTCTTCCTTAACCTCTGCACTATCCTTATCTACAACAATATTTACTTCCTAAGTATCCACATTCATGGTGAAGAGTATCTCAGATTCAGTATTTGTGTCATCATGTGTAACACCTTCAGTGTCAATAACTAGTGGATCATATGTGTGTACTGATGAAGTATCCGAAGGTGGCGGTATGTTGTCAGTAATCTTGATGTTTGGAATACCACCAACTTTTCTTTTGCCCTGTCCTTATCCTTCTCATACACTTTAAATGTCTTCTTTGGTCGGTTCATTTCCTCTTGTTTTTCCTTCTCCACAAAAATTATATCCCAGTTATTAACAGTCTCATCTGCAATCTCTTTTACTCTTCCTACCATTAAACTTACTTGCCGGTGTCCACTAGCAAAAGCAAATCGGTTAGCTTCAGAAATTAATTCATCAATTTCCTCTTTTGAATTTACAAGATGTATAGCTAGAATTTTTTCAACTTTTAGTTTATTATCTAATTCCATCACTGCAATCCTTTTTGCTTCTAATCTCCTATATAGTTCATTAGGTAAGTCATCCACAACTTCAATTAAACCTTTTTATATATGTCCAAATGTAAAATAATATTGTTCTCAATGATTTTCCTATTAGAATCAGTAAATGTGTTATACAGTTTGTGTACATTAGCCAAATTATCATCATCATTTATCTCATTCAATAAATCATTTAAAGAAGGAGTAACATGTTGTTGTTTCTTCTTTGGTGGTCCCCTTACTGCTCGTTGTTTCTTCCTCAAATTTCTTGTTCTCTTAGGTGAAGGAGAGGGTATCGGTGAAGGTTTTCTCTTCCTCCTTTCAACTCTTTTAAACTCTGTTGGTTTCCTCACTATCGGTTCTAGAAGATGTGCCAACCGGTGAAATGTGTGCCTTCGTTTGAAGTCCTTCAAGCTCACTAGCTGATATGCCACTAATGTTCATTACATTTTCCTTGATTTCCTTCACTTTCTTGGAAGAATATCTAATATATTTTTCTCTTTTCTTTCTTTGCTTCAATATTTTTACACCACTTTCAATAGTCTCGGCACTAGCAAAAACTTTTTCTGATGGTTCTCTCGGTGCATTTAGTAAAGATTTTGCATATGTCTCCAGGATGTTAAGATCTACCTCATATCCCATTTTAGTCAACCAGACAGTCCTAGGGAGTACAACTTCCATCCATGTCTCATCTTTCTTGATAACAAAACAGATCTCGTTGTTGTATTTTGGTATGCTTGATGTTGTTTACTAAGAAAGGGATATTCCACTTTGGGAATATTTTGGTATGCTTGATGTTGTATTTCAGGTTTAACAACACCATTTTCATCAAAAATTACCTTAGTAAACATTTTCATCAATTCTTCAGAACCTAGTTCTTCTATATTGCAATGTATATAAATCCTAGGGTCTTCTGCAAATGCTACACCTTTAGGAATTTTTGAAAATGCCCCTATAGAGTCATCTTGCTTGGCAATCTTGGGAATTATCTTAAATACGGACCTAGGGCATTTCACATTTTCCACAATAGTAGGGTTCGGAATAAACTCGGGAGCAGAAGAAGAAGCCATTGAAAAATAACTTTAGCTACCTGAAAATATTTTGAATGCTTGAAGAAATGACTTCACACCTTCGCCTTGAATGCCTTCGCTTTGTTTTTGCACTCTTTGCTAATTTGAATGCTCAGTGAGTTGAAAAATGAGGGAAATTGGCTGATTTATAATGATATTTCTTTCACCAACCGCATTAAATTCTTGTCGGTTAAGTGAAAACTTAACACATCTGGTGGTAAAGAAGAAATATGTCTTCTCACCATCGACCAAGGGTAATCTGCATGATTTTGAACTTCCTGCAATACCCCCAAAGGGTTACTTCTTGGTTGGATGAAGAATCTCCTATCGGTGGAGGATTACTCTGTTCTATACAGAGAAAATTTCATCAACATTCTGATCTCTCTTCCTAATCCATTGTTTTGAAAATTCTTGCTTTACCTCATCTACCTTTTCTTTGCCTTTCAAACTGGATCCTTTATTGTTTGCCGGTGAAGTCTTGCTTCTACAAAATTTGGAAATATGTCCAATTTTGTTACAAGCATAACAAGACACATTATTCCTCTAAATAGCCTTTCCATATCCTACGTTGGTTTGTGTTCTGCATTGATTAGATAAGTGTCCATATCTTCCACAAACATAGCATTTCACATTCAATCTACAATTTTCTGAATTATGACCAACTTTGTTGCATTTGAAACATTGACCCGTGGGTGCATTAATATTCTGATTGTTTCTAAATCTACATTGATTTTCTCTATGACCATATTTGTTGCAATTGAAAGATTTGCCATTAAACTTATAAGTACTAGGTTGTCTTACCTATTTGTTTTGATCTAGATTGTTCGTAGTACCAGAACATTGTCCAACTTCAATTCAGAGTCCATTAGTATCTCCATTAGGTTTCTGACTTTTTAGCATGTCATCAAGATCCTTTGAACTTTTCTTAAATTTCTCTTTGTGTTGATTTGCAGTAGACAACTCATTTTTTAGAATTTCCTTTTGTCTCCTAAGCTTGGTTTTATCATGTTGCATGTGAATCAGATCTATCTTCAACATATCATTTTCATGACTAAGTCTGAGATTTTCATTTCCAGCATCATTGAGTCTCCTAGTCAAGTCTTCTTCATTCTTCTTCTTGTCTTCAATGTCTTTACATAACCTCATAGTCATATCTTGCATTTCATTCTTCATATTACTATTTTCCTGTCCCAACTTATTTGCAAGTGCATTAAGAGTTTCTTTTTCCTCATCATCTTTCTGCATCTTCCCATGAAGTTCTTTCTTTTATTTTGTTCTATAGAAAAGTTCTCCTGAAGTCCTTTAATGAATTCCTATGTAGTCCTCTGATCATCTTCAAGTTTTATATTCTTCAATTTATTTGCATTATAATCTACAAGAGCTCCTTCCAATTGTTCTCTTAAGTTCTCCATTTGTACTGGTGTCAGAATCTTCCTCAATTTGTTAGGCTTTTGAAAATAGAGGACCAGGCTTTGATACCAATTGTTAGAATCCATGACAGTCCCAAAGACACTGAGAGGGGGGGGTGAATCAGTGTCTAACCAGTTAGTAGAATATTTAAACTTATTAAGAACTTTGTATCCCAAAACAATGTACCGGTAAATAAGAATAAATGCAGCAAATAAGAATAACAAAGACAACATACAGAACACACCATAACATAAGATATTTAACGAGGAAACCCAGTGTGGGAAAAACCTCAGTGGAATTTGTGACCCACAATATTCACTCACTGGACAATGAATAAATATTACTTACAATGAGGGGCCTGCACATGCAGGAAGGCTAGTCGCCTAGAGCTCACTGCTCAACTACAAAACAGAAGTCTCACTGACTTACAAAATGGATTACCAAAATCCAATACAATGTACTGCTTCGAATCAGCATCAACTATGCTAGGTTCAGTACCAGTTTAAGCTCAATCTATTACCAAAACCTTCACTGTCAACTATATCACCTTATCCAAAAATATCATCTAGTCTCTCTCTCTCATCTCTATATATTATATCTCAAAAATGACCTATAAGATCTCATCCATATATATGAGTCTTTTACAATATACCATGTCGGGTTTTACAAAAGATAATTACAATATAAAATAATAAACAAAAGTTTATTCCATGTCGGCTTGAGTGTCGATATCTATTATTGTCATTGCCGGTGAAGTGTTTGCCAGTGAATGTAGAAGTCTATTGCCGGTGCCGGTAACTATCGATGGGTTGACAAATGATTGCCAGTTGGTTGCCATCAATGACAACATCAACTATTCTCATAAGAGTGTAGAATGCCAATAATGAGAAATGTAGGAGAATGCGAGTGGAGAGAAAATTGGTAATTTTAGACAAAATAAAAGGTTTATTTTAGCCAAAAAGAGTGCAACTTGCATTTGTAGGATTTTGCAAGTGGGGGGATTATTCACAAATAAATAATGTTTTATTTAAATGCAAAGGGATTTTTAATCAAATGTTAATTCAATTAAAATGGAAAAGGCTGTTAATTAAATAAACACGATTCATTCAATTAAGTGGGTAAGGGGTAATTAATCAAATCTTTAATTTGATTAATAGGTCAATTAGAAGAATAGGGATATTAATTAAACCTTAGTCTAATTAATAGGTGAAAAAAATGTGATTAAATGAATAAAATCGATTTAATTAGTTGTGCATGTTTTAGGTGTCTACATTTTGCTCCTCTTTGAAGTGACGTGTGACCACATGTTGATTGAAAGAAAAACATTCGATATGTTGCCAAAAATTCTCGATATGATGTTGTCAAAATTGTCGATATGAAACCCTCAATATGAAAAATTGATTCGATATGAAAAGTTGATATGAAGCCGGTGTTGATATGAGATTGATATGGAATTGATGTCAATATGTCCCCTCGGGAGATAAATTGAGAAAAATTATGATTTTCCAGGTAGGGTCGCAATGTACGATGATTTTCAAAAAATTTGGATGATTTAATATTTTTAAAATTTTTGAATTTTTTCGATTTTTTTTTTGGAATTTTGCATTTTTTGATATTTATTTTCTGATAAATTTTATTAAAAGGAATAGTAAAAAATGGTGAAGAAATGATATGGGCATAGTGCATACATGCCCCACACGTCCAACGAGGTAGCACAATCACCTGCATCAGCATGGGCTATATAAACCTTGTAGGGCCCATTTCCACCTCATTTGTGCACTTGGCATTTGGAGAGTGGGGCTTGGAGAGGAGAGAAGAAATGAGGCCCCCCTACCACAAACATCGATTCGAGCAAGTTCGACGGTTCCAGCAGCCAGCAGAGTACAACCCACCAGTAAGTTCGAATTTCTAACCCTCTTTGTGAATTTTTTAGCTAGATTTTCATGTTTTTAGGGTAGATTTTGCAAATTTTTAATCGTACGAGTAGGTTTTTTTTTTCTTTTTAATTATTAATTTTTTTAGCACATTTGTGCCTTTTCAAAGCGCATACGTTGTATTATGTAGTGCATATGAATTTTTCCGTAGTGCATTTATTAAATTTATTAGCGCATTCATCGATTTGTCTAGCTCATACGTTGAATTGTACAATACATACATTGTAGTGCATGTGTCCACTGTTTTAGCACATTTGTAACAGTTTGAGGTTTTTTGAAAATTTTGACACATGTAAAATTTATTTTTAGGGTCGTTATGATGTTTGGCACCATGTCAATGTGTTGTTATATGTAGGTTGCATCGATATGAGTCGGGTCAATATGATTCAAATTCAATAGGGGTCACAGTGGTATAGGTTCAGATTGTTGATATGAGTTAAGCAATCGATATGTTTCAAAGGTCAATATGAGTCAAACTGATTGTTAATACGGGCCAAACTTATCGATATGGGTCAAACTTGATTATTGATATGAGTCAAACTTGTTGATATGGGTCAAAGGTTGATATGAGTCAAATTGATTGTCGATATGAGGCAAATTGATTGTCGATATGGGTCAAACTTGATTGTCAATATGGGTCAATAGGTCACTATGGATGAATTATCGAAATGGGTCTATTCTTGATATGGGTCAATTGTTGATATGGTTCGATTGTCGATATGGGTCTTGATTCGATATGGGTCAATTATCGATATGGGTCAATTGTCGATATGGGTCTTGATTCGATATGAGTCAAACTTGTCATCGATAGGATGCTTTATATGTGTCCTTGATTGACTGATTGTGATATGATATTGGATTCTGATATGTTGCTTGATTTTGATATGTTGCTTGGATTTTGATATGAGACTTTATTTTGGTATGATGCTTGATTTCAAGATGAGACTTTGATTGATTGATTGTTGATATGATGCTTTGATTGCGATATGATATTTTGGTTGATTGATTTTCAATATGATGGTTTAATTGCGATATGAGGCCTGGATTTTGATATGAGATTTTGATTTCGATATGAGAATTGATTTCCATATGATTCTTGATTTTGATATGATTCTTGATTTCGATATGATTCTTGATTTTGATCGATATGTTAAGTTGAACCCACCTAGTTGTCAAGAGTGTCTGATTTGGAGGACTTTTTGTGATATCATGATTGTTGTCACTTTGATAGGTGCCCCTTTTTAATTGAGAGTTTATTCTTGATTGCTTCGAATAGGTGAAACTGATACGATACTCATGTGTTGATATAGGTAGACCTAGGTGTTATACAACTTCAGGAGTGATACCTGAAGGCACTCTCCCTGTGCAGTCGATTGACGGATGATGATTGGGTGGTGCTCGAGGTGTGCAAATTAATTCACCTATTCATCATGCCTTCCTATCAGAAGAACATAGCATTTCTAATGGCCTTTGCAAAGTGATGGCACAATGAGCACAACACCTTTCACTTGCTAACATGAGAGATCATTGTTACTCCTGAGGATGTCTATCGGATTCTCCATATTCCGATCACTAGTGAGCTTGTAGTACATGAAATGGAGGAGACTGGAGGGACAGATGTGCTATGAGAGATTTTTGGTGATCCCCATATTGTTGGATACTTAGTGGGTTGGAAGGAGATGGTAGATAGATACGCCCCTCTTCCATCAGTTCTAGCTAGTTTGGTTGGTGGTTTCCTTCCTGATAGGAGATCACATGGATTGTCAGTTGGATGGGGCCACATTCTTTGATGAATGGTACAGGAGAGGACCCACTATGTGTGGGGTATATGTGTTTTGGCCCACTGATATCATGAGCTACATCAAATAGTATATGACAGGGATTGAGGGTCCAGTCTTGCAGCAAGGTGTACATTACTTCAGATTTGGGCTTGGGAGCATATAGCCATTGTGTGCCCCATTTTGCAAAGATATCGATCGGTTAGGTACCCTTATCTATATATGTATAGACAGGCATCTTCTCAGCCTATCATAGGGAAGATAGAGTATTGGAGGTGTGTATTAGATGACTTGGATGCAGTGGTCTGGCACCCATATTTAGATTGCAAGCCTTGACCTGAGGATGTGACAAAGGTGCCATTTTTGTTACAAAATTGATACTTGATTGGGCGGATGCCCTATCTGGCAGAGAGGTTCCTTTTGTCACAAGTATATCGATAGTTTGTTTGGCCACAATCGATGCCATAGGGGACAACCTTGTACGTGAGAGTGTACAAGGAGAGAGCAGAGTGGAGAAAACTCTTAGATTATGCCACTACCCTTGCAAAGTTATACTCTCTTCCTTTTGTTGTGTGGGATATGAGACCTATAGTGACAAATGAGACCATGCATCAGGATTATGCCCTATATATGTTGAGACATTGGTTCCCATGATTGATAGGGCCATGAGAGCCAATACCACAACTAGAGGGGGTTTTTGATGATGATGATGATGATGATTGTGGCGATGGAGAATGACAAGGGGGATGACAGGGCCAAGGTGGGGAGAGAGTAAGGAGAGGTTGAGGAGGAGATCAGGGAGTAGGCTTGATTAGAGGACATGTGGTATGAGGTGGGGATGGTGGTGGGGATGGTGGTGGAGATGGTGGTGGAGATAGGAGAGGAGGAGGAGAAGGATCTTGCGAGGTGAGGGGTAGGGGTGGTGGTTGGTGATAGATGTTAGGTTGCGGAGGCCCTATACAGGTAGAGGACATAGCAGTAGTGGGAGGAAGAGATGAGGAGGATATTTCTGAGGATGGATCCAATGAGGAGACAGAGTCAGAGGAGCTGGGTGGTGGGAGGATGGGATTGGGTAGCATGGGCTTTGATGAGGAGGAGGAGGAGGAGGAGGATCTGCAACAATTGGTAAGATGGAAGAGATTGGATATGCCCCCGCTAGCCACAGGACATGTGAGCTCTTTATAGATACTAGCAGTACAAGTCTCACAGGTGCTACAACCTCCCTCAGTTTGGATCACAGTTCCTTCACATCAGCAATAGGCACAAATAGTAATATTATAGTCCCTAGTGCAGAGACTTCAAACATAGTTAACATAGGCATAAGGACATATCACGCAGTTGCAGGCACAAGTAGCACAGTTGACTACTGAGAGAGATAAAGAGATAGAACAACGAGGCCATGCCGAGGAGACAATGCAGATATTGCAACAGGTAGCCACACAAGGGTTATAGGGGACACCATCAGGAGTCTTATTGAACAGACTGAGTGGGCTTCATATTATAGGTTTTTGTACTTTCAAGTTGTGCTTCTTGATCGACGTGCCCCTAGTTATGCTGCTAGTTCTCAGCGCGGGGGTTACCAGAGATCAGGAGATAATGAGGGTGTGATGGGTCCTAGGAGATATCCTCCTAGTGGTGGTGCAGGCACAGGCACAAGTGGCTCTAGGGATAGGCAATCAAATTCATGAGGCAACCACTCTTAGCTTCCTCCATGATGATGATGATATACCATTGATGTATTTTATTGATTATACACAGATTATTTTATGTGTGATGATTCCCTCGAGATGTACATTGTTATATTTTGATTGATCTCTTTGATATAATATACATTGATTCACTGATGGATGTTGATGTTTCTTGATTCATAGAATTTGTTATAGATGTGATATCCAGGGACTTTGGACATTTATTGTTTCACTGATGATTCGTTCTAACTTATATCTTTTCTTTTCCTTTTGATTAGCGTGGGTCACGCATGTGCATGATGATATGATACTATATATGCTTCTACATGTTTATGGATACCTTTATTTGATGAGCTATATGATATGCATCATTTTTTATTTAGATAATGCACATAATTGCCTATGTGATGTGTGTGATGATGTGATGTTATGATCTATATGTTGTGAAGGTGATTTTCTTCAGATGTTTTTGATAATGGTTCTAATGAATATGTTTTGTAGATGATATGCTTAAATGTGTTGAATGTATTCCTTTCATTGTGCTACTAAGTGCAATGCATGAATGTACATGGATGTAAATGCTTTTAACATATTTTTGTACTTTTCGTATGCTTTGATGATGTCAGTTATCATGCAAAATGTTCTTTTGATATGATATGGAAATGTTATGTAGGTGAATGCACTCTGATATGATATGACAGCGATGATGCATCTAATGTGATTTGATGAGGATATGATATGATGTGAAATATATCTTAAAAATGAGACTATAGGAGTTGTTTCTTGCCAATGAGATATAAATGTAATGCCACTAATGGACTCTTTAAAATGATATGAAAATTATAATATAAATAAATGTAATGGGAACCTTATATGAAATGAGCTATGGGAATGTAATGATACTGCAATCTAATGCAACTGTAACATGATATGATAATGCACCTAAATGCAGATTAAAATGGTAATGAAAATGATAATGATAATGCACCTAAATGCAAATTAAAATGATAATGGTGATGATAATACACCTAAATACATATTAAAATGATAATGCAATCTAAATGCAAACTTAACATGATATGGAAATGATAATTCAATCTTAATGCAACATTAAAATGATATGGAAATGATAATGCCATCTTAATTCAATCTTAACATGATAATGAAAATGATAATGCAATCTAAATGCAACCTTAACATGGTATGGAAATGATAATGCAATCTAAATGCAACCTTAACGTGGTATGGAAATGATAATGATAATGCAACTAATGCAAAGCTTAATATGCATTCTCGTTCTCAATGTTGCCATCTTTTATTTGATGAAATTAACAGTGCTTCCCTATTTTTTTTTCATCATCGAGCCTTGATTTGTTGAAAATTGAGACAAGCGTCACGGTATAATTGAAACATAACGACCTGAGCATAAATTGCATGGATTTTGATATCGCAAGATGACACAAGCATTGAGGTATAATTGAACCAAGATGACCTAAGTGTTGCGTGCATAAAACAAACAAGACTTAACCTTATTCCAATACAAATCCAAAATTTTCTCATTGATATGTTGCCTGATCACATCGTAAGACAAATTTATATAGTAGAAGGCTTCACTCCCAAATAGTAGACAAAGAAAACATCACATTCCTTCCTTTCTTCTCTAGTCTTTGAGACATCCTTGAGTCGCTTAGGAGATGTGATAAGAAATAAAAAACAACCATAAGTAAGCATGAATTCTATTTGCAATGTATTCTTATCAAATAAAACATCTTGCAAATAGATCCTTTGTTGAGTTGAAATCAGTTCAATTACTTGATATCTATCCTTGATGGTTGTGCTCTCATGTTTCCATATTTATTGTTGGTTGTTCTGATCCTTGTTGTATTACTGTGTGTTTGGTCTAATGTCTAAAACCCTCAAGGAAAAATACCCCTAGAGAGGTCAAGATTTTGCTCCTTGTTGCCAATACTACTTCGATATATATATTTACACTGATCACCAAGCCATGGTGGGATATAATTTGGATAACTGATTCAGATAATCAAGGATGGTGACTACACTAAATTGTTGGAAATTGACCCTCAATTGATTGGTTTCAATATGTTGTCATTGATGGTAACATGTTCTGACTTCATATTTTGGTTTACTAGTGTATCGACAAACACTTCACCAGCACCGACACCGGTAGGTATCTTCACTAGTTTGGAAGGAATTATTTGGTTACTGGCATTGCACGTCGACGTGGTTCACATTCAGGTTATTAGTATTGGAGGCTGACATCATTTGGGAGATCTAGCATCGGCAATTAATTTTTATATTCATGTATTTATGTTATTGAGCCAACATGTATATTCATTTTGTAATTATCTATGTAAGTCGACATAAGGCATGATGGATTGTAAAGGGTATATAGGTCAATTGATTAGATCATTTTGTAATATGTTAGGATATGAGATGTAAGGATAGGAGAATGTGATAATGCTTAGTAATGAAAATTTTATGTAAGGGGTTATTTCGCTAAAGGGTTTAGGGTTTCAGACCAAAATGGATAGAGCTTAACCAGAACTATATTCAGGCATAGAAGATGATATCATTGCAGCTCAAACATATCTCCAGATTGTATTCTGGATTTGTATGTTGTTAGTGAGGCTCCTTTATTGATTGAGCAGTGTGCTCTAGGTTGTAAGCCTTCCTACAAGTGCAGGCCCCCATATTTTGTAATATCTCTTTATATGGCTAGTGGATTGATATTATGGGTCATAAATTACACAGTGGTTTTTCCTCTTTGAGGTTTTCCATGTATAAATCTTTGTGTTATGGTATTCATTTGTATGATTGTCTTATTGGTTGCTTTACTTATTTCAATTCTATATGTATCGGTATACTAGTTGGTGAATGCATGTTTTAAGAAGGTTAAAATTGATCATTATGGTAGAACACTAATTCACCCACCCCCCGCTCTCAGTGTTCTGAATCTAGAATCCATGGGTATGATTTTGGAGAAGCAACTTGAGGTAGCACTTGAAGTTACAAGATGATTTGAATTATGCTTAGGAATTCATTCTTGTCCTACAGAAGAGGATGTCATCTGTTCAAGCTAGGAGGAAAGAACTTTTACAAAATTAGAATAAAGATGAGAAGGATGCCCTTAATGAAAGATGTCAGAAGTTGAGTCAGAAGAATATGGTCATGAGGAATGAAATGAAAGCTTTAACTATGAGAATGTCTAAGGAGATTGAGGACTGGAAGAAAAAGGAAGAAAATCTTGTTGTATCTCTGAAAAACAAATTTGAGGAATGTGGTAGGTTGGTTCATGAAAATGATATGTTGAGAACTAATTTAGTGCAATCCCAGAGTAATGAATAAGAGCTTGAAAGACAACTAATAATTCTAAGAGATGATCTGACTTCTAGATGAAAGGTGCCTCAAGGCCTTAAATCACCTCTAGATTAATCAGAATCATTTGCGGTTAAGATATAACAAGAAGGTCTTAACCCATGAGTTTGATGTCATTGACATTGTGCTCATGGAGAATCAGAGAAACTTGCAGGATCATGAAAATAAAGGCAAGTTCGAGCCTACTTGGCTTGGACCATTTGTGATCACTTCTAAGTATGGATCAGGTGCCTATTAGGTGGCTACTCTTGAAGTTGAACCCTTGGATGATCTTATGAAAATCATGCACATGAAGATATTTTTTTTTTAGTCCTTAGGGGCTCCCAGTTATTCAAAAAAAAAAAAGAATCAAGAAAAAAGGAAAAAATAAAAAATCAAAAAAATACAAATATCACAAAAGTAAAGAAAAATCAATCTGTCCATCAATGAAAACCACTTTGTGGCGTTATGGGCAAGCACCTTGGTGAAAACCTATTTCCAAGCGTTAAGGTAAATAATCTAGATCCATCATCTATCTGGATAGATTAAATATCCCCACCCTCCCGCCTAGTGGTTTTACAATTTTCATAGTGTTCGTGACTAAATTCTGGTTTCCAGCATCACCTTTCTCCCACCCACCCACCTGGTATCCATAATCCTTAAATCGAATATTATAACATCTTTGCACTTTCCTACCCTACACCCAAGGATAAGAACATCTATGCAGGATGCTCGAACCTTATGCATGGAGATGATCAATTAAAGTGTGTGAAACTAATGGACATGACTCAAGCAGTCAGATTCACTATTTCAATACGCTCTAATGTGACATGAGTCATCACATGACCTTACATACTCCTCCACATTCCACCTACTTTCCTCCAGCCAGTTGTCTCCTTCATTCTTTAATCCACACCAATGCATAAGCCATTCACTCTCACTCTTGGAACGTCTAATCTCTTAATGAATCTGCATGATGGTGACAATCCCCAGGCCTATCTTGAAGTTGATTGTCTTCTTCATCCTGCAAGAAAATTGATCCAGTGACCCTGCTCCCACTCCATTTATCCTCCTGGCATGAGATTATGAATCTTTGTCCAAGCTATGAATAAGGATCGACCTAGAAAACTGAGATTCACCCCATCACATTGATATTTATCCCATCCCATCACACTAAGCTTCCATCCCAATATACTAAGCTTTATCCTTATTTATTCACTTGAGCTTCTTCTTGACTTTTGTGTCATCCAGACACTCATCCACATGAGTTTAAACAAGTCTTTGTAGTCAGCACCATATCCACATTCAAGTGTTCATAGCACCTGCTCTATTGCCTAACCCATCCCATCAATTATTCCTGCCCATCGGGATGAATCCTTCCCCTATCCGATAGTTTATCCATCATCCTAAGTCCAACTCTTGGAAAGATATGTCAATTGGCCTTGTGCATTTTGTTTGCATTATTTTCTCTTTTTTCTTTGATTTGCATCATTTTGTCCTACGACTATACCTACCTACAACTACCAGGATCATTATATATCTTGGTTTGTTTTGGATGGGTGTATACTAGGCCATGTCTTTGTGTTATGACATGTTTTATGGTTTCTCTTGCATGAACTTGCAATCCTATATCTACATCTATATAGTGTTTACATGGTTGTGTGCAAGGGACACCTATTGTTTAAGAGTTAGTCCACGCCTTGGATTTTTCATAACATCGCGATTCCTATAATCAATGGTGTAGACTATCCTTGGTGATATCAAAACTAGGTTTGCTCTTTGCATATGCACAACAATAAATCCCTCAACCCCCATTCAATCATCTACATTTTTTACTCGGCTTTCTCATTATGCATTTTGGAGACCTCAATTTACTCATCTCCTCCTTTCTTCCACCTAGTCCTATGACATTGTAATATGGTTGGCACATTCTAAAAATCAATACATTACCATTTAGTATCATCAATAGGTACATTATGCATAGTTATTACATGCATTATTCATGTAGTTTCATAATCATTTAGTTGAATTATCATTTTATAATCATTTTGTTCATAATCAAAATCATTAAGTGCATTGTCCATTCAATTGCACTATCCATTTAGTTGCATTGTCTGATAATTGCATTTGTGTCATGCAAATTGGTACATATAATCTTGACTATCTATCTAAATGTATTTGTAATGCATGTTCATAAACACACATTTTAGGGTCATAATAAATAATGGTGTAAGTTTAATTATATCCCATTCAAACATTAACATCTCATGTAGTGTCGCATTCATTAATCACACTATTAAATATAAACAATTGAAAATAATTACATTGCATTTTTGGTGCATTAGACAAGATTTCATTCAAACACTAATATCTCACGTGAATGGTAAATCATCAAATAGTCCACCCTAAGTCACATTTTGATTTGTTATATTTATTAGTGGCTAAATAAGGGATTTCATTACATTACCTAACATATTTAGTTATCATATAGGTTCATTTCATTAATTACATTGCATGCATATAGGACAATCAATTACATCACATATCATAAGCATAAGCATTATTATCACATAAAAAACCAGAAAAATGCATATCATATAGACACATCATCCACATGCATCTTGCATCCAAAAACATATTAGCAACATCATAAATAACATATGCATACAATAAAATCATCCATCTTGCATCACAAAAGAGAGATAATATCCATCACATGCATCATCATAACATCAAATCATAATCATAATATCATCATCCATCACATCATAAAATAATAATCAAAGTCCATTAGAGTCCATAATAAAGTCCATACATGCAAATGTGCCGCCAAAAATCACATCTCATATATATCAAAAATGAATGAATGTGTTAATCATGGTGAAATGATATCTCATCCCTGAAGGATCAAAATAATCAAAATGTCACATACATCTTATGAGGGCTAACCCACACTCTTTGTCTCCTTGTCCCCACCTCCTCTACCTGCTCCCCTGGTTGATCTTGCCTTGCGTTCCCAAGGTCGCCTCATCGCCACTGACAATCTTGACTTCTCGCTATGTGTCTAGTGTGATCAAACACTCTCAGTGTATGATGTGGCTCTCTAATCGGTCAACACTACTCCATGATATAATCCCATGTAGTAGGCAGCCTCTCTATCTAGACTCTTTGCCCTTTGATTCTAGCTAGCCAAATCTGCATAAAATTGTGCAAACCCCATTGGCTCGAGTAGTTGTCGAGTCACATCTCACTCCCCCTATAGTCTAACTATGTCTGCCTCTTCTCTACTTGCTTAGGAATGGAGTGTGTCCATCTCTCTGTCCATCCTCTCCAATTCTGCCTTCATCTGGTCAATGGTTCCCCCACTCCTGGCCTCCTCTAAGAGTTGGTCTATCTCATCTATCTCCTCTCTCAGAGTTTCCACCTCTACTCGAGCTGCCTATAGACTCTTTGTTAGGTCATCCACCTCCCTAGTCAATCACCCTACCTCTGACTGTAGGCTCACTGCCCTGGCCCTCTCCATAGTTAACTACTCCTCCAGACTCCCTATCCTCCCCCATCCAGCATCCTTGTCTTGTATCTCAGCCTACAATCTAATCTCCTTCTCCCTAGCTCCATCCCTCTCCCAGAGAACCCTATCATACTTCGCCTGGGAGACCCATCCTGGCTATCCTTGTCCACCCATGGCCTGCCCACTTTCCTCATCCTCAACTTGTATATCTAGGATGTCCATAGGCTCTACATCCCCACCCTCTCCCTCTCTAGGAACCTGTCCAATCTACATTATTGCTGCATGTACCTATAATGGTACCTCATCATGAGGAACCTGTTGTCCTCCCCCCCTCTCTGACGAGGTTGTCCTCTCCCTCCCCCTCCTCCTCCTCTCCTCTAATCCCCTCCTGTTGACACCCTGTTTGGTGAATCATCCTCATCTCCCCCTATAACCTCATCAACCAATGGTCACAACTCATCTGCCTCCCAATCTCTAGGAATACTCAGTCGAACTGGCCTATGAGAATCCCACCAGTAATCATACATAATTGTTCAACTAGGATCCTCATCTGCCTGGTATCACTCATCCCAGGTGATGGTCTTTGTTGTCTCCTAGCTGATCCAAGGATCTAGTGGCCCAACTGTCTGTCCCCATGTCCCAGCCTCCCGTGTAATGCATGGGTATATCCTCTCATATCCCACGAGATCCTGCACATGCTTAAATTGTTGTAAAACCTAGTGTGGCACTTAGTGCTCGGTGACATAGACTAATTTGCCAAAAAGATAGCACTCTATCTACACCCATGTTAGCTGCCAGTCCTCCCTCCACCTCTCACAATCCATAAAAGGGCCCCAACAGAAGAATATCATCTCATCAAAAGTGCACCTCCAAAACCACAAGGCTCCCAAATAGTGATAATGCAACAACCTCTTGTATTTGTCAACATATGGGAACCGCCACCGCCTATCATGTTGACCTACTAGCCATGCTACTGTAATGTGCTCCCATGCCCAGATGTGAAGCAACGTCACTCCAGTATTGAGATTCTGATAATCCTGGTATAAACATAAATGCATGTCATGGTACAATTGTCCCAACATCACTACACCCCAATAGTAAGTCACACAATCCTCGACCATAGAATAAATGCATCTAGCCCATCCAATAGAAAACTCATGTTTGCTCAAGTTTGGCATCATCCGTCCACTAATCAATCTACAAATAAATAGTACAAGTCATGGAATGTGTCAAATCTACATAGCTCAGCCTAGGTGCATCCTAGTCCCCTCCATGTGTAAGGTTGCATACTCACACACCTATTGCAGATAGTACCCTCCACCATCTAATATGTACTTGGGGATGACATCTCGAATGGGGATCTTAAAGATCCTCCAGATGTCTAGCAATGTGATGGTGGCCTCTCCAATGGGAATTTGGAAAGTACAGGTTTCATTGTCCCACTGCTCTACCAATGCAGTCATCATGGCAGTGTGTGCTATGATCCTGGGACATCCCTCAATGAAACCTAAGCCCACCATGCTCATGATCTCCCTCTTGTCAAATTAGAGTCATCTATACAGCCTCATAGTTGGAGCCCAATGCTCTTATGACGTAAGTAGTCCCTCCTCCACCTGCATTCAACCAATCTACTTCGTTAACCTTCATAATCCATTCCACGCTATCCTACCTTACCCTATCCTAGCCTATTATAACCTATTTCCTATTCTGTGCCTTCCCTAGGGAACCTACATATCATTTGAACCCATTTTGCTTCTTTATTGATCTTCATTTTCCTCCCCTTTTCTTCGCTGGCAGAGATGTTGATTCATCTCCACCAGAGGAAACCGTGACTCATACGTTGAGCCACAAGTGAATGTTGGCAAATGCACACTCCAATGAGATATTGTAGGTGATTGAAGGTATTGTCATTGATGGCAACCTTGCAATCATGTGATATCGGTAGGCAGACACCAGCACCGGCACTGACAGACTCTACACCGGCACCGAAAAGGAAGATTACCGGCACCCTGGCCGACAACAATTTTGTGTTAATGTATTTTGAAATTAATTGTAAAATATTTTGTAAGCCGACATGGCGGATTGTAATATGACTCATATATGTATGAGATCATTGTAGATCATTTTAAAAAAAGAGGTAGGCTACAAAATATGAATAGAAGGTAGCAGACCTATTATACGAATTATTGGATAAGGGTTTATGTATGTAGCAAAGCTTAAACCGGTACTAAATCTAGCATAGCAAATGCTAGTCTGAAACAGTACAAGACATTGGATTAGTATAATCCATTTTTGTAAGTCAGTGTGACTTCTTTTGTAATTGAGCAGTGAGCTCTAGGCACTTGGCCTTCCTGCATGTGCAGGCCCCTATTGTAGCAGTAATATTCCCTTATTGGGCAGTAAGTGAATATTGTGGGTCACAAATCCCACAGAGGTTTTTCCCACACCAGGTTTCCTTGTTAAAACATTGTGTTATGGTGTGTTTTTCATGTTGTGGTTGTTATTCTTATTTGCTACATTATTTCTGGTTTACCGGTACACAAATTTAATATGCTTTTCATGTTATAAGTTAAGACATTATTATTACTAGTCAGATACTGATTCACAGCCCCCCCCCTCGATATCTTTGGGAATCCTAACAATTGGTATCAGAGCTTGGTCCTCTATTTTTAGAAGCCTAACAGCTTAAGGAAGATCTTGACACCGGTAGAGATGGAAAACTTGTGAAAGCAATCGGAAATAGCTCTTTTAGACTATGATGCAGAAAAGGTGAAGAATATCAAACTTGAGGATGATTTGAAGGCTATTGAGGATATCATTCCAGCACTTAGAGAGAATTACACTATAACAAGGAATAAAAGAAGAGAACTTTGTGAGAAGATGCAAAAAGAGGAAGATGAAAAGGAAACTCTTAATGATTTGGTAAACAAGCTAAGACAAGAAATCAGTACAACAAAGAATGAGATGCAAGATATGACTATGAGATTCTGTAAAGAAATTGAAGACAAAAAGAAGAATGAAGAAGAATTGGTTAGAAGACTAAATGATGCTGGAAATGAAAACACAAAACTCAGTCATGAAAATGATATGTTGAAGATAGATCTGATGCATACACAAAATGACAGAACTAAACTCATGAGATAGAAAGGAATCTTGGAGAATGAATTGACTATTGCAAATCAACATAAGGAGAAATTCAAGAAAATTTTAGAAGAACTTGTTGACATGCTGAAGAATCAAAAACCTATTAGGTGACACAAATGGCCTTGGCTTTGAAACTGGTGAAAGCTCTGGTACTGCAAACAATCATGATCATAGCAAACTAGTAAGACAACCTAATTCTTACAAATTCAATGGGAAATGCTTTAACTATAACAAGTATGGTCATAGAGAAAAACAGTGTAGATCTAGAAATTATCAGAACACTAATACACCCACCGGTCAATGTTCTAAATGCAACAAAGTTGGTCATAACTTAGAAAATTGCAGAATGAATGTAAGATGTTATGTTTGTGGAAGATTTGGACACTTATCTAATCAATGCAGAACACATACTAGCATAGGATATGAGAAAGCTATTCAAAAAAAAAAAGTGACTTGTTATGCTTGTAACAAAATTGGACATACTGCAAAATTTTGTAGAAGCAAGTCCCCACCGGCAAATAACAAAGGTCCTAGTTTGAAAGGTAAAGAATAAGTTGAAGAGGTAAAGCAAGAATTCTCAAAATAATGGATCAGAAAGTCAGATTAGGATGTTGAAGGGAATACCCCTCCACCGGTAGAACAGAGTATCACTCCACCAGTAGGAGACTCTTCATCTAACTGAAGGAAAATCCTTTGGGGGTTTAGCAACAAAATGAAAAATATGCTATTATTCCCTTAGTTGATGGTGAGAAGTTGAAATTACTTCTATCCCGACAGATGAGTGAAGTTGTAACTTAACCGGTGAGCATTTAATGTGGTAGTTGGAGAAAATAACATTATAAAGCAAGTGTTTTGGCTCCTTTTTCATTCACCGAGCATTCAAATCTTTGAGAGCGCAAAAATTCCCAAGCGAAGGCATTCTTAGTGAAGAAGTGAAGCAGTTCATCAAAGCATTCTTCCTAAAGGTAGATTGAGGTATTTATAATCATGGCATCTTCATCCACTCTTGAATTTATTGCAAACCCTATTTTTGTTGAAGTAATTAAGTACCCTAGACCCGTATTCAAACTGGTTTCTGAAATAGCGAAGAAAGATGATAGCATAGGTGCATTTTCTCAAATTCCTAAGGGAGTAGTATATGCTGAAGACCCTAGGATGTATATACATTGTCATATAGAGGAATAAGGTGATGATGAAATCAAAAACATGTATAGCACTATGATTTGTGATGAATCTAGAAATATCAAGCCAGAACATAAGATAGTGGAAACCCTAGGTTTTACTGAAATCCTTAGTGTCCCGGATTTTCCCAAGGATATTATAAGGATTGTGCTAAGCAGAGTTCATGGTGAATTCTTCTGGTTGGATACAATTCATAAAATCACAAAGGAAGTCGTCAAGGCAGTAACAGGGTTACCTTCCACCAGTAGCAGACCTGACAAAACAAAGAGAGTCTCAAATGACACAGTGATGGATTTAACCAGTGCAACATTCAACAAAAGGTATCTAAGGGTAAATGATGTAAAGGACATAAATGTGAGATTTATCAGTATGTTCTTAGGTTACAAAGCTACACATGCAAATAGGTTGAACTCAATTTCTAGCCTATGTATCAAAAGTGCATTTGACATGGTCAACAACAATGCAAGAATAGATGTATGTGAATGGCTCAAAGATGAATTAATAGACAATCTGGGGAAAATTAAAGGAGATAAGAAAGGAACATTCAGATTTAGAAATCTACTTGTTTGTCTGATGTTGTACATAACTAAACAAGTACCCGGTATTGGTGCAAGAGATTTTGGTTTTGAAATTCCGGTAGGAAAACAACTGTTGGATCTATTGAGCAATATGGGAGAAAACCAGGAGAAAAAATTAAATGAACACTTTCAAGCATTAAAGGCTCGAATGAAAACTAGAGTAAGACTGTCACAAGCTATTGTGGACAAGTATAAGAAAGAAATTTGTTTTGTAATAAAAAAGGATGAAATCTGGATGGAGGCAGTTGTCCCTAGAACTATTTGGGTAACTAAAATAGGCTATGAGACAGATGGCAATATTATTGAAACTTATGCAAAATCCCTCCTTGAAGCACCCAAGGAACCTACTGAGAAAGTTTTTGGAAATGCTAAAACAATAGAAAGTGGAATTCAGTCCAAGAAAAGGGTTAAGAAAGTTGAAGCAACAGTAAGAAAAGGAACCCGACAGGCTAAAGCAATTAAAGAAGATGTTTTGAAGCAAACTGGTATAAGTGAAAGTGAGTTGGAAACACTTCAACCTGAAACTCATCTTTCACCAGTTGGAACTTCTTCTGAGAGTGATATGCTAGCAGTATTTAAAAGGGTAGAAAGGAAAAGAAAACCCTCACCGGTACCCTCACCTACACCCAGGAGAACCAGACAAAAACAACAAGCAGTTAGGCCTCCGGTAAAGAAAATGACTCCAAAGAAAAAGAATGCAAAACAAAATATTACTCCATTGGACAAACTTCTTAGTGAAATTATAGAGGATGGTAAGCTGAAGAACATCAGCAAAGTATACAACACATTATCAACAGATGACAAGGAAAGCATAGAGAACAGTGTAATCTTACACTTAGATATTTATAAGAAATTTTTGATGCAAGTTGTTGATGAAATACCAAATGATCTATATAGGAGATTAGAAGCTAGAAGGTTAGCAATCGTTGAGCTAGACAAGAAAATCAAAATTGAAAAATTACTTGCAGTACATCCAGTCAACTCAACCGATGAAATAGATAAACTAATCAATGAAGCAAATCAGACAGTATTCTCCATTGCTCCACGACATGTAGCACTAATGGCAGGTAGAGTAAATGAATTCTCTAAGGAAACAGCTGATGCATGGGATATATTCTTTGTGGCAAAAGAAAAATAGGAAGAATTACTCAAACCAAAGACTATTAAAGTATATCAAAAGGACAATGATAAGGGGAAAGGTAAGGTAGGTGGTCCTCCAAGCCTTAAGATAACTAACAATGTACCCCCACCTCCTTTAGATACTCCACCGGTAGGTAACTGACAGTAAACCGACTACTAAGAGTATGGAGACTCCATTAGAGGATACAAATCCTGAGTCTGAAGTTTTGTATACTGTAAATATTGATACTCAAGAAGTAAATGTTGTGGTTGATAGAGAAACCACTGAGGACAAGAGGACTGATGTGATTACTGAGTCACCTGCTGTAGAAGTTGAGATAAGCATAGAAAAACCTACATAGACAAAGCAACCAACAAAGGATACCACTAAGAAACTGGTAGATACAACTGACACTACATCTGAGAAACTGGCAGTTGAAAGCTTAGAGAAACCTTCTAAGACACAAATAGAGAAACCAGAACAGGTACAGGTTGAGAGACAGGTTCAGACAGAAATAGCGCCACCGGCCAAAACTAAGAAGCCTAAAACTTTGTTTGTAGAAATGCAAACACAGACTGACCTACTAGAGGTCGAACCAAGAAAAGTGATTACTACAACCGGTAGTATGGATATTGTGAAGGCAGTTGGACAGACATCTTATACTTCTATGGTAGAATTCAGACCTACAAATATAATAGAGGTCATATTGGATTAAATAAAGAAGATCATAGATTACCTCATTTCTTTGAGAAAAGAAATATCTAAGGCTCTAGCTCCCGGATTGAAGACACCGGAAGAGAAAATTCACATAGTCACCGGTGCAGTGTAGAGAACTCAAAAGGCATTGAAAGACAACAAATCATTTAGTAATGGTTTAAATCTGATTTTGACAGATATTTTTCAGATTGTAACGCACCGGTTACAAGAATCCAGGCATGACTCCACTGACAGCGAATGGCAACCTTTGTCATTGATGTCAAAGGGGGAGTAGTGTGATGAGAAAAATGGTCAGAAGGATGTAGAGATTATTTGCTCAGGGGGAGCACACATTTTTGGACATAAAGTTTTTGGAAAAAAAATTTGGACTTTAGTTTTTGGATACATACTTGAATTTTTCTCATGAGTGTTGCCATAAATGCCAAAGGGGGAGATTGTTGGAAAATGCACACTCCAATGAGATATTGTAGGTCATTGAAGGTATTGTCATTGATGGCAACCTTGCAATCATGTGATACCAGCAGGCAGACACTGGCATTGGCACCGACAAATTCTACACCTACATACAGAACACTGACACCGAAAAGGAAGATTACTGACACCTTGGTCGACAGCAATTTTGTGTTAATGTATTTTGAAATTAATTGTAAAATCTTTTGTAAGCCGACATGGTGGATTGTAATATGGCTCATATATGTATGAGATCATTGTAGATCATTTTAAAAAAAGAGGTAGGATGCGAAATATGAATAGAAGGTAGTAGACCTATTATGCGAATTGTTGGATAAGGGTTTATGTCTGTAGCAGAACTTAAACCGGTACTGAATCTGGCATAGCAGATGCTAATTTGAAGTAGTACAAGACATTGGATTAGTATAATCCATTTTTGTAAGTCAGTGTGACTTCTTTTGTAATTGAGCAGTGAGCTCTAGGCACTTGGCCTTCCTACATGTGCAGGCCCCTGATGTAGCAGTAATATTCCCTTATTGGCTAGTAAGTGAATATTGTCAGTCACAAATCCCATCAAGGTTTTTCCCACACCAAGTTTCCTCTTTAAAACATTGTGTTATGGTGTGTTTTTCATGTTGTGGTTGTTATTCTTATTTGCTACATTATTTCTAGTTTACTAGTACACAGTTTTAATATGTTTTTCATGTTATAAGTTAAGAAATTATTATTACCAGTCAGATACTGATTCACCCCCCCCCCCTCTCAGTATCTTTGGGAATCCTAACAATGACATTGAATTTGTTGGAATTTCGCACTCCAATGAGAAATTGTAGGTGATTGAAGGTATTGTCATTGATGGCAACCTTACAATCCTATGGCACCGGCAGGCATCAACATCGATAGATAGTTTACCGATAGCGACAAAGATGTTTACCTGCACCCCAGCCGACAGGATTTTAATTATTGTATATTGTATTTAATTGTAATATCTTTTTGTAAGTCGACAACGAATATTGTAATAAGACTCATATATAAGTATGAGATCTTGTAGATCATTATACACAAATGGATATAGATGCGAACATGGTTAGAATATTATAGAAGTAATGTGCGAATATTAAGGCAGATTTTGGAGTAAGGTTTATGGCTATTGTATGAGCTTAAACCAGTACTAAACCTGGCATAGAAAATGTTGTTTTGTAGAAGTACATTAAATTGGATTCTCTTAATCCATTTTGTAAGTCAGTGAGACTTCCCTTTGTATCTAAGTAGTGAGCTTTAGGCAGTTGGCCTTCCTACAAGTGCCTTGTAAGTAATATCCATTCATTGGCCAATGAGTGAATATTGTGGGTCACAAATCCCACCAAGGTTTCCTCGTTAAACATCTTGTGTTATAGTGTTTTTTCTATGTTGTCTTTACTGTTCTTATTTTCTGCACTAATTCTGGTTTATCAGTACACTATTTTGGAATGCAATTTATTTAATAAATTCAAAAAATCCATTAACTGACAAGATATTGATTCACCCCACCCCCTCTTAGTATCTTTGGGAATCCTAACAATTGGTATCAGAGCCTGGTCCTCTTTTTTGAAAAGCCTAACAACTTGAGGAAGATTTTGACACTGGTACAGATGGATAACTTGAGAAAGCAATTAGAAGGATCTCTTGCAGATTATGATGCAGAAAAGTTGAAGAATATCAAACTTGAAGATGATCGAAAGGCTGCATAGGAAACCATTCAAGAACTTCAGGAGAATTATACTATTGCCCGGAATAAAAGAAGAGAACTTCATGAGAAGATGCAGAAAGATGATTATGAAAAGGAAACTATAAGTGATCTTGTAAACAAGATGAGACAAGAGAACATGACCTTAAGGAATGAGATGCAAGATATGACTATGAGAGTTTGTAAAGACACTGAAGACAGAAAGAAGAATGAAGATGACTTGACTAGGAGAATCAATGATGCTAGAAATGAAAATCTAAGACTCAGTCATGAGAATGATATGTTAAAGACATATCTGATTCACTTGAAACATGGTAAAATTGAACTCATGGGACAGAAGGATTTCTTGGAGAATGAGTTGGCTACTGCAAATCAACATAAAGAGAAATTCAAGAAAAGTTCAGAAAAACTTGATGATATGCTAAAAAGTCAGAAACCTAATGGAGACACTAATGGACTTGGCTTTGAAGTTGGTGAAAGCTCTGGTACTACAAACAATCATGATCACAGTAAATCGATAAGACAACCTAGTGCCTACAAATTTAATGGGAAATGCTTTAACTGTAACAAGTATTGTTATAGAGAAAATCAGTGTAGATATAGAAACTATCAAAACACTAATGTACCCACTAGTCAATGCTCTAAATGCAACAAAATTAGTCATAATTTAGAAAACTGTAGAATGAATGTAAGATGTTATGTTTGTGGAAGATTTGGACACTTATCTAATCAATGCAGAACACAAACTGGCATAGGATATAGAAAATATATTCAGAAAAACAATGTGACTTGTTATGCTTGTAACAAGATTGGACATATTGCAAAATTTTGTAGAAGTAAGACTTCACTGGCAAATAATAAAGGACCCAATTTGAAAGGCATAGAGAAGGTCGAAGAGGTAAAGCAAGATTTTTCAAAACAATGGACTAGGAAGACAGATCAGAATGTTGATGAGACTATTTCTTCACCGGTAGAATAGAGTATCACTCCATCGGCAGGAGATTCTTCATCTAACTGAGAAGAAATCTTTTGGGGGAATGGCAAATAATTGAAAATCATGCTAGTTTACCCTTGGTTGATGGTAAGAAGATGAATTACTTCGTTACCGGTAGATGTGTTAAGTTTCACTTAACTGATAGGCATTTATTGTGGTAGTTGAAGGAAATGACATTATAAAGCAAGTGTTTTTCACTCTTTTCATTCACCAAGAATTCAAATTTCCTAAGAGCATGAAAAACTCAAGTGAAGGCATCCACAACAAGAAGTGAAGCAAAATATTTCAAATCATTTAAACCTAAAGGTAGATTAAGGTATTTATCAATGGCTTCCTCCTCTGCACCTGAATTCATTACAAACTCTAATGTTATTGAAGTGATTAAGCGCCCTGGGCCCATATTTAAAAGCACACCCGAAGTAGCGAAGCAAGATGATACCCTAGGTGCATTCTCTAAAATACCCAAAGGAGTTACATATGCAGAAGACCCTAGAATATATATACATTATCATATTGAGGAACTTGGTGTTGATGAAATCATGAACATGTATAGGAATTTTATTTGTGATGAGAATGGAACTGTAAAACCCAAACATAAGATCATAGAAACCCTAGGTTTTGTGAAAATATTTAGTATTCCTAATTTCCCTCAGGAAGTTGTGAGGATTGTACTTAGTAGAGTTCATGGTGAATTCTTTTGGTTAGACTCTATCCATAAGATCACAAGAGAAGCAGTCAAGGCAGTGACTGGCTTACCTTCCACCGGTAGCAGGCTAGAAAAAGGTAAGAAGGTTCCTAACAACACTGTGATGACTTTAACTAGTGCAACATTTGACAATAGATCCTTGAGAGTTAATGATGTGAAAGATGACACTGTTAGATTCATTAGTATGATACTAGGATACAAAACCACACATGCAAATCGACTGAACTCAGTTTCCAGTCTATGTATCAAAAGTGCATATAATATGGTCAACAGTAATGCTAAGATAGATGTATGTGAATGGTTAAAGGATGAATTGATTGATAATCTAAAGAAAATCAAAGGAGAAAAGAAAGGTACTTTCAGATTTGGTAACATACTTGTGTGCCTATTTCTATATATTACAAAGGAAGTTCTCGGTATAGGCAGGAAAGAATTTGGTTTTGACATACCGGTAGGCAAACAACTATTGGATATCTTCACCGGTATGGGAGATGACAAGGAAAACAACATAATGGAATACTTCCAAGCATTTAAGGCAAGAATGAAAACAAGGGAAAGGCTACCTCAAAGAATTGTAGACAAATATCAAAATGAAATCTGTTTTGTGATTAAGAAGGATGAGATATGGATGGAAGGAGTTCTTCCTAGAACTATTTGGGTGACAGAAATGGGTTATGAGGCTGATGTAAACATAATTGAGACATATTCCAAAGCCCTACTTGAAGCCCATAGAGAACCAGAAGAAAAAGTTTTTGACAAGACAAAAACCATAGAAAAAGATGTGGAAACATTGAAACAAAGAAAAAGAAGAGAAAAATGTATCAAGAATTATTCAAAACAGGCCAAAGAGATCAAGGAAAACATACTGAATATCACTGGTATTAAGGAAAGTGATTTGGAAGGGTTACAACTAAAAGCTCATCTTTCACTAGTTGGAACTTCATTGAATAGTGAAATCTCAGCTGAGTTTAAGAGAGTAGAGAGGAAAAGAAAACCCTTCACCGGCACCCTCTCTTGCACCAAAGAAAACAAGAAGGAAACAGCAAGTAGTAAGGCCCCCAGCAAATAAAATGACACCAAGAAAGAAGAAGGAAAAACAGGTTATTCCTCCTTTAGATAATCTTTTGAATGAAATAACAGATGATGGAAACTTATCTAATGTTAGTAAATTGTATAATACCTTTACAAATGAAGAAAAGGAAAGTATAGAAAATAGTATCATTCTACACTTAGACATTTACAAGAAATTTTTGATAGAAGTTGTAGATGATTTACCGAGTGACTTGTATAGGAGACTTGATGCAAAAAGACTAGCTATTATGGAATTGGATAAGAAGATAAAGATAGAAAAATTACTTGCAGTTCATCCAATTAAATCAGCTGATAAAATTGATGAATTGATAAGTGAGGCAAATAGGTCAATATTTTCCAATGGTCACCGACATGTAGCTTTAATGGCTGGAAGAATGAATGAAATCTTCAAAGAGACAGTGGATAAATGGGATATATTCTTTGTGGAGAAAGAGAAGCAAGAAGAACTTAAACTACCCAAAACATTCAAGGTATATCAAAAGGACAAAGATAAAGGTAAAGGCAAGGTAGGTGGACCTCCAAGCATAAAAGTAACAGACAATTTGCCACCACCTTCTTCTGTTACTCCATCGATTGAAACTGTTGATACACCACTGGTAACTGATAATGTTGAGTTGGAATCAACACATGAGGACACCAATCCTGATTCAGAAGTTTTATACATAATGAATATTGATACAAAAGAGGTAAATATTGTGGTTGATAAGGAAACCACTAGTGAAAAGGAAGATGTGGCTACTGAGCCACCAACTAGGAATATTGCAGTGGAAACACATGTAGAGGATACAATTGAAAATATTGAAATTGGGGTTGAGACACAAACTGTTAAATCAGCTGATCCCCTGGCTTCTAGAGTGGTGAGGGATACCACTGGTGCACACACTGAAAAACCCATTGAGTTTGAGATACCTGCAATGGACAGTTTAGAGGTGCATAGTGAGAAACCGACAGTGAATACTGAGACAACATCTAAAAAACTAGCAGTAGATAGCACAGAGAAACAATCTGAGGTACACACTGAGAAATAGGAAGAGAAAAAGGTTGAGTCATAGGTTCATACAGAGATAGTGCCATCAGCAATAGCTGAGAAACCCAAGCCTTTGCTGATAGAGATGTAGACATAGATTGACCCACCAGAGGTCAATACAAGCAAAGAGGTTACTCACATAGGCAACATGGATATTGTTAGGGTAGTTGGACAATCATCTGGTTCTTCCATGACAGAATTCAGACCAACTAATGTGACAAAGGTATTATTGGATTCCATCAAGAAAATCGCAGAGTGTAATGCACTAGCATACAAGGCTATAGATGACAATATTCCAATTCTTAAGAGGATTGCACCCAAATGCAATTTGGATAATGTAAAGGATTCTATTGGTCAATTAGACACATTGTCTAAATATATCACCGACAACATATTGATAGTTGATCAGATTAATGATGAAACATTTAGTGAGAAAATGAACAAAGAAAAAGAGAAATTCTTTGATGAGACAATAAAGAAGTGCATGGGACACATTGACACCCTCTTACCGACACTAAACAAAACAATAAAGGAATTTAAAGAGTTGTAGAGAGACACATGCAAGACTGATATTTTGACAGCGGATGTAGACAAGAAAATCAGTAAAGCATAGAAAGAAAGAAATGGCATTGTTGATAATCTCATCAGTTCATCAGAACCCTTATCGGTTATAGAACATAAAATAGCAGGTTTTGAGAAGAAAATTGAAAAATTTGAAAAAGAGAAAGAGAGATTAAAATTCAAGGCTAAAGAGCTTAAATGCAGACTTGGTCTGAGACTTAACATCCTCATCTCTTTGAGAAAGGAGATCTCAGAGGTACTTGTTCTAGGACTAAAGACGCTGGAAGAGAAAATGCACACTCTCACCAATACAATTCAAAGGATTGAAGCAACATTGAAGGATAGTGAAAAGTTCACTAAGAGCCTGAACTTTGTATTGGAAAATCTATTTTAGATTGTAACCAACCAGTTATAGGGTTCCAGCTAAGAACTACACTTAGTTGACATTTTTGACAGCCTTTGTCATTGATGCCAAAGGGGGATTAGTAGGACTGAGAAAAATGATGGACAAAAGAGATCATCTGCTCAGGGGGAGCACACAGTTTTGGTAAGATTTTTGGACTTCAACTTTTGGATACAATTTTGGATTTTTCTCATGGGTGCTGCCATTAATGCCAAAGGGGGAGATTGTTGGCATTGCACACTCCAATGAGAAATTGTAGGTGATTGAAGGTATTGTCACTGATGGCAACCTTACAATCCTATGGCACCAGTAGATAGTTTACCGATAGCGGAAAAGATGTTTACTGGCACCCCAACCGATGTTAGGTCTCGAGGACAACTGAGAGGGGGGGTGAATCAGTTGTCTAATAATTTAATCCAAAATAACTTCAAACAACTTTAATGTAGAATACCAGTGAACTAGCCTTTTATGTCGGTAGACAGTTTTATCAGTTAATTGCAATACCGGGAAGGATTAATGCATGGAACAGAAAGATAAAGTCATCCACAACACATAACACCAATATTTGTATGTGGAAACCCTGTAAGGGGAAAAACCACGGTGGGAAACCTTACCCACAATTAGATGATACTACTACAGATAGTAAGTGTATACAAATGGGGTCTGCACATGCAGAAAGGCCAAGCGCCTAGAGCTGGCTGTTCAATCACAAATGGGATGTCATACTAACTTACAATTGGATGGTTAAATCCAATATGAATGTACTACATAATTTAGCATCTTTACATGCTGGATTCAGTACTGGTGTAGTTCTATTTGTCTTCACAAAAACCTCCTTCAACCTTCAAATGATGTCTGCATTTGTAGCTCTGCTTATCTTCACATATACCTTCACACAATTCTTTTCCGCATTCCTCATTCGATCTTACGAATAAGATCTTACATTTATACCATAACCTAGGACCAATTTTAGTAGGTCAGCTCTACAAGATATTACAATAAAATATTTTATAAACAAAACAATATCTGATGCAATAACCAATTGAGCATGTCGGCTTAATGCATTTACAACAATAATTAATCATCTCCAAAGCGTGCCATGCTGATCTTGAGAAGATAAACCTGCCGGTGTATAACCTGGACCTATTTGTCGGTAATAGCAATTTATGCAAATACAAATATTCCAATAAACCAATCTTAAAGATAAAGTGTCAAAAAGATGTCTTCGACATAATCATGTGTTTTCCATTCCATTCCAAGTGTCGGTGATCATTATATCCTGTCGGTGTACCATATACTGATGACTGTGCATAAGTCACTTGCTTGCCAATGAATGTTGTTGATTCTCCAAAGTGCCAAAGTTGATAGGTGTTGACATCAATGACAAAACCATACCAAAATACCAACAACCAACAGGGTTTTAATTATTGCATAGTGTATTTAATTGTAATATCTTTTTGTAAGCTGACAAGGCGTATTATAATAAGACTCATATATAAGTATGAGATCTTGTAGATCATTATACACAGATGGATATAGATGCGAACGTGGTTAGAATATTACAGAAGTAATATGTGAATATTAAGGCAAATTTTGGAGTAAGGTTTATGGTTATTGTATGAGCTTAAACCGATAGTAAACCTAGCATAGCAGATGTTGTTTTGTAGCAGTACATTATATTGGATTCTCTTATTCCATTTTGTAAGTCAGTGAGACTTCCCTTTGTATCTAAGTAGTGAGTTTTAGGTAGTTGGCCTTCCTGCAAGTGTAGGCCCCTATTGTAAGTAATATCCATTCATTGGCTAGTGAGTGAATATTGTGGGTCACAAATCCCAGCGAGGTTTTTCCCACACTGGGTTTCCTCGTTAAACATCTTGTGTTATGGTGTGCTTTCTATGTTGTCTTTACTGTTCTTATTTTATGCACTAATTCTGGTTTACCGGTACATTGTTTTGGAATGCACTTTATTTAGTAAATTTATAAAATCCATTAACTCACAAGATACTGATTCACCCCCCCTCTCAGTATCTTTGGGAATCCTAACAGAATCACAGTCTATGCCCCTGTCTAGCCCCTTTGAGCTCGATTAGCACCTGCGTTTGCATTAGGCCACAAGTGCTAGCATCAATCTCCCTTCCTCAACCCCTTCAACACCTACAGAGACGTTGAACCCACATGGAGATGTTGAAATGACAATAAATGCCTCTACCCCGCTAACCTTTTTCCCTATTTACAATCCCTCACAAATGCGCTAACCTACTAAAGCATGAAGTGGGGTCAGGGTACCTACCGGTGGGCCATACGCCTCTGGTTTCTGGTGTTGTTGGACTTTCTATGCACGATGCTCATGAATGGGGATGTTCTCCATCTCTCTCCTAGGGATTTGCACTCTCCATGTTCTCCAAAGGTGTATATGACAATGATCCTTCCTTGGGTCCCGCGTGGCTTATATTGGCCCCCCCATAGCTCTCTTTTTCTCACCTTCCTCATTTCTCTTCCACTTTCTTTGCTTCATCATCTTTTTCATTTCTTTCCTCCCTTATCATTCTTCTTTTTTCAAGAATTTTCTTGAAATTTTTCTAAAACTTCTCAGTTAAATTCTAGAGGGGGCATATACCACCCATGTCTTCACGTTGGGGCATCTTTTTCTTGTCTTTTACCCATCACCAATTTTGTTGTTGCGTAAAAGAGGGGAAAAATGCAGATGTCCAAAATTAATTAAATTAAATATTTAATTAATTTTATCCTTTCTACATAATTAATTAATTTAATTATGTTACCTTTCTTCTTCTCAAAATTAATTAAATTAAATTTAATTAATCTTATCACTATAGTCCAATAATTGATTTATTAAATAAGTTGATTATTCCCTATTCTTCTAAAGTCGTCAAAACTAATTAATTCCTCTAAGTTCCCTTTTATTTAAGTAATGACAATTAATTAACTAAGTCATGTGATTCCTACAAATCACTTTCCCTAATTCCTTATTAAGCTAATTAATTCTTCTAGAAACCTCATTATCATTATTTCCCAATTTTTAATTCCTCCACTCATTCTCTCTCCTCTTGTCATATCCTCTTACAAATCCCACTTATCTTCTAATCTCTTATTAAGCCACCTAATCATCCCTCCTAATCATTTGCTAGTGGCTAATCCCCATGATTAGCTACCAAGTCAACCAATAGCCATAAATGGATAAATCCTCTTGGCCCCTCCTCACCTTCCAACCTTAAATGCACCTAATTCAATCATTTAAAGGATTTCAAAATCTTGCACTCCCCCATGTCTCTCACCTTCCCAATAAATTTTTTATTTCTTTCCCCATGCAAGTCCTTATTTTGGGAATTTTTAATTCCCTTGTCCTCTCTCCAAGGAGTTTTTAATTCTTTTTATTCCCCCAAGGTACCTGAGGGTATTTTCTCTATGCACCTTGTGGAGTGTTGACACAAGAAATGTCTTTATGTCAAATCTCTTATCCTCCACACCTTGTCCTTTCATCTCCTCTCAATCCATGAGCTTCCTCTCCTTCAATCTCCACGCTTGAATCATCTTTAATCTTGACCGTCCATTCATCCCCCTTCAAATCTATAAATTGAGGTGTCCTCCCCTTCATTTCATATCTCCAATTTGTGCAATCTTATGTTGTCAACATAGCTTTAGCAATCCGTCAAGAGCAACATCACTATAGGCAAATATTCACTTAGTATCCATGACTTCTATATACATCACTTGAGAATCCATCATTCAATCCCCTTTTATCTTTGTTGTGCAATCTTGGAGAGCAATCCACATCAATCAAGAAGGGAAAATCCAAAGAAGTGGAGCACAAGGGCGAATTCCTCCACTTCACCAAGCCCAATCCGAAGGAGAAGGTATAATTAGTAAGGTATAATGGTTATTTTTTGTTTTTATTGATTTGTTTGCATACTAACCATTGAATCTTACCTTTCTAGTTTTAACCCTCTTCAACTGAATCAGACAATCCACTAAGAATAACTTTCTTAGCTTTGGCATTGCATTCATATTCTCAATTAGCATCAAGATCGGTAGGGGAAGTAGTAGGGACTATATAACCATTTTGAACAGACATCCAAATATCATAACCTAAGGTAGAGAAATAGACTTCCATTCTTGAACTCCAGATTAGATAGTTTGAACCATCAAACTTAGGAACATTAGCAAAAGATGACTCATACATCACCTTTGTGTTCATACACCATAATCTACCCAAGCTAGAGGAAGCTTATCTAACTTGGAACCTAGGGCTCTGATACCAATTGAAGGAACACAATGGACCACTACGAGGGGGTGAGTTAATGGTAATAAAAAACTTCAACTCATCAAAAGATTTAAACTTTAATCATATTGTTATGAGCAGAGAAATTAAACTAATCAACACACACATATAAGAGGAAAACTCATAACACCAGATATACGAGCAAAACCCAATGTGGGAAAAACCTTGGTGAGAAATATTGCTAGTCTACTGCTCCAATCCAGCCACACAAGTAAAATTGATTACAACATGTAAAGCATCAACCCAAGGAGTACCAACCCCTATAGTTTATGGGCACCAACCCAAAGGAGCACCAACCCCTACAGTTTATGGGCACCAACCCAAAGGAGCACCAACCCCTAATCTGAGCACCCACTTAGAGATTTACAATGAATATAATTTTTAAATACAAATTAAGTTCCTTGTTGTAAATGAGGTTGTGCAACACACTTTTGTTCTGCTCTCTCTTAGATGTCTTGTTCTATGTTCTCTTATCTTTTTCTTCTTTAACTCTATTCTTTGATCTCTACTCTCTACTCTATGTTTTTCTTTGCTCTATTTTTCTATGCTTTGTTTTTCTTTGCACATTCTAGTTGCTGGTCTCTGTTGGACTCTATGTTTTTCTAGATTGATCTAACCTTTTTTTTTCACAACAACAACAACATACTTTCTACTCGTACAACACCACACACACACTTGGTTAACTAGTTGATATCTTTCTATTTACTCTCTATCTATGTCTCAATGGCCACACCTACTCATATCAGGTCACATTTACAGACCTGCTCAATCAACTCTGCACGGAGGAATTTTTTTCCCTCCAAATCTACAATTTAAAAATAATTCTTTTGTCTCTCTATAGCATATTGGATTCTCTTTCTTAGATCGACCATCTGCATTAAATGAAACTTCTCTATTTTCTGACCGTTCTCTGTGCTTTATTTTCTATATTTAGCAAACTCAATCTGTCTCACAAGATTTAATATGCTACCTATCAATCATCTTGAGCTGCACACCAATCTTCTACAGATCCACCATCAATGCATTCTCTAACCTCTATACAGATTAGATCGACCAATGCCTTTAAATGAAACTTCTCTATTTTCTGACTGTTCTCTGTACTTTATTTTCTATATTTAGCAAACTCAATCTGTCTCACAAGATTTAATATGCTACCTATCAATCATCTTGAGCTGCACACCAATCTTCTACAGATCCACCATCAATGCATTCTCTAACCTCTATACAGATTAGATCGACCAATGCCTCATTTGAATGCAAGAACACCACCAACACCAACTACAGTATTGTAATAATTGTATTTGACCACTTGGAATACACATTGCATCATAATCATCGTCCAGATCATTCAGTCAATCCTGGTCAACTGAGACGTAGGACTTTGTGACAATCAGGCTGCAAATGTGGCATGCTTTGTAGATACACATCGGGCTCACAACTAGCAATAATATCGATTCTCTCTATGACCTTATGTATGAAAGGTTTTCTCATTGGGGAAAATCTCTCCGATCCCTTGTATCTCTTGGATTTTGCTTCCCTCACAGTCATTGTTGAGAGTGACACTGATTGTCCAACAAGAACACATCCATTGGCATGATTTCAACTATCAAGAAAACATCAAAAATGTTACACCATAGAACAAAGTCTCTCCGATGTCTTCAATCAATTGTTAGCACTTATCAGCAATAGTCTCTCCGATGAGCAACACTATCAACCTTATCAACAAGAGAACAACTATTGACAAAAGATAGAAGAAGTCACATTGAAGAGAAAAGTCACTCTGATGTCTTCAGTCAACCGGCATCGGCAATAGTCTCGCCAATCAATATGGCTTGACTTCTTACTCACATTGGGGTAACTCAACCTGATGTGTCTCCCTATAGCTCTATTGGCATGACTTTTATTGTCGATTTGTCCACTGGTATCTCACACCACTTTTATAACTCACCTCGACAGTCATCCATTAGCTATATTCTTCCCAATATCCTTCTAATGCCTTTAGTTCCTCTCATTGTACACATCAGCTTGAGTCATTCTAATGTTCCTCTATACTCAATATGTTGCTATGAGTTACGCCGATAGCTTTTCCAAAACTGCCAAATGACATCGGCCTAACTCTTCCTGATGGTATCAATCTCGCTGATTCATTTGGCTTATCTCACTATTCGCATTGGGGTGACTTAACCCGATACACCTCCATGTTCTTTTGTTGGTATAACTTGCATTGTTAGGCTAATTTCCAGAATCTCACCCTAGCTATATAAATCCTGTCAATGTCAAACTCATTGACCAAACTCTTCTTGATCAAAACTCCACCTGTGGATGTGTATCGACATGACATAAGAAGTCAGGTTGACAACTTTGAGCTCACTCCAAAGAAGATCATCACACTGATATAGTTTGTATGTCTGTTTGCCAGAATGTCTCTCCTTGATGTCAATACAAGTTCTTTTTCCACAACAGGTGCTCCTATTGGTGCAACATGAGGAGGTCTGTCTGATCATAACTTATCATATGCAAAGAATACAACTTCCAACATTGGTCAGAATCACATTGATGAATAGAAAACATACTCCACAACCTCATCGGCAAGACACACTTTGATAAGACTATTCTGACCCATCATCTGCCAAAGTCACGTCGATCACACAGACCAAAGATAATTCAAGATCACTACGCAGACTAGCTAGAGTTACACTAATCAGGTCACCAAAAGGGACTTCTCCAACACAACTCAGATCGGCCAGAGTCTCATCGATCTAATTGCTTTCAGAACTTCCAAGAGCCTTTCCCAAATCGGCAAGAGTCTCACTGATCTGAACTCTTGTCATTATTCTTATCGATAAGACTTTCCAAGGTCTTATTGATTTGCTTCTTCTTGTTGGTATTTTGGTATGGTTTTTTCATTGATGTCAACACCTACTAGACACTATCAACTCTAGCAATTTGGAGAATCAACAACATTCACTAGCAAGTACACAGTCACTGATATCTGGTACACCGGCAAGATATAATGTTCACCAGCACTTGGAATGGCATGGAAAACACATGGTTATGTTGAAGAAATCATTTGGACACCTTGTCTGAAAGATTGGTTTATTGGAATAATTGTATTTGCATACTTGCTATTACCGGCTAATAGATCCAGGGTATACACCGGCAGGTTTATCTTTTCCAGATCAACATGGCACGCTATGGAGATGATTTATTATTGTTGTAAATGCATTAAGTCGACATGTACAATCGGTTATTGCATCGGATATTGTTTTGTTTGTAACATGTTTTTTGTAATATCTTGTAGAGCCGACCTACTAAAATTGGTCTTAGGTTATGGTACAAATGTAAGATCTTATAGCAAATGATTACAAATTAGGATTTAATTACATGCAATGATCAATCCTAATTACATCATTTCAATTTCCTTTTGTTCTTTGAGGTCTAGACTTCATGTAGCATAGGAATTCGGAAATCATCAAAGCAAATCAATATTAGTCATAGCTCAATCACAAAAGCTCAAATGCAATGATCAATCCTAATTACATCCAATAGAGACATGAAAGCAAAACATTCAAGATTAAAACCAAGCAAACCAAATGCAGATCTGAATATCTCCTTCATGCGGCTCCATTGTCCTTCTTTCTTCTTCAAATAACTTTGTTTGTGGATCTCACCTACAAGTGTATAAACATGAGATGAAAGAAAGTAGACAAGATAGAAGCGCAAGAATACTCGAAGTGTGATTGATTCAACAAAGTGATTATTCAAAAAAATGATTCGTTCGATAATGTGATTATTAGATCAAGATTGAAGAAATTCATCCAGTTTATAGACAAATTGGAGAAAAGACAAGATTAGCATGAATTAGATTCAAATGGAAATTTCAAATTAAGAATGACAAATATGACAAATTTATGACAAATTTGCACTTTCTATGCAAAATTTATTGATTGATAATTTATGACAAGATTATGACAAATTTCTATGTCAAAATTGATTGATTGTCAATTATGACAAATTATGACAAATTGAAATGCCATTCCCATGAAATTAGGAGAAAAATAGGAGGAAATTGAATTAGAAATTAGGAAAATTAGAAAATTGGAAAATAGGAATTAGGAAATTAGAAAATGAGGAAATTAGGAATTAGGAAATTAGGAGAAATTAGGAATTTAGTGAATTAATCAATAATTTTTCATTTATTAATTAATTGACAAAAAGAGGAATAATTAGTTAGCCAATTAAATTAAACATTTAATTGTGACATGAAGACCTAGGATAAATAAATAAATTATTTAACCTAGAGAGAGAAGTGACAAACAGGGTTAAATGAATAAACTCATGAAACCCTAAAAGATGAATTAGAAATGCAAGGATGACAATTAGGTCTTGACAAAGGATAATTGATATCGATTCGATTTGATCATGACTCTGACTTGATAAAAGACTAATGCTGACAAACGATTTGATTGATAAATGTGCCAATTGACAAGGAACAATGACTAATTGATTCAAATTGACACAATTGAGAAAGACGATGATTGATGACAAATCGATCGCAAAATGATGAAATTGACAAGAGGACATGGATCGATGACACAATAGATCACAAGACAACAAGATTGATGACAAATTGATCAAAATACAAGAATCATTGACAATTATCGATTGCATGATGACAAGATTGATAAGAGGACAAAACCCTAATTAGGATTGACGATGTCCAAAATGATGACAAATGAATATGCACCTAGATGCGACAGGATAAGATTGACCAAAATCATGACTGATATTGGTTTTGACAAGACCAAATTTGAAAATGAGACAAATGGAGAATGTAGAAGAAGGACTCGATGCTCGCAAATGATAAAAGACCAAGTGCATGACATAGGAGAAATGTTAATGCGATGCAAAAACCCTAAAACAAGACAATGCGCAAATGTTAAAGTATGATTTCGCAAGTGTTGACCATTTTTAGGTGTCTACATTTTTCCCCTCTTTGAGATAATGCGATTTCAAGCGTTGTTTCAAAGAACAATAATGAAAATGCCCCAGACAATAATAATGACATATGCATGCCCCCTCGAGGAATTGGCCAGAAACATGCAGAAAAGAGGCCAATTGATCGATAAAAATGATAGGATCTAATAGGAGCAAACAGACTAACAATCGGAGATCGGATGTGGAAAGGGAAAGAAATTGAAGGTGCAAAAGACCATGACCAACATGAGATGGAGAGAGTGCACGTCCATCTATGCACTGACAAAGATCTATAAATGAGACAAAAAGAGTGAAAATTGCTCATTTGCACTAGCCCAAGAGGAGAATTTGTTGCTCTGGAAAAGGACACTTGCAAAGAGATGGTGAACATTCCAAGGGTAGATCACCTTGGAGAATGTGTACGCATGTACAAATGACCAGATGATGCAAGAGCAGTGGTATGTATCTCAAAAACCCATGTTTTCAATTTTATGAATTTGACTGGCTTGCGGGACATTGCGAGACCCATAGGAAATGCAGAAACTATCTTCTGCACTTATGTAGGGTGAATTTTGTGCTTGTGTAATGTCTTCTATGCTTGTGTAGGGAGACACAAGCGCTAGATATGTGACATAGGTGCAGGATACACAACACAAGCGCAATTGTGCCCTGGGAACTCAATTTAGGTCAAAAATAGCATGCAAATGACTCGGAAAGGGGGGATAAGGGTAGGATAGGTCAGAATAGATGAAAAACACCCTGATTTAGACATGAAATGAGGAAATGCAACCCGTAGGAGAAAACCCTAAAACTGACAAAATATGCCCCAATTGTGATGCAGTCGACAGTATCCATTGATCACGCGGGAGAACCGACCAGACTGCTTCATGTTACGACATAGACTCAGGAGCACAGACAGAGATACACTAGTAGGACTTGGGATATACTATATCACATTCATGCCTGAGCTTAGGGCAAACATAGGACTGCTTACTGCATTAGCAGAGCGATGTCATTCGGAGACCTCCTCATTCCATCTAGCGACTAGAGAGGTGACTGTGACACTAGAGGATGTATGGTGTATCCTCTGTATTCTGATTCATGGAGAGATGATAGAGTATGACCCAGTGACAGGGAGAGACGTGTTGTGTAGATTATTTGAGTGCAACACAGATGATCTGGATATCGTATAGAGGGAGATCAGCTAGGAGACCATGGCATCAGAGTATGATCGGTGATATGTGGTGAAAGCAGTGATTATAGCATGCCTACTAGCAGGGGACAGACGAGGACATGGATTCCCTATTGGATGGGGAAGAGTGCTAGAGTGGATGGTGACAGAGGGGATGGTGTATGCATGGGGACCATGTGTACTGGCTATGCTATATTTTTAGTTGCACCAGATAGCATATCAGGGAGTTCGGACTTTGAGCTGTGGAGTCACATTGTTACAGGTATGGGCATTTGAGCACATAACCATATGTTGACCGATTGTAGAGAGACAAGTGTTACCACATTGACCATATGTGTACTACTATGGGGGAGCACTGAGACAGGGTCTGTTTGGATACATATTGTATTGGCAACATGAGCTAGATAGATTGAGAGAGTTCACATGGAGGCCATATCGTGATTGCCCTGGATGGTCAGATGGTAGTGATGAGCTACCGTATTGTAGAGGGGAGAGGTACCTGATTGGGCTACTAGTGAATCACCAAAGAGTGATTGAGATGTACCTACCAGAGAGAGTCAAACAACAGTTTGGAGAGAGGCAGGATGTACCCAGGAGGACTGCACACTTTGCCCGATCTCACAAAGAGACGAGTCAGTGGGGGAGTATGATTCAGCCACACATAGCATATGCTGACTTCAAACAACTACAGTAGAGACAGTGGGATTGGAGATCAAATGTGGAGGACATTGGGATGACAGAGGAGTATGAGAGATGGTTTGCACGACGACAACCAGTGCCATTGACAGATCCCAATATTCCAATATCGAGGAGACAGGAGGACTTCCCACTCACAGAAGAGGAGGAGGGAGATGATGAGGACGAGGAGGATGAGGGTGGTGATGAGAATGAGGAGGATGATGAGGACATAGATGAGGAGGGGGATGACGAGGATGAGTCAGATTCAGGCGAGCATGAGGCATTGAAAGATATACCCATAGAGCTGGAGACAGCTAGGATAGAGGAGATGGAGATGTGCAGGGCTACCATAGCGAGTCAACATGATCATATTGCGACTTTAGAGAGATAGAATGCCATCTTGAGGACAAAGCAGGATCAGTTCAGAGTGGAGATAGCCAGACTTACATCAGCTCGAGATACAGCAATAGCTCAGGCACAGCGAGAGGAACAGAGAGTCACTGAGTATATTGGGTCGATTAGGGATGCCAATGCACGGGAGATGGCACAGATGTTGGTAGAGACCGGAGAGGAGATACACCATTGGAGGACATTATATGAGAGTGCAGTCCCGCTAGAGCAGAGAGCAGCTTCATATCGAGCACAATCGAGGACAGAGAGCAGGGCACACTCTCGGAGGTCATTGAGCAGCATGGGGGTGAGTGGACCTATGAGACCACCATAGCCAAGACCTGGGACAGCAAGGACATCATCACTGAGACATGGTAGGGATGAGGAGGACAGAGGGAGCACCCAATGACAGAGGCATGTACTCCTTATGATAGAGACATATGTAGTTTGACATGATGTAGTCAGCCTGCGGGCCATACTTAGGATAGGCAGTCCAATTTTGTACTCCGATATTATTTTGACATATGATATGATATGCATTGATATGACAGGATGCAATGTGTTATGACTTATGTTATTTTCCATGTATGGATGACTTATGCACTGTTTATTGTGGAACATGTATGGATGTATTTTTTATGTGTTTTTGATGCATTTATAATATGAAATGGATAAAATGCATGATGTGATGCTTGATGTGATGTTTGATATAATGCAAATGTACTAACCAATGAATGCAGGATGCAGCATATGTGTGTGGGAAATTAGAGCACTAGACCAAACTGATGGAAGAAATGTTAGTAAGAAGAAATGAAACAGAGGATAGTTAGAGACGAAGAAAAAAAAAAACTTGCTTTCAGTAATGCGCTTTGTAGGTGAGAACCTTTATTTTAATGTAGCAAAATGGATGCGTAGCATCATGGCATTGAAGGCAAGCGCTGAAATGCAACCCTGTTGGATACAATTGTTTAATTGTGTATTGTCTTTGATGTTACACAAATGTCATATCAGTCTACTGAGTTCAGAATGTTCGGCAAAGCAATTAGATTGAGTCTACCGAGTTCAGAATGTTCGGCAAAGCAGTTAGACAGAGTCTACCAAGTTCAGACGGTAAGAGAAGCAAGTTACAGAGTCTACCTAGCACTCCAGTATGCTATACCGAGTTCACAGTCTTTACCGAGTTAAGTCGGTCTTCGAAGAATATGTGAAGGAAAGTCAGTCTATACCGAGTTCGCAGTACTTACCGAGTTCAGTCGATTACCGAAGAATCAGCAGTGTTCACCGAGCATCAGTGAAATGTTTATGCAGCCGACTGAAGCAATATTTATTTATTGAAATTTATATATGTAGCCGACCTATGTAATATTCATCTTAACTTGTAATTGGGCCGACTTGGTAACCTGAATGGTATATATGAGAGAACAAGTTGCGATTTCGAAGTGTGGAAAAATATGAAAAGTATGGAAATGTGAAGGAGTAGAAATGTACGAATTCTGATGAAGGATCAGTGTTATCCTTGAGGTGCAGAAAAGATATATGTGATCAGTAAGGATCTGTTGGCGCAGAACAGAGATTTGTATCAGCAAGATAAGTTGTATTTAATTCAGATCACTTCATTGTTGCTTTCTAACCATTGTAGCAGTGATACCGAAATCTCTTAACAGAGTTGGTCTAACAACCATTTTGTAAATCCTCTGACAAGGTGACAATTCGGTTGAATTGTTCTTAAGACCTTTCACAAGGCCACTCCTAGCAGGGTGATCAAATCCTCTAACAGGGTCACACCTAACAATGCGTTTTGTAACCTTTAACAGGGTTGGCTCCTAACAGGGCTCACTTCAGAAGAGTGAAAATCAGTAACTAGTTACATTGGTGGTTTTCCCAAAATTGGGTTTCCACGTTATATCTGGTGTTATTTGTGTTCATGTTACTTGTTTTATGCATGTTAATGTTTAATAAACACTGATAAGTTAATTTACTGAGTTTCAGCAGTTTATATTTAAGACATCTAAGGGACTTGTGGATTTATTTTTGTGGTAACTGATTCACCCCTCCCCTCTCAGTTACTCCATCTATATTTCCAACAATTGGTATCAAAGCTTTCGGTGCTTATAGGAAGGATTTCGAGGATCTAAGCTAAAGATCAAGATGTCTTACAAGAGGGAAATTCCAAGGCTAAACAGAAATAACTTTTCAGCATGGCAAGGTCTCATGAGACTCCATTTGGCTTCCATTGGAGATACAGGATTGACACATCTTGACACAGAATATGTGACACCCACTGGTACACTAACTGTTGCTGATATTGCTGCAAAGAAGACTCATAACACCATGATGATAGACATTGCATCTGCCCTAAGCTATGAAGAGTTTGATGATGTCAAAGATTGCAAAACTGCATTTGAAATGTGGAACAAGCTGAAAGACATCTATGGTGGTGATGACAATGTGAGAAGAGCCAAAGCAGAAAGCTTGAGAGGACAGTTTGATCAATTAAAAATGAGTGAGGATGAAAATATTGCAAAATATGTTGAAAGAGTCAAAGCCAGTATCAGTGCAATCAAAGCTTCTGGAGGTGATATCTCAGAGGAAACAGTCATAAGCAAAGTTCTCAGAACATTACTACCCATTTATGCAATCAGAGTTTCTGCAATTCAGGAAAGAAGATGTGAAGCAAATCACAAGATAAATCTAAAGGCCATAGTTGGAAGATTAACTGCATTTGAGTTAGACAACTATGACAACTATGTTTCAGCTTCCAAAAACATGGAATCAGCATTTGAAGCTAAGGTTTCACTCAAGGAGAAAGGCAAAAAGAAAAAGGAATCTCGGTCAGAAAGTGAAGATGAATCAGAACCAAGTTCAGACAGTGATCTTGAAATAATTGAAGCTCTTCTAGCAAAGAAATATTCCAAAGGCAGAGGAAAATACAGAGGCAAAGTTCCTCTAATCTATTTTTCATGTGATGAAGTCGGTCATATTGCTGCTAGATGCCCAAACAAGCAGAGCAAAGATGAGAAGAAAGATCACAAATAGAATGGCAAAAAAGACTACAAATCATTCAAAGGTAAGAAAACATGCTTTATGGCTAAGGACTCTGATAATAGTGAAGATGAAATTGTTTATATTGCTATAAGAGATGATTCTGACAATGATGAGGAAGATAAGATGGCACTTATTTCTCATATAAGCAAAAATGATACTTGGATCATAGACAGTGGTTGCTCTCATCATATGACTGGTGATAAAACCAAGTTTGAACATCTGATAGACTATGAAGGAGGTAGTGTAAGGTTTGGTAATAATGAACCTCGCTACATAAAAGGAAGAGGTAGAATCCCTATAACCAAATAACTTGTATTTGATGATGCCTACTGGGTTGAAGGTCTCAATCACAACTTGATGAGTGTGACACAACTACTTAATAGTGGACTCAAGGTGGAATTCACGCATGGAAAGGCCAAACTGCTAAATAATCAAGGAAAGCTGATTGCATCAGGCACTCAAACAAAAGGTAATTTGTTCCGACTTGAAACAAGTGAAAATTCATGTTTTATTGCTCAAGTTGAAGAAAGTTGGTTATGGCACAAAAGGTTATGTCATGTAAATTTTGATAACCTAGTGAAAATAAGTAAATTCAAAAAAGTAAGAGGTATTCCAGATATAAAGAAACCTGAGGTCGGTCTATGTAAGAATTGTCAAATTGGAAAAATGGGAAAGACTAGTTTCAAAAGAAAAAACTATCAATCTGAAGATATATTAGAAATTGTGCATACTGATTTATGTGGACCCATAGGAACTGAAAGCTATACTGGAGAAAAGTTCTTCATTCTTTTTGTTGATGATTACTCAAGAATGATGACCGTCATGTATTTAAGGAACAAATCAGAAGCATTTGAAAAGTTCAAATGGTATTTGGCTAGAGTAGAAAAAGAAATAGGTAAAAGACTTAAATGTCTAAGGTCAGACAGAGGTGGTGAATTTATCTCTCATGAATTCAATAACTTTTGCATTGAAAGAGGAATCAAAAGACAAGTATCAGACCCTAGAACTCCTGAGCAAAATGGAATAGCTGAAAGAAGGAATAGATCTATCATGGATTGTGCAAGAACCTTAATGATTGAAAAGAATATTGCTATCAAATACTGGAAGGAAGCTATCAGCACTGCTGTTCATACCTTGAACCGAGTACAGTTGAAGAAGGACTCATTCAAAACCCCCTATGAATTATGGTATGGCTACAAACCTAATGTAAGTTATCTAAAAGTATTTGGAAGTAAATGTTACATTTTGAAAGAATCTAGAAAAGGAAAATTTGATGTGAAAGGTGATGAAGGTATATTCCTCAGATATTCTTGCAAGATTAAAGCATATAGATGTTTGAACTTGTCTACTCATAAAGTTATAAAAAGTGCACATGTGAAAGTTGATGAGTTTGCAAAAAGATCTGAAGAAGAAAGCAAAAGAGAACCAGAAGATTATAGAAGATTTGTGTCTATTGAACCTGATACAATACCAGATATATCTGCAAATCAGGAATCTTCTACTCCCGAGTCATAAGTAACTGAGTTACAGAAAGAGCAAACTGAGCCAGTATCTACCGAGTCTGATGAACCAGAACCAGTGTCTAACGAGTCTGAAGAAACCGAGCCAATATTTACCGAGCCAGACTAAGAGGACAATGATGAAATTCATTCTAAAGGCAAGAAACCTGTATTAGCCGAGTATGTCAGACGACATCACTCAGCAGATCAAATCATTGGAGACAAATCTGAAGGAACCATGACAAGAGGTAAGTTGAAAAGTACTTGTTTACTTGCTGATTTTGAACCTAGAAATGTCAAAGATGGATTGGGAAATGATAGTTGGATAGAGGCTATGAAAGAAGAGATAGAACAGATAGAGAAAAACAAGACATGGACTCTTGTACCCAGACCTAAGGATAGAAATGTCATTGGAACTAAGTGGGTATTCAGAAATAAACTGAATGAAGATGGAAAAGTTTCAAGAAACAAAGCAAGACTAGTATGCAAAGGATATACTCAACAAGAAGGAATAGACTATGGAGAAACTTTTGCTCCTGTTGCAAGATTGGAAGGAGTCAGAACCTTACTTGCATATGCCACCTACAAAGGATTCAAAGTTTATTAGATGGATGTTAAATCTGCATTTCTTAATGGTATATTGGATGAAGAGGTTTATATTGAACAACCTGAAGGTTTTGTTGATCCACAAAAGAAGGACATGGTCTGCAAATTACATAAAGCATTGTATGGTCTGAAACAAGCCCCTAGAGCATGGTATGAAAGATTGCATAACTATCTTATTCAGATTGGATTTCAAAGAACTAATGACAACAGTAGCTTGTATATCAAGGAAGGATCAGATAACAAAATTGTCTTAGCAGAAATATTTGTAGATGATACTATTTTCACAGGAAATGATGATCTTTGCAAATAATTTTTAGTACAAATGAATAAGGAGTTTGAAATGTCTATGTTTGGTGAGATCAAATTCTTTGTTGGTCTTCAAATTCAACAGAACAAAAATGGTATCTACATTACACAATCAAAATACATCAAAGAGATACTGAAAAAGTTCGGTATGGAAGATTGTAAACCAGTTGGAACTCCTATGTGTACTGGATTGAAGCTTACCAAGGAAGATGAATCACAAGAAGTAGATCAAACACTGTATAGATCTATGATTGGAAAGCTGCAGTATGTTGTTCATACTAGGCCAGATTTTGCTCTTGCAGTTGGTATTGTTGCAAGATTCTCAGCAAAGCCAAGAGAAAGTCACATGACGGCAATCAAAAGAATAATGAGATATTTGAAAGGAACTGAAGAGTATGGATTATGGTACAAATTTGGAGGAAATTTTGATTTGAAAGTATTTACTGATGCTGATTGGGCAGGAAACATTGATGACAGAAAAAGTACAAGCGGAGGAGCATTCTTTCTAGAAAAGAGATTGGTTTCCTAGACAAGCAAAAAGCAGAACTGTATATCCCAATCTACAGCAGAAGCAGAATATGTTGCTGCAGCAGTAAATTGTTCAAATGTTGTTTGGTTTAAACAGCTATTGGCAGGCATGAAAATGGAAATCAAAGAACCAATTGTTATGTTCTGTGATAATACAAGTGCAATTGACATGTCCAAGAATCCAGTAATGCATCCCAAAACCAAGCACATTGCAATAAAATATCATTTTGTCCGAGAATTGGTGCAGGACAAGGAGATCAGATTGGAATATATTCACACAAAGGAACAAATTGCTGACATATTCACAAAACCATTGGCTGAGGATGCATTCTTGTATCTAAGAGGTAAGTTAGGGGTCACTCCCCTATCTGAAATTCACTAAAGAAAAGTTTTAGTGATGCATCAACTCATCCTAAGTGAAAAATCTACTAGTTGATGCAGTATAATCAGGAAAATATTGCATATGAATCAGTACAAAAGGTACATTATAACTCAGATAAAGTCTTACTGTCTTTGGCATGTGTTGTCAAAGAGGGAGAGTTACTGTCATATCCTACTAAAATTTGAAAGAAAGTTCATTAAGATAAAGAGGGAGAGTTTTACCGTCCAAAAATGAAGTTACTTCACAGAGGGAGATTATTGAAAGAAGGAGTGTTCTCTATCCAAAGGGAAAGTTATGTTGGCATGTTGTTGTCATAAAAGAAAAGACCTGTTTTCAAATTTCATTCTGCTATGACATGTTGTGTTGCCATCAATATCAAAGAGGGAGATTGTTGGATACAATTGTTTAATTGTGTATTGTCTTTGATGTTACACAAATGTCATATCAGTCTACCGAGTTCAGAATGTTCGGCAAAGCAGTTAGACAGAGTCTACCGAGTTCAGAATGTTCGGCAAAGCAGTTAGACAGAGTCTACCGAGTTCAGACGGTAAGAGAAGCAAGTTACAGAGTTTACCTAGCACTCCAGTATGCTATACCGAGTTCACAGTCTTTACCGAGTTAAGTTGGTCTTCGAAGAATATGTGAAGGAAAGTCAGTCTATACCGAGTTCGCAGTACTTACCGAGTTCAGTCGGTTACCGAAAAATCAGCAGTGTTCACCGAGCATCAGTGAAATGTTTATGCAGCTGACTGAAGCAATATTTATTTATTGAAATTTGTATATGTAGCCGACCTATGTAATATTCATCTTAACTTGTAATTGGGCCGACTTGGTAACCTGAATGGTATATATGAGAGAACAAGTTGCGATTTCGAAGTGTGGAAAAATATGAAAAGTATAGAAATGTGAAGGAGCAGAAATGTGCGAATTCTGATGAAGGATCAGTGTTATCCTTGAGGTGCAGAAAAGATATATGTGATCAGTAAGCATCTGTTGGCGCAAAACAGAGATCTGTATCAGCAAGATAAGTTGTATTTAATTCAGATCACTTCATTGTTGCTTTCTAACCATTGTAGCAGTGATACCGAAATCTCTTAACAGAGTTGGTCTAACAACCATTTTGTAAATCCTCTGACAAGGTGACAATTCGGTTGAATTGTTCTTAAGACCTTTCACAAGGCCACTCCTAGCAGGGTGATCAAATCCTCTAACAGGGTCACACCTATCAATGTGTTTTGTAACCTTTAACAGGGTTGGCTCCTAACAGGGCTCACTTCAGAAGAGTGAAAATCAGTAACTAGTTACATTGGTGGTTTTCCCAAAATTGGGTTTCCACGTTATATCTGGTGTTACTTGTGTTCATGTTACTTGTTTTATGCATGTTAATGTTTAATAAACACTGATAAGTTAATTTACTGAGTTTCAGCAGTTTATATTTAAGACATCTAAGGGACTTGTGGATTTATTTTTGTGGTAACTGATTCACCCCTCCCTTCTCAGTTACTCCATCCATATTTCCAACAAACCCTTTTTGCAAAAGACAGACACATCACAGACAAACAGCAATCACAACAAAAAAGAAAGGGACCATGAACCATCCCGGTCACTCTAAATCACTCAGTGACATCATCGAGCAACATAGGAACATGATCGAAGATAAATCAATAAATGATAAGACTCGCTAATTCCAACAAGTCAAACAAACATCTTGATCTTCATTGTCAAAAGTTGAAAGTGTTGATAGGATGATCATGTTGTCTGGTTTCAGGACATGTGGTACCCCGTCTAAGATAGGACACAGTCTGGTTTCGAGTATACCACACCCTGTATAAGACACATGATAGTCTGCCAAGGATGAATGATAGTGATGTTGATGTTCGATTGAGAAGAGTATTGTGATCAGTTTGAATGTCTGGTTTGAGTGAAAAAGTTCATCTGTTTATTCATGATTTCATTAAAAGCATAGTGTTGGATTGTGTGTCATTGGATGTATGCTCAGCGATCTGTCTATGCACGAAGGGATCATTTATTATTATTTTTGTTTTTGCTTTTCGAGATTTTACAAATTTTTTTTTGTGTTCATTTTTTTCAGGACTTTATTCGATTTTTTTTAGGGATTTTTTTCAGGACATTATTTGATTTTTTTTGGATTATTTCATGACATTTTTCAATTTTTTTTGGATTATTTCAGGACATTTTTCAATTTTTTTTTGAGATTATTTCAGGACTTTTTTCAATTAATTTGAATTATTTCAGGACATTTTTCAATTTTTTTGAATTATTTCAGGACATTTTTCAATGTTTTTGGATTTTTGCCCCCACTTTCTAGCAAGGCAAGGAATATGACAAATGGATAAACAATCTTGCTGAAATGTTGGTGGATAGAAGGAAGATAAAGGCCTTTTATTATGGAGACAATACGGATGCAATTTCCAAGGGCTATTGCGTGATGGGACAAGAGACTGGATATGACAATGTAAAGCAGTGACATGGCATGAGGGACATGTCAAGAGGTATTTGAAACTATGTTTAAATTTTGTGTCCTTATGTCAGATCAAGATCAAGGAATGAAACAGAGTGCATGGATAGTGATAAGAGATGGATAGGATAAGCAAGACCAAGAATGGAAAAGGGACATGGACTGATGGTCGGGGTAGGCTAAGGGATAGTGGTAGAAAGTTGCAATAAGCCAGGGAATATGGATGAAAGGTTGTAATAAAAAAGCTATGATGGACTAAAAGCTATAAACAAGATGCATGATGCTCATGATGATCCTCAGCCTTGTCAAGATCAAATGTAGAAAGGGAAAATGGACATGAGGAATGATAGGACAAGGAAGGGTAATAGGACATGAAGGAGGAAACCTGCCCCCAAGTGTGGTGTGCAAGAAGTTCATAGATTACACATGACACTTGTTTGCTAGGTTTTCATCATGGTACTTGCCGAAGGCACCTGTTTTCCAGGTTTTCACCAATGGACGAATTATTTTTTGCTTTACTTTTTTTTTTCTTTTGTCTTGTTTTTTTTTTTGCTTTTTCAAGAGAAGATGGACACATGATAGGGGATCGAAGAAGGACTCAAGCATCTCTTTGTTTGGATAGTAGCCTTGAAAAAAAAAAATGGACCATGACTTTTAAAAGTATGCTAAAAGATGTTGGTAGGATAAGGACATGGAAAATAAGATGAAACTAAGGCGAGGATTTATGCAAAGGATTGGATCAAAAGGATTGAAGGATGGAAAATATGCATTGGATAATGGATAGGGTATTGGAAGAATTGGGCTTCAATGGATGGAAATGAAGGCAAGATTGACATTGGCACACACCTTGAGGGGTGATGGACTGATGGAGGAAAAATGGATCTCAGATTGTGAGATTTGGATGGAGGAATATCTATGGATTTTGGGACATAAGGGCCCAAAATGGATGAAGAAGGTGATGGAGGAACAAATTTGAGAGGGTTGGATGGAGGAATAGCAACTTTGGATGCCAAGTTGGATGTTTCTTTAGGCTTTTTTGTGCTTCAAGTAACCGCTTGGGGATCCACATGGTTTTTGATTTTTCATGCTTTTGTGGTTCCTTAGAGTGCATTGCTTGCACAAGGGATTTAGGAACCCATATATATTTTGACTTTTATTTATTTTGCTCAGTGGGCCTTTGTGGCCTTTTGGATTTTTCTGTTTCTTTTTGGATCATATTTTTCTTTGCTTTGACATGTCGATTAGATTGGACATGTTGATCCTTGAATACATGTGGATTGCTAGACTTATGACGTTTACACTTGGCATCCAAATTGCTTGGAGGGGGAAAGGAATGCATGGATGGGTATGAATGAAGTGGACTTCTTTTGGATTGATGAAATTTACTCAAGGATGTGTGCCTTTGCTGACCTTGCATAGAGGATGAAGGGATATAAGGACCTAAGATGGATGGAAGGTGTGATGGGGAAGGTGTATGTTTTGATTGTGATGGAGGGATACCAACATCTTGAGAGTGAGTTGTGTAGACATGACCCTTAAGATCTTCTTTGATATGGAGGGGTTCTTTCTCATGAAGGTCTACCCCTTGGCCTTTATGAATATCTTGACTTGTAGGATACTCTTTTCTTTGGGAAGAAGACGCGAGTCCATTATGAGGTGGATATGATATGAGAGAAATAATGAGATCTTGAAGTGGATCGGATTGCACCAAAGTGGAAGAACCCATTATGCATGTCGAGGGTTCATGAACATCTTGCATTGACACATTAGAGTCATGAGGGGGATTAGGATCATGAGGGCGATTAGGATCATGTAGTGGACATGGCTCAATGACAGGCTCTTCAAGAGATGGAATGGGAGAAATAATGGGATCATCAAAAGAAATGCGATCTTGGAGTGTATATGGAGCATTAAGACAAGGAGATGGAGGAACAAAAGGATCTTGTGGAGGATTTAAAGGAATAATTTGATCTTGAGAAGGAGGAAGATCATTGGAATCCTCTTTAAAGTTGCTTTTCTCTTGATGTTTAATGGGATCATCGGAAAGGATGCAAGGGATATCTGGAATCTCAATGGGATTTGAAAGGACATTTTTTTCATGAAATGGAAGCGGATCATTTGGGATTGGATGGACTGGGATATCTTGATCTTGCTTGGGGAATGGAGTGTCAATAAGACTTTGGATAGGATGGACAAGAATAGGGGAATCATCATGAGTGTCTGGGAAGATGGGGTCCTAGTCAACAATTGGATGGGATGATAAGGTTTCAAGATCTTGATCTTGATTTTCTTAAGGACCCATTTCTTCATGCTCTAAATTATCCTCTTGACATGAGGTTGGACTTTGGATATGCATGGAGGATTTTGGCAAGGGATCAATGCTTTGGCGTGAAGGAAATGCACTTTGAACATTTGTGATGGATTCTGGCAGGGAATCAATGCTTGGACATGAGGAAGAGGGACTTCGAATGGGGTCCTCTAAAATAGGTAATGGAAATAAAGTGCATGGTGGCATTGGGTCTTGTATTTCTGAAATATGACAAGGATGTGCATCATGAATTGGATTATCTTGGCAATCAATTATGGATAGCTCTTGGATAATTGCATCCTTGGGTGTATTGTTTGATGAGGACAATATAGAAGGTTCTTGTGAAACTTCTAAAGGTGTAGGGATAGATGCCATTGGAGAGTCAATTTGTTTGCTGGGGGATGAGGCATTGCTAGACATAAGTGTATTATCTTGATCTTCTTCAAAGAACTCACTTGGTAGGTTCCTTAAGAGCCTTGCAATAAAGCCACCTTTCTTTCGAGGTTTTGACATGGCTGTATCTGGAATTTGAACTTGTTTGGCAAGGAGTTGGTTCTGATCTGATGTCATGTTTTGATATTGGACTTGGTTCAATTGTTCTGATATGTTTGAAACTTGTGTTAGTGTGTGCTGCAACCTTTGTTTTTGAATGTTTGGTTGTGGTTGTTGACATTGATATTCCACCATTGGTTGAACCATTTGTTGACATTGTATAGTTGGTTGGACATATTGTTGAAATTGGACCATTGGTTGTGTTGGTTGTATATGTTGAACAATTGGTTGAACCATTGGTTGTACTGGTTGAAAATCTGATTGATAGCAAACACCTTCTTGTTCTTGTTGTGGAGGCACATAATGTTGAAATTGATGTTGTCTCCTTTCTTGAAATTGTTTCATCATCTCTATTTGTGAGAGGAGAGCTGGTATGTCTGATCGTTCAAGAAGAGATCTTACATCAATTGGCTCAATCTTTGGATTTCGACCTGAAAATTTTCAAAACATTTTGGACATTTGTGATCTATTCTTCTCAATGTTTTTCACTTTTTGTTCCAATATCTCCTTTTCTTGAGCTAGTTTCTCCTCTAGTTTTTGTATTTGGAGACTTGTTTCATCATAAAAAGTTTGATCCAAGTTCTGAGGCATGTAGAGATTGGATTGACATGATTGATTGCTCAATTGTGATGACATGGCTTCATAAGAAGGTTGAGATCTCATTTCAACAAACATGTCACTATGCAATGTTTTTGGGATTTTTTATTTGAAAAGGATGATGTATGATATGCAACTAAATGCAAACTAAATAAATGAAAATGCAATCTATGGCAAGAATGCAACCTATGTTTTTGGTGTTTTCAAGATTTTGACAAACTTTTTGGAATGCAAATCTAAAAAGAGACCCTTAGGAAATTGAAATGATGTCTAGACCTCAAAGGTCAAAAGGACCAAGTGACAATAGGACAAATTGACAATGTATCCCCTATATGCTTGGATACTAAGCTAGGTTTGACCAAATAATATTGATGACAAAAAGGCAAAAGTTTGATAAGGTCTAGACCTCCTAACAATGACCTAGGGTTTATCAAAGATTTGGATTACTCAAGTATGACAAAACCTAGTTTTGACACTATATGCTAAGGGACAATTACTATGCAAGTGACCCTAATATGATATGATAATGACCTAAGCTTAATGAAGAGACCTAGGGTATGCAAATATGAATGTATGACAATGGTATTACTCTAATGCAAGAGGACACATGCAAACAGATGACCCTTATTGATATGCAAAGGAGTATGACCTAGGTGAAACCTAACCTTGGTAGTTGACAATGAATTTGCAAAATGCAAACCTAGGATGACCTAAATCTAAGTGACATGAATGTTGAGACAAGATTTTGAAAAATGTTTGACAACCATGTTTGATGGTGTTTTGAACTTTGTTGAATGAATGTACTCTTGTGTTTAGCCTTGTTTTGAATCAATTTGTCTTGTTTTTTAAATGAGATACAATTCAACTTTTGACAAACAAAGAAGACAAGATATTTTAACCTAGACTCAAGACAATCATGCTCATTCACACATTTCTTATGGTAGGCAAGGACATTAGGTACTTGAGAGGTAGACTCGTTATGGGATTCAAGGAGAATACATACATGCTTGACCCCATGGGCTCCCCTCCATGACACTCACTTCTCAGGGCAACCAAGCATCAGTCCCCATGGAAATCTCCCCATGGCGAACTTAGTATCTCTTCCAAGTATCTGAACTTGTCCTTCTTAAGTAACTAGAAGGATTTTTGGCCTCTAAATACAAGGTATTTAGTAAGGATTTCTATTAAGCATTACTCCTTGATGTCACGCAAGCGTGATTGAGACATTAAGCCCATCAAGATACCAAACAAATGTAGTCGTGCAAGCATGATTTAGACCATGAGGCCCTACTTAGATGTTGATATGAGAAAGAGTTCAAGGGTCATCACTTCCCAAGTAACTGCAATTCCCACATAACCCTTCCTTCAAAGCTTTCGCCTATCAAGTATTTGTTTATAGTGAGTTAGAATGCCAAGGTATTCTAGCAGTACTCACTTTGGGTCATTCCCTTCTCACGATTATCACTTGCTTGCAAAAGAAAATGGTTAGGAAGGTGGGCCCTCTAAAGGTGACACATAATCAAAAACATGAGCATGGTATTGAAGATCTGGATTTCTGATCACCCTAAGAAGGATGAGAGCATACTCCCCTACTCCAATGTCAAACTCAAAAATCAAAGCAAACATATATTCATTCCATCCTATTTAGAAATCATACTAGGTGCCTAAATATTAATTTCAAACACAAAGTTTAGTTGTAGTCCAAGGCAACCTGCAAAACCCAAGTCAGAAGTTTGATATGCTTAGTCTTTGACTATCGAACCTGCATAAAATGTGTTAGTAGTTTCATTCGTTGTCTTTGCCATGCGTATGCCAAGATGTTGCACAAAGAATTAGTACCATAAAACCAAAAAGCAGAAACAGAATGCAAAACAAATCAATTTGCAAGTAAAAACACTGCTTTTTTACCTCTATTTCTGGCCTTACACAGGTGCAGAATGCATGACACAAGTGCAGAATGCATTACACAAGCACAGGATTGGAGACACAGGTGCAGGATTGCCTACACAGGTGCAAGATGCATTACACAGGCACAGGATTGCCTACATAGGCACAGAAGTACTCACACAGGCACAGGATGCATTACACAGGCGCAGGATTGCTTACATAGGCACAGAAGTACTCACACAGGCACAGGATGCATTACACAGGCGCAGGATTGCCTACATAGGTGCAGAATGCTTGACATAGGCGCAGATTGCTTCACACAGGCACAAAAGTTTCCAGAAAACCCTGCATTACCCTATTTCTTGGGTTTTTAACCTGCACATCAACTCAAAAGCACTCAAAAGCATAATTAGGGGGTTAGTTCACGTTGGGTTCACCAATTAATGTAGCATAGGAATTTGGAAATCATCAAAGCAAATTGATATTAGTCATAGCTCAATCACAAAAGCTCAAATGCAATGATCAATCCTAATTACATCCAATAGAGACATGAAAGCAAAACATTCAAGATTAAAACTAAGCAAACCAAATGTAGATCTGAATATCTCCTTCATGCAGCTCCATTGTCCTTCTTTCTTCTTCAAATAACTTTGTTTGTGGATCTCACCTACAAGTGTATAAACATGAGATGAAAGAAAGTAGACAAGATAGAAGCGTAAGAATACTCGAAGTGTGATTGATTCGACAAAGTGATTATTCAAAAAAGTGATTCGTTCGATAATGTGATTATTAGATCAAGATTGAAGAAATTCTTCCAATTTATAGACAAATTGGAGAAAAGACAAGATTAGCATGAATTAGATTCAAATGGAAATTTCAAATTAAGAATGACAAATATGACAAATTTATGACAAATTTGCACTTTCTATGCAAAATTTATTGATTGATAATTTATGACAAGATTATGACAAATTTCTATGTCAAAATTGATTGATTGTCAATTATGACAAATTATGACAAATTGAAATGCCATTCCCATGAAATTAGGAGAAAAATAGGAGGAAATTGAATTAGAAATTAGGAAAATTAGAAAATTGGAAAATAGGAATTAGGAAATTAGAAAATGAGGAAATTAGGAATTAGGAAATTAGGAGAAATTAGGAATTTAGTGAATTAATTAATAATTTTTCATTTATTAATTAATTGACAAAAAGAGGAATAATTAGTTAGCCAATTAAATTAAACATTTAATTGTGACACGAAGACCTAGGATAAATAAATAAATTATTTAACCTAGAGAGAGAAGTGACAAACAGGGTTAAATGAATAAAATCATGAAACCCTAAAAGATGAATTAGAAATGCAAGGATGACAATTAGGTCTTGACAAAGGATAATTGATATCGATTCGATTTGATCATGATTCTGACTTGATAAAAGACTAATGCTGACAAACGATTTGATTGATAAATGTGCCAATTGACAAGGAACAATGACTAATTGATCCAAATTGACACAATTGAGAAAGACGATGATTGATGACAAATCGATCGCAAAATGACAAAATTGACAAGAGGACAAGGATCGATGACACAATAGATCACAAGACGACAAGATTGATGACAAATTGATCAAAAGACAAGAATCGTTGACAATTATCAATCGCATGATGACAAGATTGATAAGAGGACAAAACCCTAATTAGGATTGACAATGTCCAAAATGATGACAAATGAATACGCACCTAGATGCGATAGGATATGATTGACCAAAATCATGACTGATATTGGTGTTGACAATACCAAATTTGAAAACGAGACAAATGGAGAATGCAGAAGAAGGACTCGATGATCGCAAATGATAAAAGACCAAGTGCGTGACATAGGAGAAATGTTAATGCGATGCAAAAACCCTAAAACAAGGCAATGCGCAAATGTTAAAGTATGATTCTGCAAGTGTTGACCATTTTTAGGTGTCTACAGTTTTGTTTGTAAAATGTTTTTTGTAATATCTTGTAGAGCCGACCTACTAAAATTGGTCTTAGGTTATGGTACAAATGTAAGATCTTAATTGTAAGATCGTATGTGGAATGTGGAAAAGAGTTGTGTGAAGGTATATGCGAGAATAAGCAGAGCTATACACATAGACATCATTTGAAGATTAAAGGAGGGTTTTGTAAAGACAATTAGAACTATACTAGTACTAAATCCAGCATAGAAAGATGCTAAATTAAGTAGTACATTCTTATTGTATTTAACCATCCAATTGTAGTCACTGTGACTCACATTTGTGATTGAGCAGTGAGCTCTAGGCGCTTGGCCTTTCTGCATGTGCAGACCCCATTTGTATAAACTTACTATCTATAGTAGTATCATCTGATTGTGGGTAAGGTTTCCCACCGTGGTTTTTCCCCTTACAGTTTTTCTGCATACAAGTTCTGGTGTTATGTGTTGTGGATGACTTTGTTCCTTTTGTTTCATGCATTAAATCTTATTGATATTGCTATTAACTGATAGAACTGTCTACCGGCATAAAAGACTGGTTTACCGGTGTGAAGTATTAAAGTTGTTTAAGTTTCTTTTGGTTTAAATTTATCAAACAACTGATTCACACCCCTCCCCCCCCACCCCCCCTCTCAGTTGTCTCTGGGACCTAACAATTAGTAATAGAGCCTAGTCCTCTTTTTGCAGAAGTTTAACAGCTTGAGGAGATCCAATGTCTAGCAACTATTTCAGGAAGGACAGTCCTAAACTTGATGGAACCAACTATGGGATATGTAAAATCAGGATGGAAACACATCTAAACTGCATTGGAAAAGATATCTAGGAGGTTACAAAAAATGGATATACTACTCCTACTACAAGTCAGCCTAGTCCACCAAATCTGGCTAAGGATGAAGAAAATGATTGCAAGGCAAGAGAAGCACTTTTGAGTGCATTATCTGATCAGCAAATCATGGGACTATGAGATAGATCTACTACTAAAGCTATTTGGGATAATTTGGAACCACTGAATGAAGGAGATTCCATAGTCAAAATTGCAAAATTTGAAAGCTTCTGGGTCGGCTATGAAAATCTGAAAATGGAAGAAGATGAAAGTGTAAATGTATAAAAATGACCATATTCCTAAATGAATATTTTATGTTCATTTCTCTATTTAATTAAATCCAGTTTAATTAAATTACTCACATTCCTCTATTTAATTAAGTAAATTACTCAATTTATTTAAATTAAATTCACTAGGCCTCTTTTACCATTTAACAGGATAAATCATTTTATTCAATTAAATCCCCTATCCATTTTTAATTAAATTCAAAATTTAATTAAATAGTTATCCTAAATTGAATAAATCTAATTTATTTGATTTCCCCAAATTACAACCAAATTGAAGTAAATTCATTTTATTCAATTAAAATCCTATTATCCCTCCATCCACTTGCAAAATCCTACACCTCCCACTTGCTTCTAAACCCTATTCTTAACCCCTTCTAGACTCTTCTAATCGCTTCCAATTAGCCTAACCCATCTCCTAAACTTTGTCACATCCCTAAGCAAGGAGAAGTCACTTCTCAAACCCTCAAAGTCTTTGAAAACCCTTAAAGGCTTCAACCACTTAAGTTTGAAAGTCTCCCAAACCATTAATGGTTAACTCAACCCTCTAGCATGATTAAAGAATTTCCCTAAACTCAACCTCCATGTAACCCAAGGGTCTCCTCAAGCATTCATTGCTTTGACCATGGTTATCCCTTAATTATTTTCACAAGAGTTTATCCTTTGATAATGTAAAGTGGAAAATCGAACCCTAGGTGTTCCCCCACTCTGTGGAGAGAGAAAGGAGGTCACTAGGATTGACGGTTTTCACTTAGGAGAGACTTTACATTCAAAAGAGGGGTTAAAACTCACAAGATCCAATCCCACACAATGCAAGATTGAATCCTCAATGAGTTTCAAGGGTTGAGGCAGCAAGGATACCCTCTTTTGTAAAGAATGTAGATACAAGGGTTGAACTAGGGGTGCATGTAAAGTAAGAAAGATTCGCTTGTAGACGGAAATAGGGACATGGGATGAAGCTACGGACCTGAAATTAGCAATAAAATGTCGAGACGATGCTGTCTTGCAAGTTTGAGCGAAAGTTGATGGGATGATGGCGCCCAGAGTGCACACGGTCCTCACAACTTTTTTTGAAATTTTCAGGGATGAAAGTAATGATGATTTTAAAGCTAATCTGAAAGAATTGAGTGATTTTACAATCTGTAGATAGGCCAAATTAAAGTTGCAATCTCAAAATTGAACCCTACCAAGATTGTTGAAAAATGCAAAACTTGAATTTTGAAAAGGAGAGGGAAACTGAAATTTTGAATTTTATGATTTTAGAGGGAATACTAAAAGCAGTGCAAGCTTTGAAATTTAAAAGCTGACTCAATTTCATGCAAAATTCAATTTTGAAAGTGGAAATCAAGGTTGTTGCAATTAAACACTTAATTTCAAAAGTCACAAACTGCAAGTATTTGAATAAAGTACTAAAATTTTGAATGAATGCCAACACACTTTTCAGATTTAGGACTGTAAGAAACACAATTTTAACACAAAATTTCAATTTCAACAATTTTTGAATGATTATAAGCCTTAATCCAAGCAATCACTAGACCAACTTTGACTTTAATTTTGAAAGTGTTAGAATTGATGAAATCAGCCAAGATTCTGGATTCTAGCAGAAAAATACAGTAAGATCTAGCTCCCAAAATTTCAGAAAAAATGTCGAGGACGATGGCGCTTAGGGTGCACACGGTCCTCGCAACTTTTTTCAAAATTTTCAGGGATGAGAGATATTATGATTTTGTTGCGGAATCCAAAGTTACAGCCGATTTGGAGGTGTTTTGATCAGTGAAATCAAAAGAGGGACAATGCAAGATTGAATCCTAAATGAGTTTCAAGGGTTGAGGCAGCAAGGATACCCTCTTTTGTAAAGAATGTAGATAGAAGGGTTGAACTAGGAGTGCATGTAAAGTAAGAAAGATTCGCTTGTAGACGGAAATAGGGACACAGGATGAAGCTACGGACCTAAAATTAGCAATAAAATGTTGAGACGACGATGTCCTACAAGTTTGAGAAAAATTTGACGGGACGATGGCGCCCAGAGTGCACACGGTCCTCCGAAAAATCTGCAAAACGAAGGGGGATCTGTTTGTCTCTGCACAAGGATTCCAGATCTTCAATTACAGCCGCATACCTGCAACCTACACACAGAAAGGAGAGGATGATTGGGGGGTTAGGGATTAGGGGTTTGCCTTCAGGGCAAACCCTAGTTTTAGAATTAACCAAGAAATGAGAATGTTGTAAATGTAAATGTTTGTAATGTAATCAAGTACTGATACCTTGTTGTAAGAATGTTTGTATTCTTACATGCGAAGGTGTAATGATGTTGTATGTTGTATGTTGTAGGTGATCTCCACTTAAATGGTTGAATCCTTGTCTTGAATGCAACACCTAGCCTTGAATGGAGACTTAGAATGCTCAATTGCTTGAAGGAATGCTTGAATGCTTGAATGTTTGAATGTTTGAATGTTTGAATGTTCGCCTATCGCTTCCGCCTCTTGCACACATATGTTTCACTCTCCTTTTATGGGAGGGGAAATGTAGTTTATATACTTGTCAATTAGGGTTAGGAGACTAATTTTTCTGACCTTAGGCCGACCTAGGAACATTATTTTCCAAATTGCAAACTTAAATACCCGATGCCCAACAAGAGACCGGGCCCAAAATAGGGCCAGGGACCAAGGCGCTAGGCACCATGGTCTTGAGGGACCAGGGCACTAGGCGCCATGGTCTTAAAGGACCATGGCAGTAGGCGCCATGGTCCCACCTCCCGGGATAGCAGCGTGCAAGGAGAATCAGGCCAAGGTGCAGAAAGATGCAGTTTTTGATGTCGTAAACAGGTTTCGGGGTCTCCATTCAGGTTCAACGTTGCGCCACCATCGTGAAGACCCAAATGCAGTCAAAATTGCAAGTGTCACAATTTTAGGACACTATAGATAAAAGTTTAATCCAATGGGTAATCTTAACTTAAGCTTGACCCTTACCCCCTAAGATAACCATGAGGTCTTCTCAGGCATTTAATCTCTCCAACCCGTTTTCTCAACCAGTCTTATGTTGATATTTGTCACCATTTCATTGGTGCCAATTGCAAACGTGGATTCCCAACTTTCAAACTTGACCCTTGATTAAATCTTTCAATCTTGGCCATCCATTGCCCTATTTTTGCTATAAATAGAGCTCTTCATCCTCCATTCTCATATCCAAGTCTTTAGCATCATACTTATATTCAAATACATTCAAGATTTCATATATCATTTTATGCTCATCATTTAGCCTCTCTTTTAGATAGGAATAAATCTAAATATGCATGTTTGGAGTATTTTCCTTTCATTTAGCTCAATCATAAACTAATATAGCATGCTAGGATAGTCTTGTTACTAATCTTGTCATCTTATAAACTAGTTTATTGCATTCATAAGACCATGCATAGCTTAGGATGCATTTCATCCTAAAATCAACCAAAGCATCCCTCGTTCTTGCATTTGTCATCCCTAAACCATTTTGCTTAGTGATCTGAGAGCAAAAACATTGGTTTGAGGGACCTTGTGAGATAGAGAACCACAGAACCATCCTTGTGAAGCTGAGTCATACTTCATGACTCCATAGCTTGCACCAAGAAGTCCTGTGGGTGTGTGAGCAAGGCTCTTTAGGCTTTTCACATTTTAAGTTCTAATGACCTGCTTTTCCCACATATATTTCTAGCGCCCACCATGGGGCCTGACCCCATATATCAAATTAGTTTTTAAAATTAACCCCTTTTGCAAGTACGCGGGAAAAAGGAATCAGCACATCAGGTTAATAGTCTAGCACATCCCGCTTACTGTTTAGCGCGTGTGGTCCATAATATAGTGCATGAAGTATTTAACTTAGCACATCATCCCACTAATATTTTCCTGGAGGTCTCGGCGCAGGAGAAAAATAAAGCAGCGCATCCGAAAAATAGACTAGTGCATCGGAAACATAGTTCAGCGCATTAGGCCTATAAAATAGCGCATCTGGTTTATATTGTAGCACGTACAGTTTGTCCTATAGCGCATCAAAGACAGAAACAAGAAAACTCAAATCTGTAACGAAGTGTGAAGTTAGACTTGTAGAAGTCCACCAAATCCAAAAACTTTCTAATTGTTTTGAGTTGATGTTTTGCAGGATTTCTAACATCTTATTGTAGGGATGAGCTTAGTGTTATTTTTAGAACCATAAATATTTTAAATTTTTACTAACTTAGTTAAGTTAGTTAGAATTTAGAATCTTTCTAATCCTTGTTGAATAAAATTGAACTCATTTTTTTTTGGGGCTGTAAAACAAACCACAACAACAATTTTTCTTGCTTTTCTAGGAAGGAAAATTCTCAATTTGGGCTATAAAAAGAACAAAACAAACTTTCTTTTTTGCAAAAGTAGCTTTAAAAAGAACCTCACCATCCTTTGGTGTATAAAGGGATTCATTTTAAATTTTTGCAAGGAAAAGCACCACACTTAAAATTTTTTGGTTTACAATCAAAGAGGGAAGTTCTTCCCCTTTTTCAATTTTCTTTTGTTGACCACATCAAAGTTTTGCTTTGTTGACTAGGTTCTTTTGCTAGATTAGATAATCATTGCTTTGAGGAAATAAAAGGAACACCATTCTTGTTGGAGATAGAAGTTAGTAAATCATTGTCTTAATAGCTAAAAAGAACCTTGTGTGCTTTGTCTCGAAAGTGGAAGGTATATGCACTCCCCTTAACTGGTTGATCAAAAAGCCAAACCACTCTTATGCTTTCAATATTTCAAGCAATAAATCCTTTAGCAGGCCTACCTTCCCGAGGAGTTGAAATAAACTCTTAAAGCCATTTATGGCCGGTGTGAAGGGAATGACCTAAGTGGGAAACAGCTTTGACGCCAAGTGTTCCAACCCACTATAATCAAAAGTTGAAAGTGACGAAAGTCCTTTTCAACGGTTGCACGCAGCGACTAGCCTTCCCACAGTATCCTTGAGATACGTAAAGCCTTTGTTCTAAAGGTTGGGAAGCCTCCTGAGGGATTTTATCACTGATGGCTGAATAGGAAGCTTGATTACGAACCTTAGAAATAGAAACCTTGAGCTGAGTCAATAACCAGACATTTGTAATATCATAGTGCAAGGGTGGGGAAGAAATCGTCCCCAAAATCGCTCACCATATATCTCCCAAGATAACTGCTCAATTGTGAAGCAATTCACTTTAAGTTAATTTTTTGCAAAAGGCAAAAAAATGGGCGCCCTCTAGGGGTGACACAGCTATTTGAGCTGACGGAGTATCGAGACTAGTGGGCTATGGTATTATTTATGACCCTTGAATAAAGAGTCTTTTTGAAGTGTATTCATTGTAACCAAACCTGTTAAAACATTGGGGATTTGAACACATCCTCGCAGAATATACACTTACTGTTTAGATTAGGCAAAATTGGTTATGTATTTTGTGCTGTGTTTACATTTCTTACTTCAAAAAATCATCCATCAACATTGAAAACCTAAGACAAAACACCAAAATCATAGAAAACAGGAAAAACAAGGTAGTGTAGCACGTGAGAACAACTCCTTAGTGCATGTGGTACATCTTTTAGTGCATCAAACCTTTACTTTAATGCATCCAGTTTTAACAGTAGCACGTCACCAAAATTCAAAAGCAGCAATAAAACATCTAGTGCGTCCAAGAAATAGTCTAGCGTGTGCAAGCATCAACTTAGCGCATGGGAGTCAAAACTTAGCACATCAGGTTTATAAGTTAGTGCGTAGCAGGCCCATGCTAGTGCATGACCTTTTTCAGCAAAGCAAAAAATCGGAATAACCAGTCTTAACCAGTTAGCGTGTAGCCAGTGGCAGCCTAACAAGTGGGGTCTTTTCCCTAGCGCATTAGGAAATTTTTGTAGCACATTCGGTCTCTGTTTTAGCGCGTGAAAGAAACCAGAAAAATAGGGGGCAAAATAGTGAAAAATAGAGAAAAATTAGAAGACATTTTTGGAAACATCTTTTCATCAAGCTTCATTTTTGTCAAACTAGAGTATCAAAAATAGAGCTTTAAAAACTATTTCTTGAGCAAATTTTGTGTCAAAACAAAAGCTGTCCAAAATCCAAAACTGGTTGCACGATAAACATATCTATCCTATCAAAATCGGGAAACATCATCACAAATATCAAATGGGTTGCTATCTCAAAACATCCTTGTTTTAAAAACTCTTAGTTGTCAAATTGAGTTTCCATATCGAGAAAGCTCATATTCCATATCATTTGACGCACTTTATCATGAGGGGACATCTAAACCTTCACTTTGATAAAGTAAAACTCAAGTTTCCAAAAACAAGATAGACCAAATTCAAAACAAAATCAAACGAAACCATTGATCATTTGTGCATGACTAATCCTCATATTCTGAGACAAAAGAATATTTATCGTAACACTCAATTCAAGAAACAACAACCAAGTTTTTCCCAATTTATCAAAAGGAATAAATTTTTATACATCAATCAACAACTCTTCAAATCTCATAGAACATTCCTTCATCACATCAAACTCTATATCCAAAACAAATCCAATGAGTTTGACAAGGAGACTTTGAAGACTAGAGCATTTTGTCAAAAGTCAGCATTCAGTCAACAAATTAATCACAGAGGAAAGATCAATCTAGCCTTCTTTCCTGACGAGTGCATCACTTACAACACACCCCGATTTGAACCACCAACCCCTGAGCAGCATATCGAAGAGGATTTTGTCCCCTTCATCATGGAAAGCTTCTACTAAAATGCCAGTAACTCACTCTCAACGAAACAAACAAAGCACAACAACACTAGAATCAAGCATGACTCGAAGGTTATCTAATCCATTTGAAGGTCCGCATCTAGAGGAGCCTGAAATCATAGAGGAGCTCCTTTGAGAATGTTAGGAAAGCACTTCCTTTCAAAAACTTGTGGAAAGACTCATGGAAACTGACAAAGAAAAATACTTATGCTTACGAGCAAAGGGGTTAAGCTCCCTGAAGATTTAGACACAAACATTTTTGGAACCGGATCTCAACATTATGCATATCAAGAACAACAAAGAGAAGAGGAAACTCGTGACCCTGAGCAAAACATACCTGAGCAAAACATACTTGAACAACATATACCAGAAATGCATATACCCGAGCTAGATACTCCAGAGAAAAATATACCATTTAACACACCTTTCCAAATGAGAACTACTGTAAGGGAAGAACTCTTCCCTTGGCAAAACAATGTGCCTTTAGTTTCCCTTACTCAACAAATGCAAATGTTACAAAGACAAATGCAAGACATGCAACAAGGGACAACAGTACGGTACTCATTAAACAAAATTGCCCTTATCCTTTTGACAGAAGATTACACATGATCCCTTTTCCTCCACACTTAGATGTTCCTAAATTTGACAAGTATGATGGAAAAAGTGATCCTCGTGATCATGTCAGAGAATTCTGTACCATGAGTCTCGAATTTGCTCATGATGACACCTATCTAATGAGGTTATTCCCAAGAAGTTTGGGAGGACAAACAATGGAATGGTTATCCAAGATTACACCTCCTATCAGATCATTTGATGAACTTGTCAACAAGTTCATAATACAATATTCTTATAACATTGAACATGCTATCACCATGCTAGATGTCTGTAACACAAAACAGAAAAACAATGAAACATTCATGGTATTCCTTCAATGTTGGCGACGTATGGTTTCAAGATATCCTCAAGATATTCCTGAAAAAGAGAAAATGGAAATTTTCATCGACAACTTGAATGGTGAGATGAGTTATAGGCTCAAACTCCAATGCATACCATCTTTCGCTAAACTAATTGAAAATGGCATTCAAGTAGAGGAAGCATGTGTTAAGAAGGGAACGCTCAAATTCTTCAAAGAAGGAATAGGTTCATCAAACTACAACAACTTAGACAAATCTAGATTCTGGACTCGAAACAAAAACACTGGAAACGAAGGAGGCAATGAACCAAATGATCCAAAATCTAAACAGCCAGTGCTCGCATTATCAGGGAATCCCCAAGTTACCAAGAATCCTAAAGGTGCTAACCCAAACACTAAAACTTGCACACCAGATACCAATCAAGGTCAAACCCACACCAACAATGCTCAAAACACAAACACCAATCGAGGACTTAATAACAATTCGCGAGGTAACACTACAAATTTTCAAAAACGTGTCTATACACCACTGGGACAATCACTAGAATCAGAGTTCAGAGAACTCTTGGCAAACAAAGTTATCTCATTACCAGCAATAAGCAACTATGAACCGCAAATCGAACCACCCTGGTGGAATGACTCACACTTTTGTGATTTCCATCGCAACAAAGGCCACCAAACAAATGATTGCATGAGATTGAAGAACATTGTTCAAGACATGATTGATAGAGGTGATCTAATAGTAGATGGTCTCAAGACAAACGGTGACCATGGAGCTTTTAAAAATCTTCTTCCCAACTACAACAAGGATGGAGCTTCAACTTCAAATGATACACGTGGGGCTCGTATTAACCACATCTACAATAACACTATCAATCACATATCAGCTACAGACAATCAAGTAAACGTTATCACTATCCGGGACCAGCATGAACACAAATCTGTCAATGTAACTACCAGGGCCCAAAAATATGTCTTGAAAGGGCATATGTCAACAGCAAACATGGTACCTAAGGTTCAATATGATCTAGTTAGCCAACTACACAAAAATCCTGCTCAAATATCTATTTTGGAGTTGCTAAAACTTTCACCGAAACACAAAGACATATTGGAACAAGCCTTATTGGAAACCAATGTACCTCAAGATCTGCATGCTGACAAATTCCAAGCCATGGTCGTCCATATGACAGGGCCTCATAATCTCACCTTCTCAGAACATGATAATACTTCCTTAAGTCATCTACATAACACTCCTCTCCATATTGAAGTCATCATCTATAAACACAGAGTAAAGAAAGTCTTGATAGATGAAGGAGCTGGACTTAATATATGTACCTTAAAACTTATCCGTGCATTAGGCTTCTCTGAGGAGTCTATTGATCCACGTAAAAAGATTACCATAAAAGCATATGATGATGAAGAAAGGTCATCTAAAGGAACTATGATGTTACCCATTCAAGCTGGACCAGTCCAAAAGGATACTATGTGTCAGGTCTTAGACATAGACCTCACATACAATATTTTATTAGGTCGACCCTGGATACATGAAATGCAAGCAGAGCCTTCTACGTATCACCAGTGTGTCAAATTTCCTTACAACGAACAAGAAATTTCTATATCAGCTGATCACAATCCATTTCAACATTGCAACGCAATGGGGGTAGCCCAGGACAGTTTGGTTCCCCATAATAGGGAAAAATAGAAATCCTCAACATCAGATCTTCAACAAACAAAGTGTGAATCATTACCTAGAGATTTCAAGTAGAAAATGCAAATCAAAGAGCAAGGCATGGGGGAATACTCTTTGGAACCCATGTGTTTGGCTAACTTACCAACATCCCCCAGATCTCATGGATTTCCTATAGCATTGACACATCAAACAAATCAGCCCATCACAAAGTTTGATGGCACGTTCATCCAACTTGGCACTCTAGCACATGAATCAGAGGAAAAAGACATCCTTAGCTGGTTATACAAGGATGAGGAAGAAGATAACAGAGCAGCTGCTCTGGAAATAGTTCTACCAACACACCTCTACGCAAAGGGCTACTTAATCATGCAACAAATGGGATACAATGGAAAATGACCTATTGGAAAGCGCAAAGAAGGAGTCATTGAACCAATAAATCTTCGTTCACAACTCAGTAGGGACAAAACAGGATTAGGTTGTGAACTCACTCTCCTACCAAGAAAGACACCACACAAGAATCCAAAACCTCAGTGGAAAGCGAAGAAGAAGTTCAATGAAGACTCCTAGCAAGAAGCACTATTTGAGTCAGCCGAAATAATCCGCAAGGACCGTGAACGTCAGGAACAGAAGCAACATCAGGAGAAAATCCTCATTCACAAGAAAGCCATATCTATAGCAGTAGCTCATATTCAGGAACCAATATCTAAAAAAGCAGAAATATCTACTAATACCATTATTCCACCCCAAGGCAGAACAGTATATGAGCAAATACAAAAGGTAGAAGCAAGATCTGACACAGAATCAAAGAAAACTATCAAACTGGTATCAATCTTTAAGGACCTATTCTCACCATACAACATACCAGTCCACAACACTGATAGAATCTAGGATGATACCTCAGAGACTGATTCAAATGAATACGAATGGGGCAGTTGTTCTAATATTCCTGATGATATTACAGAAAATAGTAGTTGATGCTCTACAAAAAGGATTAGAAAATCTGTTTGATGGCAACACACACAAGAGCACAAGAAACAAACGTTACTGTTAGCAACAAAAGATTATCCTAAACATGCATATCAAGAGAGATAATAAGCATGAAATAGAAAGCATATAAACATAGAATAAAATAGCTAATCAAGATGCTCATAGTTGCTCCTCCCTTGTTCCTCTCCTCTCCAAGTCCCAAATGAGTCTAGCTCTCAGCTTTTAGCACTAGCCATGGATGCCATATGGAGATTCAAGATGGTTGAATATGATAAGCAAATACTATGCAAGAGTAGATAGTGATGCTATGAAAAAGCTCTATGCTAATGCCAGTATAACAACAATACTCTAAATGCTTCTCTTTGCTTGAGGAGAAGGGTTCTATTTATAGAAGAAATGGGGAAATGAAGGGTTAAGATTGAATGGTTTAATCAAGGGCCAAGTTTGAAAGTTGGGGATCCATGTGCACAATTGGCACCAATAAAATGGTGACAAGTGTCAACATAGGATTGGGTTGAGAGAAGAGGTTGAGTCAAAACAAATGTTTTAACCATGTGGGAGGGTTTGAGGTAACCATTAATGGTTATTGGAGACTTTGGGGATTAAGTGGTTGAACGTTGAAAGCCTTCAATGGTTATCAAAGACTTTGAGCCATTTAGTGGTTGAAGGTTGAAAGCCTTTAATGGTTATCAAAGACTTTGAGGGTTTGAGAAGTGACTTCCCTTTTGCTTAGGAATGTGACAAAGTTTAGAGAAGGGGTTAGGTTATTTAGAAGTGATTAGAAAATTCTAGAAGGGGTTTAGGCATGCAAGTGGGAGAAATTTTGGTATTTTCAATTAAAATAAAATCATTTATTTCAATTAAATGGTGTAATTTGCATTTGGATAAATATTCAAATAAATATTAATTTATTTAAATGAGAAAAATGAAGATAAAGCATTAAAATGCTTGAAGACTTTGAGGGAAACCATTAAAGGCTTGAAGACTTTAAGGAAAACCATTAAAGTCTTAAGAAGACTTTAAGGGAAGCCATTAAGTTTGAAGACTTTAAAGCCATCAAGTTTGAAGACTTTAAGGGAAACCATTAAAGGCTTAAGAAGACTATAGAAGGAAGCCATCAAGTTTGAAGACTTTAAAGCCATCAAGTTTGAATACTTTAAGGGAAACCATTAAAGGTTTCAAGTGGGTGAGGATAAATAGGATTTTCAATAAATCATTTATTTAAAATAGTTGTGCAACTTGCTTTTGTAGGAAAATACAAGTGGGTGGAGGATAAAGGTGATTTAAATAAATTATTAATTTATTTAAATGTGAGAGGTGGGATTTTGGGGGATTTAAATAAATATTAATTTATTTAAATGTGAGAGAATATTTAATTAAATAAATATGATTTATTTATTTAATTAATGGTCTAAATTTAGTTAAGTGAATTAAATCAAATAAATTGAATAATTTATTTAATCAATAGGAGAAGAGGGTTAAGATGAATTAATTAAATATATTAATTTAATTAATTATTGATTGATGGTTAAATAATCAAATAAATACTAAATATTCATTTAATTAAGTGGACAGATTTATGTGACTACATTTGCCCCTCTTTGAGACGGTGCAGTTTATCGCGTCGTTTCAAAGAAAGAAAAATAGGTGTGAAGAAATGCCCCATAAAATGTAAATTTAATGGGTGGTATGCCCCCTCGAGAGATGGGCTGAATTTTATTATTTTTTTTTGAAAAATCGGGTGGTCTCTCGAAAAAGAATGAAAAGTGGAGGGGATGTAGAATAGAAGAAATTAGAACTAATGATGAAAGAATGGGAGAAAATGGAGTGAACATGAAGAAACAACAAGCCAGCAAGTACCCTGAGGTCATGCAAGAGATACATAGCAGATGTAGTGTGGGGTTTGGATTGATGCTATACAATTGATCAAAATTGGTTGGACAATCTCGTGCAATCAGTTGAATTGCCCCGGTCAAGTCAAAGCGTGACAGTTGATGTCAGTTGGTCACTTGGACATGATAAAGTCTGAGTAAGTGAATCAAAGTGACCTGATCGTGACTTAGACAATTGATGCAATTTCTCGATGAAGTCAAGGTATATGAAGCAAAATACTCGTTGAGACGTAGACAATTGATGTAATTGTCTGTTGGACTGTGTTTGATTGGTTGATCAATTGATATGTATGTGCGTGTGATGGATGGTTGTGGGGAATCATGGCAACCCCGTTGAGACTAGGTCATTATGATAAATGCCTGATGTAGTCTAGGATTACCATGATCGATTACCTGTTGAGACCCGAAGATACTTGATCAGAGTATCTGTTGATAGTCTAGGTGTGCGTGAGTTGATGTATCTGTGTAGACAGAGTAACTGGCTTAATTTTTTTTGGATGAGTGAGGATGGGAAGCGATGAAGGGATTAGGATGATGTTGATGATCAAGATAGGGAGGGTGAGGGGGGATTTGATGTTAGATAGAAGATATGGAGGACTAGGATCGAGTCCTATGGAAGAAGATGAGTAAAATAGAGTATGCATTATTATGACTATGTATGCATGATATGCAACTGATGCTCTGCAAAAAGGATTAGAAAATATGTTTGATGGCAACACACACAAGAGCACAAGAAACAAACGTTAGTGTTAGCAACAAAAGATTATCCTAAACAGGCATATCAAGAGAGATATTAAGCATGAAATAGAAAGCATATAAACATAGAATAAAATAACTAATCAAGATGCTCATAGTTGCTCCTCCCTTGTTCCTCTCCTCTCCAAGTCCCAAATGAGTGTAGCTCTCAGCTTTTAGCACTAGCCATGGATGCCATATGGAGATTCAAGATGGTTGAATATGATAAGCAAATGCTATGCAAGTGTAGATAGTGATGCTATGAGAAAGCTCTATGCTAATGCCAGTATAACAACAATACTCTAATGCTTCTCCTTTTGCTTGAGGAGAATGGTTCTATTTATAGAAGAAATGGGGAAATGAAGGGTTAAGATTGAATGGTTTAATCAAGGGCCAAGCTTGAAAGTTGGGGATCCATGTGCACAATTGGCACCAATAAAATGGTGACAAGTGTCAACATAGGATTGGGTTGAGAGAAGAGGTTGGAGGCATTAAAGGCCTGAGAAGACCTCATGGTTATCTAGAAGGTAAGGGTCAAGTCTAAATTAAGATTACCCATTGGATTAAGAGTTAATCCAAGGATAAACCTTTGTGCAAATGATTAAGAGATAATCATGGTCAAAGCATTAAAGGCTTGATGAGACCTTTGGGTTGGGTAGAGGTTGAGTCAAAACAAATGTTTTAACCATGTGGGAGGGTTTGAGGTAACCATTAATGGTTATTGGAGACTTTGGGGATTAAGTGGTTGAAGGTTGAAAGCCTTCAATGGTTATCAAAGACTTTGAGGGTTAATTTGTTGAACACACAAAGCATTAATTGCTTTTCAAAAACTTTGGAGTCTTTGAGAAGTGACTCCAATTCGCTTAGGAATGTGACAATATTTAGGGGATGGATTAGGCTAATTAAGAAGGGTTTAGAAGAATCTAGAAGGGGTTTAGGCATACAAGTGGATTTTGTAGGAAAATGCAAGTGGGAGAAATTTTGGTATTTTCAATTAAAATAAAATCATTTATTTCAATTAAATGGTGTAATTTGCATTTGGATAAATATTCAAATAAATATTAATTTATTTAAATGAGAAAAATGAAGATAAAGCATTAAAATGCTTGAAGACTTTAAGGAAAACCATTAAAGTCTTAAGAAGACTATAGAAGGAAGCCATCAAGTTTGAAGACTTTAAAGCCATCAAGTTTGAATACTTTAAGGGAAACCATTAAAGGCTTAAGAAGACTATAGAAGGAAGCCATCAAGTTTGAAGACTTTAAAGCCATCAAGTTTGAATACTTTAAGGGAAACCATTAAAGGTTTCAAGTGGGTGAGGATAAATAGGATTTTAAATAAATAATTTATTTAAAATAGTTGTGCAACTTGCTTTTGTAGGAAAATACAAGTGGGTGGAGGATAAAGGTGATTTAAATAAATTATTTATTTAAAATAATTGTGCAACTTATATTTGTAGGAAAATGCAAGTGGGTGGAGCATAAAGGTGATTTTAAATAAATGATTTATTTATTTAAATGTGAGAGGTGGGATTTTGGGGGTTTTAAATAAATATTAATTTATTTAAATGTGAGAGAAGATTTAATTAAATAAATATGATTTATTTATTTAATTAATGGTCTGAATTTGGTTAAGTGAATTAAATCAAATAAATTGAATAATTTATTTAATTAATAGGAGAATAGGGTTAAGATGAATTAATTAAATATTAATTTAATTAATTATTAATTGATGGTTAAATAATCAAATAAATACTAAGTATTCATTTAATTAAGTGGACAGATTTATGTGACTACAGTAACTATTATGAATGTATGGATGGTTGGAATGCAACGGAATGCAGTATATACAGATGAGATGGAATGACGATCCATAGTGCTCTATTTTTCATCATTGAGCTTTAAAATGTTGTAAAAAAATACAAGCAACTTGACATAATACAAGCAACTTGACATAAAGATTCAAGATGACCAGAGTATTTCTTACATTGATTTGATATAGCAAGTTAATATAAGAAACTTGATATAATGGATCAAGTTGACCAGAGTATTGCTTGCAGAATAGGCAAGGATTATCTCCTTTCATGCATGACTTGGAACGTCCTCCTTGATCTTAGGCTGATCATATCCTGAGACAAGTGCATACCGTAATAAGAGATAAAACCTTTATCCAGTTTGGATGAGGTAGGAGGAACCAAAGAAAGAGAATTGTACCTGCAAACAAACAATATATACATAAAGAATAAAGAATATGGATCCTTGGTAATGGTTCATGCTCATATGGTCGAGGTATACGCTATAGTCAACAAGCCGTAGTGATCTATGACTGTATTTTTGCCTATGATCACATAGCTTAGTGAACTTCCCACGTAGACACCATTAGTACATGCCCCAGAACTTAATCGGAAATAATGCACAAATGATACAAAATAATCCTGAAAAGATTCTAATACAGATAAACGAATGATTGTACTCACAAATCAACCAAGTATTTGATAGCTTAACATAATTTTCTTGTCAAAGAAAACGTCACTTTTGTCTTTGTTTTGGTAACGAAGGATGCATCCTTGTTTGAAAGACAATTTGATTGTTGATGTTGATTGTGTGGTTGATTGGTAAATGGTCATTGTGTGAGTAGTTTGTCAATTTTTATTTTGGTATCTGCATGGATGGGTATGTACAAGGTGTTGCCATGTTTTTGTGTTATTTTTCAATGGTTTTGTCAATGTTTTTGGATTTTGAATTGTTTTGAATGTTTTTGGTATTTTTGCGAGATATTTTTGAATGTTTTTGGATTTTCTGGGACATTTTTGAATGTTTTTGATATTTTTGATGATTTCCTAAATGAAGAGCGTAATGACACATAAGACAATGTAGAATCCACTTCCATCAATAGGTTAAGGGTATTGCCCCCAGTTTTTAGACCTGACTATGAAAAGGTGGGATGCTAGACGCATGGAGTACTTTCTTAATGACAGCTGAATAACAAGCCATGGCTTTGGATGGATGGATGTATGTATGAAGTAAATGTGATCGCAACAAGTTTGAAAAGATAATGGAGCCATAGCCCTTACGAGTGGTTCCTGTTTGCCAGGTTTTCACCATCGCACTTACCCAAGGTGCCATTGGAGTGGTTGTTCACCATTTGGATGCATGATTTTTCTTTACTTTTTTTGAATGTTTTTGTATTTTCTTTAGGACAGTTTCTGAATGTTTTTGATGTTTTCTGATATGTAGGGGAGCCTGATGCTCTGTATACCTTAGGTATAAAACCGTTTGAGGTGCATGCTATTGATTGGATCTGTGAGTGGTTCTCCATCTGATGTAGCCAACTGATATGCCCCGGACCCGAATACAGCAGTGACAACATATGGGCCTAGCCAGTTTGATTCAAACTTGCCTTGATGTTCTCTGTTTGGTTGGTTGAAAGGATTTTCTTGAAGAACAAGATCACCTACCTCAAATGTACGAGATCTAACTTGGTGATTGTAGCTTCTACTCTTGTGCTACTGATAGGCTTTGAGGTGATTGTATGCAGCTTGTCGCTTCTCATCTAGTAACTCTAAGTCCTGAAGACGGGATACTCTGTATGCTTCATCATCGATGAGATTGTGCAATGAAACTCATAAGGATGGTATCTCAACCTCAATAGGTAAGATAGCTTCAGCACCATAGACCAATGAATAAGGAGTTGCACCTGTAGGGGTCCGAATGCTAGTTCGATATGCCCATAGCGCTGGATTCAACTGAACATGCCAATCACGGCCGGCATCATTGACTGTCTTCTTTAGGATCCTCAATATGTTTTTATTGGATGCTTCAGCCTAACCATTGCCTTGTGGGTAATAGGGAGTGGAAAAGCGGTGTTGGATATGAAATTTCTCACAAAGTTCACGGACATCCTGATTTTTGAAAGGAAGACCATTATCTGTGATGATGGACATGGGTACACCATACCGGCAGATGATGTAATTGAGGATGAATGAGGCAATCTGCTTGCCAGTGACTTGGGTAAGTGGAACAGCTTCGATCCACTTGGTGAAATATTCGATGGCGGTAATAATAAATTTATGGCCATTGGATGAAGATGGATGAATCTTACCCACAAGGTCAAGGCCCCATTGACAAAAAGGCCATGGTGTTGTGATTGGTTGCAGTTCCTGGGCTGGTGCATGTATCAAGTCACCATGAATTTGACATTTCTTGCACTTCTTGACAAAGTAGTAAGAATCTTTTTCCATAGATGGCCAATAGTATCCAGCTCGCATGATCTTTTTGGCTAGTGATGGACCACTTGCATGAGTCCCGCAAATTCCTTCATGTACCTCTTCCAAAGCCTTTGTTATCTCATCTTGTTCCAGACATCGAAGGAGAGTACCATCAAGACTACGCCGGTATAGGGTTTCGGCAATAATGGTATATCGAGCAGTTTGGCGAATGAAGGTTTTTCGTTGGTTATTTGATTGGTTGGGAGGAAGGGTGTGATCGCGGAGATAGGTGTAGAACTCACCATACCATGGGGATTTAGAACCGACAAGGTGACATATCATTTCGGATTCAGGGATATCATAAGTGGGAATCCAAAGCTGTTCTACTAAGAACTCATAGCGTGTTGAATTCTGCGGAAGATCTAGTAGAGATGCGATAGTAGCCATAGCGTCAGCAGCTCGATTCTGATCTCTTGTTATCTGCTCAAAAGTGATAGTAGTAAATGATGTCTTTAGAGTGTCCACCATTTGCTTATATGGCATGAGTTTATCATCCTTGGTCTGATATTCATTTGTTGCTTGTCGAATGACTAGTTGGGAATCGCCATATACTTGTAGTTCTTGTAATTTCCATTGTACGGCTAACCTGAGTCCTGTGATCAAGGCCTCATACTCTGCTATGTTGTTTGTGCATGGAAATGTGAGCCTGTAAGACTTCAGGATGCTATCACCTTGAGGTGTGATAAATAGAATGCCTGCCCCCAAGCTGTGCCTAGTGTATGAACCATCAAAATATAGTTTCCATGGTTGTGTTGTTGTGATCATGAATATCTCTTCATTTGGAAAATTGGAAATGAGAGGATGATCGCCTATGAGTGGTGCATCGGCCAATTGATCTGCAATAACCTGCCCTTTGATAGCTTTACGATCCACATACTCAATGTCAAATTCACTTAGAATCATCACCCACTTGGCCAAGCGACTTGTCAATGCTGCTTTGCTAAGTAAGTACTTGAGTGGATCAATCTTTGCGATGAGTTGTACCTTGTGTGTTAATAGATAGTGCCTCAGTTTAGTGGCTGCTAAGATTACTGCTAGGCAAGCTCGCTCAATAGGTGTGTAATTGAGTTCATAGCCCACCAGTGTGCGAGAGATGTAGTAAACAGCACACTCTTTTCCTTCCGTATTATGTTGTGCCAGTAGTACACCCAATGCTGTACTTATCGCTGAGATATAAAGTAACAACGGTCTACTTGGATCTGGTGGCATCAAAAATGGTGGATTCATAAGATAGTCTTTAAGCATCTGAAATGCTTGCTGGCATCTGGCATCCCACTGAAAGTAGATGTTCTTGTGTAGCAGGTGTGTGAAGGGGTGACACTTATCAGCCAATTGTGCAATGAATCTTCAGATGGATTGAAGTCGTCCTTGTAATGTCCTTAGCTGACTGATATTCTTTGGAGGTGGCATGCCCATGATTGCTTTAACCTTTGCTGGATCGACCTCAATGCCTTTGCTTGAGACAATGTATCCTAGAAGCTTCCCGGAGGTCACTCCAAAGACACATTTCTTTGGGTTGAGTCGAACATGGTATTGTTCCAGTCTATCAAAGATTTTATCTAAGATGTGGAGATGCCCATCTCTAGTGAGTGATTTTGCTAGTAAGTCATCCACATAATCTTCCATCATAGTATGCATCATGTCATGGAAGATGGTGGTCATTGCTCTTTGATAGGTTGCTCCTGCATTCTTTAGACCAAAAGGCATTATATTCCAGCAGTATGTGCCCCATGGACATGTGAAGGCTGTCTTATGTTGGTCCTCTGGTGTGATATTTATTTGATTGTATCCTGAAAAGCCATCCATGAGTGAAAGCATGGCATGTCCTGCTGTCAAATCCACTATGATGTCGATATTTGGTAGGGGGAAGTCATCCTTAGGACATGCCTTATTCAGATCTCTGAAGTCAGTACAAATGCGGATGCCCCCTTTTGGTTTGCCAACTGGCACAATGTTGGAGATCCACTCTGCATAATCAATTGGTCTAATGAAACCAACATCCAGGAGTTTCTTGAGTTCTATTTTGACTAGCACTACAATCTGGGGATGCATCTTACAAAGCTTCTGCTTGACAGGTTTGGCTCCTTCTGCTACAGTGAGGTGATGCATGACTAAATCGGGATCAAGCCCAGGCATGTTTGCATATGACCATGCAAAGTTGATCTGACGCTTCTGGAAGAACTCTATAAATTGAGGTTGTTCCTCTGGAGTGAGAAGAGATGCCAGATGTATGATATGAGGATTTTCAGGAGTCCCCACATTGTATTCTTTGGTTTCCTCGATGAGAATCGTTGATCATTCCTATTGTATATTAGCAAGGAGAATGTCAAACCCTTCATCCTCAGGCACCTCAAAGAGGTTTTCACCGTTGGATACGCTCTTTCTTTTTACTTTTGTCAGATCAAATAGCGCCACAGTGTGGTTTTCACTGGAAGATCCATGTTTTATTGTTATATTTTTGCAGCTGAAAGGTTTGGCATCCACCCCGAAGTATGTTGCGCTATTAAGTTCAATGGCGAATCCAGCTTTGTGATCTCCGCTTGGTAGGTTATCCCTTAATTCCAAAAAGTCAATGATGGCCTCATCGTTTTGGAAGAAGTCAAGACATGGGGGAGTTGGTTGGTTCCATTCGATGAGTTCAGGGTGGATAATGGGCATTACTTCATCGATTAGGTTAAGTGCGTTAGATGTATCAGTGAGGGTTAAGACATTATGGTGAAGGTCATTGATGGTACTCTCCCTGTCAGAATCAGGCATAGGATGAGACGTAGGGTTTGTGGAAGATGTTTCCAGCTTAGGTACCCAAGTGGTCTTTATTTGTGCTTCTCCGTAAACAAGGATATCTTTGCGTGGCAGAGGTGGTGATGTGTCTTCCTCATCTGAAGTGTTAAGCTGTACAGAATCAAACTCCCACTCATGTGAGTCGGTCTCTGAATCACTTTCCAGCATCCGATTGCTATACCATACTGGGATGTCGCTGGAGTTGAATACTACAGGCGTGATTGGTTTATGTACCTTTGTAGTGATCGGTGTTGCAGGAATTTTGATCAGGATTAAAGGATTTGTTACTGGAAGTATCGACAGTGTTGACTTAGTGGCTTCTATTAGAACGACTGGTGCCATAGATGTTGCTGCAAGTTCGGATACAATTGTTGCTGCGAATGGTTTTATTGATGTGATGGCTGCCACAGATGGGATTACTGGTTCGATTGATGGGATGTTTGGCATTGGTGATGGTTGCGGTGGAGTTGTGAGCCTTGATGGGGTAGTGGGGATAGTGCTTGATGGTGCTTTGATTATGAAAGGTGTCCTCTTTGTAGTAGGTGGGCAAAATGGTTTGCTGGGTTTTCCTTTGAATCTGAGTTTAGGAAGGATCTATTTTTCAAAGCCTAGGCCTGTATTACCTTTGGGCTTGAATTCTAGTAGTAGAGGTTCATGTCGTCCTTGTTTGCAGTATCCCAAAGCACTCTGACCATCATATCCCATTCTTTTCATAATGAGGAGGCCTTTGCCATACTGTTCCGTAGGAAGTGTAACTTGCGGTTTATCAATGGTGATGGGATCTTTATAGATCCATTCCGCTAGGTCCTCATCTTGTGTCTCTTCCTCTTGACTCTTTCCAAGGACAAAAGGCATCAAGGCACATGCTGGCGTAATTAGTGGTTGCTGGAGTAACTGCTGTGGTTTACCATGTGTTCTAGGAGAAGTGGGCATTTGTCCCACACAAAAGAGCTAACTCAAGTTGTATTCTCCAGGACCTTCCTCTACTACTTTCATCTTAAGCTTTTCTTGCTTGGGTATAGGGGTGTTCAAACTGGCAAGAGAGGCAGGACTTACATATGATGTGGAGGAAATGGCTTCTCTATTATTAGGGACAGTAATCTCTGGTTGATGGTTGATATTATGGCAATACACAAAAGGATTTGCATCGCCCAGGATTGTGATCTCTGTACCGTTATGTGGGAACTTGATACATTGATGGTAGGTAGATGGAACAACTTGCATGGCATGTATCCAAGGTCTCCCTAATAATAGATTATATGGCAGAGGAAGGTCCAGAACCTGACAGATGATGTGCTTTACCACAGGGCCCACTCGGATTGGTAGTACCACAGCTCCTTTGGATGAATGCTCTGCATCATCATAGGCCTTGATGGTGATCTTCTTGCGAGGATCCACTGATTCTATTGCATATCCCAATGCTATGACCAACTGTAGTGTACAAATGTTTAGGCTTGCTCCATTATCTATCAAGACTCGCTTGATCCTATGTTGGTTGATAAAGCCTTCAATGTGTAGCGAAGCATTATGAGGTTGTTGGAACGAAGAGTTGTCACTTTCAAAAAAAGTGAGACAAGGTGATGACTTTAGATTTCCAACCATGGCTTGAAATTGGTCTATATTCAAGTTTGCAGGGACTAACACCTCTTGGAGTGCTTGATCCAAGATTGTTTTATGAGATGGTGATAGGCGCAATAGCTCTAAAATGGATATAAGCGCAGGCATTTTATCTAAGTGTTCCACAAGATTGTACTGCTTTGGGACGGAGGTGGTGCCCTGTGGACCTACCTTGATGGTGACCTTGCCACAACGTGTAACAACATTGCAATTTGAGGTGGGATTTTTGAAGGTTATGGTTGCAATTTGTTCACTGGCATCATACAAGTGATTTACAGTGTAGTTATACGCAGCCTGTGTATAATCAGTGGTATCAGTGCCTCACCAGGAAGTGGAAGGACCCCTTTGATCTTGTGATGGAAGTGGATTTTTGAACATCAAATGATCATTATTTGTTGTTTTTGGGTCATGTCCTTCAATTTCAATTTCTCCTCGGTCAATAAGATCTTGAATGAGATCTTTCAATCGGTGACAATTATTTGTCTTGTGTCCTCTTCCTTGATGGAATTCACAATGTTCAGTATCTCTCCACCATGCCGGTTTGACTTGAGGCTCATAGTTGGATAGCTTAGGTAGAGTGATCAAATTCTGAGAAATGAGTTGTCGTAACACTGTTTCAATGGGTTCCCCTAAGGGAGTGTATGTGTGTTTTTGTTTTTGTGGACAAGGTCTTGGTTCATCATGAGATGTGATGCGACCTTGATTAGGAGGAACATTTGTGTTATTCTGAGGTGGAGGATTTTGTCCTGCAAACCGAACCACAGGTTGTGCATTTTGGATAGTTCGAGCATCTACAACCCCATCGTTGACGATATTCTTATTCTTGTTCCAGAAGTTTGGTTTATCACTATTGAAGTGCGGGCGAGGACCATCTTTTGGTTCGTTAAAGATTTTGATGAGTCCTTTTTTGATGAGTGCCCTTTCATATTTTAAACCCTTGGTGATCGAATTATTAAAGGAGTCTATGTCTTTGACATCCAGGTGAAATTCCATTTCTTCGTTTAAATTGGAAATGAAAATTTCCACTAGTTCTCATTCAGGTAACTAAAGAGAACATCTGCTAGACATTTGGCGCCATCGTTGCAAGAATATTGAGAATAGTTCACCTGGTTTTTGTTTGGTATTGTACAGATCAGCCATGGTGATGTCGCGTTCAATGTTATAAGAGTAATGAGATAGGAACTTCTGGATGAGTTCCTCAAATGTTCTAATGCCACCTGGTAGTTGGGAAAACCATGATGTGGTTGTTCCTCCCAAGCTTTGAGGAAAAAGGCGCATTAGGTATGTGTCTTCATATGCCACTTCAAGACAAGCAAAATGAAATTCTCGGACATGATCATGGGGATCCCCCTTTCCTCTATATTTTTCAAATTTGGGTGTTTCGAATCCTTGTGGAAAGGGTGGCATATAAAGATTCCTATCAAACGGATAGGGATAGATGTCGTTAAGTGAGAATTGATTGGTCTTAACACCACTATGAAGTTGTTGGGCGAGATTCTCGACTTGTTGCCGCAACATCTCCATTTCATTTGGAGGAGGAGGTGGTGGGTTACCTCGAGGAATGTTATATCTAATGTGATTTCTACCTCTTTCCTCCTCATGGCGACTTTGTCTTTCTGATGCTTTTCTTAATTGGGCAAGATCAAAGTCAGAGGGGAGTTTGGCTCCTTCTTGAGCGAGTTTTAAGAAGTGAGCATCCGCATTGCTCCTGAGTATTTCATCAAACAATCTGTTAAAGTGAGGGTTATGCTGAACCCTTTCGATTGTTGAAGGAGTGGGTGTACTTGGGTTTTCGTCATTTATATTGCCTCCAAGTGCTTCTTGAAATTCATTGAGATTTTCGTCTTCTTCTTCCTCAATTTCTATTTCTCGTTGCCTTGACTGTGATCGGGTTTGGGCCATTTTGTTTATGAGTCTTTGTTGAAATTGCATGAAAATGATGATGAGTTTTTGATGAAATGAGAGATTGATGATTGGTGAATTGTGTGGTATGTAGATCTCTAGCACTTATAAGGTAGATGTAACCAAAATTCCTTCTTTGAATTGCTTGCTTGTTTGATAAGTTTTGATGTGATAAGGTGTAGAGAAATTTGAGATGTGTTACAGATTTAACTACCTAGTAATGAGAGGATTCACTCATGAACTAGTTTTAACCTGCATAGATGTGTCTCTTAGGATGAGCTTATCCTAGATGTAGAAACAATCTAAAAAGTGATATGATGTGTTTGATTTCAAGCAATATCTAAAAGAGAACTTGGGACAAGAACCTCTTAATGTTTTGAGAGTGGGAACGGATTGATGATGAAGTGATGATGTATGAGTGAGATGATGGATGAAAATGTTTTCAACTTCAATAAAAACTTTGTGTTACAAATGGGACAAACTCTATCTCTTCCCTTTCAGGTGTTGGTGGTATTTCTCGAGCTGTGTTGTATGTGATACAGACGTTTGGGAAGAAGTTGGGATTAATCTTTCCTCCTTGATTTTTGTGATAACTCAGAGCTCTATATTGCATAAAAGCTCTATGGTTCAATGATTCTTAATCAAACTCGTTTGTTTTACCTTGAAGGTATAGATGCATGCGATGTAGAAAGACTCTATGTGAGACAAAAATTTGTCTATTGAGATAGAATAAGAATCGCACCTAAAGATCAAGAGAAGACAACTTTCACCCGTGCATGGGGAACATATTGCTGGAATGTTATGCCATTTGGGCTTAAGAATGTAGGAGCGACTTATCAAAGGGCTATGATGACAATTTTCCATGATATGATGCATATATTTATGGAAGATTATGTCAATGATATACTTGCAAAATCTCATACAAGACAAGAACATTTGAATATTTTAAGCAAGATTTTTGGTAGGCTAGAAAGATATCAATTGAGATTAAATCCAAAGAAATGTGTATTTGGGGTAACCTCTGGAAAGCTCCTTGGGTACATTATATCAACTTGTAGCTTTGAAGTAGATCCTTACAAAGTTAAAGCTATCATGGAGATGGAGTCACCTAAGAACATAAGTCAATTGCAACCTTTACAAGGAAGATTGCAGTCAATCAGGAGATTTGTTTCTCAGTTGACCGATAGATGTCTTCCATTTACCCAGCTTCTACATAAAAATGTTCCATTCAAATGGGATCTAAAATTTGAAGAAGCTTTCTTGCAAATAAAAGAATATCTTATGAGTCCTCTAGTATTGATATCACCAACCAAAGGGAAACCATTGTTACTCTATGTCTCTGCAACAAGTGTATCATTATGCGCTCTCCTAGCTCAATAGATGATGAAGGAAAAGAAAGAGAAGTTTATTATATCAGTAGAACGCTTGTTGGCTATGAATTAAATTATTCCTCAATTGAAAAGATATGTCTAGCAGTTGTATTTTCAACTCAGAAGCTATGATATTATATGTTGATTCATTCTGTGAAACTAATAGCAAAGATAGATCCTCTCAAATATTTGTTGAGCAAGTCAACATTGGCAGGAAGACTAGCCAAATGGGTTATGATACTGAGTGAATTTGACATAGAGTATGTTGACTAGAAAGTTATCAAGGGACAAGTCACCATTGATCAATTGGTTGATGCACCTCTACAAAATGACATGCATTTGTACATTAAATTTCCTGATGCAGATATCTTAACAGTAAGCATAAACTTTTGGGAATTGTACTTTGATGGTTCTTATACGCAATATGGATCAGGCATAGGAATCTTTTTCATCACACCTCAGGGACACACAATTCTGAAATCATATAGATTATGATTTTCATGCACCAATAATACTGCAGAGTATGAAGCAATGGCTATAGGGCTTAAAATGGCCATTGAATGGAACATCAAAGAACTACATGTCTATGGTGATTCACAACTTATCATCAACCAAATAAATGATGAATATCAAACAAAGGATGATAAGCTTATGCCATACAAACAACTAGTAGAGAAGTTTAAAGAGCACTTTAAAGAAATATCATCCACCCAGATTCCAAGAAATGAGAATGAAGTAGCGGATGCAATGGCTACAATAGCATCTCTCTTGCAAAATAAGGAGAATCAACAACGTTACAAATTTCTTGTGGAAGATATCTTAACCCCTACCATCCAATCCCAGCATATCTATCAAATTTTCCATATATCAGGAACTGGTCAATCCTTATACGGTCAAATTTATCAGTATTTAAAAGATCATATCCTTCCTCTTGACTTATCTCGTAATCAGTGAAGAAATTTTATTCGTTGGTCCTCTCGCTATACTATTATTGCTGATATCCTATATAGGTGTGGTCTCGATGGTACTTTGTTGATATGTCTTGAAAAAGACAAATCTAAGAGAGTTCTTAATGACATTCATGCGGGTATTTGTGGAACACACTCAAGTGGTTTAACATTGGCTAAGAAACTTCTTCGTATGGGTTACTTTTGGCCTACTATGGAAAGAGATTCATTCACATATACTAGAAAATGTAAACAATACCAAATCCATGGGAATCTCATTCATGCACTAGCACAAGAGTTATATCATATGACAGGATCATGGCCATTTTCACAATGGGGCCTTGATTTGGTAGGAAAGATCAATCCCTCATCTTCTAATGGACATAAGTTTATTCTGATTGCTACTGAATATTTTACTAAGTGGATTGAAGAAGTGCCTTTAACAATAGTGACAGGAAAACAAATGTCATCATTCATCTTGAATTATATTATTTGTCGTTATGGAGTTCCTATGACCATTATCCCTAATAATGGAAGACCATTCAAAAATCAAGATGTGAAAGAGCTATGTGAACAGTTTCATACCCAACATAGGTTCTCTACTCCATATTATCCACAAGGTAATGGTCAAGCTGAGGCATCAAACAAAACTATCTTAAATTTTTTGAAGAAAACAATCAATGAAGATGGAAAAGATTGGCACATTCAACTAAATCCTACTCTTTGGGCATACCAAACTAGTGTCTGCACACCAACAAGGGCAACTCCATATTGTTTGGTCTATAGATCAAAAGCCATATTACCTATAGAAGTAGAGATACCTTCTCTATGAGTATCCTTTCACGGTCTCATACCAAAAGAAGAACAACAAGTTTCTTGAATCCAAGAACTAGAATTGATTCAGGAGCATCCCCAAAATACAACAGAACATTTGAAAGTATACCAACAAAGAATAGGAAGAAGCTATAATCACAGAGTCAAGTCATGTATTTTCCAGGTTGGAGATATAGTTCTAAGGGAGAATCCAAGAAATTGGCAAGACCAAGAAAAGGGAAAATTTGAACCGAATTGGCTAGGACCTTTTGTCATAGTAGCAACATATGGATTAAGAGCATACAAGTTATCTACCCCTGAAGGTGATTGGTTTGATGAACCTATCAATTCTATCCATCTCAATAAATTTTATGCTTGAGATATAAAGTCTTGAAAAAATCAATAAAAAGCATAGAAAGTCCTGAAAAAATTAATAAAAAGCATATAAAGTCCTAAAAAAATCAATAAAAAGCATATAAAATCCAAAAAATGCAATAAATTTAGATGATGAAAACCTGGTAAATAGACGCAATCTAAAAATTAGGTTCATCCATCTATGAGATCACTTTGTGCACCTATCTACTCCATCCTATAGCATTTATCGCTTCCATCTATCTTAGCTTTCGCATCCATTGCTCTGAACCATTTAGCAAGAAATATGCAGTTTACCAACAGTTATCAATATTTGACATACTTGTCGTAGTCACTATCTTGGATTTCATCAAAATCAATCATATCTGCATTTGTATCCTGCCATGGTTTGGATCTTGATCAACTCATACATTCATAATAAATTTTTGTCTCCACTAGGGGCAAAATATTAATTCCTTTTTCTAAGGTGATCTTTGAAAATCCAAAACATTCAGAAAACTTAGAAAAACCAAAAACACCTAGGATTTTGAAATAGATAATGAGCAACAAAGCAATGAAAATCAAGACATTTCATCAACAACTAAATCGTGAAGCTTAGGAAATGAAGAATCAATCAGCAAGTAATAAAGGATTATCAAAGATCATTCATCAAGATGATTATATCAGTTAATGACCATAAGAACATGTGAATGACATACAAGGTTCAGCGTTTATATCTTGATTTTATTGCTAATCATGTACTCTATGCGACTCAAGGATGTCCATGACTAGAGAAGCTATGATGAGGCATGATTATTTTTCTTTAATTGTCATTTGTGGTTTATCTCTTACTATGGTATGTACTTGTCTAAGGATATGATCGGCAAAAGATCAAGGAGGACGTTCCAAGGCATGCATGAAAGGGGATAATCCTTGTCTGTTCTGCAAGCAATACTCAGGTCAACTTGATCCATTATATCAAGTTGATTGTATTAACTTGGTATATCAAAATCCATGTAAGGAATACTCAGGTCATCTTGAATGATTATGTCAAGTTGCTTGTATTTTCTTACAACATTTTAAAGCTCGATGATGAAATCAAAGCACTATTACAAAGATAGCATATGAAAAATGGCAGTACAATTTTTAGTTAGCTCATTATTCATTTGCATTATAAGCATTTATTTGTCAGTTGCATTATAAGAAAATCATTTCATTAGCAGATCAATGATCATAAATAAAGATTGAGTATACTTGGACAAACAAAAATAATTTGCATTTGATCATTATAGTTCCATTCATCTTTACAATCATTTCAATCATCATCCATTTTTATTTAGTTGCATTTTAATCATTGCATTAGTTTGCATTCAGTTAAGTGCATTTCATTAATCATGTAGTGTATCATCATTACTATTTGCATTATCATTTCATTCATGATCATTTAGTTACATCTTTGCACTTAGATTCATAATCATATTATACATAAACATTAAAACAATCAATCATTACATTTGCATTTTCACATCATTTTCAATTACATATAAAATTAAAAACAAATCAATTAGTCGTTCATTTGCATTTCCATATAGATCATTGCATTTGCATCATTTACATCTCATTTAACTTAGTAATCATTTTCATTTGCATCCAAGATCATCAAAATCAAAAATCAAAGAAGCATTTATCATTGCATCATCATATATAGATAACCATCCATCTAAACACTACATCCATATAATCCATGCATATAGATTATCGTCAAATAAGAAGTAACATGCATATATAGATCATCATCCATCTAATCACTGCATCCATATAATCAATGCATATAAATCATCATCATCATATAAAGCATCATCATCAAATATAGTAACATGCATAATAAATATCATCATCATATAGAGTCCATGTCTGCATATAAAAACAATAAAAAGTCCAAGTATACAATGATATCAAATAAAAAAATACAAGTGCCTCCAAATCAAGTCACAACTCTCCTATACCACTACCACCTGACTCTGTCTATCTCTATGGATGTGGGTGAGAAGATCCTCCAGATGCCTATCTCCCATGATCACCACTCCTCTGAGGAGGTCCCATGACCCCACCACTGCTAGTATCCATCAATACGGTGGTATGATAACTACTTGATCTCTGGCTCACTATAACTACCTCCTCATATCATCATCACCAGTGGGAAGTCTCCTTCCTAGCCTGAACTAATGCTCTAATAGTGTTAGTTGAGAGAGTACCTGATCCAACCTGTTGAATGTGATCAAGGAGGCCCTGAGTATCCTGTTGTCTCCTAACAGCTCTATCCCTCTCAGTCATAAGAGTCTACACCTATGCTCGAAGCTTCTCAATATGTGCTCTCAGACTGTCAATGGTATCCTACTCTGGTATATCATGCTCTGGTGCATCCTTCTCTGGCATATCATGCTCTGGTGCATCCTGCCCTAGAAAATCCAGTTGTGGTGCATGAACCCCAATCCCCTCCTCACCATCAACCTGTCCAACTGCTGGAGTCTCCGTCTTAGTAACTCTTTAAACCCATTGTCTAATCAAGGTAACATGATCCTTAGGATACTCATCATCACCACCATGCACTGCAATAACCCTAGGGTCTAGCTGAATCTATCCAAAATCAATGCCTCTCCCGCAACCCCCCATCCAATCCAGTCACCTTGCCTCCTATCAATGGTAACCCTCTAGGTGATCTTATACCCGCCCTTCCATGCTCTCTCCCAATCCATCCAACATCCCTCCCAACCATAGAACGTGCTCTCACAATCCTACCAACCGGTCCAAACAATCCTCCATGGACTCTCAATCGACCTCCCCTCTGTCCAGGCCTCCTACCACCACCACCTCCATCCCCACCCTCATCTCCACCTCCCCCAACCTCCTGAGCATCTCTGAGCTCTTGTCTCCATCTCCTAGAAACTAGATCATCTGAATCATCATCCTCATCTCCTAAGTTGGGAGAGGATCTGCTAAATCAATAATGCGAGGAAATGGATGAGCTAATAAATACTAAGCATACTTTGGAGTAACCCTAGGATCAAGAATGTGCAATCTCATATCATATGCCACTCTCAGAGTAGCAACAAACTTTGCACGAGCAATCTCAAATGACAATGAAGGTCCCCAATCTCACCTATCTCTGTATCACCGAGCATATATCGTCACACCAATAGGCATAGGCTGGATCATCCCAAATTGTCTCAAAATGTGATTAATCAATTGTCGCTAATCAATGTAAGGAGACCGACCGATGAGATATCTACTCTGCATGATAAATGGAAAGATCCATGCATCATCCATCCATGGCTCACGGTCAATATATGGTCTCCAAGTAATGCTATCTAATGAATCAAGCACCCAACGCCAATACTCCATCTTACCTAGCTTATGCTGAATAAGGATACCTGCATAGAAATACACATATGGCTGCCTCTCTCCATGAACTCTGTGATGGATAGGCCGAGTCATAGCAATGTGCTTCCAACACCAAATCTGTAATAAAGTGCATCCAGTAGACAAACTCGCACTCTCATCATACACTACTTGATGAAGATCATGATATAAATGAGCCAACATACAAACACCCCAAGCATATCAAGTACGATGTTGCATCATACTTAGAAGAATCTCACCCCATCCAACAGAAAAACCCCATGATCTCCTATAAGGACAAATAAATCCTCCAATCAAACCAACAAGAATCACAGGAAGAGTCTCATAATACATCACCATATCCTCCTAGCAAATCTCTCCTCTAGAGATGCTCTCATCAGCAAACATGACTCTGCAAGCCTCTATCCCAACACGATCCTGAAAATCATACTGCACTAGCTCGCCAGTCACTGGGATGTGCAAAATCCTATAGACATCCTTGAGCGTCACACTAATCTCACCAATGGGCAAGTGGAAAGTGTTATGCTCACTGTGCCATCTCTCGGCTAATGTCGTCAACAATCCTCTGTTATGTGTAATCTCAGGCATATATAACAAATGGTGTAAACCATAGGCATCCATATGTCTAACCTCTACCTGTGTCAACTCTGACACTAGATGTCGCACTGTCGGTAATTTCTCCCGACACTGGAGAACATCAAGTTTCTCCTATTTATCAAGAGAAATCAATCAATCAAACACCAAATCATTATCTATCTATCAAATCAAACTGAAGCAATCTATGCTATCTATCTATCAAATCAAATTGAAGCAACTCAAGCTATCAAATCATTTTAAAACCTATCAATCATGGTTTTCTATCAATCACCAAGTTCACTCAGAACTCTGCTAAGCTCTTACATTAGAAACTAAATCGGTTTCTTAGAGCTACTCACACAATCAATCTATCAATCAATCAAACATCAAATCATCATCTATCTATCAAAATCAAGCTAATCCAGCTACTCAATCAAGTTAATCCAGCTACTCAACCAAGCTAATCAAGCTACTCAATCAAGCTACTCAATCAAGCTAATCAAGATACTAAATCAAGCAATCAATCCAACAATCAGATCAATCAACAATCTATCTATCCAGCAAATCACTCAATCAAGTCCCTATTTCATCATTAATAAGTATTAAACATGTTAAATCTAATCATCAAAGTGATTTTTAGCCTTTGTACTTATAAAAAAAACATCAAATTTGAGCAAAAGCGCTATCCTATTAAGTATTTGTGCCTAAACTACAGAAAATGTGCTAAATCTAAATGCATTTGCACTAAACTAGTGCATATGCGTTATCATTTTTTAAAAATGCGCTAAATCTACAAGCATATGCGCAAACCCATGCAAAAGTGCTACCGTATTGAGAAAAAGCGCTAACAAAAGAAATATTTGCACTATCATATGCATATGCGCTAACATACTTAACATATGTGCTAACAAAAAGAACATTTGCGCTAAAACATGCAAATGTGCTAAATCTACAAGCATATGCACTAAACCAAATTGCAAAAGCGCTAACCTAATGCCAAAAAATCGAAAAAAATTAAAAAATTCAAAAACGCCTAAAAGCATGAAAAGTTGAATGAAAAGTTGACAACAAAGTTCAAGATAAGATACATACCAGATGCCCATACGCAACAGGTCGCTGATAACGCCGAACATGCTCAAAACGATGGTTCTCCATGGGAATCACCATTTTTCCACCTTAGCAAGAATATTTTCTACACAAGCTAACAAGGATAACAATGAAATTAAAATTAGCCTTGGCTAATTTTATATTTACTATTTGAAGAGTAATTAATTTCAATGGGGCAATTTAATTTATTTTTTACAAATAAATTTAATTGACTAATTCTTATCAATTATCATGAGATTAATCGTTCAAACCAGAATTCTTGATAAATTCATGATCAATCTTCTGAGGGGGCACACAATCAGGATTTTTAATCTTCGTCAGGCGCGCTATCAAGACTTGATTTAATCTTTGAAACAATGTTGTCTCCACATCATTTCAAAGAGGGGCAAAAGGTATACACATAAAAATGGCTATGAGCGATTAAATAAATATTTTATATTTATTTAATGATTATTCTTCTATTAAATAGTTAATTTGAAAAGATTAATTTATTTAATTCATTTCATGTCTTTCTATTAATTAATATTTTATTAATTAATTTATCTATCTTATTCTTCTACTTAATTAAATATCTAATATTTAGTTATCCTTTTAACCAAGTTAATTAAATATCTAATATTTAATTCTCTTCTCTAAACAATTAAATATCTAATATTTAATAGTTATCCTCCTGTCCTATAGTCTCAAAATATTAAATAATTTCTAATTATTTAAATCCCTTTTCCAACTCACCTTCCATCTCCACTTCATCTTCCCTTTGCCAACTCATCAAACATGTGGCTAAGGAAATTAATATTTCTTAAATATTAATTTATCACTTATCTTCAATTTCCAAACTTAATGAAAATTGTGTACGTACACATATTTCATAACCATCTTCTATATTCTCTCCAACACCCCCCTACATCTTAGGAAAGACTTGAGTCTACTTGTCCTCTCATGCCTAAATCTTCTCCAACCATCCCTAGATTCTCTTAGTCAACAACCCAGTCAAGGTGAGATGAGTGACACTTGTCTTCTCCTTCCCCCTTTCTCTCAACCTTCACCTTTTCTCACAACCATTCAAATCTGTAGATCTAATCATGACTATTGATCTTAACCACATCATCTCATCCTCTCAAAGTCTATAAAATCAAGAGCTTCAGTTGAGAGAGAGCTGGTCTTCAAATCAATCATATGCATCTGTGAGTTCTTGAAGCAAATAGCAAATAGAGAAATACCAAATACCAAATAACAATTATCATTTTAGCATAAAAAATTTAGCATAATTATGTAGTATTTGCATATCATAGCACCAGTTAAATACAATTTATCAGTCCATTCTTCATATGCCATCTTGGAAGCCATCAATGCATTGTCTGAGAGCACACCATCTGTAACCAAGAACAATGGAGTTAGGACACAATGGGACATAAGCCATGAAGGTAATATTAGTATTTTATTTCATATGTACTTCATGTAGTTTCATTGGTTGAATTTGGATTTCCTGTAGCATTTCCATTGGTATTTTGTGAAACTAACTTATTGTAGGAAGCATTCTGAGGATGAAATTCAAGTCAACACAGTATGGATATCTCTAATCAAAGAATCAATATTCGTCATAGTTGTTTGCCTCAACTAATCGGGTGGAGGTGGAGGTGGAGGTGGAGGTGGTGCTAGACCTAATAGCTCATCTATCTCAAACTCATCCATTCTATGAAAATAATCTGCATATATATACAAACATGAAAATTTACTATTACAATTACAAACATGAAAATTTACTATTACAATTACAAACATGAAAATTTACAATTACTAACTATTTAATTTACATTTCACCTTCCAAAAAAATTTATAATTAAATACAATTTAGCAACTTAAATATAAAAAAAGGAAACTCACATAGATCTATAATACTATTAATAGGTGGATCTATTTTAATAATAGGCATCATTTAAGAAATATTATCCACTTAAATCAAAGTATAAGAAATGTTCTACAAAATAAAACATCATAATGCCCATGCAACTCAAACAATACTTTTTAACATCTAAAGATGCATTAGTATAAGTTCCATCAAAATCATAAAAATAATCATGAGAGAGAGAGAGAGAGAATAGATAATGAATAAATGACTCCGGTGATTTAGATAATGAAGGTAACTTCCATGGAATTACAATTTAGTACCCTTGCAATATTTAACCATTATCATCAATTAGGCTACCACTTTATATTTTCAACTTGATAGGATTCGATTCAACTACTCTCTTTTGGTTAAATTAACTAAATTCATTAAAGTCATAATTTATATCTATGAACTTGTCAATACATGTACTACTTTGTTGTGTTCTTTGCTAGAATCATTGGATGATTTATTGATCGCAACTAGTAGTACTACACTAAGTTGAAGCTTGAATAAATAGTAGGTTCTCTACTCTTGGAGGAGTTAAAACAAAAAAAAAACTATTTTTTTTATATTCAATTTTATATCGGTATTTTCTTGTTGAAAGTTGCAACCCACAAAATGTGATTCCAATATTGATCTATATTTGATTCTTATTTTTATTAAATCTGCCACTAGTGTGATTTATTGTCCTCTTAACTTAAATCAAGCTATGTAAATTTATAGCCTCGTAACTTTTGATAGAGAGCATATTTTTTCATGCTTCATGTGGCATTGAAAAGGTGGTTCATAAATCTTCATAGATCACACAATTATTTTCAAGAATATTCCCTTGTATTTTATATTTTATTTTTTGTGATTTCACATTCTAGTCATTTACTTGGACATCTTGGCACTTGAAACTGACCGTCTTACATGAGATGAATTTGTTTGATATGTTTTATATGTATTGATTTTATTGATCTTTTAAGTTTTTATTTGAGGAGGTATCATAGGTTTCTCTATTCATCCTTTTGTGGTAAAATTAGAAAGGGATAACTATGATTCTTTTGTAAAATGATATCTTGATAAGTTTTAGGTGGTGTAATCATTTTCCTTTTATGTATGGAGTCATACCTAAAATAGAAACACTAGAAATTATTTAATCTTGGTGTAACATCATTGACCATGTAGGAGTGATTTGATCTAGTATCAAGATCATTATTCTATGTGTATTGCATTGGATATTGATTTCCCCCACACACTTTGGAATAAACTTTAGTAGATCCATGGAGACCCTCATATCTCTCCATTCCTAGAGGATCCTATTGTAGATTGTTTCATTCCCTTTGTATATGAAGATCAAATACCCTTCAATGGTGATACTTAAGAGGAAATTTATTATATCATAGGTCTTGCATGTTTTGACAATTTAGAGGCTTCTCTCATTCTCTAAGTACTCATCCTATCAAAACCTAATATCCTTCTTAAATATTTATTATTATTTTAGATTATTATCACCAATTCCATAAACCCAATTGATTTAGTCTAGCATGGCATTAATCACCTTCTAAACATGACCACTTGGGATTCATATCTTTTGTATATATTATCCTTGTTTGAGGAGTTTAGAATTACATATGTTAAATATTATTTTGAGGATATTAATATCCTCTTCCATGATTGGGCTAAGTTAGGAAGTAGTGAGGATTAATAGTGATAGTTAAAGTATTATCAAATTTAAGAACCCTATTTTTCACACATACAAAAAACACATTCATATTCATTATCATTTTAAATTTAAACATAAATTAAACATCTAACTTTTAGAAAAGAATCCTATAATTAAATACAACATTTAGAAATATAAATTTAAACATTCAGACTTTAACGCATGATTAAAACAGAGAGAGAGAGAGAGAGAGAGAGAGAGAGAGAGAGAGAGAGAGAGAGAGAGAGAGAGAGAGAGAGAGAGAGAGAGAGAGAGAGAGAGAGAGAGAGAGAGAGAGAGAGAGAGAGAGAGAGAGAGAGAGAGAGAGAGAGAAGGTAATTTGAGAAACTTTTATTGTTTGTTAATTTTTTAGGCTTTGTTGTTTGTTTATTTTCTATGGTTTATCATTCATTTTTTTCTATTTAGGGTTTATTGTTCATTTTTCTATTTAGGGTTTATTGTCTATTTTTTGTGTCTAATGTTTATTGTTCGTTTACGTTTTGGTTTTTTGGTTTTTTTGGTTTTTTCCTACGGTTTAAATACTATTCATGTTTTTTGCAATATTTAAAAACAAAAAACTATTTTAAACATGAAATAAAATAAAATAAAAGACGTTTTTTCAAACATTAAAACACTAAAATAAAAAAATAACAATAAAATAATTTTTTTTATGAAAAATAATATAAATAAATAAAATAGAATGTAAAAAAAAAACTAAATACCTGGAAGGAGGTAAAAAATGGTCTAGGGGGTCAGCTGGGGTGAAAAAAATGGGTACCCGTGCTCCTTTGAAATGTCTACCCGTTTTTGAAACAGTGAAAATGATGGAAAATGGTTTTTAAAAAAATACATTTCAAAAACGGGCGCCCGTTTGTTTCAAATCGGGCACCCGATTTGAAAGAAATGGGCACTTGTTTAGCTTCGGGCACTCATTTCTAAACGAGCACCCTTTTCTTAATGGCTGAGGTACCTGAAGCTAAACGAGTGCCCGATGTGTAAAAATCGAGCACCCGTTTCTAGCAGGCTCTTTTCCCAACCCACAGACTTCCATGGGATTGGGACCCAACTTTGTGCATTTACCCATATCTAAGATTCTAATATTTCACTCAAAAACTAAACATGTTTCTATCAAATTCAATTTTTTGAAAGAGAATGTTGAAGCAAAAGAAGTGAAGTTGGTTTATGTGAATACTAAAGAGCGGATTGCTGTTATTTTTACTAAACCTTTGCCTAAGGAAATTTTTGAATATCTCAGAGAGCAACTTGGGGTTATACCCCCACTGGTAGAGATTTAAAAAGTTGATGATTGTCATCAAACCAATAGAATTAATAGAGAAACCTTTTTTCTAGCTTTGATGAGGAGAGCTACTTCTCAGGGGGAGTAGTTGGTTAAATTGATAAGTTGGTATTTTGTAATAAGTTCTATGAACTGTTTGAATCTAGTTTTTGTATTGCTTTGGCATTTGATGTCAAAGGGGGAGAGATATCTATGGAAAAACACATTATATTTTGGGGAGACATTATTCATTAGGGGAGAGATTGTTACTCTCTATCTGTATTTTGATTTCTGGTTAATAATCTCTTTTGGAGATTGTTGGTTTTTGGTTTTTGGCATTTTTGTTTTGGCACTTAGATGGTTTTTCCACCTTGTGTTGCCGTCAATGCCAAAGGGGGAGATTGTTGGTATTTTGGATGCGTTGCACTGGTTTTTTCATTGATGTCAACACTTGTCAAAACTTATCAGCACTTGGAGATTCTTAGTTATGTTCACTGGCATGTTCAATGACTTATGCACAGTCATCGAGATCTGGTTCACCGACAGGTTATATTTTTCATCGACACTAAAGATGACTTGGAGATTACTTGGTTATGTCGAAGACATTGTTTGGACACTTTGTTTTGGTGATTTGGTCATTGATCTAATTGAGTTTGCATATTTGTTGTTACCAGCAAATAGGTCTAGGTTATGCACCGACAAGCGTTATCCACTCCAGATTAGCACAACATGTTATGAAGATGATTTGTTATTATTGTAAATGCATTGATCCGACATGATGCATCGCATATTGATTCATTTGTAATTGATTTTATTGTAATATCTTTAGTGATCGGACCTACACATTTGGTCTTAGGTTTTGGTATATATGTAAGATCTCATTTGTGATATTAATGTGAGAGTGGAAGAGGAATATAATAAGTTATATGTGAATATAAGTAGAGTTATACACGCAGACATCATTCAATATTCAAGGAGGCTTTGAAAAAGGCAAATCAGAACTTAACCGGTACTGAATCCAACATATGAATATGTTATTTTGAGTAGTACATTATCATTGGATTTAACCATCCAATTGTAGTCAGTGTGACTCCTATTTTGTGATTGAGTAGTGAGCTCTAGGCAGTTGGCCTTTCTGCATGTGCAGACTCCATATTGTACATGCATACTATATGCAGTAGTATCATCTAATTGTGGGTAAGGTTTCCCACTGTGGTTTTTCCCCTTACAGGGTTTCCACATACAAATATCTGTGTTATGTGTTGTGGATGTTATTTGTCTTTCTGTTTCATACATTAAATTTTACCAGTACTGCAATTAACTGTCAAAATTGTTTACGGGCATAAAGTTTGGTTTACCGGTATTATGCATTAAGTTTGTTTAAAGTTAGTTTTTGGTTTGAAATTATTAGACAACTAATTCACCCCCCTTCTCAGTTGTCTTCGGGACCTAACACTCTCTCTGTATCCCCTTCTCTCTCTATCTCTAACTCTCTCTCCCTACCCCTCTCATACTATTCTCTCTCTCTCTCTCTCTATCTCTAACTCTCTCTCCCTACCCCTCTCATACTATTCTCTCTCTCTCTCTCTCTCTCTCTCTCTCTCTCTATATATATATATATATATATATATATATATCTCCAACTCCCTCCCCCTCTCCTTATCGTATTCTCTCTCTCTCTCTCTCTCTCTCTCTTGATCCTATTCTCACCCTCTCTCCCTTCTCTTTCTTTCCCTATCTCTCTCCCTCTCTTCCTATCCCCTTCTCTCTTTGTCTCTAACTCTCTCACCCTCCCCCTCTCCTTATCCTATTATCTCTCTCTCTCTCTCTCTCTCTCAATCCTATTCTCGCCCTCTCTCCCTTCTCTTTCTTTCACTATCTCTCTCCCTCTCTTGTTATCCCCTTCTCTCTTTGTATCTAACTCTCTCTCCTTCTCCCCCACTTCTTCTTTGGTTTCTAGTTCTACATAAAGGCCAAAACTTCTAGTTCTGGATAACCAGTACGGGTTATGAGAATTTTTTCCTCAAAACCTGTACGGGTTTTGAGGAACTTATTTTTTTATTATTAAATATAACATTCCTCAAAACCTGTACACTTTTAAAAAAAAAAAATTTGGCTAGCACATTTTTGAATTTCATAGAACATGGACGGGTTATGAGAAATTTCATTTTTTTTGCATGTGGCCACTTTTTTGTTCACCATCTTGGTGCACTTACCCACATTTGAAATATTTCTTTGTTGCATCCTCTATCTTGGCAGTGCAACACAAAGATATTGCAATGAGGTTGTTTGTGGAATCTTTGACTAAAACTGTTGTTGAATAGTTCTATTATCTTCCTGAAAGCTACATTAATGATTGGAATGCATTGAGAACGAAGTTTGAAAGTAGATCCAAGATAGTTGAGGATGATTCAGTTTTGGTTTCTAAGTTAGGTTTTATGAAGAAAGAAGTACATGAAACTATGAGAGATTTGGTGGCAAATTTTAACAAACTGTACAATAGAATTTCTACTAATATGATACCTGGTGAACATTTAATCAAGGATATGTTTATCAACACCCTACCATCTGATATAAGTTTTACTATAAAAAGGGAGGGCGTTGGTAATATAGGATTTTCTCAAACATTGGCTATAGCAATATAGAAGATGATCTTATTATAGTGGTAAAATAGAAAAAGGAACTACAAGTTGAGAAACCATTACCATTAAATTCCATTGTGTAGACATCTAAATATGGTCAATGCTTGCGGAGTCATACTTTAACATTTGCGCATTGCCTTATTTTAGGGTTTGTGCATCGCATTAACATTTCTTCTATGTTGTGCACTTCATCTTTATCATTTGCGAGCATCGAGTCCTTCTTTTGCATTCCTCATTTTTCTCGCTTTCGAATTTGGTCTTGTCGATAACAATCTTCAGTCATGATTTTGATCAATCCTCGTCCTTGTCAATCTTGTCATCTTGCGATCGATTCGTCATCAATCCTTGTCCTGGTCAATCTTGTCATTTTGCGATCGATTTGTCATCGATCGTTGTCCTTTTCAATCATGTCAATTTGGATCAATTAGTCATTGTTCCTCGTCAATTGGCGCTTATCAATTGGTCAACCTTGTCAATCTTGTCATTTTGCGATTGATTCATCATCGATCCTTGTCCTTGTCAATCTTGTCATTTTGCGATCGATTTGTCATCGATCGTTGTCCTTTTCAATCATGTCAATTTGGATCAATTAGTCATTGTTCCTTGTCAATTGGTGCCTATCAATTTGATCTCTTTGTCAATCTTGGTCAATTTGTCAACCAATCTCAATCGTTTATCAGCATTGGTCCTTTGTCAATCAAAATCATGATCGAATCGACATTAATTTCTTGTTGTCATGACCTAATTCTTTGTCCTCTTATTTCTAGGGTTTTATGATTTGATCATTAAATCCTTTTTCTTCTTCTTGGTGGGTTAAATAAATCTATTTATTTAGTCCTAGGTCTTTTCATGAATTAATTAATGGATGAAAACCTATTAATTAATTCACCTAATTTCTATTTCATATTTTTCCTCAATTTTCCAATTTACTAATTTCTCCTAATTCCTAATTTCTATTTCTCCTATTTTCTTCAATTTTTCTAATATTTCCTCTAAATTCATCCCCTAATTTTCTCCTATGTTTATGCTTCCATTTGTTGCAATCATGGAGGCTATTTTCTCTCTTCCCTAATTTCATGGGAATGACATTTCAATTTTGTCAATTTTGTCATAATTTGTCAATCAATCAATTTTGCATAGCAATCTTGTCAATTTTGTCATAATTTGTCAATCAGTCAATCTTGCATGTCAATCTTGTCATAATTTGTCATATTTGTCATCCTTGATTTGAAATTTCCTTTCAAATCTCTTCATGCTAATCTTGTCTTCTCTCCAATTTGTCTATAAATTGGATGAATTTCTTCAATTGAAGGAGAATCAATCACGCTTCTAGTATCCTTACGCTGCCATTTCATCTTGTCAATCTTTCTTTCATACTATGCTTTTGCATTTGTAGGTGAGATCCACAAACAAAGTAATTTGAAGGAGAAAGAAGGACAATGGAGAATTATGGAGGAGATATTCGTGTTTGTAATGGTTTGCATTTGGTTTGATTATCTTGTCTTCATATCTCTATTGAATGTTTTTAGGATTTCTTATCATTGCAATCTAGTTTTTGTGATTGAGCTAGTTTAATATCTATTGCTTTGATGAATTCCATTTTCCTAGCTACATTTTCTGGTGAACCCGATGTGAACTAACCCCTTAATCATGTTTTGAGTGCCTTTTGAGCTATTTGCAGGTGAAAAACTCAAGAAACAGGGCAACTCAGAGCTTTCTGGACACTTCTGCGCCTATGTCAAAGCATTTTGTGCCTGTGTCAGGGCATCCTGCGCCTATGTCAAAGAGATCTGCACCTGTGTCAAGGTATTCTGCGCCTGTGTTGAGACATTCTATGCCTGTGTAAGGCCAGAAACGGAGGTGAAACCAGTGTTTTTACTTGCAAATTACTTTGTTTTTATTATGTTCTTATATTCTAGTTTTTCTTTGGTACTGATTCTCTATGCCACACCTTGGCGTTACGTGTGACGAAGACTAAAAATGAAACTACTAACAAATCTTATGTAGGACGCGGTCAAAGAATTTTATTAAAACATCTTGCATGTGAATTTTAAAGTAGTTGCACATTTAGTTTCTTAAAGGTTAATGAACACCATGCATGCTTTGTTTTCTTTTAGTTTGATTGCATGTTTTAACCCTTAGAATTGGACCTGCCTCCCGATTTGCCTGGCACTTCGCACAAGCATTGGTGAGAGGGAACAACCCAAAGTGGTGACGGGCTAAAGCTAAGCTCTTCTGAACCACTCTAAATAACTGTGGATGCAACGAAAGTTGTAGACAACGAGTGCTAGAATGGTATTGCGACAATTTATTCGCTGAATCAATACCCACCCGAACGGATGCCCTTACTAGAATCTCTTGTTTTTTTAGAGGCCAAAATCCTTCTATCTGTTGGCTCGGGCGTTGTGATACGCGCATGCTGAAGACACCTCTCATGTACTCCTTAGTTAAAGATAGCAAGTTCTTGGGAAGTGATGCCCCTTGAACTCGAAGCTTGGTATGCCCAAGAAGTGAGTGCACTATAAGGGGGAGCCAGTGCTACCAAGCGTCTAGCTATCTGGCTAAGTGTTGTATTTTATGGTTAGAGGATTCAACAGATATTGTCCTTGCTAGCCATAGGATTTGTTGTAAATGTGCTTGATTTTCTTGAGTCAAAGTCAAACAAACATTTTTGTCTTCCGTGATTGTCAAAGGTTAAATTAAAAACAAACTTTCAAAAGTTCTCATAATCAACTTGGATTTTCAAAATCAACAACATTCAACTCAAAACACAATCCGAACAAAAGTCCAAATTTGTCCAAGTATTCATCCAACATTTGAACATGACTTGTCAAAACATTGAATGTCTTTGTTTCAAAATTCATGTCACTTTAGGCTAGGTTTTGCATAGTCACACTTAGGTCCTAAGGCATATTGTCATCCCCTTTCATTTTAGTCCTTTTCATTGCAAGCATCCTCATTTTTCACTTAGGTCCAAGATCATTTTCCCTAAGTTTACATTTCATTGTCATACCCAAGTTAGGTTTCCATTTAGGTAACATTCCTGCATTATCCTTGTCATGCTAAAATTAGGTATTTCCTAGGTTGCATTTTTCATATTCCAAGTCATTAGTCTTCGCATATCCTTGTCATTGTATTGTCATCTTGTCTTGGCTTCATCTTATCATATTATATCCTTAGATCATTTTCATGTCATATCCTAAGTCATTGTCATAATCACTGCCTTCTTGCATTTGGTCTCAAAAAATTTGATTTGTCAAACTTGAAAAATCAAACACTTTGGATGATACCCTAAGTTGTTGTTAATAAGTCTTGACCTTGTCTAAAAATTTGTCCTTTCATTAATATCATTTTTGTCAAACCTAGCTTAGTATCCAAGCATATAGGTGAGACATTGTCAATTTGTCCTATTGTCATTTTTTCCTTTAAGGTCTTGGCTTCATTCCAACTTCCCAAGGTTGAGTCTTTAGGTTTGCATTTCAAAAAGTTTGTCCAAATCTTGAAAAACAACAAAAACATAGGTTGCATTCTTACCATAGATTGCATTTTCATTTATTTAGGTTGCATTTAGTTGCATATCATACATCATCCTCTTAAAATTAAAAAAAATCCCAAAAATATTGCATTTGCATAGTGACATGCCTGTTGAAACAAGGTCAAAGTCTAAGAAGATGGGTGAACCAATATATCAACCCATGGACAACGTACCAAACTCGCAGTTTCAACCCAGTCAAACATTACACATTGAAGGTTCGTCAAAAACATCATTACCACCATATGGAATGGTTCAACTTGGACCACCTCCACTATATGAGCTAGTGTTTGTACCCATGAAACTGGGATATGGAAGTGTTCCACCAATGCCAAGGGAAAATGCACCTTTTGACTGGAATCAACCGAACCTGCAACATGAAATTCAAACTCAAATATTACATGAGGAACAAACTCTTTCACAAGGATTTGGTTCAGATAAAGGCATTCAACAAGAAACAAATCCAAATGTTTTACCAGATTCTTCATCAGATTCCGATGCTTCTGATGATGTTGATATGTTCCTTAAAGATCTGAAGTTGACAAAAAAGATGGATAAATTCTTGAACGAGGTCTTTAAGATGTTCCCACAAAAATATCTTGACATGATGAGTAATGTGACCTCCTCAAGTGAGCAACCTAAGGTGCAAAAACAACAAGGCGGTGAGCTGTTAAGTTTCTCTCCACATCCAAACGAAGAAAACGTACAACAAGAAACTCAACACACCTTGATGAGTAAACGTGCTTCAAAAATGTTGACAGTGACTATTCCTCAAAAGTCACCATTTGAAACAATAAACAATTCGTTATTTAACACAACACCTTTAACACAAGATCAAATGATGGCCACACAAATGTTGACAGGTGTACCTCAACAAGAAGTGATAACTCACATGCATAAAATTGGATCCAAATCTAAGATGCAAGAAATCTTTACGACTAGAATGCCTGATCTTACCAATGTCCAAAACAATTCCACAATGCAACAAAATTCCTATGTCCCATCAAGTTCAATATATTTGCCAAATACTCAAGTACCCGTTATGCAAAATATTGTGACAAATCCTTCGATAGTGGCAACACAAAAGGCCACAAATAGTGATGTTCACCAACAACAAATGTTGCAACAATTGAGAAATACACAAAAAGCACAATCGAATGCGCAAACACGCAATGCACAACAACAACAATATCACATTCAACAACAAGTGGCAACGTCTTCCGCACCATTACAAGTCAATTCAAACTTGCAACCACCATGATGGATTGGACAAACAACACAACAAGTCAATGCAAGTGCCATACCCCATCTAAAGGAGAAACAACAAAAACCTCCCAAACAAAGTTTTTTGCAAATGATGGGATTTACATCAGGACAACAACAATTGGCACAAAGTCAACAAATGTCGATTCGTCAGCATCGACAACAACATGTACCTCAATATGTGCCAGGACAAACCAGTTATCATACATCACAACCACCACTGATGTCCATGCAATATCAACAACACCCTCAATTGCAATATCAACCAAGGCTACCAATGATGATCCCATCACAAGAAGCACAACAACATGGTCAATATCAAGGCACGACACAACCACAGCAACAAGAGTTGTATCAAGACCTTTATATGCCAGAATCACCAAAGACAGCCATTTTAGAGCATCAACAGCCAATGGAGAACACGATGTATCGACAAAGATCCCAAGAATGAATGATGAACTTCTAAAATCTTTGATATCTGACACAGTGGCGCAATATCTTGAGAAGTTACAATGACAAATCAAAGCATTGCAAACTAAAGAGGCAAAGAAATTATACACCGATCAATATTTATGTCCTAATCCATTTGACAAGAGCTTGTACATGTCTCCCTTTCCTAAGCATTTTGAGGCACCTCATTTTGAGAAATATAAAGGGACAGGCAACCCAAAAGACCATATATGAGCATTTTTCGCAGCATGTACTGAAGTGAGCTATGAGGAAACATATTTGATGCACTTATTCGCACGAAGTCTCACAGGACAAGCCATGGATTGGTATTCACATTTGCCAGGGAACATAAAGACATGGCTGGAATTGGCTCAAAAGTTTATATCCCACTTCGCATTCAACATTGACATCGAAGTGACCATGTCAGATTTATGCAATACAAAGCAAAAGCAAGGTGAACCATTAGTGACTTTCTTACAAAGATGACGAAGCTTATATAGTCGTTCTTCCCTAGATATACCTAAAGAACAACAAGTGAACTTGTTTATTCAAAATTTGGTCCCAGGAATGATGTACAAGCTCAAACTGAAAAGTCCTAGTACCATTGAGAAGCTCATTAAGAAAGGGATGAACATTGAAAATTCTCTTGTAGCTAAGGGACTCATTAAACTCAACAAAGACAGCAATAACACAAACAATTCAGGGGAGAAGAATAGATTTTGGTACAAAAACAAGAATGTCACTAATGATGGAGTTGTCGACGCAAGAGCAGTGAATGCAAATCAACCCAAGTTCATGATAAATAAATTGAGTGCTCCTAATATGTGGGCTATGCAACAAAATCAGACACAAGCAAGCAATGTTATTCAACAGCCGCAACACCAACAATATAATCAACAACAAGGTCAACAACAAAACTAGCAACGAAAACCTTTTAGATCAAGGGATGGACCTCCTTGACAATTTACGCCATTGGGAGAGCCTATTGAGTCAGTAATGAAACAATTAATACAAGCAAATTTTATCAAGTTACCAGATATCAAGGAAGAACCATTGGTAAAGCCGCATTGGTGGAATGATAATGCATATTGTGAATACCATTGGTCAAAAGGACATAAAACTGCATCATGTTTTCAATTGAAACATATGATTCAAGACTTGTTAGATCAAGGAGTAATTGAGGTAGACCCACCCAATGTGACTTCTAACACTGATCATACAATTTTCAAAACTCCTTTGCTTGATCATGACAAGGGTAAAGCATCTTCTTCAAACTCTACTCAAACAGTGAATCTTAATTATGCAAATAATGGTTATAACAATGTCATCAATTGTTTTCGAGCATCAAATGAGTATGTTTCCACCATAAGATTAAAGGGACAAGATCTTTCTTGCACAGTCACCACTCGTCGATCCAAAATAGTCCTGAAAGGAGCTCCTGCAATTCTTCCCAAATCAACTCCTACGAGTCAGTATAATCTCTTAGATCATCTGGGGAAGACACCTGCACAAATATCAATTCTTGAGTTGTTGAAAATGTCCCCTATGCATCGCGCAGTCCTAGATAAAGCTTTAACTGAGTCCACTATCCCGACAGACATTGATGTTGACCAGTTTCAAGCCCGAATTGGACATCTAGCTGTTTCCCAACACGTCACCTTTTCTGATAACGATATTTCTCTTGATAAGCTCCCTCATAATGATCCTTTACATCTTGAAGTCTTTGTCCATAATTGCAAGATCCGATGAGTCTTGATAGATGGCGGAGCAGGTCTTAACATTTGTACCTTGAGAGTGGTCATTGGTCTTGGTTATACAGAAAATGACATTGATTCTTCCAGAAAAATAACAATCAAAGCATATGATGATGTTGAGCGTCCATCTAAAGGGGTAATTTCATTGCCTATTAGAGTCGGTCCAGTGACAGAAAACACTTTCCTGCAGGTCCTAGACCTCGATCTCCCTTACAATATGATTCTTGGTCATCTATGGATCCACGCAATGAAAGCAGTTCCATCTACTTATCATCAGTGTTTAAAATATCCTTACAATGGGACTGAAATAACAATTCCAGGAGATCGTAATCCATTTCAATTTTGTGCTAATCTAAAGGATTCCCTGCAGCAACAAGTCCCAGTCAATAGAGAGGCCCACTCACATAATTATGTGGATCCTAATGAGTTGTTAGATGCTATCAAAGGAAAATTGAAGATACAGGACCAAGGATGCGGAGAATATCAATGGCTCAACATTCCTCATTGGGAATTTACCAATATCTCCAAAATCACATGGTAAACCACATTTGTTGCAAAAGGAACCTAAGATAGTCATTCAATATCAGCCCCCCACTACATTTACAAGATGGGATGAACTTAACAAGGAAACTTTGGATGATGATGTAATAGATTGGCTTTATAAGGATCCAACTGAGACACCACCTGTTAGGTTACCAGTGGAGCGGTATGGCAAAGGGTTCACTATGTTGTAGAAAAATGGATATGATGGCTGTAGTGGTTTGGGCCCTGACAAGAAAGGAAGACTAGAACCTATTATACCCAAGATGCGACATCCAACTTTAGGATTAGGTTTTGTACCATTGCAAATTGGAACTTCATCTACCAAAGTGACCACATGTAGAAAAGGGCGTGACTCTGATGATGAAACAACACCTGAGGATATCCAACCCGAAATTGATTCCAATGAATGGAAATGGAGTTCCTTTTCTTCTAGCTCCTATGCCCTTGAAGATATTTTCCTTGACCCTGATGATTTGCCCATGGAAGACAAACATGAAATAACTCCCCCTCCCAAAACATATCCTAACGCTTGGATAGAGTCATTCTTGGACCCAAGCTCTAAATAAGATGCGAGTAGTTCAGATAGTGATACCACAGACATCGTTATCCTTACCATCTTGGCTCTAACTCTCCCTGAAACCGATGATGACATGCCCCTTGTCTATCCACATCTTATCCAACAGGACCAATAAGAACCACTCAAATTGGATTGTTTTAAAAATGATGAAGCAATTGCAGAATTCCTTGGACTACAGGAAGGCATACCACAAGGTGATCATAAGGTAGGGTTTGCTATTGATTTAGATTCTACAGCATATTTTGGGGAGTCAACTCCATCTTCTAGTCATAAAAATGAAAAAGAAAAAGTAAAAAAACAAAAGAATAGGTCTTTGAGTGAAAACCGTAAGGCACTCTCTAATCATGAAAAAGTAAAAATAAAAGATGTACCTACGGGTGAAAACCTCTCTGAGGCGCCCAAAGGTGGAAGATTGGAGATACCCTCATCAAGTCAGGATAAATCAACATTGCTTGGTGAAATGACTGAAGAGATAAATTTGGGTACACCTGACAACCCTAAGGTCATTCATTTTGCTGCTTCTCTATCAAAACAAGAAAGAATAGATTTTGTCAATTTCTTTCTCGAGAAGAAGATCAACTTTGCATGGTCTTATGCAGATATGCCCGACCTTGATCCTGAATTAGTCCTTCATCACTTGCCATTAAAACCAGATGCCAAGCCCGTCAAACAAAAACTCAGAAAGATGCATCCCCAGGTGGCTCTCTTGGTCAAAGTGGAACTCAAAAAATTATTAGATGTGGGCTTTATCAGACCAATTGATTATGCAGATTGGATTTCAAATTTGGTACCAATTAGAAAAGTAACTGGGGGCATCAGAATCTGTACGGATTTTAGGGATCTTAATAAAGCATGCCCTAAAGATGACTTTCCACTACCGAATATAGACATCATAGTTGACATGACTGCCGGATATGAGATGTTATCATTGATGGATGGTTTTTCTGGATATAATCAAATTCGTATTGCACCTGAAGATCAACATAAGACTGCATTCACATGTGCTTGGGGTACCTATTGCTGGATTGTGATGCCCTTTGGCCTTAAAAATGCTGGAGCAACATATCAAAGAGCTATGACAACAATTTTCCATGATTTTATGCATACTTTGATGGAAGACTATGTTGATGACCTATTATGCAAATCTGTCACAAGAGATAGTCACCTAGCCATCCTTGGCCCAATCTTTGATCGAATGGAAACCTACAAGCTCAGACTCAACCCAAAGAAATGTGTCTTTGGTGTCACAGCCGACAAATTATTAGGGTACATTGTTTCTCACAGAGGCATCGAAGTAGATCCTGAAAAGGTTAAAGCAATAATGGATATGCCTACTCCTTCCAATCTCTGTCAACTAAGAAGTCTACAAGGGAAGCTACAGTCAATCCACCGGTTTATAACTCAATTGGTAGACAAATGTCATCCCTTCCAACATTTATTGCATAAAGGTGTCACTTTTAAATGGACTGAGCAATGTCAATCAGCATTTCAAACTCTCAAGGATTATCTATTGTCGCCACCTATTCTAATGCCTCCTATAGAAGGGAAGCCATTCATATTGTATATTTCTGCAACTGAAACGGCACTGGGGGTTCTCTTAGCCCAACAAGATGAGAAAGGAAAAGAATGAGCTATTTATTATATTAGTCAGACACTAGTGGGCTATGAACTGAATTATTCAACTATTGAATGGGCATGTTTAGCAATGGTATTTGCAACACAGAAGCTTCGACACTATATGTTAAATCATCAAACATTGTTAGTTGCAAAAATTGATCCCTTGAAATACTTGCTTAGCAGGGCAGCTTTGACAGGCCGCCTAGCAAAGTGTGTTATGATCCCCAGTGAGCTTGATATTGAGTACATTGAGAGAAAGGCAATAAAAGGACAAATCATAGCGGATCAACTTGCAGAGGCACCTATCCATGATGATCATCCAATGTTGATGGATTTTCTAGATGAATCAGTCTTTGCTGTCACATCTTCTAATGAATGGAAATTAGATTTTGATGGATCCCATACCAAATTTGGGTACGGAGTAGGTATATTGTTTGTCACCCCTCAAGGTGATGCTATTCCCAAATCCTATAGAATAACTTTCCATTGCACCAATAATATTGCAGAATACGAAGCTCTGGTCACAAGACTCCAAGTAGCGATCCACTGGAACATCACACATTTGCAAGTCTATGGAGATTCCCAGTTAGTCATCTATCAAGTGAATGATGACTATGAAACAAAATATGAAAAGCTTATTCCTTACAAGCATATGGTGGATTTCTTCAAGACAAAATTTACAGCTATCCATTTCAGTCAAGTTCCAAGAATTCAAAACAAGTCAGTAGATGCGATGGCAACTATTGCTTCCATGTTAAATATGCCCCACAATATGGACAGATGTGAATTTTTGGTTGAACAGTTACTTGTCCCTTCTTTTGAAATTCCAATAGCAGATGTGATGTGTGTTCTTGTTGGTCCTAATTCCCCATGGTACAATGACATCTATCATTATTTGAAATCCCAAACCTTACCACCTAACCTTTCCTCTAACCAACGCCGAGCCTTCATCTGCCAGATAGCCAAATATGTCATCATCGCAGACACCCTTTACCGTCGTTCCTTTGACCACACCCTCCTCAGGTGTTTGGATTTTGACGAGGCACAAATAGCTTTACACGAGGTTCATGATGGTATATGTGGGGGCCATTTCAATGGTCTGAGTCTATCTAAAAAGTTGTTTCATGCTGGATATTATTGGCCCACTATGGAAAAGGATGCTCATGATTTTGTCAAGAAATGCTACAAATGCCAAATCCACAGAAATTACATTCATGCGCCAGCTCAAGAACTTCACTCCGTCATATCTCCGTGGCCCTTTTTTCAATGGGGATTGGATCTTATTGGTAAGATTCACTCGACATCTGCAAATGGACACAAATTCATCATCACAACCACATAATACTTTACAAAATGGATCAAAGCTATCCCCATGACCTATATCACTGGTGTTCAAATTTCAAAGTTTCTACTAAATTTTATCATATGCAGATATAGGGTTCCCCTTGCAATTGTCACAGATAATGGCTGTCCATTTAAAAATAAAGATGTCAAGGAACTCTGAGAAAAATTTCGCATCCAACACCGTTTCTCCAGTCCTTATTATCCACAAAGTAATGGTCAAGTCGAAGCATCAAATAAAACCATCATTAAGATCCTGAAAAAGGTTGTCAATGATGCTGGTCGAGATTGGCATGTATAGTTGAATCCAGCACTATGGGCTTATCGCACTTCCATCCGCACACCTACTGCCGCAACAACTTATTCCTTGGTGTATGGTGCAGAAGCCATTTTACCCTTGGAAGTGGAAATTCCCTCTTTGGGTGTTTCCTTGCACCATTTGATTGATGATGAAATGCACAGAGTCTCTCAGTTGCATCAGCTTGAGATGTTAGATGAGAAACGTCAAACAACCCTGACACATTTGCAAGCATATCAAAACCGTCTTCGTTGCTCTTATAATAAGAAGGTAAAAGGGTGACACTTTGAAGTGGGAGATTTGGTCTTAAAGGCGAACCCGAAGAATGCACAATCTACTGACATCATCAAAGGAAAGTTTGAGCCTAATTGGGTTGGGCCTTTCATAGTTACTGCAGCCTATGGCTCGGGGGCATATCAGCTTGCAACCCCAGAAGGTGAACCTTTGTCGGATCCTATAAATAACATGCACCTTCGAAAGTACTGGACATAGTTTTCTGTCAGCAGTTCTTCAAATATGATCCTGAAAAAATACAAAAAAATCAAAAAGCTCAAAAAAAAAAAAAAAATCAAATAAAAAGGTAAAAAAAGAAAAAAACAAACAAAAGTAAAGAAAAATAATTCGCCCTCTAGTGAAAACCTGGCAAACAGGTGCTTTGGGCAAGTACCATGGTGAAAACCTGGCAAACAGGCACCATGTGTAAAAGATTATTGCTCCATCATCTATCATGACCCCGCAGCTTTATCACGCTTATCCTTGTCCTGACCCAATGTTCTGTTCCAGGCCTGTGAGTGGTCAACATCATTGTCTTGCATACTCAAGTTTCCAGTCCTTGTGCATATGTTTCAGTCCTGGTCATTGTATATATTTTTCAAATGTTCATTGGGTATGCGCCCCTTGTCATGATCAATTACTGGCACCTTCAAAACACATAACGTCCAGAAATAATCCAAAAAAATCACATAACGTCCTGAAATAATCCAAAAAAATCATATAACGTCCTGAAATAATCCAAAAAAATCACATAACGTCCTGAAATAATCCAAAAAAATCATATAACATCCTGAAATAATCCAAAAAAATCACATAACGTCCTGAAATAATCCAAAAAAATCATATAACGTCCTGAAATAATCCAAAAAAATCACATAACGTCCTGAAATAATCCAAAAAAAAACAATCAAATAACGTCCTAAAATAATCCAAAAAAATCAAATAACGTCCTGAAAAAAATCCCTAAAATTGAATAATGTCCTGAAAAAATCCCTAAAAATTAAATAAAGTCCTGAAAAACGAACAAAAAAATTTCAAAACATCAAAATCCAAAAACAATTCCTTTGGCATTTTGCATTTTGTCAATAAATGGTACCCTCTGTGCATAGACAGATCGCTGAGCATACATCCAACAACAAATCGATCAAACATTTGTGTAGACAACAAATAGATAACATGTTACAACATTGTGCTTTAATGAAATCATGCATTAACAAATGAACTTTTCAATCAAACCAGACATGCAAACTGATCAAAATTGTCATATCAATCAATCAACATCAATATCATTTTTCCTTGTCACTATTATCATCGGTCTTATACAAATTCTTGTTTTCCACCTTTGACAATGGCGATCAGACTGTTTGTTTGACTTGGTTGAATTTGTGTGTCTTATCTTTTTACTGATTTATCTTTGGTTTTGATCATGTTCCTATGTTGCTCAAGGATGTCACTGAATGATTTAGAGTGATCGGGATGGTTCATGGCCCCTTTCTTTTTTTTGTGGTGTTTGCTGCTTGTGGAATGTTTGTCACAAACTGGGGCAACTATATCATTGGGTGTCTGTGATAAGTACGTTCGCTTTGTGAACGCCGCACATACCTCAACCCTTGATGTATGCACCCTAGGATGCTTCACTCATTCCTTGTGTGAGATGTGTCTGTCTTTTGCAAAAAGGGTTGCGTTTTAGCTCTGGCCTTCAATGCCATGATGCTTTGCATCCGCTTTGCTACATTAAATAAAGGTTCTCACCTACTTCTGTGCATTGGTGAAAGCAAGGATTTTTCTTCATCTCTAACTGTCTTCTGTCTAATTTCTTCTTACTAACATTTCTTCTGTCAGTTTGGGCAGTCAGTTCGGTCTAGTTCTCTGATCTCCAAACACATAAGTTGCATCCTGCATTCATTGATTGGTACATTTGCATTATATCAAGTCCATACAAAAGCATTTTATCCATTTCATCTTATAAATGCATCCAAAAATATAAACACCATTCATACATGTTCCACAATGGTACATAAACAGTGCATAAGCCATCCATACATGGAAAGTAAACATAAGCCATAACACATTGCATCCCATCATATAGCTGCATATCATATCATATATCAAAACAATATCAGAGTACAAAATTGGACTGTCTGTCCTAAGTATGGCCCGCAGGCTGAATACATAATGTCACACTATATATGTCTCTGTCATAAGAAGCATGTACCTCTATCACTAGGTGCTCCCTCTGTCCTCCTCATCCCTACCATGTCTCAAGGATGATGTCCCTCTTGTCCCTGGTCCTAGCTATGGTGGTCTCCTAGGTCCACTCACCCCCATGTTGCTCACTGACCTCTGAGAGAATGGCTTGCTCTCTGTCCTCGACCGTGACCGATATGTCGCTGCTCTTTGCTCTGGTGGAACTGCACTCTCATATAGTGTCCTCAACTGGCATATCTCATCTCTAGTCTCTACCAACATTTATGCCATCTCACGTGCACTAGCATCCCTAATTGACCCAATATACTCGGTCACTCTCTTCTTTGCTTGTTGTGCCTGCACTATTGCTGTATCTCGAGCCGCTGTCGGTCTGGCTATCTCTGTTCTGAACTGATCCTGCTCTGTCCTTAAGATAGCATTTTGTCTCTCTAATGTGGCAATGTAATCATGCTGACTCGCTATGGTGGCCCTACATGTATGCATCTCCTCTATGCTCATTGTCTCCTGCCCTATGAGTATATCCTGCAATGACTCTTGATCGGCTAGATTTGGCTCATCCTCCTCGTCCTCATCTCCATCCTCATCATCCCCTCCATCCTCATCATCCCTCTGTCCTCATCTTCGTACTCATCATCCCCTCCATACTCGTCATCCCCCTCATCCTCATCATCTCCCTTGTCCTCATCTCTATCCTCATCATCTCCCTCCTCCTCTCCAATGAGTGGGAAGTCCTCCTGTCTCCTAGGTACCAGAATATCAGGATCTATCAATGGCACAGGCCGTCATCGTGCAAACCATCGCTCATACCCCTCTGTCATCCCGGCGTCCACCACATCTGATCTCCAATCCCACTGTCTCTATTGTAGTTGTGTGAAGTTGACATATGCTATGTGTGGTTGAATCATCCTCCCCCACTGACTCGTCTCTCTGTGAGATCGGGCAAAGTGTGCAGTCCCTCTCAGTACATCCTGTCTCTCTCCAAACTGTCGTGTGACTCTCTCTCGTAGGTACATCTCAATCACTCTCTGGCCGTTCACTGGTCGCCCAATCAGGTATCTCTCCTGTTTGCAATACGGTAGCTCCTCACTATCAGCTGACCATCCAGGGCAATCATGATATGGCCTCCATGTGAAATCTCTCAATCTGTCTAGCTCATGTTGCCAATACAGTATGTATCCAAATGGACCTTGTCTCAGCTTACCCCCATAATAGTACACATATGGTTGATGTGGTACTACCTGTCTCTCTGCAATTGGTCGACATATGGCTATGTGCTCAAATGCCCATATCTGTAACAGTGTGACCCCACAACTCAAAGTTTGTACCCTCTGATATGCTATCTAATGCAACTGAAAATATAGCATGGCAAGCACACATTGTCCCCATGCGTATACAGTCCCCTTTATTGCCATCCACTCTAGCACTCTTCCCCATCCAATAGGGAATCCATCTCCTCATCTATCCCCTGCTAATAGGCATGCTATAACCACAACTATCACCACATATCGTTGATCGTACTCTGCTGCCATGGTCTCCTAGCGGATCTCCCTCTCTACGATATCAAGGTCATCTATGTCGCACTCAAATAATCTACACAACAAGTCTCTCCCTGTCACTGGGTCATATACCACCATCTCCCCATGAATCAAAATGCGGAGGATACACCACACGTCCTCTAGTGTCACCGTCGCCTCTCCAGTCGGCAGATGGAATGAGGAAGTCTCTGAATGCCATCGCTCTGCCAGTGCGGTGAGAAGTCCTGTGTTTTCCCTAATCTCGGGCATGTATGTGATGTAGTATAATCCCAATCCTACTAATGTATCTCTGTTCGTGCTCCTGAGCCCATGTCGCAACATGAAGCAGTCGGGTCTGTTCTCCCACGTAATCAATGGATACTGTCAACTCTACATCACAATTGGGGCACAAATTTGTCAGCTTTAGGGTTTTCTCCTAAGGGCTGCATTTCCTTGTTTCCTACACCAATCAGGGTTTTTCTTATCTATTTTGACCTATCCTACCCTTACCCCTCTTTTTGGGATCATCTGCGCGTTGTTTTCGGTCAAATTAGGGTCCTAAGTGCACAACTGCGCCTGTGTACCCTATCTTGCACCTATGTAGCATCAAGTTGCACCTATGTACCTTACACAGGCACAGAACCTGTTTACACATGTGCAGAATGCGCCCACATAGGCACAAAACTCTCTTTTTCATTCCTCTGTGGGCCCCGCAATGTCCCGCAAGCAAGCAAAATTCATGAAATTTGACATATGGGTTTTTGAGCTACATATAGCTGCTCCCACATCGTCCGATCGTCTGTAGGTTCATACACGTTCCCCGAGCTGATCTACCATTGGAATGTTCGCCATCTCTATGTAAGGGTCCTTTTCCAGAGCAACAATTCCTCCACTTTGGCCAATGCAAATGAACTCTTTTCATTCTCTTTGTCTCCTATATAGCTCTTTGTCAGTACCTAGATGGACGTGCATCCTCTCCATCTTATGCTGGTCATCATCTTTTGCACCTTCCACTGCTTGTAATTTGTGTATCCGACCTCTGATTTTTTATCCGTTCGAACCTATCATTTTCTATCATTCTTATCGATCAATTGGCCTCTTTTCTAGATTTTTCTGGCCAATTCCTTGAGGGGGCATGCATATGTCATTGTCATTGTCTGGGGCATTTTCATTATTGTTCTTTGAAACAATGCTTAAAATCGCATTGTCTCAAAGAGGGGAAAAATGTAGACATCTAAAAATGGTCAACGCTTGCGGAGTCATACTTTAACATTTGTGCATTGCCTTATTTTAGGGTTTGTGCATCGCATTAACATTTCTTCTATGTTGCGCACTTGGTCTTTATCATTTGCAAGCATCAAGTCCTTCTTCGCATTCCTCATTTTTCTCTCTTTCGAATTTGATCTTGTTGATAACAATCTTCAGTCATGATTTTGATTGATCCTCGTCCTTGTCAATCTTTTCATCTTGCGATCGATTCGTCATCGATCCTTGCCCTGGTCAATCTTGTCATTTTGCGATCGATTTGTCATCGATCATTGTCCTTTTCAATCATGTCAATTTGGATCAATTAGTCATTGTTCCTCATCAATTGGCGCTTATCAATTGGTCATCCTTGTCAATCTTGTCATTTTGCGATCGATTCGTCATCAATCCTTGTCCTTGTCAATCTTGTCATTTTGCTATCGATTTGTCATCGATCGTTGTCCTTTTCAATCATGTCAATTTGGATCAATTAGTCATTGTTCCTCGTCAATTGGTGCCTATCAATTTGATCTCTTTGTCAATCTTGGTCAATTTGTCAACCAATCTCAATCGTTTATCAGCATTGGTCCTTTGTCAATCAAAATCATGATCGAATCGACATTAATTTCTTGTTGTCTTGACCTAATTCTTTGTCCTCTTATTTTTAGGGTTTTATGATTTGATCATTAAATCCTTTTTCTTCTTCTTGGTGGGTTAAATAAATCTATTTATTTAGTCCTAGGTCTTTTCATGAATTAATTAATGGATGAAAACCTATTAATTAATTCACCTAATTTCTATTTCATATTTTTCCTCAATTTTCCAATTTACTAATTTCTCCTAATTCCTAATTTCTATTTCTCCTATTTTCTTCAATTTTTCTAATATTTCCTCTAAATTCATCCCCTAATTTTCTCCTATGTTTATGCTTCCATTTGTTGCAATCATGGAGGCTATTTTCTCTCTTCCCTAATTTCATGGGAATGGCATTTCAATTTTGTCAATTTTGTCATAATTTGTCAATCAATCAATTTTGCATAGCAATCTTGTCAATTTTGTCATAATTTGTCAATCAATCAATCTTGCATGTCAATCTTGTCATAATTTGTCATATTTGTCATCCTTGAGTTGAAATTTCCTTTCAAATCTCTTCATGCTAATCTTTTCATCTCTCCAATTTGTCTATAAATTGGATGAATTTCTTCAATTGAAGGAGAATCAATCACGCTTTTAGTATCCTTACGCTGCCATTTCATATTGTCAATCTTGCTTTCATACTATGCTTTTGCATTTGTAGGTGAGATCCACAAACAAAGTAATTTGAAGGAGAAATAAGGACAATGGAGAATTATGGAGGAGGTATTCATGTTTGTAATGGTTTGCATTTGGTTTGATTATCTTGTCTTCATATCTCTATTGAATGTTTTTAGGATTTCTTATCATTGCAATCTAGTTTTTGTGATTGAGTTAGTTTAATATCTATTGCTTTGATGAATTCCATTTTCCTAGCTACACATTGATCTAGTGATTTAGAGATTAGTGAATGATATTATTACCTTGAAGAGACAAATGCCTAAAGGTCCTTCAACTTTCTATCCAGATGTTTCGAGAAGGGATTACAATTATCAGGCACCCCAAAATAAGACACTTTCTATAACTGGTCCAATCTCAAGGTTAGATATTGAAGGTCCCCCTTCTTCTTCTTCATCCTCGAATGTGTGTAATCATTGTGTTTTTCATTTGATATCTAATCACAATGGAATCACCTGTCCAGAAATTATAAGATATACACAGTTTCTCTCTACTAGTGAGCATACCACAGAGCCCTATGTAGAGAAACCTAGTTCATCCAAGGGTGTTCGTGTCAATTTATTTGAGAACTTGTCTGGTAATGTTCATGAGGAAGATGTATTGGTAGAATTGAATGACCCTAATTGAATCGTGTTCACTTGATCACAACATGCAAAGGGAGAACCAAGTAATACTTTTTCCACCCAAAAGTTTCTTTTAACTAGACAAAAAAAAATAGATCAAGGGACTCCCAAAGAATCTCAAGATGAGGAAACTCCTACTTTTATCCCTATTGTACTGAATGCTAGTTCCTTTAATATAATTGAGTCTTCTAAAAATACAAAGATCCAAATTTCCCAAGTTGAATATTTAAGGCTCAACCCTAAGCAATTGGATAGATTGTTTAAATATGTCAAAGAGGGAGCCCTATCACCCCAATAAAATACCTGGTTATCTTGTGATAATAAAGTCAGTGTAGAAGAACAAGTATGTGCTAATTCTAAACATGACTCTCCTTGTTTTCAAGACCCTTGAGCTAAACCAGCTCCCTTCTATGTCTCTTTGTTCATTACTGGCTTTACATTAAGCAATTATATTATTGACTCCGGTGCTTCCAAAAATGTAATGCATTCTTAGGTAGCCCAAGCTTTAGGTTTTTTTATTACCTCTTCCCAAGGGAAACACTACACTATGAATGGTTGTGCAGCTCCAATCATAGGTCAAATTAAAGATGCCCAAGTAGCTCTTGCAACTTTTGTTGGCATTTTCAGTACATAGAAAGATTGTTGATATTCATTAAGGATATTGAGAAGGTTGTTGAAGACTATTTGATATAACTGAAAAGGATGATAACTATCTTTATAATTTTATTTTGTCATTGATGTCAAGAAATTGATTTTCTGATTCAGTATGATGTTTCCATATCTTGAGGAGATTGATTTGAAGAAAATTAAGTGGTCGGTAAAAGACACAGAAGGAATATGATAAGAAAGGGGAGAAATAAGTTATTCAATGGGCAACTATTACCGAGTTAGACAATGATGAGATCGTGATGTTTAGATTGTTTTGATATCCTACATTTGTTGTTGATTGTAAGGTTAATACTATACTATGTCATTGAGAAAAGAGCCTAGTCGGTAAACCCTAAGGTTATTGATATCGGTTAATGAAGGCGAAATGTCTACCGAGTAAAGTTTAGTATTTACCGAGTTGCAATCGAGTTATGATAGAGCGCATTGAATGAATACAAGCATTATTTAATGAAGGACAATGATTAGTTGGAGATGTATAAATGATTGGAATGCCGCACATGAAGTTTGTTAAAGGATCTGTGGCAATGGAAGATCGGCAAGAAAATCTACAATGCAGATTGCACCGCAATAACCTTGCACAAGTTCCAAGAAAAGAATGCAAGTCCTGAGACAAGGTAAAATGTTTTCAGATCGAAAGATGCATTGAACCTAGTCAAGTATGAAGATCTAATGGCTAAGATTGATCATGGGAAATGTGATCAAAGGAGATTAAGTGGTGAGAATTGTTTATAAATAAGAAATTGTTGATGAACAATGTATGTGGGCAAGTGTATGCACAGGGATGCTACATAGTGACTACCGAGCAAAGAAGCTTGAAGACCTGTTTGAATGACAGAGTAGGAAGCCTAGTAGAAGACAAGATAAGTCTTATGCCTATATTGTTTTGAGGAAATAAGAATCTGCTTTAGCATATTAGATGTGAAGTTGCAGATATATTTACTACTGTTGTTTATTCTGAATAATAGAGAAATCTCTTAACCGAGTGGACTTAACAGTCTTATTTGTAAACCCTCTAGCAAGGTAACATTCTAAATAAGTGTTTGAAATCCATTAACAATGTCACTTCTAACAAAGTGAAGATCCTAACAGATCTAAGGGAAATCCCTTAACCGGGTCACATCTAGCAATGTGTTTGTAATCTTTAATAGGATTTGATTTTAACCGAGCATACTCTAGAAGAGTATATTTCTTAGTAGGTCTGAAATCCCATAGTGGTTTTTCCCTATTTGGGTTTCCACATTAAATTTGGTGTTATGAGTTTGCATGTTTAGCAGTTTTTGGTTATATTTGATAGTTCTGATACTAAATGTAAGTATAGATCCAATAGCCAACAAGATGAGAGGGGGGGGGGGTGAATCATACAAACTTAATCTTCCATAAAAACATCAGATTCAATCTCGGTAACATATACTTTAGTAATATAACCAAAATTGTTAAACATGCAAACTCAAAAGCATATAAACATCATAAACCTCACAACACCAGATTTAATGTGGAAACCCAAATAGGGAAAAACCAATGTGGTATTTTGGACCCACTAAGAAATATACTCTTCTAGAGTATGCTCGGTTAAAAGAAAATCCTGTTAAAGATTACAAACACATTGCTAGATGTGACCCGGTTAAGGGATTTCCCTCATATCTGTTAGGATCTTCACCTTGTTAGAAGTGACCTTGTTAAAGTATTTCAAACATTCAATCAGAATGTCACCTTGCTAGAGGGTTTTACAAATAAGACTATTAAGTCCGCTCGGTTAAGAGATTTTCTGTCACTTTCACAAAATAGCAGTAATAAAATCTATCTGCAACTTCACATCTAAAATGCTAAAGTAGATTCTTATTTGTTCAATACAATCTAGACATAGAACTAATCTTGTCCATCTGCTCGGCTTCTATACTCTGTTATTCAAACAGGTTTTCAAGCTTCTGTGCTCGATAATCACTATGTAGCATCCCTGTGCATACACTTGCCCACATACATTGTTTATCAACAGTTCCCTATTTATAAACAATTAGCTAACCGCTTAATCTCCTTGATCACATTTCCCATGATCAATCATAGCCATCAGATCTTCAATCTTGTCTAGCTTCAATGCATCTTTCGATCTGAAAATGTTTTACCTCGCCTTGGAACTTGTATATATTTTTTGGAACTTGTTCTAGGGTATTGCGGTTCAATCTGCGCTATAGATCTTCCTGTCGATCTTCCATTGCTAGAGATTCTTAACAAACTTCATTTACGACATACCAATCATTTAATCAGTTCCAGCTCATTAGCTTCCTTCATTAAATAACGCATGTAACCATTTAATGCATTCTATTATAGCTCAGTTACAACTCGGTAAATACTAAACTTCACTCGGTAGTCATTCCGCCTTCATTAACTGATAGCGATAACCTTAGGGTTTACCGACTAGGTTCTTTGCTTGATAACATAGTATAGTATTAACCTTACAATTTATAACATATGTATGATGTCGAAAAAATCTAAACATCATGATCTCATCATTGGCTCACTCGGTAATAGTTGCCCATTGAATACCTTATTCATCCCCTTATTCATCATATTATTTATGTGTCTTTTACTGACATCTTTATACTCTTCACATCATATTTCTCAAGATATGGCAACATCATACTGAATTAGAAAATCAATTTCTTGACATCAATGACAAAATAATAATATCAAGATAGTAAACATCCTTAATCAGTTATATCCATAATCATCAACAACCTTCTCAATCTCCTTATTGAAATGCCAACAATCTCCCATTGTTTGTTATAATGCCAAATGCTAACAATCTCCCCCTTTGGCATTGATGGCAAAACCAATTGATTTGACCTTAAACAATTCAGATTGCTGTGATTTTCTGAAATGCTAAAATGCTCTTTTGTTGTCATCAGACTTCTCCCCCATACATTAGACTTCTCCTGTTTTCTTCAGTTTTCTTTCCAATCTCAGTCTTCTCCCCTTTCTCAGTTTTCTCCCCCTTTGACAACAACGCCAAAAAGTAAAGAACTAAAACATAATTTCTTCCTTTATGAAGTGAATTCCTACTGTAATGTGTCAATTTAGTCTCGGTCAGAGTATTTTGTCTTCAATTCTTGTTCCCTGTATTGTTTCCTGTATAATTTCCTCTAATATTTCTTGTAATATTTCTTGTACACCTTTAGAAAACCTCCTAAAGTGTGTAAATCTGCATCAACTCCTAAAAGATATTCGATAGAGTCATCGGATTGATTCTTTCACCGAACTCAGTCAGTGAGTACAAGATAGGGGTAGGACCCCTAACTTACTTCTAAGATATTCAAAAGTGTCCCTTGGTAGTGGTTTGGTGAAGATATCTACTATTTGTTCCTTTGTGCTAACATATTCCAACACCACTTTCTTCTCTTGAGCTTCTTCTCTAAGATAATGATATTTGATAGAGATGTGCTTTGTCTTAGAGTGCATAACAGGATTCTTTGAAATGTTAATGGCAATAGTATTGTCACAGAATATAGTTACTGGCTCAGTAACTTTCTCATTTATACCTTCCAACAGTTGTTTGATCCATGCAATGTTGGTACAATTCAATGCTGCAGCAACGTATTCAACTTCTGTTGTTGACTGTGAAACACATCCTTGTTTCTTGCTAAGCCAACTCACTAGTCTTTCTCCTAAAAAGAAAGTTCCTCCACTTGTGTTTTTTCTGTCATCAATGTTGCCTGCCCAATCAACACCAGTATAAACTTTTAAATCAAAATCATTTCCTTTCTAATATACTAAGCCATAATCTTCAGTGCCTTTCAAGTATCTTAAAATTCTTTTGATTGTTGTCATGTGTGTTTCCTTAAGATCTGCAGAGAATCTTGCAACTATACCTACTGTATGTGCTATGTCTGGTCTGTTGTGAACAACATATTGTAGTTTTCCAATCATGGATCGGTAAAGTGTCTCATCAACAGATGCAAATTCATCATTTTTTGATAATTTACAGTTGGTAGTCATAGGAGTACTTACTAGTTTTGAATCCTCCATTCCAAATTTCTTGAAGATTTCCTTTATGTACTTGGATTGAGTAATAAAAATCTCATTTTTCATATGCAGTATATGTAAACCTATAAAATACTTTATCTCACCGATTAATGACATCTCAAATTCTTTGCTCATTTCATTTCCAAAGTTCTTAAATAAAGAGTCATTTCCACAAAATATAATATCATCAACAAATATGGTTGAGATCAGTATTCCATTTTCATCATTCTTCATGTATATATTGTTGTTCTCACTTGTCCTTATAAAACCAATCTTAATCAAATAAGAGTGCAATCTTTCATACCATGCTCTAGGTGCTTGTTTCAAACCATATAAAGCTTTGTTCAATTTACATACTTGATCTTTATTATTGTCTTCAACAAATCCTTTAGGTTGTTCAATAAAAACTTCTTCTTCTAATATTCCATTCAAAAATGCAGATTTGACATCCATTTGATATACCTTGAAGTTTTTGAAAGCAACATTTGCCAACAATGTTCTTACTCCTTCAAGTCTAGCAACAGGTGCAAAAGTTTCACCATAATCAATTCCTTCTTCTTGAGCATAATCTTTGCAAACTAGTCTTGCTTTGTTTCGAATGACCTCTCATTTTTCATTTAGCTTGTTTCTGAAAATCCACCTTTGTACTGATTACTTTTTTGTCCTTCGGTCTTGGGATTAGTGTCTATGTGTCATTCTTCTTGATTTGATCAATCTCTTCTATCATAGCATTTATCCAATCTTCACTATTAAATGCCTCTTTCACTATTCTCGGTTCAAATTCAGATATCAAACATGTGTTTTGTCTCAATTTGTTCCTTGTCATCACTGGATCATCCTTATCTCCTATAATCTGACTTGGTGCATGATGTCTTCTAACATACTTGGCTAATACAAGCTCGGTAGGTTCTGTATGATCTTCTTCATCACTCGGTAACTAGATATTCTCTTCATTTTCTTCAACAGTCTTCTCGGTAAGACTTGTCGGTTGAACATAGACAAATTCATCATAGTCTTCTGGTTCCTTGGAATTTCCTTCATCATTTCTTTCTGCAAACTCATCAATTTTCACATTTCCACTTTCTACTATTTTGTTAGATGATTTGATCAGACATTTAAATGCTTTACTTCTAGAAGAATAACCTAGAAATTTTCCTTCTTCACTCTTCTGATCAAACTTGCCATTTCTATCATCTTTGTGAACATAGCATCTACTTCTAAAGATTTTAAAATAACTTACATTAGGTTTCTTATCATACCAAATTTCATATGGTGTCTTCAAAGTGCCTTTCTTCAATTGTACTCAGTTCAGGGTGTAAACTGCAGTGCTTATTGCTTCTCTCCAAAATGTTTGTGGCACTTTCTTTTCAATCATCAGTGTTCTAGCACAATCCACAATAGATCTGTTTCTTCTCTCAGCTATTCCATTCTGCTGTGGAGTTCTCGGTGAATAGACTTGTCTTTTAATACCATGATCATTGCAGAATAAGTTGAACTCATCAGATGTGAATTCTCCTCCTCTATCTGATCTGAGACATCTCAGTTGTCTTCATGTTTCATTTTCAACTCTTGCCTTGTACCATTTAAACATTTGAAAAGCTTCTGATTTTTCTTTTAAAAACATTACTGACATCATCCTTGAATAGTCATCCACAAATAATATGAAATATTTATCACCATAATAACTTTGAACTTTCATATGACCACAAAGATCAGTGTGCACAAGATCTAAAATTCCCTTAGAAGTGTAAGACTTACTTGTAAAGCTTGATCTTGTCATCTTACCCATCTGGCATCCTCGGCACATAGCATTCTCAGGTTTTTCAAGACTCGGTAGACCTCTTACTCGGTGCTTCTTGATTATTTTGATCAGATTATCAAAATTTACATGACAAATCCTTTTATGTCATAACCAAGTATCATCTATCTTTGCATACAAACATTTATTCTGAGTTGAGTCAAGATGAAATGTATTACCTTTTGTTTGTGTCCTGGTAGCAGCTAAGTTTCCATTCTTGTCATGAACTTTGACAATTCCTTTCTGAAATTCTATTCGGTAACCTGTGTTGTTTAGCTATGCTACACTCAACAAATTTATTTCAAACGTTCAACCCAATAAACATCACTGCATCTTGCATTGTCAAGAAGTGTTATAGATCCTTTACCTTTCACAAGACATGGTGCATCATTACCAAATCTAACATAGCCTCCATCATAATCTTCTAATATAACAAACTTGTGTTTATCTCCTGTCATATGATGTGAGCATCCACTATCTATGATCCAAGAATCATTAGTGTTTATGTGAGATATTAGGGCTTTTTCTTCATACCTTTCTTCATCTGATCCATCTTTGATAGCCACATAAACTACTTCCTCTGTATCAGTTTCATCTGATTTATCATCATTGGATTCCTCATCAGCTATTAAGCATGTCTTTCTATCTCTTCTTCTAAAGTCTTGGTGCCCTCTGTAATGATTATCTTTCTGTCTGTCATCTCAGTAATTTCTCTTTTCAGTAGAGTCTTTGTCAGGACAGTTAGAAGCTATATGTCCTATTTTATCACAATTGAAACATTTCAAAGGTAGTTTTCCTTTATACTTACCTTTGCCTCTCAGCAACCTTCTGGCTAATAGTGCTTCAAACTCTTCTTGTTTTCTGATTTCCTCATACAGTTTATGTACTTCCATGTTCTTATGAAATATTTCACTTGCTCCACTGTGATCTCCTTCAGAGTACTTATACTTTCTTTCATTGTAATCATTAGACTCATCAAGATGAAAAGAACTAAATGCAGATTCAACTTTATTTACCGAAGATCCACTGTTATCAAAGTTACTTAACTCAAATGCATGTAGTTTACCAATAGTAGCATCTAAAGAAACTGTCATATTAGGTACTGTAGACGTATAAAAATGACCATATTCCTAAATGAATATTTTATGTTCATTTTCCTATTTGATTAAATCCAATTTAATTAAATTATCCACATTCTTCTATTTAATTAAGTAAATCACTTGATTAAATTCACTATACCATTTAATGAATAAATCATTTTATTCAATTAAATCCCCCTAGCCATTTTTAATTAAATTCAAATTTAATTAAATAGTTATCCTAAATTGAATAAATCAAATTTATTTAATTCCAACCAAATTGAATGAAAATGAATTAATTCAATTAAATCCTATTATCCCCTCATCCACTTGCAAAATCCCAAACCCTTTCCTAATCCCTTCTAGAATCTTCTAATCGATTCTAATTAACCTAACCCTCCTCTAAACTTTGTCACATCCCTAAGCAAAGGGAGGTCACTTCTCAAATGGCCCAAAGTCTTGGATAACCATTGAAGGTTTTCAACCTTCAACCACTAAAACCCTAAAGTCTTTGAAAACCATTGAAGGCTTCCAACCTTCAACCACTTAATCCACAAAGTCTCCAATAACCATTAATGGTTATTTCAAACCTTCCCACATGGTTAAAACATTTGTTTTGACTCAACCTCTATCCAACCCAAGGGTCTCATCAGGTTATTAATGCTTTGACCATGATTATCTCTTAATCATTTGCACAAAGGTTTATCCTTGGATTAGATCCTAATTCAGTGGGTAAACCTAACTTAGACTTGACCCTTAGCCTTTAGATAACCATGAGGTCTCATCAGGCCTTTAATGCCTCCAACCTCTTCTTTCAACCCAATCCTATGTTGACACTTGTCACCATTTCATTGGTGCAAATTGTGCACATGGATCCCCAACTTTCAAACCTGGCCCTTGATTAAACCATTCGATCCTGACCATCCATTGCCCTATTTGTGCTATAAATAGAGCCCTCATTCCTCCATTCTTAACAATCATCTTTCAAATTTGAAGCATCACACTTATGCTCAAATTGTTTCAAGCTTTCATATCATCTTATGCTCATCATTTAGCCTCTTTTAGATCAGAATTAATCATGAACATGCATGCTAAAGTAGTTTATTTATCATTTTAGCTCAATCATAGATTAAATATAGTATGCTAGGATAGTATTCATACTAACCTTGTCATCTTATCATTTAGTTTGTTGCATTTCTAACATCTCATCTAGCTTATAACACATCTCATATTAAAAACAGTTAAAATCTCTCTCGTTCTCATATTTGCCATCCCTAAACCATTTTGCTCAGTAATCTGAGAGCAAAACATTGGTTTGAGGGACATTGTGAGATAGAGAACCATGGGACCCTCCTTGGGAAGCTGAGTAACGCATCGTTACTCTATAGCTTGCATCAAGAAGTCCTGTGTGTGTGTGTGGATTGGTATTTTACGTATTTTTCACATTTTAAATTCTAACAACCCATTTTTCCCGCATACATTTCTGGCGCCCACCGTGGGGCTCGAACCCCAATAACCTATCGTTTTTTGAATTTGAAGACTTTTGCAGGTACGCGGGAAACTAGAATTAACGCGTCAAAGACATATTTTAGCGCATCCGCCTAACAGTTTAGCGCTTCTAGCCTACTGTTTAGCGCGTGGGCTTTCTGTCTTAGCGCGTTAAAACTGTTCCTTAGCGCATGACACTATTTAACAAATTTTCCTGTAGGTATCGACACGGGCAAAACACAGAGCAGCGCATCTACTTAACAGTGTAGCGCATCCGCCCAACAGTTTAGCGCTTCTAGCCTACTGTTTAGCGCGTGGGCTCTCTGTCTTAGCGCGTGGATACTTTTCCTTAGCGCGTAATTCTGTTTAAAAAATTTTCCTATAGGTATTGACGCGGATAAAACACTGTTTAGCGCATCCAATAAACAGAGTAGCGCATCCAATCCACTTTTCAGCGCGTGGAGACCATCTTCTAGCGCGTGCAGTTCAAACATTAGCGCGTGACCTTTGTTAAGATTTTTCCGCAAGTATCAACGCAGAAGAAAAACAAAATAGCGCATCTAATTAACAGTCTAGCGCATCCCGCTCACTGTTTAGCGCGTGGGGTCTATACTCTAGCGCGTGGAGTCCTTTCTTTAGCGCGTGACTTTCACTAATATTTTTCTGTAGGTCTCGACATGGGAGAAAAACAGAATAGCGCGTCCATAGAACAGATTAGCGCATTGGGGGCACATAATAGCGCGTGGGTGCTTTTTCTTAGCGCGTCCGTGCAATAGTTTAGCGCATGGGGTTGGCAAAGTCAAAAATTCATGACAGAGTAAAAAATTAGGCTTGTGAGAGGCATAGTATATATGGAATATAACATTTAAGTATAAGTTACATTTCCTCTTATCTTTTTCCTTTCTTATACTTTAAGTTATATTCCATATATACTTTCAGGATGTTTGAGAGGGGTTTCAGACCTCTAGGAGTTGTAATGCAAAATCTAGTTTTTGGAAGATCTTCCAAATTTCAGACTTAGTCAAATTTCAGGGCATTTCAGGCTCAGGATTGTAAAATTTGTAACCAAGATCAGAATTTAGGCTTGTGTAAGCCCACACTAACATTTGATCACGGATTGTGTGCAGGTTCTAACATTTTTTGTGCAGGGGAAGGAGTTAGTTTAGAGGGTTTAAGTCTCTTTTTTTTACTTTCTTTCAACAAAAGTTGGTTAAAAAGAACTCACTCTCCTTTTTTGCACAAATTAAAATAAACCTCATCATTTCATTTGGATGCATAAAATGAACTTCATGCCTTCCTTTTTGGTGTTTTAAAAGAAACTTCATCTTTCTTTATTGCATGGTAAAAAGAACAACAAAGCAAACCTTTCATTCCTGCAAGTTAGGAAAAACACTTCATTTTGGAAGCTCTAAAAAGAACAAGCAAATTTACTTTCTGCAAAGCTTAAAACGAACCTCACCATCCTTTGGTGTTTAAAAGGATTCACTTCATTTTGCAAAGTAAAAGAACTTCATCTTCATTTTGTGCAAGGCAAAGAGGGAAAACTTTCCCCTATCGACTTGAATTTTGTTGATCAAACATCACGATTTACTTTGTTGACTAGGCTTGTTTTACAAAAGTTTTGAAAATACACACTTTGCTATGAAGGGTTAAAAAGAACATCATGCTTGTTGGAGCAACATCTCCAAATAGAAGTTAGCAAATCATTGTCTTGGAGGCTAAAAAGAACAAATTGATTGCCTTGTCTCGAAAGTGGAAGGTATATGCTCTCCCCATAACTGGGTGACCAAAAACCCAAACCACTCTTAAGCTTTCTGTACTTCAAGCATTTAAATCCTTTAGCAGGCCTGCCTTCCCGAGGAGTTGCAATCAACTCTTAAAGCCGTTTATGGCCGGTGTGAAGGGAACGACCTAAGTGGGGAACGACTTTGATGCCAAGTATTCCAACCCACTATAATCAAATGTGGAAAGTGACGAAAGTCCTTTTCAACGGTTGCGCGCAGCGATTAGCCTTCCCCCAGTATCCTCGAGATACGTAAAGCCTTTGTTCTAAAGGTTGGGAAGCCTCCTGAGGGAGTTTATCACTGACGGCCGAACAGGAAGCCTGATTACGAACTTTAGCATTAGAAACTTTGAGCTGAGTCAGTCGCCAAACATTGACAATATCATAGTGCAAGGGTGGGGAAGAATCTACCCCCAAGATTACTCACCATATATCTCCCAAGATAACTACTCAACTATGAAGCGATTCACTTTGAGTTAATTTCTGGCAAAAGGCAAAAAAATGGGCGCCCCCTAGGGGGTGACACGGCTGTTTGAGCTGACGAAGTATCGAGACTAGTGGGCTATGATATTGTCAATGACCTTTGAATAAAGAGTCTATCTGATGTGTCTTTTGTTGTAAATCAAACCAGTGATAACATCGAGGATTTGAACACATCCTCAAAAGAATATACACTCAATGTTTAGCATTAGGATGATCATTGTCTTCATGTGTGCTATGTATTCTTGTCACAAATGCTAAAATATCTTGCAAAGTATCTAACAATCAAACTCAAAAGTCAGTTCAAACAAGGAAAAATCATAAAGTGGAGAAAATTTCCATATCCAACAAAACATCTTTTGAGATACTTATCAACATTTCAACTATCTTTAGGAAAGACTTTCATCCAACAAGATTCGAGAAAAGCACAAACTCAAATGATCATACTCCAAGTCAAGATCAAGATCAAGGAATCTCTTCATCCTCCAAATCTATCTTAGGTCTTTTCATTCCACAATCGAATTCTCCATCCCTTTCATCCATCTTGGGTCCTTACTTCCCTCCATCCACAAATCCATCACCTCAAATGATCCATAAGAAAGATCAATGAGGAGCACATCTTTGAAATTCTTTCAATCCTCTATCTAAACATCTTTCCAAAACTTCTTCTATCATTTCCTCTATCTATTTTGGGTCCTTCTGTCCCAAAATTCAATTTTCCTCCATCTCTTCATCACTTCTCGAGTACCAACACTCATCTTGAAAACATTTCTATCTATCCTTGCACAAATCTTCAAACATTCTATCTATTATCCAACACCTCTTTTCTATCCTTCCATCCCTATCATTCAATCCTTCGCATAAAATCCTTCATCTGTGAAATAGGCATTTGTGTCATTTTGTCACATACTTGCCCATGCTCGAATCCAATGTTCAGTCCTTTTCCTAGATATCTATTCATGAAATGCTTTAGAATCCGAGGTTGTTCCTCTTTAACATTTTCTTTTGGTTGGGATACACACTCAATCCAGAAAAGAACCACTTATCGTATCTTGGTAGTGACATCTTTTGATTACTATATCTCATACACTTAATCGATTGCTCTAAATCATCGTGATCTCTTAAATTGAAGACATGGCTAGTGAAAAATCTAACATCTTGTTTCAGCGCCACTGTAATTATCAGACCCATGTAAGTTTCATCACTTACAAGCCAATGCAAGAAAAATAAAGAGAAAAAAAGAAATATCAAAAAGCATGAGCAAGAAAATGAATATCCAAAAAAGCAAAATGCAATGAAATGCAATATCAAAATGATTGGCTATGGGAACATGCAAGTAACTCCATCGGGGCTATGGACGCCTGGCTGGCAATGGAGCAATATTTGTGAGATTACAGCGATAACCTCGTCGGGGTTATGGACACTCGCTGGCAGCGAGGCTCTATCCAGGATGCTTTTGAAGTTAAGGTAACTCATGTAGCTAGCCATGTTGGATTCTGAAGATTACAATGATCATATGAGCCAGAATGAACCCACTTGCACACACATGGGTAATCAAAGACTAAGTACCTTGATCCAGTTTGGGATTCTTCTTCCCTTTTGAGTCTGCTTCCTAGTTGCTAGAAATGTTCAGTTGAATTTTCCAGAGGTTCTAAGTGTGGGTTGGGTCTCTATCTTTGAAAAGTTCGAGAACACTTATTCAGATGGTGCTAAATACTATGACAATCTTACATATCACCTTTTTGCAAATGGAAACCTCTATGCTTGGGGGCAAAGTTCATCCACTCTATTCTTCCTACCATATCTCCCATGTCCTCTAATCCACATCCCTTGTCCTATCTATTCATTTCTTCTATCATCCAATTCTTTCTACAATCCTGCTTCACCTCTATCCTATCTCTATCCATATCCCCTTTTTCATCCTTGATCTTGATCAAAACTATGGACAACGAATCTATTTCAACCTCAATGGTTCAGTCATCCATTCATCCATTCCTTGTCTTAATATACATTGGGGCAACCAAATACATCTTTCTTCTAATCCAAAAAACTCAAAAAAATCAAAATATCCCAAAAATCAAAAAAATCAAAATATCCAAAAAACTCAAAAAAAATCAAAATATCCAAAAAACTCAAAAAAATCAAAATATCCCAAAAATCAAAAAAATCAAAATATCCCAAAAATCAAAAAAATCAAATATCCAAAAACTCAAAAAAAATCAAAATATCCAAAAAACTCAAAAAAATCAAAATATCCCAAAAACTCAAAAAAATCAACAAAATCAAAAAAAAATCAAAAAAAAATAAAAAAAAATCAACAAAATAAAAAAATCAAAGCATGAACACATGGACCATCCATCAAATCAGATCAACAACAGGAAAACTCTCAAAGTCTACAATCAAACTTATCACATGTCTTGTTAATCAATTCATTTCTTGAAATCAACATCAACATCAAACATGTCTTATACAGGGATAGGTACACTCGAAACCAGACAAATCGGTCTTATACGGGGTACTCACTCTTTGAATCTAGACATTCCTATCAATCATCAATTCTTGATAATCAATCCATCCATCAACATCATTTTTCATCAAAGCAGAGTGACAAAAACAAGCCATAAAACTATTTCTTAAGCAAAATTTGTGTCAAACAAAGTTGTCTGAATCCTAAACGAATCAAGCAATAGAGGATGTCTCTCCTATCATAATCCGGAAAATTTTCATCATCAGTATCAATCAAATCCTTTACCATCTTACAGATTTTATCTCAAAAACACTTGTTTAAAATTTTCAAATTGTCAAATCCAGTTTCCAGATCGGGAGGCTTTTATCCATATCATTTGACACGCTTTATCCTGAAGGGACAGCTAAACCTTCACTTTGATAAAGTAAGATTTGAAATTTTCAAAAACAAAAATCAACTAAATCCAAACCAATCAAAGGAAACCATTGATCACTCATGCATGACTAATCTCCTTATTCTGAGAAGAAAGAACCTCTATCGTAACATCACGTTGAAGAAACAACAACTTAGTTTTTCCAAATTCATCAAGAGAAATAAATTTTTATACATCAATCATCAACCAAATCATAACAATGACATCAATCAGTATGACTGCTGGATTTTATTATAGTTAGCCTTATCTTTATCAACTGATGGAAATACATGTTTCACAAATCATATTGTACATATCATATCCATCCATCTGAGACATCACCAGAAATTCACAAATGCTTATCAATCTTGGACATACTTAGTGTAGTCACTATCCTTGGTTTATCTGAAACAATTATCCAAAATAATATCCCACCATGGCTTGGTGATGAGTGTACATATCTATATCAAAGTAGTATCAACAATAAGGGGCAAAATCCTGACCTTGCTAGGGGCATCTCGCCTTCAAGATTTTCAACATCAGACCGAAAACGTAGTAAGACGACAAGGATCAAAACAACCAACAAATGACAAATGACAATGCAAGAAGGCTAAACATCACGAACTTGAATTGATTTCAACTAAACAAGGATCTATTTTGCAAGATGTTTTAATTGACAAGAATACATTTTCAATAGCATGCATGATTATTTATGGTTGTTAATTTTTGCTTATCATATCTCCTGAGCACCTCCAGGATGTCTTACGACTAGAGAAGCAAGGAAGGAATGTGATGTTTTATTTGTCTTCTATCTGTGAGTGAAGCCTTTTACCATGCAAATTTGTCCTATGAAGAAATCCGGTGGCATATTGCTGAGGACATTTCGGATTTGTATGGGACAAAGGTTAACTCTTGTATGTTTACGCAATACGCACTCAGGTCGTCCTGGTTCAATTATACCTTGACACTTGTGCTATCTTGCAAAATCAAATATCATGTAAATTTTTCTCAAGTCATTATGGTTCAATTATACCATTATGCTTGTATAAATTTTCAACATATCCTAAAAAAATCAATGCTCAGTGATGATATTTACAAAGAAAGCAAATGAATGGTTCTATCGGATGGCAAATACAGAACGAGAGATGCTCCAAAAACAATTAGTTGCATATCATTTTACAATTAGTTGCATATCACTTTACACATAGCTACATATCATTTTACAATTAGTTGCATATCATTTTACAATTAGTTGCATATCATATCATACATCTCATTTTCAAAATATCATTCATCATTCATCATTGCATCCCTCGCATGCATATCTATCACATCATCATGGAATCTTTCTTCACTTTCATATCTTCATCATTCTTCTAAACTATCTTCCATCATTCTTCTAAACTATCTTCATCATTCTTCCAAACTATCTTCTATCATTCTTCTAAACTATCTTCATCATTCTTCTAAACTATCTTCTATCATTCTTCCAAACTATCTTCTATCATGTCTTATACAGGTGGTATCATTCTTGAAACCAGACGCTCGATCATCCATGTCTTATACAGGAGGTGTCATACCTGAAACAAGACTTTCTCTCATTCCACTCAATCTAATCAATCTTATCAAACCCATGCATGCCATCACTATCTACTCTTCCATCTTTCAAACAACATTCTTCTTCTTTCGAGAGATCATTCATGCTTTGTGTGCACGAACGATCTCCCGAGGGGGCATTATCATATCAAATCTCAAAACAAATCCAATATCAGTTTCCACATCAAAACAAAGATATCAAAATCAAACTTACATCAACAACATGAAACAATTTGCTCATCTACATCAAGTTCAAAATCCTATCATTTCATATCAACTTGTAAAACAACTCAAGTTCTCAAAAACCATATCAAAACTTGTAAAACAACTCAAGTACCACAATCACATAAACTTGTAAAACAACTCAAGTTTCCCACCCATATCAAAACTTGTAAAACAACTCAAGTTTCCAACCCATATCGGCTTGTAAAACAACTCAGGCTTTCACACACATTGAACTCGAAATAGATAATGCAAATAATCATGTTCTGATCAACACAAACAGCTTGATAATCTATACATAACTTGAAATATCTCACATCAAAACAAGTTATACCGACACTCATATTGGACAACTACATAAAATCATGACAACACGACACAAATCTCGAATCTGGGGCATCACACATCAAATCAAATATGGGGCATCACATCAAACATCGAATCTGGGGCATGATTGGCAAATTAAAAGAGCGACACAAAAATTGCATTTGATCATAAAAACACAAAAACACATCATATTTCTTTGAATTAACATGTGCACACACGTCACTTCAAAGAGGGGCAAAATGTAGACGTATAAAAATGACCATATTCCTAAATGAATATTTTATGTTCATTTTCCTATTTGATTAAATCCAATTTAATTAAATTATCCACATTCTTCTATTTAATTAAGTAAATCACTTGATTAAATTCACTATACCATTTAATGAATAAATCATTTTATTCAATTAAATCCCCCTAGCCATTTTTAATTAAATTCAAATTTAATTAAATAGTTATCCTAAATTGAATAAATCAAATTTATTTAATTCCAACCAAATTGAATGAAAATGAATTAATTCAATTAAATCCTATTATCCCCTCATCCACTTGCAAAATCCCAAACCCTTTCCTAATCCCTTCTAGAATCTTCTAATCGATTCTAATTAACCTAACCCTCCTCTAAACTTTGTCACATCCCTAAGCAAAGGGAGGTCACTTCTCAAATGGCCCAAAGTCTTGGATAACCATTGAAGGTTTTCAACCTTCAACCACTAAAACCCTAAAGTCTTTGAAAACCATTGAAGGCTTCCAACCTTCAACCACTTAATCCACAAAGTCTCCAATAACCATTAATGGTTATTTCAAACCTTCCCACATGGTTAAAACATTTGTTTTGACTCAACCTCTATCCAACCCAAGGGTCTCATCAGGTTATTAATGCTTTGACCATGATTATCTCTTAATCATTTGCACAAAGGTTTATCCTTGGATTAGATCCTAATTCAGTGGGTAAACCTAACTTAGACTTGACCCTTAGCCTTTAGATAACCATGAGGTCTCATCAGGCCTTTAATGCCTCCAACCTCTTCTTTCAACCCAATCCTATGTTGACACTTGTCACCATTTCATTGGTGCAAATTGTGCACATGGATCCCCAACTTTCAAACCTGGCCCTTGATTAAACCATTCGATCCTGACCATCCATTGCCCTATTTGTGCTATAAATAGAGCCCTCATTCCTCCATTCTTAACAATCATCTTTCAAATTTGAAGCATCACACTTATGCTCAAATTGTTTCAAGCTTTCATATCATCTTATGCTCATCATTTAGCCTCTTTTAGATCAGAATTAATCATGAACATGCATGCTAAAGTAGTTTATTTATCATTTTAGCTCAATCATAGATTAAATATAGTATGCTAGGATAGTATTCATACTAACCTTGTCATCTTATCATTTAGTTTGTTGCATTTCTAACATCTCATCTAGCTTATAACACATCTCATATTAAAAACAGTTAAAATCTCTCTCGTTCTCATATTTGCCATCCCTAAACCATTTTGCTCAGTAATCTGAGAGCAAAACATTGGTTTGAGGGACATTGTGAGATAGAGAACCATGGGACCCTCCTTGGGAAGCTGAGTAACGCATCGTTACTCCATAGCTTGCATCAAGAAGTCCTGTGTGTGTGTGTGGATTGGTATTTTACGTATTTTTCACATTTCAAATTTTATTAATCCATTTTTCCCGCATACAGGTACAGACCTCAATTCATTGATTGCAGAGACTCAGATTGCATAAGCTGGTAGAAGGGTTCTTAGCAACTTGCTTGTTATATCCTTTTCTCTAATAGTTCCACCTGCTCCTTTAATTTGATTGACAATCTCTTTTAGTCTTGTACTGTACTGAGTTATGTTCTCACCTTCATTCATCCTCATAGGTTCAATTTGTCCTCTTACACTATCTACTTTTTCTCTTTGAACATGTTCATCTCCTCCATACACAGATATGAGCTTATCCCACATTGCCTTTGCATCATTGCAGCCTTCTAGGTCATTAAACTCTGAGTCGGTCAATGCAGATGTTATTTCAATCATTGCTTGGATATGTTTTTGCTTTGCCTTTATCTCTTCCATTGTCAATGGATAGGTGCTCGGTGTAACAAAATCATTCTCCAGATAGTATACAACATATTCTCCAACTCTTGATAGATGTAGCTTCATTCTTTTCTGTCATGTAGAGAAACTTGACTTGTTCAGCTTCGGTGCATCCCTCTTATACATCTTTGGATCTTTAACTCAAGTGCCTTCAAACTTTTCTTCCAGAGTCCAAAGCTCTGATACCAATTGATAGTTCTGATACTCAATGTAAGTACCTATCCAATAGCCAACAAGATGAGAGGGGGGGGGGTGAATCATACAAACTTAATCTTCCAAAAAACATCAAATTCAACCTCGGTAACATATACTTTAGTAATATAACCAAAACTGTTAAAAATGCAAACTCAAAAGCATATAAACATCATAAACCTCATAATACCAGATTTAATGTGGAAACCCAAATAGGGAAAAGCCACCGTGGGATTTCAGACCCACTAAGAAATATACTCTTCTAGAGTATGCTCAGTTAAAAGCAAATCTTGTTAAAGATTACAAACACATTGCTAGATGTGACCCGGTTAAGGGATTTCCCTCAGATCTGTTAGGATCTTCACCTTGTTATAAGTGACCTTGTTAAAGGATTTCAAACATTCAAGCAGAATGTCACTTTGCTAGAGGGTTTTACAAATAAGACTATTAAGTCCACTCGCTTAAGAGATTTTCTGTCACTTTCACAAAATAACAGTAATAAAATCTATCTGCAACTTCACATCTAAAATGCTAAAGCAGATTCTTATTTGTTCAATACAATCTAGACATAGAACTAATCTTGTCTATCTGCTGGGCTTCTATACTCTGTTATTCAAACAGGTCTTCAAGCTTTTGTATTCGATAATCACTATGTAGCATCCATGTGCATACACTTGCCCGCATACATTGTTTATCAACAGTTCCCTATTTATAAACAATTAGCTAACCACTTAATCTCCTTGATCACATTTCCCATGATCAATCATAGCCATCAGATCTTCAATCTTGTTCAGGTTCAATGCATCTTTCAATCTAAAAATGTTTTACCTCGCTTTGGAACTTGTATATATTTCTTGGAACTTGTGCTAGGGTATTACAGTTCAATCTACGATGTAGATCTTCCTGCTGATCTTCCATTGCCATAGATTCTTAACAAACTTCATTTACAGCATACCAATCATTTAATCAGTTCTAGCTCATCAGCTTCCTTCATTAAATAATGCATGTAACCATTTAATGCATTCTGTTATAGCTCAGTTACAACTCGGTTACAACTCGGTAAATACTAAATTTCACTCGGTAGTCATTCTGCCTTCACTAACCGATAGCGATAACCTTAGGGTTTACCTACTAGGTTCCTTAGGGTTTACCAACTAGGTTCTTTGCTCGATAACATAGTATAGTATTAACCTTACAATTTATAACATATGTATGATGTTGAAACAATCTAAACATCATGATCTCATCATTGTCTAACTCAGTAATAGTTGCCCATTGAATACCTTATTCATCCCCTTATTCATCATATTCTTTCTATGTCTTTTACCGACATCTTTATACTCTTCAAATCATACTTCTCAAGATATGGCAACATCATACTGAATTAGAAAATCAATTTCTTGACATCAATGACAAAATAATAATATCAAGACAGTAAACATCCTTAATCAGTTATATCCATAATCATCAACAACCTTCTCAATATCCTTATTGAAATGCCAACAATCTCCCATTGTTTGTTATAATGCCAAATGCTAACAATATTGTTAAAGCATATGTTCCTGAGGTTGAATCTGAATGATTTTATGGAAGTTTAAGTTTGTTTGATTAACCCCCCCCCTCTCATCTTGTTAGCTATTGACATCAGCTCTTTACATTAAGTATCAGAACTATCAATTGGTATTAGAGCTTTGGACTCCGGAAGAAAAGTTTAATGGTACTTGAGGCAAAGATCCAAAGATGTATAAAAGAGATGCACCAAAGCTGAACAAGTCAAGTTTCTCCACATGGCAGAAAAGGATGAAGCTGCATTTATCAGGTATTGGAGAATATACAACATATTATCTAGAGAATGATTACATTGCACCGAGCACCAACCCAATGACCTTGGAAGAGATAAAGGCAAAGCAAAACCATATTCAAGCTATGATTGAAATAACATCAGCATTGACTGACTCAGAGTTTAATGACCTAGAAGGTTGTATTGATGCAAAAGCAATGTGGACTAAGTTCATATTTGTGTATAGCGGTGATGAACATGTTCAAAGAGAAAAAGTAGATAGTCTAAGGGGACAACTTGAATCCATGAGAATGAATGAAGGTGAGAACATAACCCAATACAGTACAAGGCTAAAGGAGACTGTAAATCAAATTAAAGGAGCAGGTGGAACTATTGAAGAAAAGGATATAACAAGTAAGTTGTTGAGAACCCTTCTACCAGCTTATGCTATTCGAGTCTCTGCAATCAATGCATTGAGGTCTGTACCTAACATGCCAGTTTCTTTGGATGCTACTATTGGTAAGCTACATGCATTTGAGTTAAGTAATTTTGATAACAGTGGGTCTTTGGTAAATAAAGTTGAATCTGCATTCAGTTCTTTTCATCTTGATGAATCTGATGATTACAATGATAGAAAAAGTAAGTACTCTGAAGGGGATCACAATGGAGCAAGTGAAAGATTTCGCAAGAACATGGAAAAAGTGCACAAACTATATGAGGAAATCAAGAACAAAGAAGAGTTTGAAGCATTATTAGCCAGAAGATTACTGAGAGGCAAATGTAAGTATAAAGGAAAGCTACCTTTGAAATGTTTCAATTGTGACAAAATAGGACATATGGCTTCTAATTGTCCTGACAGAGAATCTAGTGAAAAGAGATTACCGAGAAGACAAAATCCACCGATGACAAATCTGATGAAACTGATACTAAGGAAGTTGTTTATGTGGCTATTAAAGATGGATCTAATGAAGAAAGGTATGAAGAGAAAGCCCTAGTATCTCACATAAATAATAATGATTCTTGGTTCATAGACAGTAGATGCTCACATCACATGATAGGTGATAAACACAAGTTTGTTAATTTAGAAGACTATGCTAGAGGCTATGTAACAATTGGTAATGATACACCATGTCCAGTGAAAGGTAAAGGAACTATAACACTTCTTGACAATGCTAAATGTGATGATGTATACTGGGTTGAAGGATTGAAATACAATTTGTTGAGTGTAGCACAACTAAACAATATAGGTTACTGAATAACATTTCAGAAAGGAATTGTCAAAGTTCATGACAAGCATGGAAAGTTAGCTGCAACCGGGACACAAACAAAAGGTAATACATTTCATCTTGACTCAACTCGGAACAAGTGTCTTTATGCAAAGATAGATGATACCTGGTTATGGCATAAAAGGTTTTTTCATGTAAATTTTGATAATTTGATCAAAATAAGTAAGAAGCACCGAGTAAGAGGTTTACCGAGTCTTGAAAAACCTGAGGATGCTATATGTCAAGGATGCTAGATGGGTAAGATGACAAGATCAAGCTTTACAAGTAATTCCTATACTTCTAAAGGAATTTTAAATCTAGTACACACTGATCTTTGTGGTCCTATGAAAATTCTAAGTTATTATGGTGATAAATATTTCATATTATTTGTGGATGATTACTCAAGGATAATGTCAGTCATGTTTTTAAAAGAAAAATCAAAAGCTTTTCAAATGTTCAAATGGTACAAGGCAAGAGTTGAAAATGAAACAGGAAGACAACAGAAATATCTTAGATCTGATAGAGGAGGAGAGTTCACTTCTAATGAACTTAACTTATACTGCAATGATCATGGTATAAAAAGGCAAGTGTTAGCACAAAGAACACCTCAGCAAAATGGGATAGCCGAGAGAAGAAACAGATCAATTGTGGATTGTGTCAGAACCCTGATGATAGAAAAGAGGGTACCTCAAACATTTTGGAGAGAAGCAATCAGCACTGCAATTTACACCCTGAACCGAGTTCAATTGAAGAAAGTAACTATGAAGACACCATATGAGATCTGGTATGACAAGAAACCTACTATAAGTTAGTTTAAAATCTTTGGAAGTAGATGCTATGTTCACAAAGATGATAGAAAAGGAAAATTTGATCAAAAAAGTAAGGAAGGAACATTTCTTGGTTATTCTTCTAGAAGTAAAGCATTTAATGTCTGATCAAATCATCTAACAAAATAGTAGAAAGTGAAAATGTGAAAATTGATGAATTTGTAGAAAGAAATGATGAAGGAAACTCCAAAGAACCAGAAGATTATGAAGAATTTGTTTATGTTCAACTGAGAAGTCTTACCAAGAAAACTACTGAAGAAAATGAAGATAATGTCCAGTTACCAAGTGATGAAGAAGATCATATAGAGTCTACCAAGCCTATATTAGCCAAGTATGTCAAAAGACATCATGCATCAAGTTAGATTATAGGAGATAAGGATGATCCAATGGTGACAAGGAACAAACTGAGACTGAATACATGTCTGATTTCTGAATTTGAACCGAGAATAGTAAAAGAGGCATTTAACAGTGAAGATTGGGTAAATGCTATGACAGAAGAGATTGATCAAATTAATAAGAATGACACATGGACACTGATTCCAAGACCGAAGGACAAAAATGAAATCGGTACAAAGTGGATTTTCAGAAACAAGCTAAATGAAAAAGGTGAGGTCATTCGCAACAAAGCAAGACTAGTTTGCAAAGGTTATGCTCAAGAAGAAGGAATAGATTATGGTGAAACTTTTGCACCTGTGGCTAGACTTGAGGGAGTAAGAACATTGTTGGCATATGTTTCTTTCAAGAATTTCAAAGTATATCAAATGGATGTTAAATCTGCATTCTTGAATGGAATCTTAGAAGAAGAAGTTTACATTGAACAACTTGAAGGATTTGTTGAAGACAAGAGTAAAGATCAGGTATATAAATTAAACAAAGTTTTATATGGTCTGAAGCAAGCACCTAGAGCATGGTATGAGAGATTACACTCTTATTTGATCAGGATTGGTTTTATAAGGACAAGTGAAAATAGTAACATGTACATGAAGAATGATGAGAACAAAGGAATACTAATCTCAGCCATATTTGTTCATGATATTATTTTTTGTGGTAATGACTCCTTATGCAAGAACTTTGGAAATAAAATGAGCAAAGAACTTGAGATGTCATTAATCAGTGAGATAAAGTATTTTATAGGTTTACAGATACTGCAAATGAAAGATGAGATTTTCATTACTCAATCCAAATACATAAAGGAAATCTTGAAGAAATTTGGAATGGAGAATTCTAAACCGGTAAGTAATCCTATGACTACCAACTATAAATTATCAAAAAATGATGAATATGCATCTATTGATGAGACACTTTACCGATCTACGATTGGAAATTTGTAATACGTTGTACATAGTAGATCGGATATAGCACATGCAGTAGGTATAGTTGCAAGATTTTCTGTAGATCCCAAGGAAATCCATACGATAGCAATCAAGAGAATTTTCAAATACCTAAGAGGCACTGAAGATTATGGCCTAGTATATAAAAAGAGACATGATTTTGATTTAAAAGTTTATACTGATGTTGATTGGGCAGGCAACATTGATGATAGGAAAAGCACAAGTGGTGGAGCTTTCTTTTTGGGAGAAAGACTAGTAAGTTGGCTTAGAAAGAAATAAGGATGTATTTCACAGTCAACAACAGAAGCTAAATATGTTGCTACAACATTGAATTGTACCAATATAGCATGGATCAAGCAACTATTGGAAGGTATAAATGAAAAAGTTACAGAGCCAGTAACTATATTTTGTGATAATACTAGTGCCATTAACATTTCAAAGAATCCAGTGATGCACTCTAAGACAAAGCATATATCTATAAAGTATCATTATCTCAGAGAAGAAGTTCAAGAGAAGAAAGTTATGCTGAAATATATCAGTTCAAAGGAGCAATTAGCAGATATCTTCACCAAGCCACTGTCAAGGGACACTTTTGAGTATGTCAAAAGCAAGTTAGGAGTCCCACCCCTATCTTCTGCTCACTGACCGAGTTCGGTGAAAGCATCAATTCGATGAATCCACAGAATATTATGTGTGGATTGATGTTGATTTACACTTTAGGAGGTCACCTAAAGTTGTGCAGGAAATAGTGAGTAGAGACAAGTTGCTCTGACCGAGACTGAGATGATACACAACAAGGCAAATCACTTCACAGAGGAAGAAATCCTGATTTAGTCCTTTTACTTTTTGGCATTGTTGTCAAAGGGGGAGAAGACTAAATGGTAAAATGGAGAAGACTAAATGGTATAATCTTAAATGAAGAAGTTAACAGAAGACTAATGACAGGGGGAGAAGACTTTCAGAAGAAGTCTACAGCTCAAAGATAACAGGAGAAGTTTAACAGCAATCTGAATCCGAATCAATATGAATATCTTGTTGTTATTACCTTTTAATTATTGGTTTTGCCATCAATGCCAAAGGGGGAGATTGTTGGAATTTTCAGTAGATAGAAAGATTGTTGATATTCATTAAGGATATTGAGAAGGTTGTTGAAGACTATTTGATATAATTTAAAAGGATGATGACTATCTTTATAACATTATTTTGTCATTGATGTCAAGAAATTGATTTTCTGATTCAGTATGATGTTGCCATATCTTGAGGAGATTGATTTGAAGAAAATTAAGTGGTCGGTAAAAGAGACAGAAAGAATATGATAAGAAAGGGGAGAAATAAGTTATTCAATGGGCAACTATTACCGAGTTAGACAATGATGAGATCGTGATGTTTAGATTGTTTTGATATCCTACATTTGTTGTTGATTGTAAGGTTAATACTGTACTCTGTCACCAAGCAAAGAACTTAGTCGGTAAACCCTAAGCTTATCGATATCGGTTAATGAAGGTGGAATGTCTACTGAGTAAAGTTTAGTATTTACTGAGTTGCAACCGAGTTATGACAGAGCGCATTGAATGAATACAAGCATTATTTAATGAAGGACAATGATTATCTGGAGATGTATAAATGATTGGAATGCCACACATGAAGTTTGTTAAAGGATCTATGGCAATGGAAAATTGGCAGGAAGATCTACAGCATAGATTGCATCGCAATAACCTTGCACAAGTTCCAAGAAAGGAATGCAAGTCCCGAGATGAGGTAAAATGTTTTCAGATCAAAAGATACATTGAACCTAGTCAAGTCTGAAGATCTAATGGCTAAGATTGATCATGGGAAATGTGATCAAAGGAGATTAAGCAGTGAGAATTGTTTATAAATAAGAAATTATTGATGAACAATGTATGCGGGCAAGTGTATGCACAGGGATGCTACATAGTGATTACCGAGCAAAGAAGCTTGAAGAACTATTTGAATGACAGAGTAGGAAGCCTAGCAGAAGACAAGATAAGTCTTATGTCTATATTGTTTTGAGCAAATAAGAATCTGCTTTAGCATATTAGATGTGAAGTTGCAGATATATTTACTACTGTTGTTTATTCTGAATAAGAGAGAAATCTCTTAACCGAGTGGACTTAACAGTCTTATTTGTAAACCCTTTAGCAAGGTAACATTCTAAATGAGTGTTTGAAATCCTTTCACAAGGTCACTTCTAACAAAGTGAAGATCCTAACAAATCTGAGGGAAATCCCTTAACCAGGTCACATCTAGCAATGTGTTTGTAAACTTTAACAGGATTTTCTTTTAACCGAGCATACTCTAGAAGAGTATATTTCTTAGTGGGTCCAAAATCCCACAGTAGTTTTTCCCTATTTGGGTTTCCACGTTAAATTTGGTGTTATGAGTTTTATGATGATTATATGTTTATGAGTTTGCATGTTTAGCAATTTTTGGTTATATTGCTAAAGCGTATGTTACCGAGGTTGAATCTGAATGATTTTATGGAAGTTTAAGTTTGTATGATTCACCCCCCCTCTCATCTTGTTAGCTATTGACATCAGCTCTTTACATTAAGTATCAAAACTATCAACTTTTACCAAAAAGAGACATAAATTAACAATATTAGTGGCTGATATACACCTATGAGCTATTGGATGCTACTATTTAGGTGTTTTTGTAAATATTTGGGAGGATAAACTCAGATGGATTGGTTTCATGATTTAATTCCACTTGAAGAGAAGAAGATGTGCCTTAATCTTGAGCCTAAAGTTAAATTTATTGTGTTGAAGTCTCGAGACCCTAGATCTTCCATCCTATTTGTTGAAACCAGGCCTGGAACCTACATGTGTTATCAAACCCTCATGATAATTGAGATCAAATTACCCCTATCCTAAAGGACATGAGTTATGGACATTGGATTTTTATGTAAGTTGTGCCAATGTTGGTTCAGGAGTAGGGATGATCTTTGTCTCACCAGACGGCTATAGGTTTCCCTACGCCTTCAAACTAGAATTTATTAATACCAATAAAATTACAGAATATGAAGATTTATTTCTTGGTTTAGGATTAGCTAAGGAAAAGGGGATTAAGAAGTTTAAAGTTGTTGGTGACGTTGAGATGGTTGTCAAACAAGTCAAAAAACTTTATACTGTGAAGAATAGCCATTTGAAACATTACAAAAATGAGGTTTGGGACTGCATTGGATTCTTCGATGCCTTCACAATTGAATTTGTCCCGAGAAGTTAGAACACAAGAGTGGACTCATTAGTTGTTTTAGCCTCTCTACTCTTGCCCCATCTTGATGTTGTGGATAATGTTGGCATTTCAATAGAAGAACATTATTGATATAACTAAAGAAGGATGATAACTATCTTTAGAACATTATTTTGTCATTGATATCAAGAAATTGATATTTTGATTCAGTATGATGTTGTCGTATCTTGAGAAGATTGATTTGAAGAGAATTAAGATGTCGGTAAAAGGCACAGAAAGAATGTGATGAATAAGGGGATAAATAAGTTATTCAATGGGCAACTATTACTGAGTTAGACAATGATGAGATCATGATGTTTAGATTGTTTTGATATCCTACATATGTTGTTGATTGTAAGGTTAATACTATACTATGTCACCGAGCAAAGAACCTAGTCGGTAAACCCTAAGGTTATCGATATCGGTTAATGAAGATGGAATGTCTACCGAGTGAAGTTTAGTATTTACCGAGTTGCAACCAAGTTATGATAGATCACATTGGATGGATAAAAGCATTATTTAATGAAGGATGCTGATGAGATGGAGTTGAATAAATGATTGGTATGCCATGAATGAAGTTTGTTAAAGATCTACGGCAATGGAAAATACAGGAGGAAGATCTACAGCACAGATTGAACCGCAATACCCTAGCACAAGTTCTTAGGAAGGAATGCAAGTTCCAAGGCGAGGTAAAACATTTTTCAGATCGAAGGATACATTGAACCTAGTCAAGATTGAAGATCTGATGGCTATGACTGATCATGGGAAATGTGATCAAGGAGATTCAGCGGTTAGCAAATTTTTTATAAATAAGGAATTGTTGATAAACAATGTATGCGGGCAAGTGTAAGCATGGGGATTCTACATAGTGATTGCCGAGCATAGAAGCTTGAAGACCTGTTTAAATAACAGAGTAGGGAGCCTAGCAAAGGGACAAGATAAGTCCTAAGACAAGATTGTTTTGAGCAAATAGAATCTGCTTTAGCATTTTAGATGTGAAGTTGCAGATATATTTTTATTACTGTTATTTTGTAAGTGACAGAAAATCTCTTAACCGAGTGGACCTAATAGTCTTATTTGTAAATCCTCTAGCAAGGTAACATTCTAGTTGAGTGTTTGAAATCCTTTGACAAGGTCACTTCTAACAAAGTGAAGATCCTAACAGATCTGAGGGAAATCCTTTAACAGGGTCACATCTAGCAATGCGTTTGTAATCTTTAACGGGATTTTCTTTTAACCGAGCATACTCTAGAAGAGTATATTTCTTAGTGGGTCCAAAATCCCATAGTAGTTTTTCCCTATTTGGGTTTCCACGTTAAATCTAGTGTTATATGTGTTATGATGATTATGTCTTTATGAGTTAGCATGTTTAGCAGTTTTTGGTTATATTGCTGAAGTATAAGTTACTGAGGTTGAATCTGTTGATTTTATTAAAGATTAAGTTTGTATGATTCACCCCCTCCCTCTCATCTTGTTAGCTATTGGCATCAGAACTTTACAATTGGTATCAAATCTTTGGACTCCGGAAGAAAAGTTTGAAGGTACTTGAGGCAAAGATCTGAAGATGTATAAAAGGGATGCACCAAAGCTGAACAAGTCAAGTTTCTCCACATGGCAGAAAAGGATGAAGCTACATTTATCAGGAATTGGAGAATATGCAACATATTATTTGGAGAATGATTACATACCACTAAGCACCAACCCAATGACCTTGGAAGAGATAAAGGCAAAGCAAGAACATATTCAAGCTATGATTGAAATAACATCAGAGTTTAATGATCTAGAAGGTTGTAATGATGCAAAAGCAATATGGACCAAGCTTATATCTGTGTATGGCGGTGATGAACATGTTCAAAGAGCAAAAGTAGATAGTCTAAGAGGACAACTTGAATCCATGAGAATGAATGAAGGTGAGAACATAACCCAATACAATACAAGGTTAAAGGAGACTGTCAATCAAATCAAAGGAGCAAGAGGAACTATTGAAGAAAAGGATGTAACAAGTAAGTTACTTAGAACACTTCTACCTGCTTATGCCATTCAAGTCTCTACAATCAACGAACTAAGGTCTGTACCAAATATGTCAGTTTCTTTGGATGCTACTATTGGTAAGCTACATGCATTTGAGCTAAGTAATTTTGATAACAGTGGGTGTTCGGTAAATAAAGTAGAATCTGCATTTAGTTCTTTTCATATTGGTGCATCTGATGATTACAATGATAGAATGAGTAAGTATTCTGAAGGGAATCACAGTGGAGCAAGTGAAAGATTTCGAAAGAACATGGAAGAAGTGCACAAACTATATGAGGAAATCAAAAACCAAGAAGAGTTTGAAGCATTAATAGGCAGAAGGTTACCAAGAGGAAAAGGTAAGTATAAAGGAAAGCTACCTTTAAAATGTTTTAACTGTGATAAAATAGGACATATGGCTTCTAACTGTCCAAACAAAGAATCTAGTGAAAAGAGAGAATATCAAAATAATAGGCAGAAAGACAACCAGTACAGAGGACACCGAGACTTCAGAAGGAGAGACAAAAAGACATGCCTAGTAGTTGATGAGGAATCCAACGATGATAAATCTGATGAAATTGATACAGAGGAAGTTGTTTATGTGGCTATTAAAGATGGATCAGATGAAAAAAGGTATGAAGAAAAAGCCCTAATATCTCACATAAATAATAATGATTCTTGGATCATAGACGGTGGATGCTCACATCACATGATAGGTGATAAACTCAAGTTTGTTAAATTAGAACACTATGATGGAGGTTATGTAAGATTTGGTAATGATGCACCATGTCTAGTGAAAGGTAAAGGATCTATAACACTTCTTGACAATGCTAAATGCGATGATGTATACTGGGTTGAAGGTTTGAAATACAATTTGTTGAGTCTAGTACAGCTAAACAATACATGATACCGAATATAATTTCAAAAAGGATGTGTCAAAGTTCATGACAAACATGGAAAGTTGGCTACTACCAGGACACAAACAAAAGGTAATACATTTCATCTTGACTCAACTCGGAACAAGTGTCTTTATGCAAAGATAGATGATACCTGGTTATGGCATAAAAGGTTTTGTCATGTAAATTTTGATAATCTGATCAAAATAAGTAAGAAGCACCGAGTAAGAGGTCTACCGAGCCTAGAAAAACCTGGAAATGATATGTGTCGAGGATGCCAGATGGGTAAGATGACAAGATCAAGCTTTACAAATAAGTCCTACACTTCTAAGGGAATTTTAGATCTTGTGCATACTGATCTTTGTGGTCACATGAAAGTTAAAAGTTATTATGGTGATAAATATTTCATATTATTTGTGGATGATTACTCAAGGATGATGTCAGTTATGTTTTTAAAAGAAAAATCAGAAGCTTTTCAAATGTTTAAATGGTACAAGGCAAGAGTTGAAAATGAAACAGGAAGACAACTGAAATGTCTTAAATCTGATAGAGGAGGAGAGTTCACTTCTGATGAATTTAACTTATTCTGCAATGATCATGGTATAAAAAGACAAGTTTCTGCACCAAGAACTCCACAATGAAATGGGATACCTGAGAAAAGAAATAGATCTATTGTGGATTGTGCCAGAACCCTGATGATTGAAAAGAGAGTGCCACAAATATTTTGGAAAGAAGCAATAAGCATTGTTGTTTACACCCTGAACCGAGTACAACAGAAGAAAGGAACTATGAAGACACCATATGAAATTTGGTATGACAAGAAATCTAATGTAAGTTATTTTAAAATCTTTGGAAGTAGATATTATGTTCACAAAGATGACAAAAATGGAAAGTTTGATTAGAAAAGAAAAGAAGGAACATTTATAGGTTATTCTTCTAGAAGTAAAGCATTTAAATGTCTGATCAAATCATCTAACAAAATAGTAGAAAGTGCAAATGTGAAAATTGATGAATTTGCAGAAGTAAATGATGAAGGAAACTCCAAAGAACCAGAAGATTATGAAGAATTTGTTTATGTTCAACTGATAAATCCTACCAAGAGAGTTACTAAAGAAAATGGAGAGAATATCCAGTCACCAAGTGATGAAGAAGATCATACAGAGCCTACCGAGCCTATATTAGGCAAATATGTCAGAAGACATCATGCATCAAGTTAGATTATAAGAGATAAGGATGATCCAGTGATGACAAGGAACAAACTGAGACAGAACACATGTCTGATATCTAAATTTGAACCGAGAATAGTAAAAGAGGCATTTAACAATGAAGATTGGGTAAATGCTATGATAGAAGAGATTGATCAAATCAAGAAGAATGAAACATGGACACTCGTCCTAAGACCGAAGGACAAAAATGTAATTGGTACAAAGTGGATTTTCAGAAACAAACTAAATGAAAAAGGTGAGGTCATTAGAAATAAACAAGACTAGTTTGCAAAGGATATGCTCAAGAAGAAAGAATAGATTATGGCGAGACCTTTGCACCTATGGCTAGACTTGAAGGAGTAAGAACATTGTTGGCATATGGTGCTTTCAAAAATTTCAAGGTATATCAAATGGATGTTAAATATACATTTTTGAATGGTATACTAGAAGAAGAAGTTTATATTAAACAACCTGAAGGATTTGTTGAAGACAAGAATAAAGATCAGGTATGTAAATTGAACAAAGCTTTATATGGTCTGAAACAAGCACCTAGAGCATGGTATGAAAGACTGCACTCTTATTTGATCAAGATTGGTTTTATAAGGACAAGTGAAAACAACAATATGTACATGAAGAATGATGAGGACAATGGAATACTGATCTCAGCCATATTTGTTGATGATATTATTTTTTGTGGTAATGACTCCTTATGCAAGAACTTTGGAAATGAAATGTGCAAAGAATTTGAGATGTCATTAATCGGTGAGATAAAGTATTTTATAGGTTTATAGATACTACAAATGAAAGATGAGATTTTCATTACTCAATCCAAGTACATAAAGGAAATCTTGAAGAAATTTGGAATGGAGGATTCTAAAACTGTAAGTACTCAATCCATGTACATAAAGGAAATCTTGAAGAAATTTGCATCTGTTGATGAGACACTTTACCGATCTATGATTGGAAAGCTACAATATGTTTTGCACAGTAGACTGGATATAGCACATGCAGTAGGTATTGTTGCAAGATTCTCTGCAGATCCCAAAAAAACCCATATGACAGCAATTAAGAGAATTTTCAGATACCTAAGAGGCACTGTAGATTATGGCTTAGTATTGAAAAGAGGAATGAATTTTATTTAAAAGTTTATACCGATGCTAATTGGGTAGGAAACATTGATGACAAGAAAAGCACAAGTGATGGAGCTTTCTTTTTGGGTGATAGACTAGTAAGTTGGCTTAGCAGGAAACAAGGATGCATTTCACAGTCAACAGTTGAAGCTGAATATGTCGTTGTAGCATTGAATTGCACTAATATAGCATGGATAAAACAACTATTGGAAGGTATAAATGAAAAGGTTACCGAGCCAGTAACTATATTATGTGATAATATGAGTGTCATTAACATTTCAAAGAATCTGATAATGCACTCTAAGACAAAACATATTTCTATAAAGTATCATTATCTCAGAGAAGAAGCTCAAGAGAAGAAAGTTGTGCTGGAATATATCAGTTCAAAGGAGCAAATATCAGACATCTTCACAAAGCCACTGCCAAGGGACACTTTTGAGTATCTCAAAAGCAAGTTAGGCGTCCTACCCCTATCTTCTTCTCACTAACAGAGTTCGGTGAAAGCATCAATTCGATGACTCCATCGAATATTATTTGTGGATTGATGTTGATTTAGGCACTTTAGGAGGTTTTCTAAAGGTGTGCAGGAAATAGTGAATAGAGACAAGTTGCTATGACCGAGACTGTGATGATACATGTGTAACACAACAAAGCAAATCACTTCATAGAGGAAGAAATCATGAATTAGTTTTTCCTTTTGGCATTGTTGTCAAAGGGGGAGAAGACTAAATGGAAAAGATAGACTAAATGGAGAAAATAACATAAGACTAATGACAGGGGGAGAAGATTACTGAAAAAGGGAGAAGAATTCACAAGATTTTAGCAGCTCAAGGATAACAGGAGAAGTCTAACAACAATCTGAATCTGACTCAGTTGGAATAAATCAAGTTGGTATTGTCATTTAAAAGTTGGTATTGCCATCAATGCCAAAGGGGGAGATTGTTGGCATTTCAATAGAAGAAGATTATTGATATAACTAAAGAAGGATGATAACTATCTTTATAACATTATTTTGTCATTGATGTCAAGAAATTGATATTTTGATTCAGTATGATGTTGCCATATCTTGAGAAGATTGATTTGAAGAGAATTAAGATGTCGGTAAAAGGCACAGAAAGAATGTGATGAATAAGGGGAGAAATAAGTTATTCAATGGGCAACTATTACCAAGTTAGACAATGATGAGATCATGATGTTTAGATTATTTTGATATCCTACATATGTTGTTGATTGTAAGGTTAATGCTATACTATGTCACCGAGCAAAGAACCTAGTCGATAAACCCTAAGGTTATCGATATCGGTTAATGAAGACGGAATGTCTACCAAGTGAAGTTTAGTATTTACTGAGTTGCAACCGAGTTATGACAGATCACATTGGATGGATAAAAGCATTATTTAATGAAGGATGTTGATGAGCTGGAGTTGAATAAATGATTGGTATGCAGTGCATGAAGTTTGTTAAAGATCTACGACAATGGAAAATACAAGAGGAAGATCTACAACACAGATTGAACCGCAATAACCTAGCACAAGTTCCTAGGAAGGAATGCAAGTTCCAAGGCGAGGTAAATCATTTTTCAGATCGAAGGATACATTGAACCTAGTCAATATTGAAGATCTGATGGCTATGATTGATCATGGGAAATGTGATCAAGGAGATTCAGCGGTTAGCAAATTGTTTATAAATAAGGAATTGTTGATAAACAATGTATGTGGGCAAGTGTAAGCACGGGGATGCTACATAGTGATTACTGAGCATAGAAGTTTGAAGACCTGTTTGAATAATAGAGTAGGGAGCCTAGCAGAGGGACAAGATAAGTCCTAAGACAAGATTGTTTTGAGCAAATAGAATCTGCTTTAGCATTTTAGATGTGAAGTTGCAGATATATTTTTGTTACTGTTATTTTGTAAGTGACAAAAAATCTCTTAATCGAGGGACCTAATAAACTTATTTGTAAATCCTCTAGCAAGGTAACATTCTAGTTGAGTATTTGAAATCCTTTGACAAGGTCATTTCTAACAAAGTGAAGATCCTAATAGATATGAGGAAAATCCCTTAACAGGGTCACATCTAGCAATGTGTTTGTAATCTTTAACAGGATTTGTTTTTAACCGAGCATACTCTAGAAGAGTATTTTTCTTAGTGGGTCTGAAATCCCATAGTGGTTTTTCCCTATTTGGGTTTCCACGTTAAATCTGGTGTTATATGTGTTATGATGATTACATGTTTATGAGTTAGCATGTTTAGCAATTTTTTGTTATATTGTTGAAGTATAGGTTACCGAGGTTGAATCTGCTGATTTTATTAAAGATTAAGTTTGTATGATTCACACCCCCCCCCCCCCTCTCATCTTGTTATCTATTGGCATTAGAACTTTACAGATAAGACCTTCCAAGTGGAGGTAATCTATAGACCAAGTGTCCTTGATAATGTTGAGCATTGGCAAGTGTTTAATGATGATAGATAGATAATTGAATTCCTTGACAATTCTAAATCTTTTGTCCAATGTTATTTTGAAGGGGGTGATCATGAATATAATGAAGTACTAGAAGATGAAGTAAAGGAACGAGAGGTAGTGTAGTTAAAAGGAAATAAGATACCTAAAGGACTGGTCTCCCTCGAAGATCTTTTCAGTCGACAATGATCAATACCTGAAGCAAAAGAACAAGTCCATCCCTACCTCCTCTATGTATGATCAAGTTAATAATGGAACTAAGGAAAATCCTAATCTTGTCTTTGTTGGTAAGTGTTTCTCTCATCAAGAAAGGGAGAAATTAATCACTTTATTTATTTGTTACCAAGATGTCTTTGCTTGGAGTTAAGCTGAATTGAAGAAATTTAAAAATGGTATCTTTCACCATAGAATTCCTTTAAAACCTGGTGTTACACAATTCAAGAAGAAACAATGTACTTATAACCAAATGATCACTGATGCAATCTTTGTTGAAATTGAGAAGATGGGAAATGAAAAAATCATTTACCTCATTCAGTATTCCACATGGGTGGCCAACATTGTTCCTGTCAAGAAAAAGAATGGAGAAATAAGGATGTGTTGAATTCAGAAATATGAATCATGCTTCTTTAAAGGATAATTATCCCTTGCCTATCATGGACCATATTTTACAAACAGTTATGGGTTGGGAGATGATGTCTATGCTTGATAGCTTCTCAGGCTATAACCAAGTTGAAGTAGCTCCTGAGGATCAACATAAAACCACTTTCACTAGGAAGGATTGAGTTATAGAGACATATCCAAAAGAATTAAAGAAGAAGAAAAAGCCCTTGAAACATTGAGAGGAAAATATAAATATTTATTTGCTATAAGGAAAGAACTTGTTGAATAATTGTTGGAGGTCTCTGAAAGCAGCTCTTCTAATGAATCTAACATAGATGCATTGGTTGATGAAGTGGAGAAACTGAATGAGCATAAAGCTAACTTGAGGAGAGAACTCAAAGCTCTTACAATCCAAATGAGTCAAGAACTTGAAGCAAGGAGGACTCTAGAGGACCAGATCAAGGAAAAAGAAAAAGAAATCTTCAAGCTGAATCGGGAAGTTGGTACAGGTTGTATGCTCATTGGCATGAAGAGAAAGAATAGAATGAATAAATCGAGGTGAAACTTTGTATGGAAATGTCTCTTAGAGAGACTCTCATGAAGCTGAATGAAGATCTTACAAAGGAACTTGTTGAGGCTAATGAGAATCTTGAAAATTTTAACAAAATTTCTACCATGCTTGATGAACAAATCCAATCTCAGAGGATGAATGGTGATACAACTGGATCGGGATACTCTACATTTGAGAAATGTGAGTCTTATGGGACCAAGGTCAACATGCATGAAGGTAAATATGCTCCTAAATTAACTGGTAAGAAATCCTACAAGCCTGTTTGTTTCAGTTGTCATAAACCAGGATATACTACTAATGTTTGTAGAAGCAAATCTAATGCTAATATTGATTATAAACCTAATACAAGATATGTGCCTAGAAAATTTAATGGATATTGTTACACATGCAACATGTATGTGCATAAATCTATTGAATGGAGTTATGGAGAAAATAATCCAACACCTCACATGAATCAAAGATATGGTGGTGATTGAAGAAGGAATTTGAATGACCGAAGGAACACAAATTGGAAAAGACCCTATGCTAACTGATCTAGCCCCTATGAGATGAAGAAGAGAATAAATGTGATTTGCACAATCTACAATAATTATGGACATATGGCTATGAACTGCAGAAGAAGGACAAGTAGAGGAAATGTAGGACCGTGGATAGCATCTGGAATGACTTGCTATCATTGTCACCAACCGGGACACATTGCTAAGTTTTGCATAACACAGAAGAGCCAACAGGTAAATCATTTTGTAGACCAGAAAGGAAAGAAGAAAGACAGTATTGAGGAAACCAAAGCTGAGATGAATAAAATCTAGAAGAAGAGTGATGACAAACCATCTGAGGAGTCTATTTCTTCACCTAGTTTGGAGAACCCTTCATAGATAAACTAAGTTGCTTATACAACTTGGGGTAAGCTTATTGACAAATCTTTAGGAGAACCCCTGGATGAAGTACGGTAAGTTTGATTTGTGTAATTTGATACTTCTTGATGTTGTGAAAAGTTTTTGGATCTTAATTGGTAAAAAAAATATATCTTTGGCAACCGGTAGTATGCATTAGTATGTTTTAGGGTTTTGTTGGTAACAACATTAAATACAGTAGATAATGAAATCAAAAGGAAATTTTGAATGGCACTTGTCACATTGCATTCTTGTGAACCTTGGAGAGAGAATAAAGAATAGCAGAGCTTGCAGAATTTAACCTATTTGACAAAGACTTGAGAAGATTGAAGTGATTCGTGAGTAGGTGATTAGTGTGAGAATTTTGTCGATGTTCTAAACCCTAGGTGTGGAAGCGAAGGAAGGTATTTATCCTAAGATCTTGTTATCTTTTTGTATCATTGAAGATGGACACCCCACATCTTGTTGATGTAGTCGATAGGCCAAGACCTAAGTTTAAAAGACGTCCATTTAAGTCTAAAGAGATTGATCCCATTGGAGCCCTATCTGGTGTTCCCTATGGTGCCTTACATGTCGAAAATGTTAGATCATTTTACAATTGAAAATTAGAAGACATGGGTATGACTGCTATCTTTGGTCAATTCGGTATTTTGTGTGATAAGAAAGGGATTTTGAAAAAATAGTTCAGAAAGGTTACCGATAAAGGGTTTCATCATGCAATAAATTCCATTGATGATTTTGATGATGAACTATTTAGATATGTTCTCAGATGGATACATGATCATTTTATGTGGCTCGACAGACCACATAAGATTTCCAAGGAGGTCATTCACATAGTCACCGGATTTTGTGCAGCTGGTGAGGTTCCCGTACTTTGATCAGTTCCAAAAGATGATGTAACCAACCTGACGGGATTGAAATGGGATAGTAGATCTATGACTGTAAATAAAATCAATGATCCAATAGTGAAACATGCTTCAATGGTGATTGGATACTGGATATATTATTCAAGCAAGATGAACAGTGTACCGACAATTGCCATTCATATTGCTTATAAGATGATAAAAGAGGATGTTGATTATGATCTATCTAAAGATTTGAGGAGTGAATTGATGTTGAACCCGGAGGCCATTAAGAAGGTCAAAAGGTTGAGGTTCAAATTTGGTCATCTTATTCTTGGTTTATTCTTTTATTATCAAAATTTATTTCCAGGCATCGGTGATATTCATTGGATAGAAGGCACCCCTGCATTAGTGAAAATGAAGAACAACATTAGGATGATTGGTAATGATTTTGATAAGATTGCATGGGGTTATTTTAAGGATTTTCAGAAGAAATGCATCCAAGGGAGAAGATACCAATAGAAGTTGTCAACCAATATGAAAACACAATATGTTTCATGATTGATATTGATACATGTATGATAGAAGAACTGTTGAACCCATGACCACATAGGTTATGCCCATGGGTTATGAAGTAGATAAATATCTACTAATTGCTTAAGATGATCACTTACTTAGCCAACCGGTAGATACAACTACAAAAAGGTTTGGCACCTATAAGGAAAAATCATTACAGGTGCATTCTGAACTGCAAAAACTAGTTATTGCTAAGAATATTAGAAAGGAGGTTGATGTGTTTGCTGAGCATGCTAGATTTACTAAAGAACAAATTGCACCAACAAGAGCTAAGCATGCAACCAAACGGGAATGTACATTAAGTGTACCAAATGGTACCTCAACCGGAGTGAAAACAAGAGATGGTAAAGAGAAAGCTACAAAAAAACCAGCAATTGTTAAGAAGGAGAAACCGACAGAAAAAGAGAAACCATCTAAAATTCAGTTCTGGAGGAAAGGAAAGATTGTTGATCCACCTGGTGCACCGGTTAAGGCAGGTAAAAGAAAGAAACGACAAGCTGAGAAACCAACAGATGAAGAGGCTATTGAATCTGAAGAAGATAAGAAATCCCTAAGGGCTAGTGTTAAAAAGCAAAGGGTTACTAGTACAGTCACTACTAAATCACCAAAGAAACCGGTAACACAACTTACACCTCTTGAGAATTTGATAATAAATATTAAAGAGTATGGTTTATTGAAAGGTGTATAAAAACTCTATGAAATGTTTAATGAAGAAGAACAAAGGCAAGTAGAGGATGTTGTAGTCTTCATGATAAACAAATATAGCAAGGCACTTATTGAATTGCAAGGGCAAATACCTAATTCTTTATAAAACAAGATTGATGCTAGATGGCAGGCTTCCATGAAAGAAGACAGGGAATATAATGAATTTGTTCTTAAGAACTTGCAACCTGAAGCCACTAAGAATTTGATTAGATTTTGGCCTAGGATAAATTATCTTTTAGATCTAAGAAAAGAATGACAAGTATGTTAATCGGTGAGATCCAATCAGTCCATGAGGAGACTGAACAAAATTTTGAAGAAAGTTTTGGGTCTGATTCTGGATAAGGAAGATCAACCAGTAAAATTGAAAAGTGAAGATCTTCCAGAAGGAGTTAAGTTAATAGATTTTGCATCAGATAATATTTTTACGGAAGATGATCAGTTAGATGATCAACCAGTTAATGCACAAACTGAGACGGTTGTCATTCCTGATGATGACATTGGTGATAATGTTGATAGCATTGCTGATAATATAGATTTGAATGATGTTGACATTTAGATGTCTGAACAACATGAGTATAAACACCAATTGGAAGGAAAGAAAGATGAAGAAGACAAGAAGGAAGAGGAGCCATCGGTTATTGCACAACCTACTGATACTCAGACACCACCGGTAAAGGATAGTGAGAAAGAAGAGGAGAAAGAGAAGGAAGAAAAGGAGACAGAAAAGGATGAGGAGAAGAAAGAAGATGAAGAAAAATAAAAGAAAGAGGAGAAGAAACCAAAACCCAAAGTGACTCCAGTGTCACTTGATTCCAAAAAGAAGATTATTGATGAAGAAGATGATGATGCATTAATCATCCAAGGACCCCTGGACATGGATAACCTGAGTGCTACAGAGATGATGTAGATTGCAATAGTTATGCAATCCTGGGCACAAAAGAAGAGGATAAAATAACAACAGAAGGAGGCAGAAACCATAAGGAATGCAATTGATATTTTGTCATGTCTCCTATCAGAGACCGATTCTGATAAATTTGCCACTCTGATTGATAAGCTTGGACAACTTGTTAGAGATGTCGGTGAATAAATGAAAACATTTGAGGATGTCGGTGAATAAATGAAAACATTTGAGGATGTCGCTTATATAAGTATTGAAAAAAACTACAAGAAGAAGAGAACAAAGCACTTAATGTCTGAAATTGATAAAGGTAAAGTGGCTCTTACTGTAAATAAGGATTATTTGAAGGAAGCACTGGAAACCGGAGGTAAAATTCTCGCTACTGTTTCAAAAAAAATCTTATTTTGTGTTGATTTGAAGAAGAAAAGGGAAGAAGTTGAGCAAGAACTTGAAGTTATAAGTGTCATTCAAGCCCCTTAATGACTCTACTATTCATTTTGGTAGATCAGTTGTAGAAATTCAGCACAAGTTGAAATTATATGAGCATAAACAGGTGAAAAGAGTTAGATCACTGCAAGAACTCCAAACACAACTTATATCAAAGGTTGAAATCTTGGAGAGAGTATACAAGGAAACTGAAGCCATTCTTGCTACACATTAAAATGAGCACCATTGATGCAATGGAGGAGCTAGCTGGACAAATCAAGACTCGTGTGGAGATAACATGCATAATTTTAGAGTCATGACACAATGGCTTGAAACAATTGAAGTCTCATTTTAGTGATGTTTTTTCAAAGACCGCATTGTAAAGATATTATGACTCTTATATCTATATATATGCTCTAATGCAAATTTTGATGTACATGTATTTATCTTTCATGTATTTACTTCTTTGTTTTGCATTGTTGTCAAAAGGGGAGTAGTAGTATTAGTTCAAGAGTCGGTCATTTTGTATGTAATGGTAAAGGGGAGTAGTAGTGTACTTTAAATTTTTGTAACAACATGCAATTGGTAAGGGGGAGTAAATGTCATGTAGTCAACTTTTGTATTGCAGACTTAGTTGACAAAAAATTTCCTTACTGTTACCATCAATGCCAAAGGGGGAGAATGTTGGCATTTGACTGAACCGGTAAAGATTATTGGTTAGTTGCAACCAGTAGATGTTTGATTGGTGAAAGTGATTGAGATTTATGTTTGATGACTAAGTTTTGTGTTGTCTTTGATGGCAACAATGTTTTTGTAGTCATCTAAGTTTTGGAAGTCAACTGGTAAGGTATAGCCGATAGTGAAAGAAGTTTAACAAAGAATCAACAATTAAGACTTCAACTGATAAAAGAAAGATAGTGCTACATTGCGACAACCGGTACATGTGATTCATTAAGAGTTGGATGATGTGGTTTCAAAGCACTGTTGGAGATAGGTATTTGGAGTTATGTTCACAACCGCATTGGCAGGTTCAACTGGATGAGCGAGATTTGATGTACATAGCAGAAAAATTGGAAGAACATTCAACCGGTAGTGATAAACTCACTTTAATCGCTAAAATGGCATAATATTTGTTTTGTTATGTCAGTGCTTGACATAATTAATGTATGCAATGTAAGTTTGTCTAGATTCATTGAACCTAAGAAATTATTCCAAGGTTGTAGCCGACTAAAGTTGGTTTTTATAACATGTGTGAAGAAGTATGAAGTTGGTGTGAGTAAATGTATGAGATCATTAAAAAATATTGTGCGGTGATTAGGGAAGCGCTGTATTGAAGTGTTGAAGTTTTGAGGATCTAAAGTGGATCTTATCAGACACTGAAGGTGTTATATGGAGATCTTATCACTGTTGTTATCCTAACAGTTACAACAGAAAAATCCCCTAACCAATTAGGTCCTAATAGGCCTTAAATCTATAAATCCCCTAATAGGGTAGCTCTCAAATAGAGTGTTAAATTCTCACACGAGGTAGATCCTAACAGGGCTTATCATTGAAATCCCTTAACTGGGTGACTCCTAACCAGGTCTGCTCCTAACAAAGCATATTTGTAAGACCTTAACTGGTCAAGCTTTTTATTCTGCAGATAGTGAATCTTGTGGGTATTAACTCCCACCGTGGTTTTTCCCTTTTGGTTTTCCATGTATAAATCTTGTGTTATGTGAAATGTGTTTTATTGGGTGGTTGCATATGTGGTGATATTTCTTATATGCTTGTTAAATTTAAAGTTGTTAAAGTTGGTGATAATATTTTTATTGTTCTTACTTCCATTGATTGCTGCAGAGATGATGAAGATTGCAATAGTTATGCAATCCTGGGCACAAAAGAAGAGGATAAAATAACAATAGAAGGAGGCAGAAACCATAAGGAATGCAATTGATATTTTTTCATGTCTCCTATCAGAGACTGATACTGATAACTTTGCCACTCTGATTGATAAGCTTGGACAACTTGTTATAGATGTTGGTGAATAAAAGAAAACATTTGAGGATGTCACTTATATAAGTATTGAAAAAAACTACAAGAAGAAGAGAACAAAGCACATGATGTCTGAAATTGATAAAGGTAAAATGGCTCTTACTGTAAATAAGGATTATTTGAAGGAAGCACTGGAAACCGGAGGTAAAATTCTCGCTACTATTTCAAAATAAATCTTATTTTGTGTTGATTTGAAGAAGAAAAGGGAAGAAGTTGAGAAAGAACTTGAAGTTCTAAGTGTCATTCAAGGCCCTTAATGACTCTACTATTCATTTTGGTAGATCAATTGTAGAACTTCAACACAAGTTGAAAGTATATGAGCATAAATAGGTGAAAAGAGATCATTGCAAGAACTCCAAACACAACTTATATCGAAGGCTAAAATCTTGCAGAGAGCATACAAGGAAACTGAAACCATTCTTGCTACACCTAAAATGAGCACCATTGATGCAATGGAGAAGCTAGCTGGACAAATCAAGACTCATGTGGAGATAACAGGCACAATTTTAGAGTCATGGCACAATGACTTGAAACAATTGAAGTCTCATTTTATTGATGTTTTTTCAAAGACCGCATTGTAAAGACATTATGACTCTTATATCTATATATATGCTCTAATGCAAATTTTGATGTACATGTATTTATCTTTCATGTATTTACTTCTTTGTTTGGCATTGTTGTCAAAAGGGGAGTAGTAGTATTAGTTCAAGAGTCGGTCATTTTGTATGTAAATGTAAAGGGGAGTAGTAGTGTACTTTAAATTTTTGTAACAACATGCAATTGCTAAGGGGGAGCATATATCATGTAGTCAATTTTTGTATTGTAGACTTAGTTGACAAAAAAAATCCTTAATGTTGCCATCAATGCCAAAGGGGGAGAATGTTGGCATTTGACTGAACCGATAAAGATTGTTGGTTAATTGCAACCGGTAGATGTTTGATTGGTGAAAGTGATTGAGATTTATGTTTTATGACTAAGTTTTGTGGTGTCATTGATGGCAACAATGTTTTTGTAGTCATCTAAGTTTTGGAAGTCAACTGGTAAGGTATAGCCGGTAGTGAAAGAAGTTTAACAAAGAAACGGCAATTAAGACTTCAACCGGTAAAACAAAGATAGTGTTACATTTCGACAACCGGTACATGCAATTCATTAAGAGTTGGATGATGTGGTTTCAAAGCAGTGTTGGAGACAAGTATTTAGAGTTATGTTCACAACTGCATTGACAGATTCAACTGGATAAGCGAGATTTGATGTATATAGCAGAAAAATTGGAAGAACATTCAACCGATAGTGATAAACTCACTTTAATCGCTAAAACGACATAATATTTGTTTTGTTATGTCAGTGCTCGACATAATTAAGGTATGCAATGTAAGTTTGTCTAGATTCATTGAACCTAAGAAATTGTTTCAAGGTTGTAGCCGACTAAAGTTGATTTTTATAACATGTTTGATAGAGTATGAAGTTTGTATGAGTAAATGTATGAGATCATTAACGAATGTTGTGCAGTGATTATGGAAGCTCTGTAATGAAGTGTTGAAGTTTTGAGGATCTAAAGCAGATCTTATTAGACACTGAAGGTGTTATATGGAGATCTTATCATTGTTGTTATCCTAACAGTTATAGCAGAAAAATTCCCTAACCAAGTAGGTCCTAACAGGCCTTAAATCTATAAATCCCCTAATAGGGTAGCTCTCAAATAGAGTGTTAAATTCTTACACGAGGTAGATCCTAACAAGGCTTATCATTGAAATCCCTTAACCGAGTGACTCCTAACCGAGTTTTCTCCTAACAAAGCACATTTGCAAGACCTTAACTGGTCAAGCTTTTTATTCTGCAGATAGTGAATCTTGTGTGTATTAACTCCCACTGTGGTTTTTCCCTTTCGGTTTTTCATGTAAAATCTCATGTTATGTGAAATGTGTTTTATTGGGTGGTTGCATATGTGGTGATATTTCTTATATGCTTGTTAAATTTAAAGTTGTTAAAGTTGGTGACTAGATTTTTATTGTTCTTACTTGCACTGATTCACCACCACACTACCCCCCCACCCTCAGTGCTTTATAACTTTATCATTATTTTAATGATTTTAAATTTTTTTAAATAAAATTAAAATAACATAAATAAAAAAACTCACCCCTAATCCTCTTCCACATAATTCAAATAAATTAAACTAATTTGAACCTTACTTCTACAACTACAATAAAATGAATCCTAATACAAACTAAATAGAATCATAACCCAACCTTCAAAGTAACTGCAAATTAAGCCAAATTCAATATTAACCCTAAATTGATCCCCTATCGTAACCCTGAACATGAGGTATAGGATAATTACAATCCTCACCATTACCCAAAACCGTAACCCAAAACATTGCCATAAACCTTAAAGATGATCTAAACCCTAACCCTAACGATAATCATCACCATAATCCTTATTCTAACCATAACAATAATGTAAATCCTAAAACTAACCATAACTCCAACCCTAAAAATAACCATAACCAAAATTACAACCATAACCAATAATCCAACCCTACCATTAATAATGGCATAAACTCTTACACAACCCAAGATTTAAACCACATCCATAAATCATAAGCCTAACCTCAAAATCAACCCTAATAATCGCCAAGTTATACATCCTAGCCTTATTGATAATCCCAACAATAATGCTAAACCATAACCTCACCATGATATCTACCATAACCCATCCCACAATCGCAAACGTGACCATAAATCCTTAGCAGAATTCTAATCAACCCTCACCCTAACCCTAAATGTAAACCATAACCGTTAACCTTCAACCTAAGCCTAACTCTAATAATACAATAGTCAATTTATATATTCACTAATTATTTAATGTCTTCAATATCTGCTACTAAAATATATATATAATAATATTATATATAAAATACGCAGACATCCTTTTCAAGGTGCTTATCATTATTATTTATCAAGTGTATATCCTAAAGTTAAATAGACATCTCAAAAAGGATATATATGTGTGTGTGTGAGAGAGAGTGAGTGAGTTTTACAAAATTCAAAAATAAAAGAAACTTTTTTTTAATACATCCTCATTAAATTTTGTCAAAGAAATATTTAAAATTAGAAAAATTCTAAAATAAATACTATGTTACTAATTCAAAAACCTAAATACTACTTTATCTTTGCAAAAGTTATTTTACAAATTCTTTACTTAGAAAAATCATTAAATGCATTTGAGAGGTAGTAAATTGCTATGGGTAATATTGTACAAGATATTATATAGTTCTTTCTTTTTATTTGTTTGTAAAAATAAAATTGTATTACATATATTTGGTATCAAAAAAGAGAAAATCAAATTTTACACTGTTTATTATATAAACCGATAAGAAATGAGATAAATGATATCTATAAAATCATGTAAAATAAAATATAAATATAAATATAAATTATAGAAATCTCACTCAAAAAAATTAATTCTATGACATGATTGTTTGGAGTAATTAAAAAATTGAATCCAATGCTGCTTTTGGTAGGAACTAAAAATACACCTCAACAAAAGAACAAAACAAAAATATTTATTTCATTTATACTATACTATAATATAATGTTTCTTCTATATAATATTAACAAGTATATTATATCTATAATATATTATCTATATATATCTACAATATATTGATAAAAAATAATATATATCTTTACAATTAAAAGATACTAAGAAAAATTAATATCGAATTCTGATATATACAATAAAATAAACGAATCAAATGGCATAAAGATACTATTGAAAAGACTAGCGGCAACCGATTTTGGATGTGGCAGTAAAAGATTTTTCAAAAAATTCATCCGTCCGTTTGCTCCTTCCCTTCGTTCTGACTGCTTACGTTGGAGTGCACCTACGGAGATGTATTTTATGCCATTTGATTTATAATTTATATGTAGCTTTTTGTATGGAGAATAGTCTACTCCCATTTAAAAAGTTTTAGGGCAGATATCTGTAACTGCTAGGATCATCTTTCTCCCTTTCCAGGTACTCCCGTGTGATCAAGTCTTCAATTCGTATTTTGATTGCCTTGGAGTCGGGCTGCACGAAATAATTTGCTAAATTTAGTAAACAAACAACATTATTTCATAATGCAAACTGGTTCATTCTATATCTAATTAGCATCCAATTAGCACTTCACCTTGAATATTTGTACTCCAGGTTCCACATGGCACTCCTTAACAAGCTGTTGGTGACCTAAAACTTTCCTTCTCTTCATGATTCTTACAATCGATGCATCAATTGCAGAACTGTCATCCATCACATTTTTTCTATCATCCACTGGCGGTAGTGGAATCTGCAATCAGGTAGAAACCAGTTCCCATGTGAACTCCACACACATTAGTTGTTAAAAACAGAGAGACAAGATGGTATACAACTGTTGTATTAGAGTTCAAACCTGAATTGTCTTCATCTTATCAGTGAACTTCGAATTGAATTCGAAGTAATCTGCTTGTGCTACAGTTTTTGTGTTTGGCTCTTTATTGAGAATTTTATATTTTGCACATGAAAGAGAATGTAGCAATCCCCTAATATCTTCATCAGGCAAATTCAATTGTCTCTTAACGTCTGAATAACTTAGCCTTTCTGATTCACTGAAAAGCGACAGTACAGATGCCTGTATATCATCACCACATAGGAAGATTACCTAACAATAAGGTGGAAAAAATGAATTCAAGGAATATCAAGGAAACTGAAACTGATAAACATATGTTTTGTTCACTTTTCAGATTTGTTCAAGAATTCAAGAGCCATTCTATAACCCAACAATTATAGTTTTCCTTTAAACAAAGAAAGCGTAAGTTGAAATCGGGGCACTCGTTGAATTATGGAAAGAATCAATGTAGGGTCAGAAAGATTAACTATGACATAAACCTTGCTTTAACTTATCCTATCCAGCTAATTCTTCACAAGAGACAGAAATAAGGAATTTAAAATCAAAGAATCAATAATGCCATGCTATATGAATCAAAGAATCCAACTGCCAGTAATCAACCAAAGAGGCAATTACCTGGTAATTAGTAACGACAAGTTCTTTAGGCTCAAGATCAAACTTCCCTTCAATAATGCAAGTACACAGAGGGTATTTCCATGTAAGCTTTCTTTTTTTTGTACTTTCTTGATCATAAAACTTATTGAACACCTCTATGCATCTTACCTGCATTGAGTAGCAAAAGTCGATAAGCTAAGCTGCTAGAATAGGTACGATTAAAAAGTATGCTGTATACAAAAGGGCATACTATTTCAGCTGGCAGATTAAGATCAATTGATTTGTAACTTGGCCAAGACCCAGCTGTCAAAACTGTCACAGTAAAGTCTATTCCAGGCTTTGCATCAGGATTATTTTTAAGATAATCTTCAAAATGCCCTTGGTTCTCCTTTGCTGATGTTAAATCTTCAATCTACATTCAAGCACAGAGAGTTTGACAGTGCATACAGTAAAATGAAGTTTATTGATAATAATCATGGAGTGGAATTTTCTTAATTAGGCAGATATGGCATACCATGCGCTCCATTTTAGAAGTGAACTGGTTGCCAAAGTATTGCTTCAATTTTGTCACGAGTATGCTTTCATGTTCATACTTCATACTTTTATCGAACAGAAGTCTACGTGCAAGTTTCCTCCTGCAATGTCAAGAAAATAAAGTAATTATCCCAACGCATAACAAGACAAAGTTCGAAGGCATCTATATGATATCCTCTGGTCTATAACATAACATTTGTAGATCAACGTGATGTCAAAAGCACATTGGATGGTTCACCACGACCTCCAATCAATTTAGTCCTTCTCCAGTCATGAACTGGCATTGTTGGCTTCATCTACATAGAGAGTAAATCCTACAACGGACTTAATCAATGGGTGCTACATGTGCATGATCTAGCTTGAATATTCCATAAACTCTCTACTAAGATGAAAATCTTATTCAAAACATCGAAGATGTTGGTACCGTGGATGTTGTAGGTGCAACTCGGTAACCTTTCAAACACTGCGAATCAGAGCATTCTTAAACTATGATTGTCACGCACCTCAAACGGTTCTGTTACGATGGAAAAAAAGAAAGCACTTATCGTGGCTCTAATTTTATCTCACAATCCTGTGGCATATTTACATTAATTGCGAAATTGTTGGAGATTTTGTTAGCGCATTTATCTTTTTTTCCTTGTTTATGGGTGCTGTTGTAAGAATGTTAGCGCATTTATCTGTTTTTCCTTGTTTATGGGTGCTGTTGCCCGTTTAATTCGCATGGCTTGGAAAAACGATTGTTGCTTGGATTCCGAGCTAATTAAGAAGGATATCAAGCTTTCAATCTGCTGTTTCTAGTTTTGTGTCTTTCCTCTCTTTTGTTTCTTAATCTATCCTTCTTTTTTTTTCTAGTTATATATTTTGTAATTTTTTCATTCGTAAATTAAATGAAACAGTTTTATTCTTATTCTTGTTCTTAAATTTTTTCTTTGTTGTACAAGTTTACTTGCTTCTTTCTAGTTAGATCTGTGTTGTGCAGGTTTAGATAAAATTTTAAATGGTATCAAAGCGCATGGTTACTGGAAAGAAGAATCATAACAATCTTTTGCAGTTTTTGAAGATTAGAGCTGTTTTACAATGAAATTTTTCATTGTCTTGGAGTTGTCTCTGTTGGATATAATTGTTCATTGTTGCTACTAGGATATGTTATTGTTATTGACATCAACATATTCATGTGATTTATTTCGGTGAGTTTGGGAAGATCTTCTGATCCAATTTTGTAGTTTGATTTTGCTGATCACTGTTTTGCAGAATCCAATATTTCCTCCGATATATTCCAATATGATCAGATCTTGTGCAAAAGTTTTGAAATATTCGTTTGAGATGATCTTGTGAGAAAAAATGAAATTTATTGATAGTAATCATGAAGTGGAATTTTCATGTTTAGGCAGATACGGCATACCATGAGCTTCATTTTAGAAGTTAACTGGTCACTATAGTGCGGCTTCAATTTTGTTAGCATGCTTTTATGATCATACTTTGCACTTTTATCAAACATAAATCTACGTGTAAGATTCTTCCTGCAATATCAACAAATAAAAGTAAGTATACCAACGCATAACAAGGCAAAGTTTGAAGGCATCTAATATGATATCGTATGATCTATAGCAGAAGCAATAGTAGGAAAATAATCGCGATTATCAGCAGTGGCGGCCACTAATTCCCTCTGATCGCCGATAATACAGTATTTTATTTGTGATAGACTAAATTCATTTTTTATAATATAGTCTATCAGCTTTTCTTTTTTTTTCGGTAACATTACATTTAGTCTATTACAAATAAAATATATTATTACAGATTAATATATTTTATTTGTGATAGACTAAATTCTTTTTTTTTAATATATTTATTATCAATATATAGGTAATAGATAATTCATTATTGGTAATATATGTATTATCTAAGATTGTATATAGTCTATCATATATTACAGTATTGAACTTCGGTATTATGTCATAAATAAAATACATCAATATATGATAGACTCTATACAATCTTAGATATCTTAATTTTTTACTTTATACACTTCTTATAATCAAATTGTTCTAAAAATTGGTAGTAAATAAACATCTCTTTTTGGAATCACTTTGAAATGAAAGAATAATTTCTATAATATCATAAGCTTTCTATTATCTAGAATCTATATCAATGTTTTGAATACCTATATTGCATTGCAAGATAATGAGAAAGTCTATTATATCTTATCTTCCCTTTCAACTAAAAATCATTGCTCAAGCCCTTGCCATTTCTAGTAAGATACACTTTGCCCATTGTATTGAAGAAAATTAAGGATATAAAACAATCAAATTCTCTGAAGATGTATTGATTGAGAGAAAAAAAATTAATTACTAATCATGTCTACGACTCGGAATAAAATCCCTTGACCAAACCAATATCAAACCCATTGTAAAAGAAATAGACTAGATACGAAAATTAAGCTTAAAAGTCAAGTGGAAGACTAAAATTAAACTTCAGTATGTGGTTGAAGGGAACCATACCCTAAATACAAGTAGGGGCATATCCCAAAGTGACAGAAGGCAGTGACTTCTAGCTTATGAAATTCATTTTAGGCTATCGCCAAACAACCTAGTGATGGGTTGAGCAATTAACCCTTCAAAGCTCTTTGTAGTCAACAAAGTAGGCTAAAATAAGTTATGAATATAAATATATTCTTCTACCATCATCCATGTCATCAAACAAGGTAAATGCAAGTCTTAGAGACCGGATTCTATCATAAGGGACCAGCAGAATAACCATCATAAGAGACTGTATTAGCTTTGTATTGGACATCTAATTGTATTGTTTTTTGAAGCTAGTTAGGGATTTTTGGAGTTCTTGGATTATGAGTTGTTGGATGGGAGAGCTTGGTCACTTTATATAGATGCTTATAGGTCAGCAAGTTAGAAAAGAGTTACTATTATATTATTAACATTTTCTACCTTCATATGGGGTATATCTCTTTGAAATCACTTTGGGATTAGATTACCTTCCATTTTTAAAATTTTGATTTGTGTTTCTAATTTATACCATATCTTCCATTGTTGTAAACTTGATAATCAATTGCATTAACACTTCCAATTTCCAATGTCAATGAAATTCAAATGCAATTATTGTACACAAATACAACCATAGATCCCTCAAAGGTTAAAGATGAGTGTAATGTTTTTGCATATGCAATTCTTGATCACAATGCCACATCAAAAAGACTTTGTGTGAACACATTGCACATCAATTCTCAGTAGCACGAAGGTCAAGTGAAATTGGTGTCTAGATGAGATCTGTGGAGGAATTTTTTGTTTCAAATGGAATATGTCAAAAGAACGAGAAAATAAAACTGAGATATGCAAATTATGCCCTACAGATGTCTTGTATTAGGCAAAGCAATCCCTTAAAGGGATTACTGAGAGCAAGTCCAAAAATTCAAGATTTGTGGTTGAAATAGGTTCTAGTTCCGCAGATGGTAGGACAAACCATTTGGGTGAGGGTGGTGAAGATGAGGGTTTCATGGAATCTAGGCTAGCACCTGCTTCTACAACATGTGGTCCAAACATGGCTGGGGGAAACGCTAATACTTTCTTCCAACCTCATACTACACCAGGATCACAAGGCAATTTGGAGAGCACAAGATGGAGGAAAACCATCATTAAACAAGCCAAGAAGGAAATTGGTAATTTTGGTACTCCTCTAGCTTGGCATTCCATGCTTCCAAAAATCCATATTGGCAACCTATGATAGATGTCATTACAACTATAGGTAGTGGGTTTCGAGCCGCATCTTATGAGTCATTGAGGGTTGGTATGCTCAAAGATCTAGTACATGATGTTGAAGATGTTGTAAAAGAGCATTAGTTATAGTGGGCTAAAACTGGTTGCAATATTATGTCAGATGGTTCAATAGATAAAAGGAACCAAACTCTCATTAACTTCCTTGTCTCTTGTGAGATTGGCACTATGTTTTGGAATATGTGGATGCATCTAATATAATGAAATCTACAACTGTATTATTTTAGATGTATGGCATGGTAGTTATGAATGTAGGGCCACAAAATGTGGTTCACTTTATCACAAACAACATTGTCACTTATGTTGTTGCTGGGAGACTTCTAATAGATAAATAGCCTCTATATTTTTTACATCATGTGTGGCACATTGTCTTGATCTAATCCTAGGGGACATTGAAAAAATTGAATGGGTTAAGGAGGCATTGCAAAAGGTTCACAAGGTTACCAAATTTATTTATAATCGGGCAAAGATTTTGGCTATAATATGCTCTTTCATAGGAGGCAAGGAGCTAGTTTGACCATGAATGATAATATTTGCAATACAAATCCTTGCATTGTAGAAACTATGTCAACAAAAAATTGATTTGAGGTGAATGTTTGTTTCATTTGAATGGATGGAGTCTGACTTGATAAATCAAGCAATGGAATAGCAATGGTAAATTACATGTATTCTACTAACTTTTGGGAATCAATTGAAAAAATTGTGGAATTTGCAGAGCCTCTAGTACAAGTCTTGAGACTAGTGGATGGGGAAAACCCCCCATGGGATATGTGTATGAGGCCATGGATAGGGCTAAGGATGTGATAAGAAGTAATTTGGGAAATAACAAGGAGAGGTATATGCCATTGTGGGACATAATTGATAAGAGATGGGATGGACAAATGTACACTTCTCTCCATGTCGCAAGATACTTGCTCAATCCTTTGTTATTCTTCAAGACTTCATACATGGGTATTGATGTTGAGATTAAACAAGGCTTCTACAAGAGCATGGACAAAATGTTTCCAAACATGACAAAATTTAATGAAGCTATGTTAGAGTTGGAAGTGTACAAGAAGGCTATGGGTTTTCCCTCTTCTAGGGCTGCCATGCAAGGTAGAAAAACTATCCAACTAGGTAGACTCTATAAACGTTTGACAATCTATTTATTTTGACAACATGTTCATTAAGTTTGTTAAGATTTTAAGATATCATTAGCCTTACAATATCATCTCCATATAATGTGTTTTTTAGGTCAATGATGGATTTCTTTTAGAGAGGAATTACCAGATTTAATGGGGATGTCAATGCACATTTTGAGCCAACCATGCTACTCATTAGCTTGTGAGCATAATTGGAGTATTTTTCAACACATACATTCCAAGAAATGCAACCACCTAACACAAGAATGAATGAATGACTTAGTATTTGTTCACCATGTTGGATATTAGAGTTGTTGGAATGTGTTGTTGTCACTGATGTCAACATAATCCTGTGTTTCTTGTGTTGCAGTTAGTTGAGAGAGTTGGTTTGGCCAGTATGTTGTAGATATGCTGATGCGGATTTGAGAGTTTTTAGTATGTTGTCTATAGATGCTTCTTTCCATTTGTAGAGATCTGGGAGTTGATTTGATCAAGTTTTGAGGTGTGGCGTGGTAGTTGGTTTTTTTGTTTGTTTAGTATTGCAGAGTTGTAAATTCTACTATGTGTTGCTCCAGAATGTTTATATCACCAGTTGTGGATTTGGGAGAATGTTTTGGAGGTTTTTGTGTGTCCTCAAATCAATTGGTTCATGATTCAGATATGCACAAGTGAATCTTTTAGTTTGACAGTTAGTTGTGTTGGTGTTCTTGAGCTCCGGTAGAGAAATGATGATGATTCTTCTGATCCTAGTTGTTGCAGTGGCTGTAATGGAATTCACATTTCTTGTGAATGTTTCTAGATCGTGTTCTAACTGATTTGTTGGTCTGCATTGATCATGGTGCGCGTTAATGAAATTTTTTTTGGTTTGGTGGTATTCTTTGTGTTATATGACTTTTAGCCAACCTGATTGTTCTAGCATGTTGGGGATGATCTTGGCATGATGGTCAGTGGGTTTGCATGTTTTATGTGTTGGCGTGTTGGGCGACTTTGAATATAGACTGATGAATTGTATAAATAAGTATAATTATCATGTGCAATCTTTTAAAGTGTTGTATGTGCAAACCAATCCTTTGATCCTCTGGAAGAGTTGAAGAAGAGTTGAGCAGAGTTGCAGAGCAAATAGTGTGCTTAATCGGAACTGTTATTAGGCATTTGGAGATGCTATTATTTCAGCTCATGTAATCTGGATTGTTGTCTGATTTTTGTAAGGCAGTGAACCTTCTCAGGGTTGCTGCTCTTTTTTTTTTAGCAGTGAGCTCTAGGCAATGTGTCTAAACGCGTGTACATTCTCTACTGTAAAATTTACATATGCTACTACAAAGTATCATCATATTGTGGGTAGGTTCCCACCGTGGTTTTTTCCTTAACCCATTTTTCCACATCCAAAAATTGTGTGTTATGTGTGCTATTGATGTGGTGTTCATCTTTGTCTTTTCTATTTATGATCAGATGTAAAGTTGTGGTTAATTTGTTTAAGTTTGGTGAAAACTGATTCAGCCCCCCCCCCCCTCCTCTCTCAGCTTTCCTGCATTGTTGTTGCCAACAATTGGTATCAGAGCCAAGTTTTTTGAAAGAAGCTTGACTTCTTGAGGAGATCCAAGATGGAAACCCTTTCTTTCAAGAAGAAGAGTCTGTGATTTGATGGAACTAATTACACTATTTGGAAGAACCGGATGGAGTGTCACTTGAAGGGTCTTGGAGATGATTATTGGAAGATCACAAAGAATGTCTACAATGTTCCTCAGAATGGTCCTATTACTGCTAATGAAATCAAGGAAGCTGGAAATAACATTAGAGCTAAGGAAGCATTACTGAGTGCCCTAATTGATGGAAAGATGGCTAATGTGATGGGATTACAGACAACTCATGAGATTTGGGAGAAACTAGAGACTTTGTATGAAGGAGACAGAGAAAGTTGCTAAATTGTAGAGTTTGAAGGGAAAGTATGAAATTATAAGAATGGGAGAAGATGAGAATATTGCATCCTTTATGACTAAGGTGAATGATCTTGTATTGAACATCAGGTGTGTTGGTGGAGTTATTGAAGAAGATGAGATTGTGGCTAAAGTGTTGAGATCCTTGCCTCCTTACAAACACAAGGTTGTTGCTATCGATGATATCTGATCTATAACAACTGTGACAAGGGACCTGCTGGTTGGTAAACTTGTTGCCTTTGAGCTGAGTGAATTTGGAAAATCACAAGGTAAATCTAAGACTACATTTAAAGCTACTATATCCGAGAAGCAAAGAGAAAATTCTACTAGGGTTTCAAGATATGAGAAAGAGATAAGAGAGATGGAAGAACAAGAAAGAGGATTGGAAAATATTGAAGCACTTATTGTGAGAAGATTTCCTAAGGGAACCCGTAAGTATAAAGGAAAGTTACCTTTGAAATTTTTTTCATGCAATAAGATAGGACATTTTTCTTGATTTGTCCCGAAAGAGTGTCAAAATATGATAATTCTTACAAGCCTAATCCTAAGTATAAATATCAGAAGAAGTTTTGTTATGTTGCTAATGAAGGTGTGACAGATGATGAGTGAGAAAGGAAATTATGAAGATGATTATGTATTCATTGTTATCAAGGAAGATGATCCAGTGACTACTGATTCTACAAGCTACATTGTTGAAGAAAAAGCCTTGACTGCTAAGATTCAAGAGAAAGATGAATTGGTAATTGACAGTGGTTGCTCACATCACATGACAAGTGATAAGAGTAAATTTCTGAAGATTGAAAAGTATGATGGTGGAGTAGTACGATTTTGAGATAACAAAGCTTGTGTAATCCATGGTAGAGGTTTTATTTCTCTTGATGGTAAGCATAATACTGATGATGTCTTATTTGTTGAAGGTCTGAAACATAATATTTTGAGTGTTGGACAAATGGTTAATAAGGGATATGATTTGCAATTCAAGAATGAAAAATGCAAGATCTTGAGTAGCTCTGGTATAGAGATTGCATCAAGTACTAAAACTAAAGGTAATATCTTTCATTTCAATGCTCGTGAGAGAAGTTGTTTGATTGATCAGATTGATGAAAGCTGGTTATGGCATAAGAGGATATGTCATGCTAATTTTGATTTCATGGTTAAGATAAATTCTATCCAAGTTGTTAGATATTTGCCTATGATTGTGAAGCCTACTAATCCGATATGTAAGGAATTTTAATTGGGAAAGAAAATAAGAGTTACATTTAAGAGTAAATGGTATACATCTAATGGAATATTAGATCTTGTGCATATTGATCTGTATGGTCCTTCTAGAGTGAGAAGCTTGAAGGGTGATAGATATTTCATGTTGTTGATTGATGACTATTCAAGAATGATGTGGGTCACTTTTCTAAGGGAGAAATATGAAGCATTGAACAAGTTCAAAATATTTAAAGATATGGTTGAGACATAGACAGGATTGAAGCTAAATTATCTTAGATCTAACAAAGGTGGTGAATTCACTTCTGGCGAGTTTAATACCTTTTGTGAGAAGCATGGAATTAGGAGATAGTTATCTGATCCATGGACCCCTCAGTATAATGGAGTTGTTGAAAGGAAGAACAGAACAATTTTAGATGCTGCTAGGAAAATTATGATTGAAGGAAATGTTCCGCAAATCTATTCAAGAGTTGTTAGTACCATTGTTTATACATTCAATGGAGTGTGCATATAAGAGGTGATTGTGGTAAGACCCCTTATGAGTCATGGTTTGGCCATGTTCCTATAGTTAGATATTTCATAATCTTTGGAAGTAAATGTATATTAAAAGAGATGAAAATATAGGAAAATTTGATGCAAGCTATGATGAAGGAATCTTTTCGGGTTATTCTACTAAGACAAAAGTCTATCGGTGTTATAACAATCGACTAAAGAAAATAGTTGAGAGCACAAATGTAAAAGTGTTTGAGCACAATGAGAGATGAATCAGAGCATGCGGATATGATTCAGGTGATCAGGATGTTAGTTCGAGTAATTCAAAGCAAGTATAGACTCATAACATAGTTCATAGTGATCCTAAGTTGGACAATGACAATTTGTTCAAATTCTGAGTTCTCTCATTCGAAATAAATGGTAGTAATTAAAGAATATTTCAAATGAGAGAACTCATAGAATTTGAACAAATTGTCATTGTCCAACTTAGGATCACTATGAACTATGTTATGAGTCTATACTTGCTTGGTCATATCAATGCTAACAATATTGTTTTGATGCAAAAAGTTATTTTGTAGAAGGGTTGCCTATTATTGTTCCTTCTAAAATTGTATGCATGGTGAGATGCATAGGGATCCTTTTCCACAATGTCAAGCATGGAGGGAAAATCATAAGTTGCACCTCATCCATGGTGACCTTTTGGGACCCACTGAGAATAACCCCATCCAATGATCAAGGTATGCACTTACTTTTATTGATGACTTTTCAAGAACTTTAATCTATTTTCTTCATAGTAAGGATCAAGTTCTTGATATTTTTTCTGAATTTTGTGTGAATTTCAAAAGGTTTGTTAAAAGGCAATCTAGATTTAAGCTTAAAATTTTTAGAACAATAATGGTAAAAAAATGGAATAATACATTTACTAGTTATTTAAAGTATTTTGGTATTAAACATGAGCTTAGTATTCCTTACACACCTCAACAAACTAGTGTAGCGAAAAGGAAGCATAGAACCATTGTTGAAATGGCTAGATGTTTGTTGCATGCTAAGAATATGCATTATAAATTTTGAGCTAAAGCTATGACTTGTGCTACTTATCTCTTTAATAGGACTCCTACCAAAGCTTTAAAGGATATAACTCATAAAGAGGGTTGGTCTTGTAGAAATCTCAATCTTAAGCATTTAAGGAGTTTTGGTTCAATTTCTTATGTTCATAAACCTAAAAAAAGGGCAAATTTTGGATTCTAAATCTTCTCCTTATACTTTTGTTGGTTATGATGAGAATTCAAAAGCATATAGAGGTTATAATCTCATTTCTAACAAATTTAAAGTTATTAGATATGTATGCATTGCTAATAAAAGGTATTCACAATTGCTCTATTATAAATGATAATGAATTTTATCCAAGTAAAGTACTGGTTGTGGAGGACAATCCTCCTTCTCCAAACCCTCCTAATGCATATCTTCCTCGAATGGTTAGTGATAGTGATGATAATGATGATAATTCTACTTCTAATGATTTTGTTCTAGTGATGATTCTATTACTTCTATAAAAACTTAAGGCAAGAAAAGCAAATTATTGTAATTATGCTTTGATGTCTACTATTATGAATACAAATAATTCTAAATCCTTTGAGCAAGCTAAAAATCAACTTCATTAGGAAAGAGGCTATGCAAGAGGAATATGATACTTTGATTGCTAATAAAACTTGGGATTTAGTTACTTTACTTTAAGGTAAGAATCTTGTTTCTTGTAAATGGTTATATAAAACTAAGTTCAATGCTAATAATGAAGTTAGTAAATTTAAAGCTAGATTAGCTGCTAGAGGTTTTTCTCAAATAGAAGGCCTTGGTTTATAATGAAACATTTGCTCTTGTTTCTAAAATGCCTTCTATTAAACATGTTCTTTCTTTAGCTTCTCACATGCATTGGCCTATTCATCAAATGGATGTTAAAAGTATTTTTCTAAATGGTGATTTGCATGAAAAAATTTATGTCTCAACCTTCTGATTTTATTAGGGAAGGTAATGAACATTTCGTTTCTAAATTAATGAAATTTATCTAAGAATTGAAACAATCTCTTGTAGAATGGTATTCTAAAATCAATTCTTTCTTTCTTTCTCAAGGTTTTATGAGAAGTGAAAATGGTCCTAATTTATATATTAAGCATAGCAAAGATGATATTGTGATCATTATTTTATATATAGATGATTTAATTATAACTTCAAGTTCTAATAATTTGATTTCTGAAGTTAAGTTTCAACTCAATCAAGAATTCCAAATGACTAATTCAGGGCTCTTACATTATTTTTTGGGTTTGCAAATTTTGCAAACAACTAAATGTATTTTTTTTTATCTCAAAGTAAATATGCTCAAGATCTTTTTGATTATTTTTAAAATGAATGATGTTAATCATATTTCTACTCCTTGTGAATGAGGCACTAAACGTATGATTGATATGGGAACTTATTTTGTCGATGCTACTTTATATAGGCAACTAGTTGGAAGTTTAAATTTTTTATCTTACTAGGCCTAATATTTCTTATATTGGTTTAATTTCTAGATTTATGTCTAAACCTCAACAAACGCATTTCAAAGTTGTAAAAAGAATTTTGAGACATGTTAGAAATACAATTAAAGTTGGTTTATTTTATGGTGCAAGTTGTGATTTTATTTCAAAAGGATATACTGATTCAAATTAACGGGAGATCCCAATGATGGTAAATCTACTTGTGGAAATTATTTCTTTGTTGGATCAGGTGCCATTTTTTGGAATAGTATGAAACAACAATCTACTTCTCTTAGTTCCACAGAAGCTGAGTATAAAGCTTGTACTAATGCATCTAAGGAGCTCTTTGGTTACGAAGATTGCTTGAAGACTTGAGGCTACCTTAGGAAAATCCAATGCCTTTGTATTGCGAAAATCAAAGTGTCATTGCCTTGATAAAGAGTCCAATCTTTCATTCAAAGAAAAATCATATTTCTCTTCAACATCACTTCATTAGGGAACAAATTGAAGACAAGCAAGCTTCTCTTCTCTATTTTAAACGACAAGATCAAGTTGTAGATATTCTCATCACTTCATTGTAAAAATCTTGGTTTACAACCCATTGAAGGATTTGATGTAAACTCCCCAAGTAAAGCTTGAGGAGGGGTGTTAGAATATTAATCTTTACTTGGCAAAGGTTAATTATTTATTCGTATTATGTTTGGGATATTCCTTTGAAATCCCTGCATGTTATTTGTATTTTGCGTCATCTCACAAATGTGTGTGGATGACTCATTTTATTTTAATTCCTTTATTACGGGATATTAGTGTTCTCCTCCTGAGGACTTTGCCACATTGCACACACGTAGCATGAATTGTGGCATTCATAGAGATGGGTGATACATTGTAACTCCTCTCCTCATCTCTATTTAAGAGATGCTCCTTGTCTCATTCCTTACACAAGATATTGTAATAAGATTCTTTATCAATCTCTTTCTCTCTCTTCTTAGGCTATTGCCATTCATTCATAATCGATAAGGTTTTCCTTTTTCCTTTTTCCTTTTTCCCTTTAAAAAGCTCATGTATCCTCCCTTATTTTGGTGATTGCTCAACTCAAGTTGTTCTTCATCTTGGTATTATATCTTCAATCAACAAACTACTTTGATTTATTTCATTTCATAATCTTATAATGTAATGTTATAATCTTATAATACTTTTCAGGTTGATTGATGTAATGTTATTTAATGTAACTGAAAAACCATATAATCCTAGACTAGTGTTTAAGTATTGTGGTGTTGGTATTGGCTACTCTTATTGATGGATATTTTATCATTTTTTTTGCAAAGGCAATCATAGGAACACTTAGTTTGGTGTTTAAAATGAACATAGTCGTAGATGTGTATGTTCATGAACTTTGTAATGTTATGATATTTCATTATGGTGCTAGATTCTAAAGTGTTGTTTAGAGAATTGTGTAGGTAGTGACATTAGGGAACTCGCTTGAGGACTTAATATTATTCGAATTTTTAACTTTGTTTTATGTGTTAGATATGGTTAATTCAATAATAAGTTTATACTTGTAAAGTAATTTGTTTTTAAAAAATGCCAAGTTTAATTGGATAATTAGCCAATGTCCTTTGGGGTTCCTTACTAGGGCATTACTCGGAATTACAATGAATATCCTCAAAGCATCAAGCCCTTCAATGCATTCCCATGTTTCCAAGCATGAACCTTCACATCCCATGCCATGGTCCACAAATACAATCCTCCAAAGGACTCAATACAGTGACAGCCTAAACCCACCAGCCAACCTTAACCACTAATCATGTGCTTGCTTTTACAGACTCAAACTCACACAAATACAATTGTTGGTAAATTAGAACCATGTGAACACAATACTATTGACCCCTCATTTAATATTCAGTACTAAGTTGTTACTTTTTCAATATCTTTCTCCAATATTAAATAATTAGAATATAATATTATAATACAACATGCAAGTAGCACATAAAATATTCTAATGGAATCTGTACATATTATATGTCCATATGCAACTCATATAATAAATAAAAGATAATATTATAACATTATTATGCAAGGTGTACAACACCTTATCCCAATAGTCTTTAGTTTTTTTTTCACAATCCTTGGTTCCATCGAATATTGATATAGTGGAGGCTATTCTTGTCGGTGACACTGCCACTCTAGCAATAGTACCTATGGGAGCCATTTTTCTAGTTGAATCCACTTTGCCTATGAATGCCACTTTGTCTAAGGAAGCTACCTCAATAGTGGAATAGATTGATCGTTAGCTGAAGCAAATTGGGCTTCTAATTGAGTTTGCAACATTTTGTACATCGTGTTCTCCATGGGTCAATGGCCAAAGGATTTGAGAAACATGAGACAAATAAATCAGTGATGGTTGTTGACATAACTTTGCCTAGTATTGAGAACCTTCAAGTGGAAGGTGATGCATCACATGTGCCATAGCCACCTTTGGCTACATAGGAATTACCCATGGCCATTTTGACTTACCCAGCTATTCAAGAAGAGGACTCAAGTGATTCAAAGTAAAACATTATTGAGATTTCTAAGCCTAATGTAGAGGATCCACTTGGATGTATCCAATGATACATCTATGACTCGGCATCTAACAATTGTGATGTAGGAGATAGAAGACATCTCCCAATGGTTGGATAGATCTTATTCCCATTGGTGGGGCAAGAAGTCCAACATATTCTAGCCTTCATTCAAATGGGAGCATTAGATCCAGTTTACATGATGCTTTACTTCTAGAGGATGGCCAAGGGTTCAGACCACTAAAAAGTTGATTGCTTGGCACCCACCCAACCTATTGTTGGAGGGAGAGATGGTAGGGTGATCACAACTGTATTTGGCATTGAGACCACTTTCAATGACTTTTTTTGTAGGTTAAATCATCAAATAGTCTTCATTAACCAACTAACACATCAACGAGATGAAGCTCTCCAAATGGTGCAAAAAGCATGTGCTAGGATAGTCGAGTATACACAAAAGTTCTAGGAGTAGCTCTCCCAACAAACACAACTTATTGACGCTGAATGGACCAATGTGATCGACACAGATACAAAGTTGGTAGAGAAGGAAAAGAAGATAGAACAAGCCAGGTTAGCTAAGTTACGAGAATTGATAGCAACTCACCATTTGAAGCTATGCACAAAGAAGGTACACAAACTACAACAACTCAATGCCCCAACGTCCACTCCCTTATCTTCTATACACCAACCTTCCAATGACATCTTCTCACCCACCTTCTCAATAACTTTTGGTTTTGTATTGTTTAGCTCCCAATTTTGTGTGTCTCATCTAAAAGATTACTTTCTTTTCGAGAAGGCTGATATGGTTCATAAATAGTATAAGTTGTTTTGTAATTAAAAAGTTAATTCCAAACAAACTTTTGTCAATTGGTAGTTATGACAGGTAACATTCTCAGCCACCATCAGCTATGTTATATATTTCTTATTGTACACATAGTTGAGGACCTCATGTATAGACTCTTATATGTATTGCAAATCTGATGTATGAATGAATGGAGGGATGGAACTACATATCTTTCGGGAATCATTGTAGTGAATGATGATTATAATCTATCGTTTTGTTATTCCGTTTACTCATTCAAGTAGACTTCCGAGTAAACAAAAAATTAAATTATCATTTCTAGACACTGTTGACGAAAAAAGTGTTAACGAACTTGTAGCCTTTCTAAAGGGAATTTACCTGTAAACTTCTTCAAATAAGTCTTTCTCGTTCATGTTTACGACGAAATTCAAAACCTGAAATAGTATGAGACAATAAATTAATATATACAGAATCAGCGCACAAGAGCTAACATTGAAGCACGCCAGACTGCAATGCAACTCAAACCTTTTCAAGCGAATCTTCAATTTTTTCAATATCTTCATCGCTCATATTTGCACTGCCACCTCTGCTGAAGATATTGTCGCAAAATGTGTCAAGCAATTGGTCACTTGTGCTTCCTGCAAATCCTTTCTTGCAAAACTCCTCAAATGCTTCCTTCAGTGCCTATAAATGGAGTTAAGAATCCATAAGAAAGGTGCTTACACATTCTGCATAAAATCTGTAAGCTTAACTCAGCCAACTTGGGCAAGCAAAAGGACAAGAAGCAAATTATACTTTCACGTACCGTGTAGAAAAGGAAACAGTTCCCAAAACATTCGCTAACATATTGCAAGTACTTGCCATATTCCTGAAAATCAACCATAGAATATGAAAAGTAGTTGTTATTCTTGTACATGCCAAGCTAATCTCATCACGCAATATTTGACATGTACAAACTTCATTGCTACAACATTTTAATGCCGTGTATTGGAAGTTACGCAGTAAAAGAGATGCAAATAAGATTTTACCTGCTCCTAATAATGTCAGGTAGCACCTAAGAGACGAAAAACTAAAATCTACTTTCAAATAAAAGCTTGAGAAATTAGTCTGATCATAGACTTATGAGAAAAGACATCAAACTACATACAACTGGAAAATTACCTTTTTATTGGTGGCTGCATCTTCTGCATGCTTAATTAATGATGTTACCTCACCAGCTACATGCTGCATAACAGAAAAGCATAGTAAGATCTAAACCATAGAGAAAATTATTCATCATCTATAGAAAAATCTTGAGAATTTGAAACTGGACAATTTAGCAGATTTCTAATCAAAATGTATACCTCCTTGAAAATTCCAGCACAAGCCTTTAGGTATCCTATGAAATAATTTATACATGTCTGAAAGATCCTCCACCTGCACCAAAAGTTAAAAATAGCAGACGATTATGAACAATTAAAATATACTCGAAAACATGGTCCCAAATCCCATGCATGCAACATTCCAAAATCATACCTTGCCATCTCTTAGCAATTTACGGCACTCTGAATATTCCTTTTCGAAAGACCAACTCTCACACTGAGATAGTAGTTTATTTTGTACTTTCTGTGCAAAAGAACACAAATAAGTAAATTTTTTCATCTGATTTTAAATTATGGTTTCAGAAAACTATAAATGCCAGTGGTAGGCACTAGTAAGACAGGTCTGTAATTGGACAGGTTATATGACTGTTTTTTTACTTTTAAATTGTGTATATGAGAGTTTAAAAAATTATTGCACATTATCAATTAATATGTATTGACAAGTTATTTTTTTTAAATCGTGTATATATGACACTTCTCATTATTAATAAATCTTATATTAAATAATATTATAATTTATAATATTGGTATATATTAGTTTAAAATATTTATTATAAAAATATAAATTTATTTAGAATATTTTGAAAGTGAAACATATAATTATCTCTAATTTTATAAACTTTTAATTTGAATTTTTAAAATATTTTTTTTTATATATGAATTTTGAAACTTAGTCAATTTGACTTTTTTAATATATATTTAATAAGATTGTCCTAAAAACATGTTGTAAGATATAAAATTTTAAATGTTGACATTTATTATTACTAAATTTGTAATTATTAATTTATTATTTAATGTTAATATGTAATATATATTATTATATTAATTTAGAAATTTACTTAGTAAATTTAAGATTTTTACATATATTACTAATTTAACATTGTTTTCTAATTATTTATATATGTAAGATATCATGTGTGATATAAATAATGAAAGGACAAGGATTTTTATTTCTTTGGAAGAAAAAGGTGCATCTACATTTTAGTGTGACATCTTTTGCTGTGGCATCTTTTGCTTATAGGTGAATTTTAAGGTATATACTTTGTTGTTCATACAATTATTTTTTACACATAATTAATATAGCCATTTTATAAAAGAATGTTTTACATGTAATAAATATATTGATTCTTGTTTGGTGCTTGGAAAATATGTCTAACAAGCTACCATTGAAGAAATATATAGAGACCAGAAAGAAGGGTTTTGAAACTCAAGCATTTGAAAGAAACACACACATAAATTTTTGGGCCCTCTTCACATGATTCATTAATTCTTGTATTATTGATTAAATTGATAAAAATGTTTAAATATAAAACAATTTATATAATATTATTCATAAATTAAATATTTTTCTTAAAACGTTAAATAAAAGACATTGAAATAACTAAATTGTTATCAAAAATTCATATGACAGATAGGAGTGAGCGTCAAATTCCAGGCGTATGGTTGGTTGTATCCACAGATTCTGATTGACATAATGATTATTTAATAGAAACTTACTTCTAACCATTTCTCTTTACTACTAGAATGTAGATCACGGTCAACTCTTTCTCCTAATCGCTTTAAACAGTCATTAACCTGCAGCACAACAAAATATGAATCAACTTCAAGATGAAGTCCATTTTGAAAATTAAAATCAAAATTTTCAAATCATGTTTCCAATTCTAGCTCCCATTTCAGTGCTGACCTTCTCCAGATAAGCTCGGTCAGATTTTTTTCAGTGCTGACCTTCTCCAGATAAGCTCGGTCAGATTTCTCTTCAAACCACAAGGCAGCCTTTCGAGAATAGTAAGAAGCAGTGAGTTCCAACATGGCTACTTCAAAATCCTTTCCATAATCCTTCCAACTATCTACAATAATGCTATCAATATTTTCTGACAAAATCTGATCAGTTTGTTTTCCTTCACTTTCTCCATGAATCTGAGATAACAATAATAGTTAATTAGAACTCATTTTGGTCATTGAAACGAATATATCAAAGAGCTAAAGAACCTCTGATAATTTATCGATATTTGCACTAACATACCAGAGTTATCAGTGCATCCTTTACCTTATCCCTAATTTCTTGGACCTGCAAAAAGGAATACAGTATTCCCAAATTTGTTAATGTTATTTAGCATGTCTATCTAAGCTACTCACGGATATCAATCCTACTTCCTTATATATGGTCTTTGAGTGAAAAAGATTTTGAAGGTATAGAGCAGGGATTGAAAGCATAAAAACAAAAAGCTCAATGTTGGATGTCATCTTATACTTACAAGATCACAGAAGCATGTTAAACAAACTTCATTTAGAGTTGGTAGTGAGCGCTGTTTAACGAAATACAAATCCAAATGGGCAAAAAGACGAGGAAGCCACCTAACCATTGTTCTGTAATTTTCCCATTGCTTCATCAGTTCTCTCAAGAAAAGCTTATCAGATGTCTTCCTCAAGGCTGGTAGAACCTGAGTTTAACAATGAAGAGAATTCAAACAAAGACCAAAATGCAATGTCCAAAGAAGAACGCACAACATTGCTGTCCTTATTTTAAAATAAAAATTCGAAAGCTTTTTAGTCAGCCAAGATTAAATCCGCCGTCATGAGATGACACTCTAATAACAATAAATCCATAAAGATGTATATAACAAAAAAAATTATCTTTATTAATCAGAATAATAAAGTAACAAAAATTAATATCATATAATACAAAGTTGGACCCTGCATCATATAGTTCTTGTCTGTGTTATCATAGAGGAAAAATGGAAATTACAATGACAATAATGACGTGAAACAGATTTTATATACATATACATTGTAATAATATATTTATTTTTCTATAATAATTTTTCCACAATCTATTATTTCAAGACTCCTAGCATGCATGATATTTTTAATTTTACGCAAATATGATTTGATAATTTTGTATTTTGAACAAGGGGAAAGAAGGCACAATAAGTAAACTCCTAGATCAAGCACAAATGATGTCTCCGAGAGTGCTGGAATAAATTTTAAAAATAAAGTAAACTTTCCTAACTCCTTAGAGTAGGGAAAAGCCTAAAAAAAATGCAAAGATTTTTGTTCATAAATGCAGACTTCTTTTCCATGCTTGAAATGGCTTACAAATGGTTGTTTGTGACAAAAGTGCATTTCAACCATCGTAATGTGAAACAAAGGTTCTCTGTCATGTTTCTAATAACATAGGTTCTTGCATGATCAACACAAGATGAAAGTTGAAATTCTTTTTTCATAAGCTAGAGAGAAACAAAGATTGGTACACCTTCTAGTGAAAGGAAGCTAAGGTGTGGAAATGATCAACACAAGATGAAAGTTGAAATTCTTTTTTCATAAGCTAGAGAGAAACAAAGATTGGTACACCTTCTAGTGAAAGGAAGTTAAGGTGTGGAAAACACTTCCTAACACTAATCTAGTGGGGGAGATTGTGCAAATTTTCTTTACAAATCTTCTATAATAAAACCAGAAACATATTTAAAAGTAGATAACAAACATGCACAAATATAAACACAATGAATACAAGATATATCATGGGGAAAAACCTTTCGGGTAAAAGACCACATACTCCAAAAGTATAGTACATTGTATTCTAGTAATCAAATTCTTACAATACAATATCAGCAATTAGCTTCTTCAACATGAGTCTACAACTACAAACCACAACCTAGATTAATTTTGGTAGCATAACACTTAACCTACAAAACATAACTTGACTACTACTCTCACAGCTACATCTTATAAAATAAATACATCAAAGAAGGAAGCTTCTAGATGAAGCAACAAGATGGAGTCATGCAAAGTATTTGGCCCTATTTTTTGGCCACTAAAAAGCTTGCAAATGACGTGTACATCTCCAAATGACTCCCCATTCCAACCTCCTAAGTTGGGTACCCAAAATTTACTATTTGAAGGTATGACAAATGCTCTTATGTTTCTTACAGTCATCACAACTTACAACACTTACAACTATAAGAGAATTTGTCATAAATGACTAATTTTAGCTTATTCTCTTACAACTCATCATAACCCAACATGGGCACCCACCTTCTCCATGTAAAAGGTATCTCTCGCCACTTGTCCAATATGTCATAGAATCTATCATAGGCTAACACTTCCACATGTACAACATGTGCCATACAATCATTTCCAAGTAGGATGCCAACAAGCATGTAGTTTGCACTAGATGACTAGACATTTGTAGGATAATAACAAATAAATAAATGCAAAATCCATCTTAGGATTTGTAAATATCAAGACACCTTAATCTAGGCATTATCCCACTTGTTGAAGACCTTTCGAATAGCCATAGATCAAATGCACGAGACCAAGAGGCCCATTGAACTAGAAGACCCTCTAAAATTTTCTTTGCTCACTAGTTTCATCAATGCATCTGCAACATTCGTCAAGGTGTCAACTTTCTCTAATTTTACTTTCTCATCCTCTAGTGTATCTCAAACAAAATGAAACTAAACATCAATGTGCTTCGTTCAAGCATGGAAAGTTGGATTCTTTGTGTGATGGTGAAAAATGGGATTAGTTAGTTTAGGACCTAATCTCACTTTCCTCCATAAATTGAAATAAAGAAGGGCCTAGAAGAAGTTGATTCACTTTGACTTCCTCTTATGAAAGAGAGTCCAGGAATATCTTTAGAGATTCTATTCTTTCTCTGCTATGAAAGGGAAATGAGTCAAATGTAGAATGCAAATAAAATAAGCTACTGGAATGTATGAGAATAACTAAGATAATAGCAAATAACAAATAGAAATAAAACTAAAAATGAGATATAGAGTAGAGAGCTAGAAAGAGAATTTTCATATACCTGCCACAAAAATTTGAGTTAGATTGAGTTGGACTAGGGTGTTGAATGCCTTGGTCCTTGTTATTGTACTGAGCCATGAATCTAAAGTCTACCAATTGAGATCCCCACAGACTGAACTGCCAAAAACTACCAAAATATGTAGAGGACTAGGGCACTGGGCACCCTTTTTTAAGACAAGAACAGTGGGCATCTTCGTCCCAAGGATTTGGGTCCTTCCTCCGAATTTGGACCTATATCTATAAATTCTAGCTTCTCATAAGTTCACAGCTCTATCAAAATCTTGTACCTACACCTATGATCTAAAAAATGGTGTATGGATGGCTACATAGGGGTTTGACTAAACCCCTTGTATTGGTATTCCACTTCCAATAATAGCCGATGTAATATTGAAAAGTATGTGTGCTTTAGAATCTCATGTATTTGTAAGATCCTAATGAGTTAAAATGTAAATTGTAAACTAAAGTTCTACCCTATGTTTTAAAAAAAATCCTAAATGAACATAATATAAATGTAAACACTTTAAATCATCAATACAATATGGATCTAAAGCAATAATGTAAATCTAAAAAATGAGCGATGAGAAACTCACAGAGATATGAAAATAACATGAAACCATACCAAACCGTAAGGGAGAAGTACAAGCCAATCAACAGTTACTGATCTCCTTATTATTCTTCAGTATCTCTTAAGTGTTGATTGATGATGAAAGAGATTGATCAAGACTTGATGAATGCTTGATTTTCTAATTGTAGACTCCACATAAACCTATACTTTCACTTCATAAGAGGTCTTCTTCAATTGTTTGTAAATGGATCCTTCAAATGAGGAAATGAAAGGTTATATATATGAAACCCTAACCTTATTTTTTATCATAGGTTGACCTAGAATTGATATAATTTTTCACAAAGAAAGATTTAAAAATTATAATACCACGTAAACATGATCCTGAAATTCAGGAAGAAAAAATTGGGACCATGGTGAATCACCATGGTCAGGTCGATTTTTTTCCCAATTTTTTTATGGATGGGAGGTATCGTGATTACAATTTAATCCTAGCTTGGTGCGATAATTGAAGGTGTTTAGATATGCAAAATTGAGCCTTGAAGGTCAAAATAGGACTTAATTAGGGTTAATTTAATTAATTGATTAAAGAAGATAAAATAAAAAGGTGCACGCTTAAGGTTGAGGGCCCAATTTTATAATGTGTAGAATGATAAGAGAGGACTTTAGATTTTATTAAATTAACTAATAAAATGATTAAAGGAATATTTAAAATACAAAATGCAGCACACTAAGACGGATGCTAACCTAAACATGGCATTGCACCACCCTAATTAAGGGTATACAATTTATTACTACACTCTCCTCCGAAAAATATCACTCTGACTGTCAAAACAAATGGTAATCAATCATGCATCAAACCCAATATCTGAACACAACTATCTAAGCCAAATGGCTTCCTTACAAGCATGAGTAGCTACCATATACTATACTTTCATCGTGCACAAAGTGATTACAACTTGTTGCTTACTCATCCAAAGAATAGCACCACCATTCATGGTAAAAATATAACCACTGGTAAATCTTTTGTTGTCAATATAACCTGTCCAATCTAAATCCACATATCCACAAATACTTACAGAATGTCTAGGTATAGTAGCATAACCATGATAGAAAAAGGAATATTTTGAAGTACCCCTCAAATATATAAACACTCTCTTAACTGCATCCCAATGCACTTGTCCAAGATTAGCCATGTATCATCTTAGGACTCCCACTATCTGGGAAATGTTTGGTCTTGTATAGACCATACCATGCATGATACTACCAGCTACACTCACATATGGTACACTAGCGATGTCCTCTACCTCACAAGGAGATTTAGGACAATCCTCTACAGATAATTTTGTTCCTAATGAAACAAGAACTATCATGGATCTACAAGTTGTCATGTTGAATCTCTACAACGCTAAATTCACATACTTACTCTAACTTAACTAAATCTTTATGTTGATCTATCTCTTTTGAGCTCCATTCCCAAAATGTACCTAGAAATTATGTTGACAACTAAGACTTCAAGTCAGAAATCAAATATCCATTTCCAAATAGTAACATATCATCCACATATAATACAATAGTGGGAATGTGATCATTATCAGTTTTGAAGTAAACATAATGATCACATTTAGACTTATGAAATCCCCAAACTCAACACATAGTTATCAAACTTTTGGTACCACATCCTAAGAGACTGTTTCAAACCATAAAAGGAATTTCAATTTGCGAACCAAATTTTCTTTACCTTTCACTTTGAAATGGTCTAGTTGTGACATATAAATCTCTTCCTCCAAATCACCATAAAGGAATGTTGACTTTATATCCATTTGCTCGATTTGCCAATCACAAGTTGTAGCAAGTGATAGTAAGAATAGAGTGGATGTCAGCTTTGCAACAAGAGAGAAAATCTCACCATAATATATTCCCTCAACCTGGTAATACCCCTTCATGACCAACCATATTTTATTCTTCTCAGTACTGCCATCAATACCCAACTTTTTCTTGAACACCCATTTGCATCCCACAGGATTATGTCCTTCGGGAAAAGGCACCAAATCCCATGTATTATTCCTCTTGAAAGATGCCATCTCATCGTTCATGGCTTCCATCTAGGAATCTGTATCATTTATACCCATAGCCTCTGTAACAGTCTTGGGCTCATCAGTGTTAGTAATAAAAGCAAAAATACAATTGGAATCTAACAATGAATAGCTAAACCTATCTGGTGAATACCCATATCAATCGGGTTGCCACTTATCATGAGTAGACCTCCTCAAAGACTGAGGTTGAGATTATTCATCTTCTTCAGAACTTTCAAATCTGCTAGAGCTCTACTCATCATCAGGTCCACTAGGAGCTCATATTTCTTCTTCTCAAGGATAGAAGGAATCTTAACCTTATTTTGTTTCTCCTCTTTCTCTAGTTGTAGCTCAATAGTGAAAGGTTTCATCTCTCTAAAAATAACACTTCTACTATACATAAACTTTTCTATCACTTGATCCCAGAGCTTGTACCCTTTTGCATCGACACCATAGCTAAAAAAGATACACTTCACTACCTTTTTATCCAACTTAGATCTCTTTTCATTCAAAATATGAGCATAATCTTCCCAACTAAATACTCTAAGATGTCTCATCAATGGAGTCTTTCCTGACCACACTTACATAAGCATCTTATCAACAAGTGTTGATGTAGGAGATTGTTTACTAGATCTGCTTTAGCCCAAAACTTTTGTTTGAGGCCAACACCACTAAGCATACTCTTATCCCTCTCCATCAACATCATGTTCATCCACACTACAACTCCATTATTCCTCTTAATCCCATGGTCCTTACAGGAACCTGTTAAAATGTGTTGATAAAAACTTGCCACCATTGTTAATCCTCAAAGACTTAATCTTTCTACTAGTTTGATTCTCAACAAGAACCTTGAACTCCTTAAACTAACTAAAGAATTTAAATTTAATTATGAGAATATAAAAAATGTCCTTTGACTATATATATCAATGAATGAAATGAAATACACAGATTTTGAAATCGAAGGAACATTAATAGGACCAAAAACATCATAATGTATCAAGTCTAATATTCCAGAAGATTTGTGAGAACTAGAGTAAAACATAATATGATTTTGTTTACTATAGATACAGTGTTCATAGAAATCAAACTCAAGATTACAATCATCAATCCCCTTTAGGAGGAATTTATTTTTCAAGATTTTGAGACCCTTCTCATAAATGTGACTAAATCTTTGGTGCCATAACATTGTCTTCTCAACTAGGAGTTTCATCTCCAAAGCATTGGCACCCTTAGGTACCTAGAAAGCACAACAATCAGAAGAAGAACCAATAGTCCTCTTCATAGCTCGATCTTTCGGTGGGATGAAGAATCTAGAGCCCTCTTCTTAGACTCCATAGAAGCACTATTACATTGTACAATGCATGCATCCAGATTATACAAGGTTTCTATCCAAGCACCCTTACTAAGCACCATAGAAGCTCTAATCATCTAACACCTACTATACAATAAAATAACTTGCACACCCACATCACTCAACTTAATTATAGAGAGTAGATTTCGTGCCAAACCTAGGATGTGAATTACACCATCAATCCGCTTCTCTTCCATCAAGGAATCCAATCTTGACTCTTCATGACAAACAACCTTCAGATGAGAATCATCATCAAGATATAAATTTCCACCATTGTATTCTTCATACTTTGAAAACCAACCTCGGTATGAGGTTATGTGAAAAGATGGACCTAAATATATCAGCCACACATTTTCCAATGCATCTATTGCCAAGGCTATGACAAATTCTTCACCATCATATCCTGAGAGGATTTTTGTAAATCTGAACAAGAGGGTCTCTTCTTATTCTTTTTCTCTCCCTTAAATTCTTTATAGAAATGACTGGTTTTGTTGTAGTTCCAACACTTTACCTTGGACTTTCCAAGAGACTTAGATCTCCTACAGAATTTGAATTTGCCTCTTTAATCTTTCTTGTCCTTCTTGCCTTTCTCGTTTGATCTATCACAAACTAAAAGAACCTCCTTGGTTGAATCAGAAGTCTTCCTCCACATCACTTCTGAAAGTAACAATGCTACCATCTCATCCATCATGAACTTGGTGGTTGTATTCCCAATAGCCATAACAAGGTGGTCCCACGAGTCAGGAAAAGAACACAATACAATAATGCAACGATCTTCCTCCTCAATCTTGTCACTAACATAACACAACTAGGCAACCATCATATTGAATGCATTAAGACTTAACATAATAAACATCTCCAAGCTTCTTCCAAAGAGAAGTTGTAGTCTTTTCCTCATGGACATTTAGGAGCATTGAATCAGCCAAACAAAGTCTTATCAAACCCTTGGCTTTCTAATCCATTTTATCCCAATCCTCATGCAACATGGTTTGTGGTTTTGTTCTAGATAATACATGCCATAGATCTCTATCCAAAAGCATATATTCCATTTTCAACTTCCAAAGTGCAAAGTTTTTGCCATTAAATTTCTCCATATCAGCTTTTGTAGATATGCTTTCCATCTTTCTGCAACAAGATTTTGAAAATACTATGTAAAAGTTCCCACTCAAACTAAAATCAGTACAAAAAAACTCGCTACCCAACAACAAAACCAAAATTGGCTAGGCTCTGATACCAACTGAAAGGAAGATAAGGTGTGGATAATGCTTTCTAACACTAATCTAGTGGGGGACATTGTGCAATTTTTTTTACAAATCTTCTATTACAAAAACGGAAACACATTTACAAGTAGATAACAAACATGCATAGAGATAAACACAATGAACAAAAGATATATTGTGGGGAAAACCCTTTTGGGTAAAAAACCACACACTCAAAAAAAACAATACTTTGTATTCCGGTAATCAAATCCTTACAATACAATATTAGCACTTATCTTATTCAACAAGAGTCTACAACTACAACCCACAACTTGGACTAATTTCAGTAACATAAGACTTCACCTGCAAAACATAACATGACTACTACTCTTCATGGCTACTATTTATAGAGAAATACATCAAATAAGGAAGCTTCGAGATGAAGTAACAAGATGGGGTCCTACAAAGTTTTTGGCCACAAAAAAGAATGCAAATGACATGTGTACATATCCAAATGAATCCCCATTGGAACCTCCTAAGTTGGGCACCCAAAATTTACTATTTAGAGGTATAATAGATTCTCTTATGCATCTTACATCCATCATAACTTACAACACTTACGGTTGTAAAAGAATCCATCATAAATGACTCATTTTAGCTTATTCTCTTACAACTCAACATAACCTAACTTGGGCACCCACCTTCTCCATGCAAAAGGTAATCTCTTGCCACTTGTCCAATATGTCATAGAATTTTTCATAGGCTGACACTTGTCAAGATCCTCAAAGTGGGAAGCCTACTTCAACATGTGCAACATATGTGTCATACAATCTGCCAAGTAGGAGGCCACCAAGCATGTGACTCCCATTAGATGACTAGACATTAGTAGCCAAGTAATAAATAAAATAATAAGTAAATAAATGCAAAATCATTTTTAGGATATGCAAATATTGAGACACCTTAATCCCAACACTTAGTGAGTAAAAGATGGGTAGTTATATAAGGTTTAAACTAAGTTATCGAATCGCTAGAAATTAAGGTTGATTCCGAGTACAAAATATCTCAAATTTGGAGACGGCATAAAACCAAACAAGGTTTGTTTAGTTTCACCAATTTCTCTACCTCTAGAAAGTCTTAAAGAGAAGTTATTTTCTTCCGAAGTAAATTACCCTTAGTGTATCAATTTACTTATTAAGTTTTTTTCCAATGAAAATTATAATAGGAATTAAAATAACTGATGTCAAATTTAGGAATAATAATCACTTTGATAGGGGAATGAGTGGGAGGAGCAATCCATGGATTTAGACACAAATAGGAACATTAACTTCTCTCATGGGGTAGGAGAAATATTCATAAAATTAACAACTAACAATTGTATCTTGGTGTGCAATGGGTAAGCCAAAGAGGTGTCAAATGTCAATTAGGGAAAATTTGGTTTTTTTTTTTGCATAAATTTGTGTAGTACATGAGGTAAATTGGTAGGTCATTTATAAATAGTGGTCTCCAGAAGTGATAGGCTCAAATCAACCATGCATGCACTTGTATAACCCAATCATAACTAAACAAAACCTTTAAATCAAGAAGAGAATCAAATTTCATTATCAACAAGCAACAAAGGTAGAGATAATGATAAAAAAAGAAATAAATAAAGGGGGGAGAATAAGGGAGCAACATAAAGAGAGAATGAGAGAGAGGAGAGTCGAATAGAAAGAGATAGAAAGATAAAGATAGAGATAGGGATAGGAAGTTATATGTACAAAGAAAAAGATATATAATGGTAGAGAGATAAAAAGATAACTAGATAGAGATAGATGGATAGACGAAAGAAGAAATATGGAGAGATATATACAAGAAAAGAGATATAGAAATAGAGGTTTAAAAAGAGGAGGGGAGAAAGAGAGAGGGAGACATGTTTAGAGATGCAGGGGTTGAGAGAAAGATAGAGGTAGAGATGAAGATAGAGTGAGAGAAGGAGAATGAAAAAAGTCAATAGAAATAGACGTAGAGGGAGGAATAAAGATATAGAGATAGAGGGATAAATTTGCAGTGATATAAAGGAAGATATAAATAAAAGTATAGATGAATTTGGTCAATAGTATACCTATCTAAACCATGACTTTCTTCAATAGTGCACCTTTTAGGATTATAGGGTTTAAGAAAGGTCAACAGAGCCTCTCACAACATCACCTTTTTCTATCTTTCCACCAACACCTTTGATAGCATTCACGAGCTCATTTAACATGTGTATGTAACTTTCAACACCCTCATCATTAGCCATCTTCAGACATTCATAGTTATGTTTCATATTCATTAACCTAACCTACTTTGTCTTAGGATCTCCTTCATATGCAAAACTTAATTTATCACAGATCTCTTTGGTTTCTTTTATTCTTGTAAATCTAGATCATACTATATCATTTAAGAAATTAATAATTATTGTTCTATCCTTTGTATTATTCTCATGATTCAAGGAGTTTCAGGTATGTTCTCCAAAGACATAGCCAGATTTAACAATTTCATAAATTCCACTTGGCAAAGTTTTCAAATAAGATTCCATCTTATCCTTCTAATAGAAAAATTTGTGCCATCAAACTTAGGTGCTTTGAAATAGATTTATTGTACCATTCTGGATCTACCTCAAGTGGTTAAGCTTTTCTAAGAAGAACCATACTTCGATACCAATTATTGAGCCCACGACAGGATTGAGAGGGGATGAATCAGTCAAGATTGTTCTATCAAACTTTAAAAAACACTTAACTATTTTACAACAATAAGGAAAACATCAACCATCAACACATGAGTAACAAATTTATGAAAACGCAACAAGGAAAAACCACAATGAGAATCACACTCAAAGTATAAATAAAATTGATTATAATGTTTTAGGCTCACCGACAAGGAACAACATGCACTTGGTCTTACAAGGCTAAGGTGCACAACCTTAGGGTAAGATAGAATTACTTGTACAACTACAACTCACTACTTCAGTGCAAGATACAAGGAGCTGCCAAGAGACTCATTGTCTTCTGAAAACAAAGAGAATAGGAGAACTAATTTTAAAAAAATCTTTTGATCATGAAATTATCCTTGAACCATCGTGTCAAGAGACCAATATCATGGAAAACACAACTGACATCAAGTAGTGTCTTAAAAACCTGTCACAATAAATATATTATCATCAAAGATATTCACAATTTGGCTTTCACACATCTATAGTATCAAATCTACTTGCTCAACATCAACATTTACTTTACATCAATTACACATGTTTTGTCACACAACTCATATATCCGCACTTCTTTTATACAAGTTAAATGATAAAAAATCTAGTTGAGGGTCAATCATAGATAAAGTATACAATATTACAAAAAATAAGATACCCAGACCAAAAACATCCAATACAGTCCACTCCACAAGATAGAGGAGACCCAAATCCATCACAACACATTCTTCTAAGTCAAATCCAATGAATCACACACACTAAGACATCCTCCAAAGTCAAAATTAAATGTAACATGTAGACAAGTAATAGAACTTGACAACTAGTCAACCCCAACATATTCCAATGCATATTACTTAATGTAGATCTCCACACACCACAGTGAGACCCGTAACAATATTCTAACTCAACCTCCAATGCATATCCGAAATAAAAATTATGATCCAAATAAGATAATAGAATTAACATGCTAAAAACAAAATACAATTGAATTTATCGAGCACATACCAACATAGCTTACTTGTAGAGCAAAGATACCACTAGAGAATTGAATTAGAATACTGCATGAACTGAATAAACACATCCTCAAAATATAAAACTTGAATTCATGTATCTCAATGTCAGCAGTCAATATATTGAACCACTTTGACAAATAAATTGACTATCCGAAAGAAACAACAACAAATCTCATCATCTGAGTAATTAGAGAACTTGTTGACTTGATAGTGAACCACTCACAAAGCAATAACACTATTTCCAAATCTACACACAATACTCTTCATGATCCATAGGAATACAAAGAATTCTACTTATGGGCCCTTAAATACTCTTTCCTACATATTGAACTTGCCACAACTGTGACTTTTTGGAAACACTTCAAAAATCACAAACTCAATGATGACAGATAGAGAGACCTCATCAAACTCAATAGCGACATCAACATAGAAACCTGTCATACTTGAACTAGACTCCATCTAGAACAACAACTTTGACATCAATGATAGCAAAACTTAAATTTCCAACAATACTAACCTTTGTATGTTGATTTCTTCAGCCTAGGAATTTTAATTCCAAAACTGGAAGGCAAATATGCAGCCTAAAGATTTCAATTCCATGAGACTCGATAGACATAAATTCTTTCAAAAACTTATACTAGTAGCACAATGCATGAATCCCATTACTATAGTTCTTACTATGTACAAACATTAAAAAAATAACTACACCAAAAATGATATTTATGAAATTCGCCCCATTTCAAGATGTAGAGGAATATAACTTAGCTCATAAAATGTTCAATTGTTAGTATTTCTCCATATAGCATACATTATATAATGACACGAGTTGTAGGTGAATGACTTCATTTATTAGTATTGCTTACATATAGCATACATTATATAATGAAATGAGTTGCAAGGGAATGACTGAAACAACAAACACATATTTGGAGCAAGAACATTCAATGATTTTCAACTTATAAAAATGCATTTTGTATAAGTGTAATTATAAAACTCAAGGAAATGCTATGTGTAGACACCTAAAAATGCCTCATTGATCATGTACTAACTATTCTTCTAATTGATTAAATAACTCTTTATTTATTTACTTAAGATAATTAATCTTATTCTTCTAAATTCATATTTCTTCATCATCTTACTAATTATTCTATTTTTAATTCTATCATCGTTTAATCATTTAAACCATTTTTCTAGTGTTAATTAAATATTTATTATTTAATTAATTTTGATTAATTCCCCAATTTAAATAATCTTTATTATTTAAATAAATTAACTTTCAATTCCTATTTCTCTCTTTTAGTTAGCTTTTTCTAAATAAAGTTGTCAATCAACTTTCAATCAGTTAACTATTTCCTCTTTATTTTCTACAATCACCCTTTTTCATCCCTCAGTCAGCTTTTTCTTAATCAATTGACTCAATTAATCTATTCAATCTATTCTATTTCACCTCCAATTCGGTAGTTCAACTATCAATCGGCATGTGATCTCACCTGAGTTCCACCTCTTGATCAATTTGTTCTATCTTTCATTCAATTCTCATCCAAAAATCTATAAATTGAGCATTCAATCTCCATTTTCAACAATCACTTTGAATCATGAACTTTTAATCTTTGTGTCATTTGCAGGTTGCCAGTGCGATATCTGAGAGCCACAACACGACAAAGAGGAGAAGAGCAATGGAAGCTATACGTAGCCTTGGAATAGGGGGAATCAATTAATTTATATTATATTCTTGTTTCTTGCTTCTATATTATTTCGTTGTTTTGTTTGTTTGAATTTCAATTAAGATAGGGATTCATGATTTCTCTTTCATTCCTAGTTTACTTTACATTAGATGAATTTATACATGCGACATTTTGGTGAACCCGATGTGAACTAACAACAATTTAACTTTGTTTTTGTTCTGTGTGATTTTGTAGATCGTATGAAATTTTTATTTTTTTTGCAAGTTTGTACAGATTTGCGGAACAAATTCTAAATTATGCAATCGCGATTGCATCATCACGCAATCGCATAAACAGGCTCACGCAATCGAGCATATACATGGTCACGTATTCATGCAAAACCCATTACACAAAAGCCCTTACAAGATCACGCAATCACTTTGTTAGGACCACACATTCATCAATAATATTGTTGTTTTGTTTATTTTATGTTTTTTATTTTCTGCTCTCTTCTCTGTCAAATTTTATATGGAATTAGGTAAATCTAGATACTATTTAATTTTATTGCATGCTTAATTATGATATTTTATAGCATGTAAGGTACAATTCAAAATTTCAGGTGCCAAGAGGACAAAAGATCAAAGAAGACAAGCCAGACACTATCAGCAAATCCTCAAGGTAGAAAAAAAGATACAAGATCTAGAGGATCAACCAGCCATTGACATATATAATAGCCCAGTTCTCTCTTATAGAGTCAAATATGATTTGCTTAACATAGAATGGATGATGAGAGATCTTGCTAGGAAATCACAATTTGTTTTGCAAGTTCGAGATCAGAATTAGTTTTGTTTTTTTTGGTTTGTCTATGGATCACGCAATCACTCTCTTAGGACACGCAATGGTTTTGTTAGGATCAAGCATCGCTCTGTCAAAATTACACAATCGACCGTACAGCATCAGGTAATCGATCATGTATCATTATGCATTTGTGTTTTTCTTAATTTAGCTTTATGTTTCTGTGGGTTTTATTAGGTTACTGATTATCTATTTGCAGTATGTGGCAAATTTACAGAGAGGATTGGATCTTTACTGAATCATAAACAATCATGCTCTCACATGTCAGTTTTTGGCTTAAAATAAACAATGGTTAAAATGGACATGCATGTTATAACACTTCAGTTTTGTGCTTAAAATAAACAATGGTTAAAATTAGCATGCATGCATTCACATTTCAGTTTGGTATTTTAAAATGGACATGCACATGCACATGCATATCTCACACCTAAATTTGGGTTTTAAAATGAACTTGAATCAAGCTTCTTAATAGATTAACCCACATTTCATTTTCTTAAGGGAAAGAACCTTTTATTGTGTTTGGGGTGGACCTATTGTTGCATCAACTACCTTTCCACCTGCCTTCGGGGTCTTGGGAGAAAGGGAGAAGGTGATAACAACACCCACTTTTTCATTTTAATAGTGAGGGGTATCTTTGACTACGGATTTCATCACCCCACAGAGGTACTTTGAATTGAGATGCGTTGGGGATATCATTTCTCCCAGTGTACGCTCGAGCCAATTTTTTGAGCTGCTATATAAATATACTAGTCAGGTGGCTAGAGTGTTGAGTGAATTCGGTGTATGTGGGGGCCTTCCTTGCATCGATAAAATCAACTAAAGTCTTAAGTGGCTTGCTTTGAGAATCCATCATTGGATTGGGACCCCTCAAAATTTTATAATAAGAACTAACTTAGTAGCCCAAATTCTACACTCAGTGTTTCTGAGAGTGCGCATCGTACCCCATAGATACCCCTTATACCTTGCATTATGAGACATAAATCCCTTGGTGATAAGATATTCGGCTCTTTAGGGTAAGAGAGACTAACATGCCCGAGAAGTGTGTGTCGTAGAATAGAGCTAGTGCTGCCAGACTCTCTATCTATCTATCTTATTTTGGTATTTTGTTGTGGAGGCCTCATTGAATGGTGTCCACTTTCTAGACCAAGATTGTATTCTGTGTTTTTTTATGTATCGTTGTACTAGGCTAGTATTGAGTCAATTTTTTTGGGCTATTTCAAGCCATATCTTACATATCTCTGAATTTTCAGAATTGGTCAGAACATAGTTCAGCTAGCTATACTTGTCTTCAAACAACTGTTCTCAGATTTGGAAAACAACAAACTTGTCCTACACACATAATTACTGGAAACAAAGTCCATTTCGAAACATCAGACATTCCTATAAACTCAAAATTTTATATACTTGTGACCATAGGCAATCCTTACATAGTCCTTCCATAGTCTTCATTTACGTCCTTATTATCATCCTTAGTCCTTGCATAGTCTTCATTTATGTCCTTATTATCATCCTTAGTCATTTCATAGTCTTCATTTACGTCCTTATTATCATCCTTAGCCCTTGCATAGTCCTTACATAGCCTTCATTTACATCTTTATTATCATCCTTAGTCCTCATAGTCTTCATTTACATCCTCATTATCATCCTCATATACATCCTTAGATTTAATTCCTTGTCTAGACCTCATATATGTCTGTCTTAGTCCATCATAATTTGTGTAATCATTCTAGAAAGTCATAGAATGTGTCCTAATGGGTCTCCTAGGTGATGGTTTTCTCCCCTTTGAGCAACCTAATCTAGTGCCAAACAACAATTAATGAGAAATTATTGACGTTTTAGGTAACTTGGCCTGGCAATTAAAGAGAAGCACACCTCATTATATAGGAGTTGAGTACGAGATAAATATAGAGTATAAAATTGCCCGTAGAATTGATAGAGAAATTGATGTAGAACGTCTAAGAGAAGAGCTTGAAAAACTTGCGTTGCAAAAATATCAAAATACTCAACAAGTCTCACATCAAATCCTCAATAAAGAGTCTAGTCTATTGTTACATATTCCATATTTAGGTCTAGAGTCTTGCATTATTGTCATCTTGCATTAGGTTCTAAACCATCCTCATATAGAAGTCTTAAATGCCCATCACAAGATCACAAAAGGAAAAAGTAAAATTGACCAAAACAGTGACCTGTCAATAAATCCAACTTGGAACATGGACATATCAACTAGTCAACAGTTAAATTCTTAGGCAATGCCCACAATACATGAACTACAATAAAATTTAACATGCGAAGAGATTGAATCAACTCAACAAGACCCACATATCCTTATGATCTTAGACGCTCTTATACATAATGATAGGGACAAGTATCTCTTGTTGTTATTATAAAATGGGGCCCAATTACCTGAAGATTTTGATATCATAACAATCTTACCACTAAGAAATACTCTAGGTCAAAATAGCAGTCAAATACCACACATGACACAAACACAAGCGACAACCTCAAGTTTTCCTCACAATACATCAACATCATATACACAAACAAATGACATTTCAAATGTGAATTCTCAATCAAGTGCATCATCCTCCACAATAAACATTAGTGCACCAACACAAGCTATACTGATAATGTAAAGTGTCTCAGCACCAATTCAAACACAAGTTCCTCATACAACAAGTGCAACCCAACCTCTGGTTTCCTATTCCATAGGATCTACATACAGTCATCAGAATGCAAACCTAGGTTTCGCTAATATGAGTACAACTCAATCAAACATGGGTTCACATATCACTTATTTCACAGTACCTAGTGGAACCTCATAACATGTGGAATTATAATTATGGTAGCTTTCAACAACCTCCTAGTTATACTACCACGAATACTTTTGTGGGAAATATACATGTGCAAAGTGTACCTCTGACTCAAATGGATATTTTGTCCCAACAAGTACAAAATCTACAATAGATGATAGCTATGTAAACCAGTAACGATAAAAAGAGCTACACAATGCAGAACTTACGTCCTTATCCTTTTGATCACACATTATACATGCCGCTTTTCCCACCACATTTTGAAACACCAAAATTTGACAGATGTTGAGGGAAAAGTGATCCTAGAGATCACATCAGAGAGTTTTTTACGACATGTATAGATGTTACAACTGAAGACACTTATCTAATGAGACTGTTTCCTAAAATTCTGAGAGGCTCATCCTTGGAGTGGTTTTCACATTTACCACCAACTATCACATCATGCGGTGAATTAGCTAAAAACTTCATTGCTAACTTCTCGCATAAAATTGAAACCCTAGTCACTTTGATGAACTTATGTGTTGCAAAACAATATGAAAATAAAACATTCGCATCCTTTATACAACGATTGAGACCTCTATATAGGAGATGCAAGTCTACATCTTTGCAGAAAACTTAATTCCTAAGATCAAGTACCCGATACAAATGCAATGTTTGACCATATTTAAATAAATCACTGAAAAAGCCCTAAAGTGTGAGAAAGGACTAGTAGAACAAGGTCTCGTAAAATATGGCAATAACAACAACGATAAATCCAAATTTTGGTCGAAAAACAAAAATATGACCAACGATGGTTTTGTAGACTCTCGTACAGTGAACAGAACTCAATCGATTTTGTCTTTACAAGGTTCAAGTCAATCATTTAGTCCAAACATAGAGAATAACACTGTCTCGACAAATGTAAATGTTGCGTAAACTATGAACACAAAATTTCCAAGGGTAAATGCTCCAAAAAGGAATTACACACCTCTAGGGGAACCTATTGAATCAACGTTTAAAAAAATTGATATAGATAAACATGATCGCTTTACCAAAAGTAAGAATATATGAATCAGGTCCTTTCAAACCTACATGGTGGAATGGTAGTGATTTATGTGATTATCATCATATTAAAGGTCACAAAACTACAAGTTGCTATAAATTGAAAAACTTAATCCAAGACATGATCGATCAAGGTGACATCACGATTGACACCAACAAAACTTCAACAAACACGAATCATACCATCTTTAAGGATCCATTTGTGAAATATAACAAAGGGAAGGCATTTACATCGAGAACACAAGACAATACAACTAACTACACAAAAGTCTCATACGACTACACTATTCATGTCATTAGCTTAGGAGATGTAGTAAATGATGATTCACAAGAAGCACTTGATAATGGTGAGCAATATCAAGAGACTTACAACGATGATAACCAAATTTGCATGCTGTCGGAAGCACCAAAATATGATGAAGACAAGAATCTCTATCTTATGGACTGGGGGCATGAAGAACCATTTCATTCAGGATGGTTTGAAGATGAACTTTTAGCATATATCATGGATGTCGAACTAGCATATGATGACTATAGGAGGGGATATGACATAAACCTTGATAACGCAATATATATTACATACAGTTCCTTCGCAAGAGATGATACAGTGGCTACAATCACCATAACTCCCAGAGATAGAGACTGTGTAGTAGTTACTCGTAGATCTAAAGTAACTTTACAAGTAGTACCATCAAACCCACCACCAACAGTAGGGACTTATAATATTGTTGAACAACTCAAGAAAACCTCGGTGCATATATCACTCTTTGAACTATTGCATATGTCACAAACTCATAAAGCTATCATAGACAAAGCACTTCAAGATTCAGTAGTTGACAAAGATATAGATGAAAATGCCTTCCAATCCATGGTGGAGAATTCAGAACAAGGTAGCCACATTGCGTTCATATAATAGGATATTCCTAGTCATAGACTTCTCCATATCGACCCGCCACATCTAGAAGCTTACATACATAAGAGAAGAATCATAAGAGTACTTATAGATGGAGGAGCCAATCTCAACATTTGTACATTAAAGCTAGTTAAGGCGTTAGGATATTTTGAGCTTCATATTGATCCTTCAAAGAGAATAAACATCAAAGAATATGATGATGAAGAGCATCCCTCAAAAGGTATAGCTACACTACCAGTGCAAGTAGGACCTATAACAACAGAGGTTACTTTCCAAGTGTTGGACAAAGAACTAGGGTACATCATGTTATTTGGCCTCTCATGGATTCACACCATGCAAGTTGTACCGTCAACATTTCATCAATGTGTCAAATTCTTGTACAATGGCATTGAAATCACCACAAAAGGTGATCCAAATCCATTCCAACACTGTAATCACTTAAAGACAAGTGTAGATAACCAGGTACTAATTAATCAAAACACTACTCACTATAAAAATGGAGTCACTAACAATCACAAAAACATAGAAGAATGTGCCTACAATATCTTCTTTGCAGATAAAAGATATTGGTTGTGGGGAATACTCTATTTCAAGTACCTCAAATGGAAAACAATTGTCTCTTTCTCCTAGGTCTTTTGGGAAACCTCAAAACATAGTAATGAAACAAGACAAAGGAAAAGAAATAGTCAGATACTCAAATTCATGCTCTTTCATTAGGTGGGGAGATTTACAAGAAGAATCTCTAAATGAAGATGTCAATCACTAGATATACAGAGAAGAAGATGACATGACAATACCTAGCTTACCTTTAGATTAGTATGGCAACAAATTCAAGATTATACAAAAACATGGGTATGATGGGACCACAGGCTTGGGATTACAAAAGCAAAGAAGATTAGAAGCCATTGTACCAAACGACAATCCAAAGAATCAAGGGTTAGGATATAAACATGTACCAAATATAACGGAAGCAAGACAATGTACACTAGATATACAAAACAGACCAAGGCTACCATCAGAGCACATATCTCAAAGTTAGTTGTCAACATGAGTGTTTGCCTCTTCATCTTAGACAAGCAAGAAAGTACCAACATCACCTAGTACAGAATCAGCCGACGAAGATATGAGATAACTTCTGCAAGAACCTAGCACTGAGTCAACTAGCAATATAGTATCTGACACATTCGCACAAGCAAATATGGTAACATACACAGGCTTAGTACCAGTAAATGAGCCTAATCCTTGGTTGCTATCAATGCTTCTGTCAAGGGAAACAACTCAAGCTCCACCCAATGAATCAGATGAAGAAAGACTACAATGACTTATACCAGGTTTAAGAAGGGTGACCCCCATACAAAGCAAACCCACCAATCTACAACAAAATCAGATGCAAGAACAAGAGGAGATAGGTGATATGACTCCAGAAGCTGAAACATACATAGAAAGTGACATAGATTCTCACGACTATGAATTTCTATCTAATCATGATTCCATCCCACAAGAAATTGACATGATAAGGTATAACAAATCATCTATAGATGAAAATATACCAGGTCACTCAAATAACCAGGTATGCATGTTATCAGAATCTGTTACAATAGAAGGGAGTAATGAGTTACCCCTTGTACACTCACATTTGATTGATTGGGGATGAGAAGGAAAACCAACTCTAGATTGGTTTGAGAATCATGAAGCTATTGCAGAATTACTTGGTGTTAGAGAAGGGTTTACAAAAGGTGATCACAAGGCAGGGTTTTTTGTTGCCCTGGATAGAATGACATACTTAGGAGAGGCAACCACCTCTGTAACAAAAGATATGGATCAAAGTAATCACAATGGAAAGAGTGAGTTAGAAAATATCCGTATTGAAAAGAGAATTCAACTTTAATCATGGAAGAAACTCAAGAAGTAAATATAACCGAAGGAGAAGTTGTACATAATATCCATTTAGCAAAATCATTAAACTAGGAAGAAAATGACAAATTCATACAGTTTTTCAAATAATGTCCTATCAATTTCGCTTGGTCCTATGCAGATATGCCAAACTTAGATCTAGAATTGGTGTTACATCATTTACCATTGCTACCATAAATTAAACCATAAAAACAAAAGCTACGAAAGATGCATCCACATATTGCATTACTAGTCAAAATAGAATTCCAAAAGTTGTTGAATGTGGGCTTCATTTGACCTACTGACTATGCAGAATGGATATCTAATCTAGTACCTGTGACTAATCCCATTGGGGGCATTAGAATATGTACCGACTTTTGAGATCTAAACAAAGCATGTCCCAAGGATGATTTCCCATTACCCAACATAGATATGATAGTTGACTTAACTGTTGGGAATGAAATGCTTTCATTAATGGATGGGATACAACTAGATTAGGATTGCACCAGAAGATCAACACAAGACGACATTTACCTGTCCATGGGGAACATACTGCTAGAATGTCATGTCATTTGGCCTTAAGAATGTAGGAGCAATATATCAAAGGGCTATGATGATACTATTTCATGACATGATCCATAATATCGTAGAAGATTATGTGGACAATCTACTAGCTAAATCACAGACAAGAGGTCATCTTGAAGTCCTTGCAAAGATATTTGATCGATTAGAATAGTATAATGTCAGGATAAACCCCAAAAAGTGTGTTTGGTGTAACAGAAGGAAAAAAATTAGGGTTTATTGTGTCTAACAGAAGGATTGAAGTAGATCCTACAAAGGTCAAAGCAATCATGGATATGCAACCTCCATCAACACTAAAGAAGTTAAGAGCGTTACAAGGAAGACTGCAGTCTATAAGGAGGTTCATAGCACAGCTGGCAGATAAATGTCATCCATTCCAGTATTTACTCAAAAAAGGAGTTACCTTCAAATGGACAAAACAGTGCCAAGAAGCTTTTCAAGCTTTAAAAGATTATCTTCTGAATACTCTAGTATTAGTTCCACCTACTCCAGGAAAACCCCTATTACTATATATATCAGCAACAAACTCATCTTTAGGAGCCCTGTTGGCACAACATGATGATCAAGGAAAGGAAAAAGCAATCTAGTATCTAAGCAGAACATTAATTGGATATGAGCTTAATTATACTCCTATAGAATGAGCATGTCTAGCAGTGATTTTTGCATCTCAGAAACTTAGACATTATATGTTGTCACAAAGTACAACTCATCGCATGCTTTGATCCACTCAAATATTTGTTAAGAAGAGCATCATTGACTGGAAAATTGTTTAAGTGGGTCATGCTTTTAAGTGAGTTTGATATAGAGTATGTGGAGAGAAAGGCAATCAAAGGGCAGCTTATAGCAAATCAATTAGCAGAGGCTCCTTTGCAATCAGTCACCCGCTACTAATAGACTTTCCTGATGAATCATTGTTTACATTGACAACATCTACAATGTGGAAATTATACTTTGATGGGTCCTATTAAAATCATGGAGCTGGAGTTGGGATTCTTTTCATCACCCCTCAAGGCGATTCTATCTCTAAGTCATTCAAAATAACTTTTCCCTATCCAAACAATATACTTTGTACCTTCGTACAGTGAAGGATAAAAGAATTACAAGTCTACGGGGACTCACAACTAATTGTAAATCAAGTTAATGATGACTATAACACAAAAGATGATAAATTGTTGCCTTATAAACAAATGGTAGAAGATTACAAAGAACATTTCAATAACATCACTTTTGAATAGATTTTGAGGATGCAAAACAAGGCAGCCAACGACATGGCTACAGTAGGGTCTCTACTAAATATGCCTAATAATGAAACTCAGTTTGAGTTTATTGTACAACAATTGATGATACCGACATATGAGATTCCCTCATCTGAATATGTATGTGCAATAGTGGGTCCTGAATCCCCATGGTACAATGAGATATACACATACTTACATACTCAGTACAAGTCTCCTGATTTCTCTAGAAATCAAAAGAAAATTCTTATTCATCAGGCATCCACACACACTATTATTGTTAAGACATTGTATAGAAAGAGCTTCTCTTGATGAAAGAGAAGCACAACTTGCCCTAAAGGAGGTACATGATGGAATTTGTGGGGCGCATCAAAGTGGTCTGCCACTATCAAAGAAATTGTTAAAAACGGGATACTACTAGCCAACTATGGAAAAGGATGTTAATAAATATGTATAAAAAATATAAATAATATTAAATGCATGGAGACCTCATTCATGCACCGACACAAGATCTTCAACATATTACATCACCATGGCCATTTTCACAATGGGGGTTAGATCTAGCTGGTAAAATCAATCCTACTTCTTCCAATGGGCACAAATTCATCTTAACAGCTACTAAGTATTTTACTAAATGGGTTGAGGCAATTCCCCTTACATACACCACTGGTAAGCAAATAGAAAAATTCATGCTTAATTACATTATCTGTCGATACGGAATTCAAATGTGCATAGTGACAGATAATGGATGTCCATTCAAAATTCAAGAAATGAGAGAATTGTGTGAAAAATTTCAAATACAATAGAGATTTGTAACACCATATTATCCGCAAAGAAATGGACAAGCAGAGGCAGCAAACAAGACAATATTGAAGATCGTTAAGAAATTTGTCACTGATGCAGGACGAGACTGACATCTCCAATTAAATCCCACTTTTTGGGCTTACAGAACAAGAGTGCGCACCCCTAAAGGAGCAACACCATATTCCTTGGTTTATGGTACAAAAGCAATACTACCTATTGAAATATAACTACCGTCTTTAAGAGTCTCCTTAAAGATCATCATATCAGAGGAAGACTATCAGGTTGCAAGATTACAAGAGCTGGAAATGCTCGATGAAAATAGATAAACTACTTTAAATCATTTACAAGGTTAACAGGATAGATTGAGAAGGAGTTATAGAAAATGAGTACACCCAAGTAATTTTGAAGTGGGAGATCTAGTTCTCAACCAAAGGAACCTAGCGGAACAAGAAAATCCAGGGAAGTTAGAACCTAACTAGCTAGGTCCTTTTATCATAACAAGGGTTATAAGAAATGGAGCATACAATTTGGCTACCATGGAGGGAGATCCACTCCCTAACCCTACGAACAACTTGCACCTTAAACGATATTATATCTAAGGGTTAGGTTAGTTTAGGTTTTTCTTTTTGAATTGCATCTCATTTTATTCAAAGCATTGCATCACATGTAGTTTATCTTTCAAATGCATCACATTCGCAAAATTTATATATTTACATATAGCAACATCAATAAAACAAGGCAACTGTCCAAGTTATTCATTCATTTACCTTCAAGAGAAACAAGGGTCGTCTCCTTTCTTAGATATTCAAACATGAAGTCTTTGAGGTCCTAAGGTCATTCGTTTTCAACATTACCTTGTGACAACACTTTACTTATGGTTGGGTAGTGATTTCACTATTTGAGACTTTTAACCCAAAATCTATCAATTGCTAAATCTCAAACACATTAACAAAATCTCTAATTCATTCTAGACACCTAGTTGATCATATGACTAGTGAAAAATCTGAAATTCTACTTCAGCGCCACTGTAATTGTCAGACCCAAGTAGGTTTCATTACTTACAAGTCAAGGCAAGAAAATAAAAAAGAAAAAGTACTATGCCAAATATTAATCTCAAGATAAAAGAGCAATGATATATAACTGAAATATCACACATACAAAGTGCGACAAAAAGATTGACTATGGAAACATGTGAGTAACTCCATCAGCACTATGAACACCTGCTGGTAATGGAGCAATATTTGAGAAATTACAATCTATAACCTCGTCAGAGCTCTAAAAGCTTGCTGGCAGTGAGGCTCTATTCAGGATGCTTTTGAAGTTAGGATAATCCACATAGATAGTCATATAGGATGCTAAGGATATTTAGTGAACACAAGAGCAGGAATTAACTCATTTGCATACACATGGGCAAAATAAGATCAAAGTTTCAAGAACCAATGGGGAAGTTTTCAGTGGCTCCATTGGTACATCATAGTCACTAAGTGTGTTAATTTGGATGTTCCAAGGGACCTTAAGGCTCGATTGGCCGCTTATCTACTAAATGTTTTGTACCTCCAATTCAATTGGTGTATTACAAAATGCTAAACAAACAACAGATATCCTTTGTCAAATAGGCAATGCATATTCATAATGCATATTATATTAACATAGGTCATGTCAAAAATTCATTGTCTCCACATGCATTCTGTAGATCATCATGTAATACAAGTCTACACATTGGGGGCATAACCGAAAAAATCTTAAAAATCATAAAAAGTCCTGCAAAAATCCAAAAAAGATTGGAAAATCTTTCAAAAATCTAAAAAGAGTGAAAAAAATAAAATCCAAAAAAAAAACAACAAATATGATCTTGAAAAACTACCAAAAACAGTGAAAAGCATAAAATTAAAAAAACATTCGAAAAAAGTCCAGAAAAAATCCAAAAACATTGGAAAAGGTCCTTAAAAAATTATCAAAAACATCCATATAATTTCTTGAAAAATCAAATATAAAAACCTTCAAATATCAATCCACAAAATCAAAAAAAATAATTAAAAAATCAATTAAAAAACTTGCAATAAAATGTCTCGTGAGAAAAAAATACCCTAGCAGATATCCAACAAACACTTCGCACGAAGCTAACAAAGGATATGACTATCCAGTCAAACATCCGCAATCAATTGATCAAATTGTCTTATCAATCATATCATATCCATATCAAGTGATCATTATCTTGTCTTAAACAAAAGAGGATATACTCAAAATCAGACAGGTTAGTCTTAATCGGGGTCCGCAACTTTCTGAGATCAAACATTATCAACCATCACATCAAGCAACTGAGAACTAAGGCACAAGGTCAGTATAGTTGTTAAATTTTGTTCGGGTCAGTCTTTATCTTTTATCATTTGGCGACATATCATGTTCCTATGCTACTCAATGATGTCCACAAGTGACTAGAGGATTCGGGATGGTCATGATCTTTTTCTTTGTTTGTTGTTTGTGGTGTGGACCAATGAAGTTCTAGGGAAATTTCTCTAGTGAATGTCTATGATAGGAGCATTCAGCTTGTGAATGGCACACATACCTCAACCCCTAGTATATTTCCCAGAATGGAGGGTTCACTCCTTGTCTGCTACATGTTTGTTTCTTCAATGAGATATCTTTGCATCTTGGTTCCTTATACCCTGATGTGCTAAGCTCCATTGTTCAATAATAAGGCTCACTGATGAATATATATTGCGCAATAAATAATGACACAGGTTCGTGAATCGATCATTCTCATTTCATCTTATTTGCTTATTGCTAGTTTGTTGATTCTTTTATCATCATCTCATATCAATCATCTTCAATTGCTTCTAGTTCATTCTATTTCATCAATAGATTCTCTCATATTCTATCTCAATACCATCGTCACATCACCTATCTCTATCTCTAAACATCTAACCATTCTTCTATCTTTCATCTCACATTCTTCTTTTTTCGAGAGATCATTCATACCTTTAATGCATAAACAAACTCTCGAGGGGGCACTACACCCTAAGTATTACTGGGGCATACTGGGGTAGAAAAATTTTCGTTTTCTTTAAAACAACATTGTTCCAACATTGTCTCAAAGAGGGGCAAATCTAGACACCTAAAAACGTCTCATTGATCATGTATTAATTATTCCTTTAATTGATTAAATAATTATTTAATTATTTAATTAAGTTAACTAATCTTATTCTTCTAAATTCATATTTCTTCATCATCTTACTAATTATTCTATTTTTAATTCTATCATTTAATCATTTAAATCATTTTTTTAATGTTTATTAAATATTTATTATTTAATTAATTATGATTAATTCCCAATTCAAATAATATTTATTATTTAAATAAATTAATTTTCAATTTCTATCTCTAGTCATTTAATCATTCAACCCTTTTCTTAATATTAATTAAATATTTATTATTTAATTAATTGTGATTTAATTCCTTTAATTTGAATAATATTTATTATTTAATTAAAGTCAATTTCTAAATAATTAAATAGTTTCTTTAAATTATTTAATTAACTAATCATTTCCTCTAATTCTAATTCCAAATCCCCAAATTTTAATTTCATAATTCTTCTAATTTCATTCAAAATTCAGATTCTTCTAGTTTCTTATAATTTCAAATACATGTGCATGATTTCAAAAATCAAATTGAAAATCAAAGTCAAGTTCTAAATATATTCAAATAATAAATTGAATTTAAAATAAATTCAATATTTGAATTAAATCTCATGCAAAGATTAAATTGAAAATCTAAGTCAAAGTTCAAGCACATGCTAAATTAATTAATTCAATCAATTAATTAATTAATTCAATTATCTTTTCAATTCCCATTTCTATCTTTTAGTTAGCTTTTTCTAAATAAAGCTCTCAAGTCAACTTTCAATCAATTAACTATTTCTTCCTCTTTATTTCCTCCAATCAATTAAATAGTATGCAAATGATATTTTCCATGTCCTCAAATGAAGATAAAAAGCTTTCTTGATTTACCTTTTCTAATCGAATCCCTAAGTCATAAAGTCTCTCCAAATAGTTAAAAACCATTTTTTATTTTTATTTTTTTAATTTTATTTTAATTATAATAATATTATTAAATTGTCATTAAAATTAAAAATCATTGAACTCAGCTTGATTAATATTGTTAATTATCTTAATTCGAAAGAAAAAGGAGCCATTTATCCTTTCTATGTATCAAATGGCATTTACTAAGGACATTCAAGGCTCACAGAGCAAATTAATCAGAGTTGGCATGTGCCTACAAAACAGACTTGTCACAAAGTTTATTTAATCACCATAAGCTATCTAACTGATGACTATTTTCCCTCCAGCTATAACTACGCAAACCCACAAAACTATCAAAAGAAGCAATGGTACATAGATCACAGACTAGTGAAAAACAAAACATCAGAGCTCTAGAAAATAACCAACCGTCTTAGTGATATAATCTTCAATAGTTTCCCTGTATCTGTCATAGAGTTGCTTCGGATAATCATGGGGAGGCTTCTGTGTAGACTTCTGTGTAGACAGATTGTACACACTCCTGTATATCAAGTTAAGAATTGTAAAAGCTATGAATTGTAGATATGATATTTCCAGAGTCTATGTAAATGATTGAAAATGTTTCTATAATTATTATATAAATATTTTCTTCTGTACTGATTATAACAATAAATTAAACATGTGAAACCTAGAAGATAAAAAAAAATTGTGTACACATATTGTGGCTTGTTCTATAAAAAAAGCCACAAATAGCATTATCAATGTAATAAAAAAATCAGTGGAAAATTAGGCAAAAATAAAACCAGTGAGCAAAATAAATTGAGCATACAAGCATTATTGAGCCAAATAAACTATAAAAAACAAATCACTAAGGGATACGTATAAATCGTGCCGCAGTAAGCTTTTATTTCAACTTTTTCCAAATTATCAAAGAGCTTCTTGATTACTATCTGGATGGACCTCTCCCACTCTTCTTCAAGGTCTATAATGAACCGCCCGCCAACCATGGTCATTTTCTTGGAAGCTCAGCTCCAACCCTGGATGTTAATTACTGCTCCCAGTATCATGCACACCCTGAATGCGAAAGACAAAAACAGCATTAGAGATGCTGATAGAAAACCCCTAATATATTGCAAGAGAAACTACTATATTTTAGAAAACTAAGGTAGCAACGAAAGCTTCTCATCGTCTGAAAAGAAAAACAGTTGGCGGGGTAAATCTAGCAGACACTAAATCTATCATCTATATTAAAAATAAATTAAAGCGTAGAACAGACTAATAAAGTAGTACTCTTGTTATACCAGAACCAGTCAGTCCAGGACAGCTTAGGAAAATAACTGTCGAGGCAAATCCAAGTCTAGCAGAAGCCCATTTATTTGTCAAACAATGGTACCATAGTGTAGCGTCCTAAAATTGCGACACTTGCAATTTCGACTGCATTTGGGTCTTCACGATGGCGGCGCAACGTTGAACCTAAATGGAGACCCCGAAACTTGTTTACGACACCAAAAACTGCATTTTTCTGCACCCTAGCCCGATCCCTCCTTGCACCCTATTGTCCCGGGAGGTGGGACCATGGCGCCCAGTGCCCTGGTCCTTCAGGACTAGGGCGCCCAGCGCCCTGGTCCCTCAGGACCATGGCGCCTAGCGCCCTGGTCCCTGGCCCTATTTTGGGCCCGGTCTCTTTTGGGCATCGGGTCTTTAAGTTTGCAATTCGGGAAATAATGTTTCCTAGTCGGCCTAAGGTCGGGAAAATTAGTCTATCAACCCTAATTGACAAGTATATAAACTACATTTCCTCTTCCAAAAAAAGGGAGGAAGACATATGTGTGCAAAAGGCGGAAGCGATATTCAAACATTCAAACATTTAAGCATTCAAACATTCCTTCAAGCAATTGAGCATTCTAAGTCTCCATTCAAGGCTAGGTGTTGCATTCAAGACAAGGATTCAACCATTGAAGAGGAGATCACATACAACATACAACATACTACATACATTACACCTTCGCATGTAAGAATACAAACATTCTTACAACAAGGTATCAGTACTTGTTTACATTACAAACATTTACATTTACAGCATTCTCATTTCTTGGTTAATTCCAAAACCGGGGTTTGACCTAAAGGCAAACCCCTCATCCCTAACCCCCCAATCGTCCTCTCTTTTCTGTGTGTAGGTTGCAGGTATGCGGCTGTAATTGAAGATCTGGAATCCTCGTGCAGAGACGAACAGATCCCCCTTCGTTTCGCGGATTTTTAGGAGGACCGTGTGCACGCCGGGCGCCATCATCCCATCAACTTTCGCTCAAATTTGCAGAACAACATCATCTCGACATTTTACTGCTAATTCCAGGTCCGCAGCTTCATCCCATATCCCTATCTCTGTTTATAAGCGAATCTTTCCTACTTTACATGCATTCCTAGTTCAATCTTTCTATCCACATTTTTTACAAAAGAGGGTATCCTTGATGTCACAACCCTTGAAACTCATTTAGAATCCAATCTTGCATTGCGTGGGATTAGATCTTGTGGGTTTCAACCCCTCTTTTGAATGGAAAGTCTCTCCTAAGTGAAAACCATCAACCCTAGTGACTCTCCCTTCTCTCTCCTTGGAGTTGGGGAGGGGAGAACAACTAGGGTTCGATTTTTCCGCTTTACATTTTGGTGAACCCGACGTGAACATCCTCATTCTAAAAAATTTGCTTCCCTAATTACATTTCCATGTTTGATCTTTTGCAAATTTTAGAGGCTAATTGCATAAAAACGCTAAAATTTTCTTTTAAGTAATTAAACTTGTGAAATGTTTAATTGTTAATGCTTGTTTCAGATCTACCCTTCTATTGCAAATTGTCAATTCATATTTGTGCCTTAATTCTGAAAATTAAGTGGTTAAGTGTCAAAACCTTAATTTTTAAGACCTTCTTGATTCAACCTTTGACTGATAATTTCACTAATCAAAACACTTCCAAATTGGCTGTAACTTTGGATTCCACAATAAAATCACAACATCTTTCATCCCTGAAAATTTGGAAAAAAGTTGCGAGGACTATGTGCACCCCGAGCGCCTTCGTCCCCGACATTTTTTCCGAAATTTTGGGAGCTAGATCTTACTGTATTTTTCTGCTAAAATCCAGAATTTTGGCTGATTTTATCAATTTTAACACTTTCAAAATTAAAGTCAAAGTTGGTCTAGCGATTGCTTGGATTGAGGCTTCTAATCATTCAAAAATTGTTGAAATTAAAATTCATATCAAAATTGTGTTTCTTATAGTCCTAAATCTGAAAACTGTGTTGGCATTCATTCGAAATTTCAATGTTTTATTCAAATTTTTGTAGTTTGTGACTTTTGAAATTAAGTGTTTAATTGCAACAACTTTGATTTCCACTTTCAAATTCGAATTTTGCATGAAATCGAGTCAACTTTTAAATTTCAAAACTTGCATTGCTTTCAGTATTCCCTCTAAAATCATAAAACTCAAAATTTCAATTTCCCTCTCTTTTTCAAAATTCAAATTTTACATTTTTCAACAATCTTGGTAGGGTTCAATTTTGAGATTGCAACTTTAATTTGGCCTATCTACAGATCATAAAATCACTCAATTTTTTCAGATTAGCTTTAGAATCATCATAACTTTCATCCCTGAAAATTTCGAAAAAAGTTGCGAGGACCGTGTGCACTCCGTTCACCACGGTCCCGGACATTTTTTCTGAAATTTCGGGAGATTGTCCTGATTGCATTTAACAGCTTAAATCTAGGAGATTGGCTGATTTTATTGAAATTTGCTACCTCTAAAATTCAAAATCTTCTCTCTCTCTCTTTAGTGCATGAGTTTTACAACAATAAGTCCTACTTACACTATTCCCGTTAGATGAAGCCTTAGAATTAAGTCTTTCCAAGGTTTAATTACTGAGGAGATGGAACCTAATTTGAATGGCCTTTTTAACGAGGACATGGGTAATTCCTCTAATCCTCTTAATGATGAAGAAGCTCTCCATGAGGTTTCTATAGAACAACTTTCAAAATTGGATAACCAATTTGATGATTTTCGACAATGGATGTCTCAAGAATACCCTGATAGTCAAGCTCTTTCATTAATTGAGGGTCTAAAACGTATGGTTCAAAGTGATAAGAATGGAATTGATATTTTGCGTGGTATTGCACACATTGTGGATTCGAATGTGATGCCGATGAAAAATTGTGCCAAAACCTTAGGTTATACACAACCTCCTACTCAAGTTAATCATTCTATTCCTTTGACAACTTCTATTGCTAGTATACCTACTTTTACATCAAACATAATGACTACTTCAATACAAGACATTCCGCCTATGATCACCAGTCATGGGGGCAATCCCTCTTCTTCAATCAACCCTCTTCCTTCATTCAATCCGATTGCTTCATTCGTTCCTTCAATGAGTGTCCCTATTATATCTCCACAAATGAACATGACGCAAGGGGGCAATTCATTTAACCATTCCATTCCTCCTTTCCAATCATCTCCTATGACTAACTATCATAGTGTCCCACCACCTTACTCTCTACCTTCTTTCAATAACATAACACCTCCATCACAATCTAACACGTCTACTATGAACTCTTCGACTAAAGTGACCATTAACAATCTTGCACAAACTGTCTCTTCTTTACAGCAACAAATTGCCTCTATGAATCAATCTAAGTTTAGTGTGCCCACAGTTGATGTGGCGAGCCCACTTTCTCTTGACATTGTTCAAGCTATTCCCCCTAAACATGTTGAAATTCCACATTTGGAGCTTTATAATGGTAAGGGTGATCCTCTAACACATGTTAAGACCTTTCAAACAATATGTACTGATTTTGCTTATGACCAAAGGTTGCTTGCAAAACTGTTTACTAGAACATTAAGAGATAAAGCCCTACAATGGTATTGCTCATTGCCTTCTTATTCTATTTCTTCTTTCGAACAACTTGCAAATGCTTTTATTCAACAATTTCAAAACAATATAAGTCCTAAAGTTACTTTGATTGATTTAATGCATTGTAAACAAGGTGTTAAAAAAAAAGTGACTGATTTCATTGGTAGATATAAGCATTTGTATGCTCAAATTTCTTTTCCAGTACCTGACAATGACATTCAAAGAATCTTTATTTCTAATTTACAAAAAGATATTAGAGAAAAACTTCTGTTTTCTGAGTTTACTTCTTTCCAACAGTTGTGCGCAACTCTTCACAATTATCAACTGACTGTGAGTCAAATGGAACAAGCAAATCCTATGGCTCCGAGTGATAAGGGTGATAGTAGTCAACAACCATTTGGGAAGTTTAAACCGAACAGAGAGTCCATTAAATTCAATGAAAACATCATCAACAACAATGTGAATGCGGCATCAGGTGTGCCTCCTATTTCTAAGTTTTTCAAGAAAGAAAGAAAGTTTACTCCTTTGAATGAATCATTGCATAGTATTATGAATAAGTTATTGGAACAAAATGTGCTTACTCTTCCTCCTATAAGGAAAATAGATCCTACAAAGATTAACTCACCCTATTTTGATAACAAATCTTTTTGTCAATTTCATCGTCAACCTGGGCATGATACTGAAAAATGTTTTGCTTTAAAGGGTAAAATTCAAGATTTGATTGATAATAATACTATTTCTATTTCTGGAGTGAATGATAAAGGAAACACATCTGTAGCTCCTCCTAACCAAAATCTTAAGATTTTTACTGATCCATTACCTTCTCATACCTCTAATGCGATTGATACTAATGATTCTGTCTCACCTGATGATCTTGTGTCTATGACTCCGAATGTGATTAACTTTGTAGAGCAGCAGAAAATCCCTAAAGAACCTTCCATCACATTTGATTCCAGTGAAACTATCAGGGCACCTGATGGTCCTTTATATATAGTTGCAAAAGTCAAGAATACACCTTGCCGTGGAGTACTTATTGATCCTTCTTGTATGGTTAATATCATTACTGAAGAATTTCTTTTTACTTTGCAATTGAATCAAGTGATCTATGATGAAACAAATGTGGTTGTGAAACTATTTGATGCATTTTCTTCTCCTGCAATTGGTTCTATTACATTACCTATTGAGGTCCATAACAAATCCCTTGATGTGGACTTTGCTATTATTCCATCATCCGAACAATTTCGTGTGAAGCTAGGCTATCCTTGGCTATCTTCCATGAAAGCTATTGCTTCTCCTATTCACAAGTGTTTGAAATTTCCCCATAATGGTGAATTTGTTACTATCAATCATTGTCTCTTTAAACCTGCTGAAAGAACTTCTAGCATTCCTATTGATTACTTTTGGCCTAAACAATTCCAATCTCTTCCTCCGTGAAGTGATCATCTTTTCAAATCTTATCAAAAGTGGAAGAAAGATATGATCCTATCTCTAAGTGAACCTAGAACACCCAAACTTGATATTCCTATCGTTCTTGAGAAGGAAGTTCTTCCTTTGAAAGATAAAACTAATGTCTTTCCTCAAGAAGATTCCCAACCTATCCCTATGAATGTGACTATGCCTATATCTAATAAACTTCCTAAAAGTAGACCTATACCTTCTCGTCATGATGGACTTGGTCTCCTTCCTAAACCAAATATTCCTCCCTTATATGGAGCAGTTCCTCCTCCTTCTTCTTATAGAGAGAAGAGACCTTCCTCTTCTCCTATTATTCAACCTAAGAGACCACAACCTAAACACCCAAGTGATAAGGATGAGAACATTCCTCCTCCTCAATCTTCTCAACTTCCTACTAAGACTAGATGGAATCGTTCTGCACATGAACGCCGACGAAAGCGTCATCTTAGAGCTCAGGCAGTTGTTTCTCAGACTTTGCAATCCCCAAAATCACCTTCAGCCAGTATTATTCCATTTTCTCCTCAGCCGACGATTGAGCCGAAATCTCCTAAACATAAGATGCATGATGGCCTTGATCCTGTGCGAGTTAAAGATCCTATTTTTATAAATCTTGATGATGATATACATGAAAATGTTATTCATGATGAAAATATTATTCATGATGAAAATGTTACTCCTGTTCATTCTGATAGTGAGTATGAATATGTTGATGTTGATAACTATTTATCTAACGAATTTTCTAAAGCACTTATCCTAGCTCCTAGACAAGAACAACGTGGCTCGGAACATGAACATAGCCCTTGTTTGGATCTTGTGATAGCTCCATCTGCTGTGTTGGATGTTCCTCCTGTAGCGTGTTTCCTACCTTCCCGAAATATTGATCAGCAAGATCAGGGGGTAGATGACGTGCTAGACTAGTTCATTAGCATAGTAGACTCTCTCCTCCTCTCTTGATCTCTTTTGTTACTTCTTCTATGTGTTATTCTCATTCTTCTATTTGTTGTCATTAGTGTTGTCTACTTGAGGACGATGCAAAGCATTGAGATCTCTCTTGGTCTCTCTCATGTTGACTCAAAAGACACATGTGTTCCCTTCTTCTAGGTGACCTTCCTTGATTGGGGAATGAAGAACAATTATGCATACATACATATGATATACATGAATTATCATACAGCATACTGACCCTGAGGAAAGCGAAGTCACCTTGTGCTTTGTGTTTTGTGTCTATTATCCTTGGGCTTATCTCACACTTGGGGGCTAAATCCTTGTGATAACGTGCTCCTTTCTCGTTTCTTATATGTATCACTACCTTAAAGCAATCACCCCCGGTGAGGCATGTGCGATCGCTTTAACATAGGGGGGCATACATCCCGTCCATATCTTTTCAAGATACTTGAAAATTTCTTGACAAATTTAGCTTTGCCTTGAAAATTTTTGATATCTTTCTTGCATGACTCATAGTGAGGGAACCTTACTACTGACAGTCATGGTTCTCCCTCGTGATCTTCCATTTTACTTTGTCAATCGAAGTCGTAAGATCCTTAGTCCACTGGGGGCTTGGTGTATCTTGCCTCCTTTACGTGGTGAAAGTGTTTCAATGTTGTTTCCTTGTACTTTACTGGAAGTATGAGCGTACGCTTATACTCCCGCTAAAGTGGGGGCTAAATGTAGCGTCCTAAAATTGTGACACTTGCAATTTCGACTGCATTTGGGTCTTCACGATGGCAGCACAATGTTGAACCTGAATGGAGACGCCGAAACCTGTTTACGACACCAAAAACTGCATTTTTCTACACCCTAGCCTAATCCCTCCTTGCACCCTGCTGTCCCGGGAGGTGGGACCATGGCGCCCAGCGCCCTGGTCCCTGGCCCTATTTTGGGCCCGGTCTCTTTTGGGCATCGGGTCTTTAAGTTTGCAATTCGGGAAATAATGTTTCCTGGTCAACCTAAGGTTGGGAAAATCAGCCTATCAACCCTAATTGACAAGTATATAAACTACATTTCCTCTTCCAAAAAAAGGGAGGAAGACATATGTGTGCAAAAGGCGGAAGCGATATTCAAACATTCAAACATTTAAGCATTCAAGCATTCCTTCAAGCAATTGAGCATTCTAAGTCTCCATTCAAGGCTAGGTGTTGCATTCAAGACAAGGATTCAACCATTGAAGAGGAGATCACATACAACATACAACATACTACATACATTACACCTTCGCATGTAAGAATACAAACATTCTTACAGCAAGGTATCAGTACTTGTTTACATTACAAACATTTACATTTATAGCATTCTCATTTCTTGGTTAATTCCAAAACCAGGGTTTGACCTAAAGGCAAACCCCTCATCCCTAACCTCCTAATTGTCCTATCTTTTCTGTGTGTAGATTGCAGGTACGCAACTGTAATTGAAGATCTGGAATCCTTATGCAGAGATGAACAGATCCCCCTTCATTTCGCGGATTTTTTGGAGGACCGTGTGCACGCCGGGCACCATCGTCCCGTCAACTTTCACTCAAATTTGCAGAACAGCATCATCCCATATCCCTATCTCTGTTTATAAGCGAATCTTTCCTACTTTACATGCATTCCTAGTTCAATCTTTCTATCCACATTCTTTACAAAAGAGGGTATCCTTGATGTCACAACCCTTGAAACGCATTTAGAATCCAATTTTGCATTGCGTGGGATTAGATCTTGTGGGTTTCAACCCCTCTTTTGAATGTAAAGTCTCTCCTAAGTGAAAACCATCAACCCTAGTGACTCTCCCTTCTCTCTCCTTGGAGTTGGGGAGGGGAGAACAACTAGGGTTCGATTTTTCTGCTTTACACATAGAATCGGTGTAGAAAACTACTTGTAAAGCCATCGGTAACAAACAAATATAGGAAATATTTCCTAAAATTCAATCAATTGTTTTCGGATTCGATTGTGTGTTAGATGAACAGAGCTAAAGAGCATGTAGAGATGTAAAATATAAAATTGACATATGCATGCTCTTTAGCTCTGTTCATCCAGACACAGAATGATCCAAAACATTGATGAAAACAATAACACACAATCGAATCCAAACAATTGATTGAATTTTCATAGATTTTAGAAACCTTATATCTGCAACCCCTAAAATTGCCAAACCAGAGTACCATAAAAATTTTAAGCAAGACATCAATTTAACGGGAATCCCTCAAATTGTTAAAATATGGTTGCATAAAAGCAGCTCAGGTAAATAATTAAAATCTAAATCTAGCAGCGGCCTGTAAATTTAACCCAAAACCCCCTTATTTGTCATCCATACTGGCAGCAAAGAAATCAATTGCCACAACAAACCCAAATCCATACCCATATCTAGCAGAAACCAGTAAATTTAAAGAAAACAACACTACAAATGACCCACCCAAACCCTGGGAGAGCCAGCCGTACTTCTGGATGTTCAGGGTTCGAATCTCGTCACGACGAAAAATTATCGCAATCAAAGAGGGGGCAATGCTTACTTACCTCTAAATGTAATCTAAGCCGTGACCTCGTCTCCTCTCCTCTGAAGTATCGCAGGGCATTCCTTATGTTAATGTAATAATAATGAATAATCGTCACCATTGGTTCCTCACTTGCCTTTTCCCCACTGAACTTTTTTCCTTCACGCACTAAATGTGGATAGCTTCAATGTCATATCCTTAACTACATTTCCCTCTAAGACCTCGAGGTCAAAAGTATCAGACCCCACTCACCTAACTTTGCCAGACAATGTAGAGCAATCATATTAGTTTATGTATATTTTAAAAAAATTATACTAGCAATTGCATCTTGGTGTGCAATGGATAAGCAGAATAGCAAAATTTTTGAAAAAATCTGAAAGGGTAATTAGGAGAATAGTTGGTTAATGAAATAGGTAGATTGAAATCAAGTAATTGAAGTGAAGGAACAAAATACTGAAATGTTAGATTTGGTATCATATACAGAGCTCAAAATCTCATTATTTACTAATATTGTTTAGAAAAAAATATATAAAAAGCGGAGAATTTAATTAAAAACATTGTGGAATTGAACATCTGGTTTAAATTAGTTGGAACCTATAAAGAAAATGCACTTAAATCGTTGAAAGAGGATTTGCAAATTTTTTTTGCATAACTTCTTCATTTATAGGTTCCCTATAATAGGATACATAGTTCCATAGTTGATATCATACTTTATAGAAGAATAGTGGGCAAAATAAGATTTTTGAATTTGAATTTTTATAAGCTGAATGAGTTTAATAATTTACCATATATAGATGAAAAGCATAACCATTGTTTTGAACACTTTTCATAGTTTTAGAAAATACTTGAAATTTGTCAAAGAGAATAGTGTAATTGAATCATATTATATAGAAGAATATTGTGCAAAAGAAAAATTGTCTAATTGAATTTGTATAACTCGAGTGAGTTTAATAATTTACCTTTCAGAGATCAAAATTAGAAGCATTGTTTTGAACATGTCTTGGACATTTACAAAACACCTGAAATTTGTCAAATAGAGTAGTTTAATTTGAGAAATGTGGTAAGATTGAACGGTATGCATAATATAAGTACTGAACTAAGAATAGAAGGAACAAAACTCATATGCATATAATAGTTGTTGTGCATCTGTATGTCAATTGTTGCTCTTTGAAGTGTGAGTCCTTATGATTTGTGTATTGTAAAGGCCCATGCCATTTTTAGTGGTATATGTCATCCAAGACCACGACTTATTGGTGGTATAGGTATATTTGTTGGGTTATTGTGATCCCAAGTCGGGCCTGTGTAATTTTGGAATTGAACAACAACAAATAAGGGCACTTGAGGTGGGTTTTCACCATCATTGTATACAATTTCTTTGACTTGTCCGAGTGCACCATTGACAAGTCTTGTTTCCACCCATAGATTTGTAGACAACATAACCTCTTGGCCAATACATAGCAAGATCTTAGTTTGTAGTTGTTCACCATCTGGATTGAGCATGTCAATCCCTTCATTTGTTCTGCAGTGGATAGGACAATAGGATTTGCTAAAGACAACAACATGAGTTTATTATGCAATGACACCATTTCATTTGTTGCAAAAAGATGTTTGATGGTAAGAAAATAGATTGTTCTGCAGTGGTGAGTGATGAACTTGACTAGGACATTAGAAGTTGCCAGTCTGCAATTGTAGGTGTTGCATTTCGTAAATTTGAGAGGAGTTCACGAAAAGAAAATTGTGTAGGTTGCTCTCCAATTTGATAAAATATTTTATCCAATGTTATAATTATTGTGAAGCTATGCCATAGTGTCCCTCCATAAGAAGTTGAAGCATACATTGGAATGTCCTTGACAGGTGGTAGTTGACCCAAGTCACCAAATAGTATGATTGAGCGTCCTCCAAATGGGATTTGGTTATGTGTAGGGAATGCATCACACAACCTCATATGAATGCATTGTATTAACCTTCGACCAATGAAACTCATTTCATCTATTAGAATATAATGAGTGAAGTACATATTTTCTTGGAAGTTTGCAAGTATTTGTCCTTGGAGGGGGACCATTTGTTTGATTGGAATTCAAAGGGCAGAACGAATTGTTGATGCTTGTATGTTGAATGCTGCAACACCTGTTAGTGCGAGGAGTAGTAGTGGTGACTGTCCATTTGGTGCCAATCTCATCATTGTAGACTTTATTCTTGTTATCAGGTGAGACTTTCCTGTGCTTGCAGTTCCTTGAACAATAATCTTTAGTGGTGGCTTTCAAGTATTGTCCTGTAGATGTGAAATAACTAAATCATATGCCCTTTGTTGTTGTATAGACAGATCATATGGGGGTTGTTGATTGTAAACATGGTGGGCTTGAAATGTTGTCCGATTGGAGTGTATGAAAGTAGTAGCTACAACTCTTTGTTGTGTGGGTATGTGGTGTTTTTCCCAATCATGGCTCAAGTCAATTTCACGTTGGCCAGGCATATCAAGTTCATCCAACTAAATAGGAAGCCCTGGGTATAAAGATGAAAGGGTTTTCCATTCATTAAGGAAGTCTTGTTGTTTTTGTTTAGGCTCGCTTGAAGGAGTGCTAGCATCACTTTCTTGCATTGTTGTTAAGGTTGTTCGACATGCATGCCATGGATGGTAGTTGTTGGGGAACCTCTCCCATTGTGCTTTTATTTCATCATTTGAAGAGCCAAAATCCATCTGAATGTTGCGAAATGGATGGTACAGTATTAATTCACTCCAACAAAATGTTTGAAAATATTTGTCCTCCTTTGAAGGGATGGATGTGAATCTAGGGGATACTCGAACTATTACTAGAGTGGTTCGCTCTTTCCATTGATCATGTTTTCGAGATGCACTGAATGACCACTTTTTAGTTACGTCAATAAGACACATTCTCTTTATATGTATAGGCCTTTCCATGTAAGTTGCAATATAGCTTGGATAAGTGGTTGTTCCTGTGGGGGAGATTGAAACACGCTGGAAGTTTTTTTGGTTCACATTTAAAGAAACAAATGTTTGGCTAGAGAGGGATAGTGGTAGCTTTAGTAAAAGGTGACAGGTCTCTTGAGCACCTATATCACGGTCGACAAGGTTCTCTAGATGCATTTTTTGGAAAGCATTAGGAGTTGGTTTATCAGGCTCAAAGTTAGTTGAAATGCGAGACAACATTTGATGATATGTCTCAGATTTGTTTTCAGCTTTAGCTGCATATTTTGCAATATATTTGATCACAACATCTATTGAGAGAATGGGTTGGAAATCAACATTGGCCATCCATATAGAAACTATGAATGGGTTGTGAAGATTGAGGCAGTCATCATTGCGAGTAGGGGTGTGTTTCGGTTGGCCATAGTCTTCAAAGGATTATTAAAAAAATCTATAGGTTTGGAAATGGCATTGTGTTTTTCTATTTGTTTTTTCAAGAAATACAAAGTATCTATGGCTATAGGTCTTGTCCGATATTATCAACATTTTTTTGATGCCTATAGTTGGTTTTTAGATTCCACTTAATCTGTGTGCATGTTTTGCTACCTACTATTAATTTGGTATTATCTTATCTCATCTTTGCTTCAGTTAGCAATTCAATCGATTAGATGCCTGGTAAACTTGTGAGAAGCTACCAAAAAATAAAAGTGATTGCAGAAAAGAAGCTTAAACTTCACAATTTTATTGCTACTTGGAAGCTTGCGGTTAATGGAAAAATGCATGTGGTAAATCACCCAGCTATTTGGACTGTTGTCATGATGATATGGAGCAGTTCCGTGAGATTGCCAACTCTAGAAAAAATCAGTATTTTTATGGGCTTCAAAACCATGTGGATGAGTAGCAGTAGAAAACTAGGAGAACTATGTAAATGGCACACCCACAATTACTGAGTTGCAGATATCTGGAATGATCGCTTCATACATTTATAAATAATAACTTTGTCACTAACTTGGCACCAAGGTAACTAGTTGCTAGTATACCACGATTTACTTTGGTATATTTGACAATGTTTAAGAAACTACGGAAGAATTCATTGAGCAGTCAAAAAGCATATATGCGTCAACAGGAGGGAAAGAACATAGGAATCAGTTGCATGAAGATGAAGATATGGTGCATTTAATAAGTGCAATCCATCAAAATAAATTTTGCGAATTATAATGATAGAAAATGATGAAACTAGGGCAAGAAAAAACGGTAATAAAATATTGGCCAAAAACACAACAACGATTATCGTTTGGATCGTCTTGCATTTGCTCAATAGAAATAAAAAATAATAGCAGTTGTCAAATAGTACCATGTGCAGGCAAGTTGGACGTAATGATTATCTGGCTGCCCATTACGGAACTGGTGAAAATGATTCTCCATTGTTAAAACAATGTGAAAACCACTAATAAGGATATAAACACAATTTAATTAATTTACCTCTAAATCAAGAGGATATTTAGGCTCCATTATTAATAGACTTATCCTATGTTTGCAATAAGGAGAGAGGTAGAGATAGGGGTAGAGAGAGAGAGAGAGAGAGAGAGAGAGAGAGAATGATGAAGAAAAAAATATAAATGGAGATGGAGAGGGGGAGGTAAAGAGAGGGAGGAGAGAGGGATATGCAAAGATGGAAGAGAAGTATATATAGAGACAGGGAGAGTTAGAAAGATGGAGATAGAAATAAAAAGTGATATATAAAGAGAGGTAGAGAGAGATGGAGAAATAATGAGATATAAATAGATGGAGAGATGGAATAAGAAATAGAAGAAGGGGGAGACAAATAGATATCTAGAGATAGAGAGAGGTAGAGGAGGTGATACAGATAGAGACAAATAGAAAGATATAGAGAAGAAAGAGATATAGAGAGATATAGATGGTGATATTGAGTGAAAGAGAGAGAGAGACAAATTGACATGGAGAGAGAGAGAGAGAGAGAGAGAGAGAGAGAGAGAGAGAGAGCTTGCTTGATAAGGGGAGATAGATAGAGAATAAAATCTTATATAAAATAATTAAAAATATTAGATAATTTTAATAATCTTATATAGATATAATTAAAAAATCTTATATAATTTTAATAAAAATTCTAATCCTAAAAAAAATGATCTAAAATGAATAAAATATATTCTAATTAACTATAACCATGATTAGCCGTAATAATGATTTAATTGAAAAAATATAATTATAATTGTAATTTAATCTCAATATTATTTTTATCCTTAATTTTAATTCAAATTTCAAATAATTTTCCTTGATCTTACTATTCATTAATTTTGATTGGAAGTAAAATTATTTTTATAAACATAAAAAAAATTTAAAAAAATTATAATTATTTTTCTCCTTAAATTTAATTCAAATTCCAAAAATTATCTTTGATCTTAATATTCATTAATTTTTTATTGTAAATAAAATTATTTTATTAACTTAATAAATATAAAGAAAATAAATTAAAACATAGAACATAAAAAAAAATGAAACAGAAAAATAATAAATACGCGTTAAAATAACTATTTGTTTCTACCCTATATTAATTTTGACAACGATAATCATCTATGCACGTAGCTTCACTAACTCCCATTTTGAATAACTTATGTGAGATTATTACTAAAAAGGAATTCCTCCTTTATGTTTCTATAACCGTCAATTCCTCTAGTATGTCCTATAACCATCAGGTGTGTTGTCATCAATCAATTAAGCTTGCACGAAAAATATGAAGTTAATATTTGTAGGAAAAAGATGAAGGCACGAATTCGACAGAAGCTCACTCTACTCGATCACTATTTAGTGCGGGCCCCTTACAAATCGAATGCTTTCACTCCTTAATCGATGTCGTATCTGAACGGTTGTGAGACAGCTTGTACACAGAAAATTACTATCTTGCCCAATTTTTTTTACTTCCTTTCGCTATTAACGCTGACAAAGGTTGAAGACTAAGCAACAACCGCCATTAATAGTGGATGGACCACATGAATTAATGCCATGAAGAACAGACCGCAGGAGTATAGTCATGTGTTTGATTCTCATTGCAAAGGGTCCCATCCATCAACCTCGGCAAATGAAAAATAACGAAGATGTAACGGTTATGATGCTTTCGATTGTCAGGCATCCCATTTCCAATCGTTTCCATCGTCGATGTCTAATCTTTAACTCATCCATTTCATAGAAAGAGATGCCTTCGACGTGATTATTTTAAACAACAAAATTTTAATAAACGCTAGTATATATATTTTTTTAAAATCTATATGAAATATGGTGGAAGATATCAAACTTCAAAGTATTTAAGATTTATATGGGAAAGTGCAAGGTAATGAGTCACAAATTTCTGGAAGTCCGTGCATTGGAAAACACGCTCTTATAAAGAGGGGCCCGTTTTCAAAAAATGGGGGGTCATTTATGCTTCGGGCTCCCGAGCCGAAATTTAACGAGGGCCCGAAGCAAAAATAAACGGGCCAGGGCCCGCTTTCAAACAAAATGGGGGCCTGTTTTTTAAAAATGGGCCTCCATTTCTAAATCGTATTTTTCCTCTTTTTTTTCCACAAGTCGCCCTTGTTTGAAAATGGGGGCCCATTATGTGGAAGTTGATTCCACAACCCGCCACTTGGCTCGGGATTAGGCCCGGGATAGGCCTGGGATGGCCACACCTGAGACATGGACCTGCAAATTCAAATCTCCATGAATGAAAGCACAAATATGATCTTCTGAAATAATTTACGTGCCTATAATTAGAGAATTTTTATACGAAATTAAAACCCATTTCAGATTATACTGTCTAGATTCTAAATATGTAAATTTATTTAAAAACTGATTGTTTTAACTATTTTTCATTTAATTTATACTAAATCGGGTCCATAAACTTGAAATATTAACTAATTTTGTTAATTTAATAACTTTTTTATTTTAATGAATTTTGAAAAAAAAATTATGTCATCAATCTACACAAAATTCTTTTCTATTTAAAAAAAAAAATTTAAATGTTAAGTTTACGTCAAATTATGTGGGTCGTACACATCAAATTTTTAAAAACATAATTACGGTCATTAAAAAATTAATTAAAAAAAATATTTAAAAAAAAATACAGAAAAATATGCTCATCAATTTTCAGTGAGTTACAAACCATTTCCCAAAATGGTTTGAGAAAATAATTTTAATTGTGTCAAAAAGTGTGTGTCGTACGCATGCATGGTACGGTCCTGAAGCAGACATTTTTAAAACATAGTTTTTAGAACTCCATTCCAAAAATTATTTTTTATTATGTGGGTATTAAAATAAATTACATATTTGGAAAGTACACTCAAAGGACTATCTTTTATATCCCTGACTTTTTCCAAGATTCAATCTCCAAGTGTTTCAAAATTTAAGCTCAAATGAGACAAAATCTGAAAATCAGGGAAAACACTTCCACTTTTTGGCCAAAAAGTGGACTCAGCTTCTTGCACTGACCCATATACATGAAGAAATCATTAGACCTTTCAAATGACAAGTGGGAGTTGTACAAGAAATATGTGTAAAAATTAAAACTTAACAGTTGCATGGTTTGCATGCAACGAAAAGTCGATTGGCAAACCCTTTGCAAAGAGGGAATTGTGTAGGACTATTTGTTTGTACTTATAGTTGGTTTTTGTAGTGTCTAGCTAAAATGGAATGAGTGCACATGTTTAGGGAGGGGTGTTTTTTTGTAGAGGTGGGTCATATAAGGGTTCATATATTCAATTTGTAGTGTTCTACGATGCAAAAGGTGAGTGACATTCTTTTTGATATTGTTGTGTTTTTTTTTTCTTGGGTGTATGTATGAGAAGTGTTTTTTCTCTTTTGTTATAACATTCGTGTTTTTTTTATTGGTTAAGAAAAGTTATATGTTGAGGCATTGTATCTTTTTGTTTTAGGTGGTTTAATTTTATTTGGTCTTGTATTGGAAACAGTATATTAAATGGTTCCAACAATTTAGTATCTTGGGTTGTGATTTTTGTTATATATTGTACTTTGTTTAGAGGGAAGTCTTTGCTATGAAGTGTGAGTTGTTTTGAAATTTATACGAGTGAAGTTTTGTGATATTTGGTTTCCAATAGTGTTTGAGTTAGTTGAATTAATTTGAAAGGGTGTAAGCCAAGCAAGGAGGAGGCATAATTTGGGTTGGTATTGGTGTGTCCAAGGATCTCACATGGAATAAAAGCTACCTATGTTTTTTAACATAGGGAAATAACTACACCATTGATGAGGTTTAAGTAAATGAAGGATGTGTTTTTTTGTGTGAAAATGCAAGTGGAATTTGATTCGTAATGCTTGTTAAAATAAGGCATAGGTATGTGTATGATATTTCATCAAATGCAAAGGTATTTAAAACAAAATGAGAACAAGGTGTAGGGTTCCAATTTATGTTAGGTGGATTTAATTTTATTTGAGATAAATTAGTAAACTTTGCAAAACAAAGACAAATATGGGTTACTTGTGTGTGTGGAATTATTAATGCGTGCAAATAATATAATAATATTTGTTATTTGTATGAGTTAGTTGTGTTGAATCTTTAATCCAAGCAAAGATTATTCTAATCTTGGTTGTTTGTTTGAAAATTGAATGCACAATGTTTATTTTGAATTGTTAGATGGTATTGTTTGACTTTAAAAGAAAAGACAAAAGGACATAAATAGGCACTACTAAGATTTGTTTTCTTCCAAATTATAAGTCAATTAAAAGAAGCATAATCAATTTGATTAAATGTGATGTGTATAATCAAAGCAATTAATGGTGGTTATGAAAGAATATTGTGGATAGTTTAGTTCATCACACAAACAAGCTATTTATACTTACAATGATTGACAAAAAAATTAATCAGAGCAACAACATGGGAAAATGATGCATATATATTCATTATGTCCAATTTGTTGTTGTACATAGTAAAAGAAAAAAATAGGAAAGGGAAGCTATAGAACAATGTGAATTTTGAAATCTACAAATAGAATTGAAGCATAAATAACATTTCAAATTTGAGTATGTATAGAAAAGATGTATGTTATGTTGTTTCTTTATTTTATGTAAAATTATATGATTGAATTGGTCCACCATATTCATTTTGAACTGCAAAAGGCATAGGTATTTTCTTTTGAAGAACTTCAATTGCAATGAACTTAAGATTGACTTCGATGAATGTTTCTTTAGTAGAGCTACACATGTATTTGTAGAGACAAAGTGTATGTATTTTTTTGGTTGGAATGAGGAAACCAAAAGTAGTAATTTTCCAAAATCCCACAAAGTAGAACTTACCAAAAGAGAAATCAATGGAAGGACGCAAGAAATAAATGCGGTACACACAAGGATCATGATGACATTTGGTTGGAATGATTCAGCAATTGGTCCTATGAATATGGAGATGAGAAGGTGTGTAAGGAATCAAATGAAATGGAATTTACAAGAAAACAAAAGTACATAACTAAATGAAAAAAGGAAGTCACATGTGTTTGGTGCACCGTATCGGCAAGACCGGAAAGCCATGGAAGGTTGAGAAGTAATGTTTTGTACAATTTGTGCAAAAGGATATATCAACAACCAAGCTGTGGAAAATGATTAGTCCAAAGGGAAAAACAAATGATATGCACAAACAACCTAGTGATAATAGAAAGTTATACTATTTAGAAATAATAATCCTGAATGGAAAATGAATTTGTACAATGGAATGATTTGATAGGGTTGGACGATACCTAGAGGTTGTCTTGGATGAAGATGGTGTATACATGTGATCCAATCAAGGCAATGTATGAGTTCTTTGGTAGAGACATCAAATCAATGTTGTTTTTTATTGCAGTGATAAAGTGGAAACGTTAGTTTTGTCAAAATATATGAGAAAATAAGTTAAGTGGAGTGTAGGAGGTGAAGTTAGAGTGCATCACTGAGAGAAATGGAAATTAGTGTACAAGAGAAATTGAATGTCAAAATAGTTGGTAGTTGAACCAAAGCAGTTGGTTGCCTGCAGATGGACACAATGAACAGAGTGACCAATTAAAGTAAATATCATATGTGGATTAGTAATGTAGAAAAAGAGTAACATTGGAGATATGCTAAATTTGACAATACTTACAGTAGATGGGATCATTGTGATATGGTTGGCAAACATATTGTGTAAAGTGTGTGTAAAAGGACAATTACATGATTAAAGTAGAGGAAAAAATGCCAAAGATATTAATAGCTTGCATAAGTAGTTCACTAGAATTAAAGATAAAAATATTTTTAAATTCATTGACTTTGCAGAACACAATGATTAAAAAATGTCGCACCTTCATTGCAAGCACAATATAATGCAAATGTCATATATCTAAGAATGAAATAATGAAATGCATGGTTACAATGGGTGAGTGTTGTGAAAGTAAAGAACCTTCAAAATATTTAACTATATTAAAAACAACAAGAAGAAACTATATAAATATAATATCTCTTTTACTTGTGCACAAGGTACATGTTGGTCAATCTACGTGTTGTTGAAAACAACAACAATTCAACTATATTCAAAGGTTGCAGGTAGTTCTATTCATTATTAAAGTTGTAACTGGTAACCTAAGAACAGAGAAAAGACAATGTGTTTTTTATTAAGGGTAAACAGGTTTTGAGTGGACCATAAACCCTATACAATAGGTTTTGAGGGGACCCAAACCTCCACAGGTTTTGAAGGGACTTGAAACCCTCAGATTTTACCAGGATTTGGAACCCATAGTACAACACTACTAAAAGAAAAGAACATCAACATACCAACAATCAAACCACAAACTGGACATAAAATCGTCCCTAACACATAAACAAGGGTTTTACAAGCTCTCTTAACCTACAAATATTTCCATGGGTGGTGTATCCAGGCACCCATCACCTTCAACAATACTAGATTACAATAGATCAACATATACTCACAATCTGGACTAATGGGATTTTGAAAGGCTCCCCTAACCTTCATCATGGGTTTTAAATTGGTTCCCAAAATGAGCAAACAAGGGTTTTCCCAAGCTCCCTTAACCTATAAAAAAACATTCATCCTACCAATAGCACAACTAACCCTAAACCAAAAACCACAACTTGCCAAACTGGGCACTTTAAAATTGCTAGCATCCAGCTTGCTTGTGGGAAGAACAAGGCTCTCATGACCAACACACATACAAAGAAAAAAACCTGAAAGCACACGTGGGATTTTTGAAAGGATCTCCTAACTTTCAAGACATACATAAGAAGGGTTTTGGAAGGCTCCTTTGAACCCTCCAAAAGTCTAGAAAGTAGGGACAAAAAAGACTAGAAAGGGGCCACCTCAGACAGGCTAGGAGGAGAGAAACCCAGAAGCCCACACATAACAGTCATGGCCCAACAAAGAAAAAGACCCTCCACCTCTACAGGAGGACTTCCCAGAAAGAGAAAAAGTCAAGCAACCTCAAGACAGGAATAGCACAAGATAAGCACATGAAGTCTTTGAGAGGAAGATCAAGAAGAGAACCCCTCAGAAACACAAAGATCTCCCTCACAGAGAACCCCATTGGCTTCATAATCGACCCCAAGGGGAGAGGGAAGACCAAGAATAAAAGATAAAACCCTACACCTGGAGCGCTCCTTGGATCCCAGACCACCAGGAGGGCACACACGACAAACAAACTAGAGAATGAAACCACCACAACCTCCTTAGAATCCAAGCCTTCCTCTGCAAAAAAAGCCTCAAGCACAAAGCAACACCACACACCAAAACCACACCACCCATAAAAATGAACAACAACCGTGCAGGCTCTGTACAATGAGATCATCTCCCAGGTGCATAAATCATAAACATTGGCCCTCAAAAGCAACACAACACCAATACATTGCACCATAGAGGCATCCCAAAATATCATGTCCACCGCATCTCCTAGAATCCTATTGCAAGGAGAGCCTCATGAAATGACACAACACCCAAGCCCAAATAAAGAAGACATAGCCAAGACTCCATCAAGAAAAGATAAGGAGCACAGAGGGAGGTCTGCATTGCTATCACCATCTGCATCTTCAGACTCCTTTGCACCCCCTGCTGAAACCCTAGTCGCACCTTGTCTTACTCTCCCACTAAACATATTACTCTCCTCCATGTGTCCAAATAAGTACAATTCCGTAATTCCATAAGACAATATGTTATTGTTTGATGATGCAAAAAAATATTGTATAGTGCAAAGTACTGAAAGATGGACCAATTGAATAAATATTGGGTAAATTTGGACTTTAGCTATAGGTAGGCTATAATCAAGATGGTGCATGTCAGAAGTGCAATGGAGAGAACATACAATTATGTTGTCTAAGTCACCTAAAAGAAAAAAATCACATTAAATTCAAAACCATCTAGAACAACACTATAAATAAATGTTATAGACATAATTATTAATCTACCTCTGGATGGGCTTGATGTCAATCAATATTTGTGTCATGGAAATGAAGAATGATTGGATGGCCAATTGTAGGTATATGCAATGAGGGGGAAAAGGAATCAACTGAAATTGAATATGGCAAACAGTTGAAATGAACAAATGTTAAAAGAAAGAAAAGGCCAATATTTACAAAACTCATAGGTGCAAGATTGATATGATAGGGCCAGCAACAATGTAGAGAAAAGTGTATACAAAAAGTTTTATTGCATGATTAAAATGGAGAAAAAAGAGAAAACAAAGGAAAGATATCATCATGTTGAACAAGAAAATCGCTAAAATTGAAGTTTTATAGCATGAACAATGCATATATTAAAAAATCTAATTGATTGCACATAAATCAATGATTAGGTCAATTTGTACCTTGCTTAGAGATGGACTATATTTCAAATGCTGGATGGACATGATGCAAAAGGGAGAATGCATGACTATTTGGTTTTGTGGCTTGAATGCAAAAAGCATGTTAAATTTAAAGTTATAGGAAAGTGTTATACATAGATCATATAGACATAACAATTCATTTGTGTATGGTATAACATGATGTTGATCAGTCTATATGTTGTGCAGATTAATAAGTATTGAATGCTATTTATGAGATGCAATTTATGTTGGAAAGAAAAGGTGTCAATGACACTATCAAAATAGATAACAAACAAGTCAATACTCTGTGTAAATGCAAAGTGTGTTGTATAAAAAATGAAAGCATACAATAGATGCACATGCATTTCCAACAAGAGAATAATAATAATTGAAAAGGAAAATAAAATATTTTCTTTTAGAGAAGTGAAAAAATCATTTGGAAAGGAACAAGGAAAACCAATCATAGAAAATTGGAACTAAAATTATGATACATGTACATGCATTGGGCAAATGTACATTGTGTACATAATACATGCATGAAAGTTATTAAATTGTTTGTTGAGTTGGCATCTGTATTCAATGTGTAATATGTAAGGATTAGAATGCATGTGTAAAGTGCAAAACCTGAGAGAGGTAGAGAATCTAAAGGGATGTGCAATCGGAAGGTGTTACCATGGACAATAGGAAGTTGTTATGAGAGGAAAATTATGAGATGTATAACTTGTTGTGGGAGAGATTCCAGATACAATGTGAAAGCAACCACCAAACATTAAATAGTGACAATGAAAGGCAAATCTGTGAAAGATGTCTTGTTGTGTATTCAATGTGAGAAATATGCAAATCTATGTTATTGTAGTGAACAACATAACCAAGGAGGAGATCAGTACAATATAGGAAAGGCATTAAGAATATGGTGTACAGAGATAGAAGTTTAGATGAATTGCAACAAAAGGATGTACACTTGTTTGGTCAAAACAAGAAGAGGAATACAATTCATGATTTAGATTGTGTAAACAGACAGATTTATAATGGCAATATTGTTCTATGTTTTGTTGTAGTGACTATAGAAAAATGAAAAAGGATAATAAAATTGGAAATATGAAATACATTATATTTCTTTTTGTTGTTTAGTAATTGTATTGTATAAAAAATATACATAAAAGCATTAATTAGATAGTCAAGTATTGTGTAGAGACCACAATATTTAAGTATCATAAATATTTGACAGTTCAAAAAGAGAATGTGTTGAACAGTGATAGTTATTTTCAAAGATTAAGAAATAAATATCTTAAAGAATTATGAACCAGTAGAGGTAAGTGAGTGGTAGGGCATGATGAGGTGAACTATCCTACGAGAAGATGGAAACAATAGGTATGTTATAATTTATTTGGAAATGTGACTGTGAATGAACTTTGTATGCATACATATGCGAAGAAGTAATTGAGAGAAGTGTTGTTTTGATTTACCTTTTCTCTGGAAAGGAAAGATATGGACTTGAAAAGTACTTTTACCATGGTTCTCAAATACATAGACATCTTGCTCATTCAAGTTCTTTTCATAAACAAATTTCTTCCAACCTATAGAAAAGATTGGTGTCTTGTTATCAATAATGCATCTGGCATCCCGGGACTAGCCATCGCTAGTGAATAGGGTGATTTGTCTACTGACTAGGGAGGTGTAGTGCATGCAAGATGATTCTTTTCAAAATTTCTATAATTGGGGGATAAAATAAGAACCAACGGTAATAGACATAAATACATGGTTAAAAGAGGTGGACAAAGCAACTATACAAATGCTAGCTTAGTACATTAAAATGAGCCATGTTTAAATAAAATGCACCTTGATAGAACAAGAAATATTTGATTTTTTACCATAGAACATGTGCCAATGATTCTAATGATATGTATGAGATTATTGAGATTAATCATGATCTATCTTTATTTTTTTCAAAAATATTAATCCTAGCTCCTAGTGACAAACAAAGTGTCTCATTATTAGAGCATGCTCCTTGTTTGGAACTTTTCATAGCTCCATCTACTATGCCTTTTGTGGCTCCTATTGCATCTTGTCCTTAATTCCTAAATGATGTTAAGCAAGATGGGTAGGAAAATGACTCTCTAGACTAGCCTCACTTTTATTGTGGATTCTCTTTTGTGTGTTTTCTTGCATGTAAAGTTCTTCCCTTGTGATGTGCTTCTTGATATCGTCTTTGTGTTATGTTAGGTCCTCTTTAGATGACCCTTGTTTCTTCATTAGCATGGGGTAATAAAGGCCAAAAATGTTGTGATATTCATATATTTGTATCTCAATTCTTCTATATGTCATACGCGTGCTTTTGTTGTAAATACACCTTTGTTTTGTGTACTTTGGGATAATGTAAAGCATTGAGATCTCTATTTTTTGTCTCTACCATGTGGACCCCCAAAAGACTTTTGTTGTTCATCTATATTCTCATATTCCATTGTACTCATAGTTCCACTACCTTTTGAAGATGATGTTAGTTCAATACAATCATACTTCATATAAATGATTTATCAAATGCACATATTGATCCTAGTTAGTGGATCCCTTATGCACTCTCTTATTTGGCCATGTTATCTATTGCCCTTGATTTTTCCTTGCTTTGGGACATTTCATTATGGCAATATGCTTGTCTTTTAGATGTATGTATCCTACCTTAAAGAAATTTCTCCTAGTAAGGAGTGTGCAATCTCTTTAATCACACACCATGACATGTTTTCAATCAATATTCAAATTACTTTGCAAACCGAGCCTTTTATTTTGTAATCTTTTGCATGGATTTTTTATCCAAAATTTTATCTCTTTCAACATGACTCCTAGTAAGCATACACCTTACTAAGCTAACATAGTCATTCTATCTCTTCTCTTCATGTGTTGCTCCTTTTGTCTTGATATTAGATTGATAAGATCCTAATTCCCTAGGGACATGTTGGGTCTTGCCTCTTTAATGTCTTGATGAAAGTTTTTTAATGCTATTTTGTACTTTACCAAGATTATGAGTGTAGGATTATCTTCCCACTTAAGTGGGCAATAAACATACATATAATCATAAATTGTATCCCTATAAAACTTTCATCCTCGCTTATGCCTCACTTTGGCATTCTAGCCTTCCATGCTTTGACCTTATTTGATATTTTCCACATTGTCTTCAAATATCAAACTTTAGTCATTTTCCAGTCTAACGACCCTAGTGTAGCCCTAATTGGTTGGACAAGTGTGCCCCAAGTGCCATTGTCCTAAGATAGTGGTTCCCCAAGTGTCATTTCTGTAGTATAGTGGTGCCCTACATTGCATTGTCCTAACAAAAAAGGCCCAAATTTGGTCCTGATAATTGTCATAAAATATGGGTGAGACATTCCTTCCTATTTTAGCCTACTTCAAAATGAAAACACGTGTAATGCAGTGGGGTAGAAAAGAAATCCTTACCCCTTCATTTGAGCAACCATATTACACCTCTTAAGTTCAAATTCAAGGTCCAAATTCAAATCAAGTGGGAAAAAAATCAAGCATCTTCAAGAAATTGAAGGAGAGGTTAAGTATTCATGATTCAACAATTCGAGATGGTATTCATCTTAGAAATTAGGATCTTAGAATACTAATCATTTTAAACAAGATCATAAAATAAATGAAATGAGAATAATACATGCATAAATGTACACATTACACAAGATATACATGGGGAGAACTGTTTCAGGTAAAAAACCCCACAAAGCATCATTTTATTAAAACACTTACAAATATAGTCTATCATAAAATAGACTAGAACCTGGGGACACTCCTCCAATACTTCCACATGGCCAATAATACCTCATATACATAGTGATACAACTCACCATAAAGCTCCAAATTCTCACTACTCCCAAATGAGAGAGAACCTCCTTAAATATAGGATGAAGGTTTGCTCCACTAGTCACACCTTTTCAATAGTCCTCACTCATAAATAATTAATAATCTAATATTTATTAAATTATAATTATTTCAAATGGGATATGCTTATAAAGCATATAATATATAAGATTTTATAACCTTATATTAGAACATTATATAAAAATCTTATAAGAATGCGATCCCTAATAACATTATGTTCTAACACTCCCCCTTAATGTTAATAGGGGATCACATGTCAATTTGTATAAAAGAGAAAATGAAGTACCCCAATAATGTAGGTCTTCTTTGACAGTGATGAATAGGGACACAAATATATGCCAACATGAAGATCATGCATTCCGGACAACATGAAAATCATCCTGTCATAATTTATAATCCCGGTGTTTTAAAAAATGATTCTATGAGGTCTTAAAATATTATATTGGAGCCACGGTCTCTTAAAATTAGCCTCTCCCCAGGCTCATTACATAGTGCCTGTAGGACAATACAATGCTTTCACAAGTGGAAGATTTACAAGGAGAAGAATTTACAATATTCCCATAGGACTTAAGCACAAATGTGCCTATAGGACTTACTAATGCCTACCTACAGTATTTAAAATAAAAAAGGTCTTACATATGCCTATCTGCAGGCTTAAAGGACTTACTAATTCCTATATGTGTCTTATTTCATACCTATTAGGACATATGCCTACCCGTAGGATTTAAAAACTAGGATTTAGCCACTAGGTGGTGCCATTGACATGCACACTCCCCCTCAATGGTATCACCTAAGGCCAAGCATTATTTGAATTTGGACCATTTAATACCTAAAGGTCTTATTCCTTTTAGGTCTTACATCTAGGATTTAGCCACTAGGTATTGTCATGTACAGTCCTTCTTAATGACATCACCCAAAGCCAATCACTACATAAAGGATTTCAAAGTGATGGCCAAAATTTCAATATATAGCATGTTCCCATGATCTACAAAGTGTCTTTATTATAGAATGATTTAACTTGAGTGAGGTGCCCATGATCTTCAAGGTGCCTTTATTATAGAATGCTTTCACTTGAGTGAGGTGCCCATGATCTTCAATGTTCATTTTGATCTTTACTTAAATGATATTCTCTAGAAATAGTAAAGTAACTTCAAGTCATATGGTAATTTCATATGTATCCAAATGGAACTCTTCCATAAATCTTCAAGGCCATATTGATTCTTCAAGAGCTACATTCATATTTTGCCCATTTGATTCAAAGACACGTAGAAGATATTCTTCTTATTAAAGTATTGCACCATCCATGTAATAGCACTTGCACCGTATGTTTTGAAGGCACAACTTGAATGTGGAATCTTGATTTTATGAGTTATTTTGAAATTAATGATATAACATACATGATGATTGAGCATTTTGCTCTGATACCATGTTAGAAATTAGAACCTTAGGATACTAATCATTATAAACAAAATCATAAAATAAATGAAATGATAATCATACATGCATAAATGTACACATTACACAAGATATACATGGGAAAAACCCTTTTGGGTAAAAAAACCCCATGGGTATGTGCACAAAGATGGTGGTAAGAAAAGTGGACACCACCCAAAAAAAACATGGAAAAACAAGTAGCGCGTACGCAGTTCTAAAATTTGAAATGACCGCGTACACGCTTAGGTTTGTTGTTCCCGAGCCTAGAGAAGGTAGCACGTACATGCTGCTTTTAGGGAAAGTAGCGTGTACATGCTACATCTAGGAAGATGAGCGCATACATGCTACTTATAGGAAAATGAGCTTGTATGTGCTAATAATCCTAGGAGAACCATGTACGCATTGCCTGCAATTTTTTTATTTTTTTTAAATGGGTCTTATTTTCCCATGAATAGCGCATTTTTACTTTGTTTTTTCTTCATCTTCTCTCCTAAACCATGAATGGGGTGCTAGATTTATCCTCCAGACACTACGGATCAAGGTTAGTTTTTGTTTATTTTTGTCTTTCTTTCCTAGTTGTTCAATTTGTTTTACATTTTGAATTTAATTTCATTAATTTTGATTAGGTTTTTTCATTTTTTGTTTCAAAAACCAGATTCTTCTAATCCACAACAAGAACAACCAAATGCACCTCCTAAAAACCCACAAGATACACCCCCAATTCCTTCTTTTGACTGCACACCTGAAACACAGGAGCAATTAATTAATCAGTTAGGACAAAAATACATCTAAAATCAATAGACCGATTGTTAAATTGAAAACATCTAAACTTGAGCATCGTCAATCCCTTGTCACTAGCCTAGAAACATTAGCTAGTGGTGCCATAGCTGTTTCCACACAAATTACCAAATGGGGAAGCTTTAGGGATAGGTGTTGTCAATTCTATGTCGATGGGCTATCATACGAGGGAGTAAAAAAAAAAATAATAGTAAACAACAAATATGTGCCCTTTTCATTGATCTCAAAACTGGTCAGTCATTACCTCTTAATGCAAAGAGGTTTCCCATACATTGGTGTACCAATGTGCAGATGAAGAATCTTTTTTGGTAAAGGTGGTGGATGGTCTTTGATGATCCACCTTGTAATAATTATGAGGTGCCATTATATTTTTTGTTAAAATTATATTGTGATTTTGTGCTCAATGAGCGCCCAAACTATTTTGACATGAGAGAGTTCCATGGTAGAGGTGGTGGCTCTACCCAAGATAGACCTGGAGCCCATAGGCAATTACCCGCGAAGAGTCACCGCCCCCTAGCACCCAAACCTAAGGTGCATCAGGCTGTCCTAGTAGAGCTGAAGGGGTTGATGGAGTTACAGACTCTTCAAGTGGCCACACCATTGACTAGTTCCATCACCCAGCATGGGACATTGTTAGCACACCCTATTGTATTGGATGACGAGCCATTAGTTGCTCCAGGTGGCGATAGAGAGCCCATCCAGCATATGTGTGTCAATTGCTCGGGGATATGTTCGGGGATAGATGATGCAGCTGGTGCAGATGGATCCTCATCTCATCTATGCACGATTTGCAGGAGTAGATGTTAGGCCTGCATGACTAAAGATTTTGCGCTGACAAATGAGGTGATGGACATGGTGTTTGCCCATGAGCGACAGACATAGGCATGTTGATTTGAATTAATAGCATTTTATTTATCAGTCACTTTAAATTTGTAATTACATAAATGAATTTTTATTTATACATCGGTTTAGATTGAGACAAATAATATGCATTTTAGGATGCAGCAGCGGTATCCCATACTCCTCCCCTAGTTACTACAGCTACAACTTCGATGTCTGAGGTATAAATTTTGTAACATGTTAAAATATAATAGTACAATTTGAATTCAAAAAAATACAAGATATACTAACTATCTTTAATGCTTGGTCCAATTTTTGGTTTGTAGGTGTTGACAGGGGACCAAATGTCCCAGATTGATGACATCATGCTCTCAACGATCGATTTTGGCCTACAAGGCTATACGATATCATATTTTGTACAACCCTTTTTATGTATTGTTTTGATGGAATATGCAAGTCATTTCATTTTAGATTTTTAAAATTATGTTTAATTTATTATCTATACTAATTTCTCATGTTAATTTTGTTTTTTTAGGGTACCCCCTCCGCGTCTAGGGCTCATCCTAAGAAAAAGAATTCCTCAAAGATGCCAAACATGGGAAGAAGGTAATTGAACACATTTTTAGTTGTACAATTATTTGAAAAATGTTGAAATCAATTATTAGTTGGGGTTTGTAGATTGGTTAGTGTTTTTTGTCTATTTTACATGTATAGTGACCAGTGAGCTATGTGGATTTGCTGAGTGCACCCGATTCACCCGTGGATCAAGATAGGGTGGAGGTATGTATCTCTACTTTATTTTTTTGATTTCATGATTATATGCACATGTACATGTGAACTTGTGATATATTATAATCTTATAATTTTTTCATACAAGAAATATCCAATACCTATTTCATCAACGGCGAACCCTTCTCGATGCATTGGAGAAGCATCTCAGGATCCGGTACACTTTTGTTTGATATGTAAAATTAATTATTTTTAACCTACAATACTTATCATTATATTAATTGTATTTAATCTTTGAACATTTTTTGTATAGGTAATAGCGACAGTTTCTCCATCAATGGTGAGCCATCCTCAGTCCATTGGAGAAGCATCTCAGGCATAGGTACGTCATTGTTCTCTATATTATGGGTGAACTCACAAAGCTGGTTCCCACTTTTTGGTACATCCTGATTTTTGCTGAAATCATACATTTTTTGGAAAATATAATTATTTAAGCTTTAAGAGGTCCCATTTGAAGTAATTAATTGAAGAGAGTTAGATCAAATGCTTTTACATCAAAATTTCTTGGATAGAACCTCTCTACTTCTAAATCATACTTGCAATGGAGTCTCCTTTGCATCTATCAAATGCTGATAAAAAACCAATTTTACATTAGCTTTTGAGGGGTCAAACAAATTCATTTAGAAGTTTTGTTTTCTTGAGGATTTAGTCCTTATTATAAGCTTTCCAAATAGTATAATTTTTAATATATTTAAGTTTATTAATATATTTTTATTCTATTTTTTATGAATGTAGGTTTTTCACCGAACATGAACTTCTTTGTTCAATGCATTGGGAAAAATAGCAAACTAATTCAAAAAAATTCTGAAAAATATCTATGCCCTAGTTATTGATGTCTTCTTTCTAACAAAAAAAATAAAACTTAATTTTGATATATATAGAGAAAGTTATGTGTTCAAACGTACACCTATATAGAAATTATAATTAGTCAGACTTCAAAACTTAATAAAATAAAAAATATTCAACATATCACTATCAAACCAACTGCATGCCCTGGGTATTGATGTTACAAACCAAAATTTAAAAGAGATAAGTTTTTATCATTTATAGAAAAACATTTATACGTTTCGGGATGCACATCACTCTTAAAAAATGTTGTTTCCTGTAAAAAACTACTTTTGAGGGAGATGGAAAAATCAATAAAATTTTATTCAAAAAAAATTGAAAAAAATATATTTAGAATCTACAAAAAGGATGTTACAAATCACTAGTTTACATCATCTTCAAATTCTTAACGATTTAAAAGTTATAGGTGTCGAAAAGTGAAGGTTTTTTGCAAAATGTTCGTCTAAGTGTCAAAGTTGGTCAAAAAGTGGGAACCAGTATTGTGAGTTCACCCTTATAGCTTTTAAGTGTTTTTGATATATTTATGTTAGTACATTGTATTAATTGTATATTTAATCTACAATAGACCCCTTCGTGGTACGGCCATAACGTGGATCCATTTAAGTATGTCTTCAAGAAAACTCCTAAGAGTGACAAGGAGAGGAGAGCGAAGACATTAGCTCCTAGATCAGCCGATGAATTAATCTACATTTCAATTGCAAAGGAACTGTAGTCACATAAATTTGTCCACTTAATTAAATGAATACTTAGTATTTATTTGATTATTTAACCATCAATTAATGAATTAATTAAATTAATATTTAATTAATTCATCTTAACCCTCTTTTCCTATTAATTAAATAAATTATTCAATTTATTTGATTTAATTCAATTAACCAAATTTAGACCATTAATTAAATAAATAAATCATATTTGTTTAATTAAATCTTCTCTCACATTTAAATAAATTAATATTTATTTAAATCCCCCAAAATCCCACCTCTCACATTTAAATAAATTAACATTTATTTAAATCACCTTTATCCTCTACCCACTTGTATTTTCCTACAAAAGCAAGTTGCACAATTATTTTAAATAAATAATTTATTTAAATCACCTTTATCCTCCACCCACTTGTATTTTCCTACAAAAGCAAGTTGCACAACTATTTTAAATAAATTATTTATTTAAAATCCTATTTATCCTCACCCACTTGAAACCTTTAATGGTTCCCCTTAAAGTATTCAAACTTGATGGCTTTAAAGTCTTCAAACTTGATGGCTTCCTTCTATAGTCTTCTTAAGACTTTAATGGTTTTCCTTAAAGTCTTCAAGCCTTTAATGGTTTCCCTCAAAGTCTTCAAGCATTTTAATGCTTTATCTTCATTTTTCTCATTTAAATAAATTAATATTTATTTGAATATCTATCCAAATGCAAATTACACCATTTAATTGAAATAAATGATTTTATTTTAATTGAAAATACCAAAATCCACTTGCATGCCTAAACCCCTTCTAGAATTTTCTAATCACTTCTAAATAACCTAACCCCTTCTCTAAACTTTGTCACATTCCTAAGCAAAAGGGAAGTCACTTCTCAAACCCTCAAAGTCTTTGATAACCATTAAAGGTTTTCAACCTTCAACCACTAAATGGCTCAAAGTCTTTGATAACCATTGAAGGCTTTCAACCTTCAACCACTTAATCCCCAAAGTGTCCAATAACCATTAATGGTTACCTCAAACCCTCCCACATGGTTAAAACATTTGTTTTGACTCAACCTCTACCCAACCCAAAGGTCTCATCAGGCCATTAATGCTTTGACCATGATTATCTCTTAAACATTTGCACAAAGGTTTATCCTTGGATTAACTCTTAATCCAGTGGGTAATCTTAATTTGGACTTGACCCTTAGCCTCTAGATAACCATGAGGTCTTCTCAGGCCTTTAATGCCTCCAACCTCTTCTCTCAATCCAATCCTATGTTGACACTTGTCACCATTTTATTGCTGCCAATTGTGCACATGGATCCCCAACTTTCAAACTTGGCCCTTGATTAAACCATTCAATCTTAACCCTTCATTTCCCCATTTCTTCTATAAATAGAACCCTTCTCCTCAAGCAAAAAGAGAGAAGCATTAGAGTATTGTTGTTATACTGGCATTAGCATAGAGCTTTCTCATAGCATCACTATCTACACTTGCATAGCATTTGCTTATCATATTCAACCATCTTGAATCTCCATATGGCATCCATGGATAGTGCTAAAAGCTGAGAGCTACACTCATTTGGGACTTGGAGAGGAGAGGAACAAGGGAGGAGCAACTATGAGCATCTTGATTAGCTATTTTATTCTATGTTTATATGCTTTCTATTTCATGCTTAATATCTCTCTTGATATGCCTGTTTAGGATAATCTTTTCTTGCTAACACTAACGTTTGTTTCTTGTGCTCTTGTGTGTGTTGCCATCAAACAGATTTTCTAATCCTTTTTGCAGAGCATCAATTCGTGAACATACCACCCATTAAATTTACATTTATGGGGCATATTTCTTCACACCTATTTTTCTTTCTTTGAAATGACGCGATAAAACCGCACCGTGTCAAAGAGGGGCAAATGTAGTCACATAAATCTGTCCACTTAATTAAATGAATACTTAGTATTTATTAGATTATTTAACCATCAATTAATAATTAATTAAATTAATATTTAATTAATTCATCTTAACCCTCTTCTCCTATTAATTAAATAAATTATTCAATTTATTTGATTTAATTCACTTAACCAAATTCAGACCATTAATTAAATGAATAAATCATATTTGTTTAATTAAATCTTCTCTCATATTTAAATAAATTAATATTTATTTAAATCCCCCAAAATCCCACCTCTCACATTTAAATAAATTAACATTTATTTAAATCACCTTTATCCTCTACCCAATTGTATTTTCCTACAAATGCAAGTTGCACAATTATTTTAAATAAATAATTTATTTAAATCACATTTATCCTCCACCCACTTGTATTTTCCTACAAAAGCAAGTTGCACAACTATTTTAAATAAATTATTTATTTAAAATCCTATTTATCCTCACCCACTTGAAACTTTTAATGGTTTCCCTTAAAGTATTAAAACTTGATGGCTTTAAAGTCTTCAAACTTGATGGCTTCCTTCTATAGTCTTCTTAAGACTTTAATGGTTTTCCTTAAAGTCTTCAAGCCTTTAATGGTTTCCCTCAAAGTCTTCAAGCATTTTAATGCTTTATCTTCATTTTTCTCATTTAAATAAATTAATATTTATTTGAATATCTATCCAAATGCAAATTACACCATTTAATTGAAATAAATGATTTTATTTTAATTGAAAATACCAAAATTTCTCCCACTTGCATTTTCCTACAAAATCCACTTGCATGCCTAAACCCCTTCTAGAATTTTCTAATCACTTCTAAATAACCTAACCCCTTCTCTAAACTTTGTCACATTCCTAAGCAAAAGGGAAGTCACTTCTCAAACCCTCAAAGTCTTTGATAACCATTAAAGGCTTTCAACCTTCAACCACTAAATGGCTCAAAGTCTTTGATAACCATTGAAGGATTTCAACCTTCAACCACTTAATCCCCAAAGTGTCCAATAACCATTAATGGTTACCTCAAACCCTCCCACATGGTTAAAACATTTGTTTTGACTCAGCCTCTACCCAACCCAAAGGTCTCATCAGGCCATTAATGCTTTGACCATGATTATCTCTTAAACATTTGCACAAAGGTTTATCCTTGGATTAACTCTTAATCCAATGGGTAATCTTAATTTGGACTTGACCCTTAGCCTCTAGATAACCATGAGGTCTTCTCAGGCCTTTAATGCCTCCAACCTCTTCTCTCAACCCAATCTTATGTTGACACTTGTCACCATTTTATTGGTGCCAATTGTGCACATGTACCCCCAACTTTCAAACTTGGCCCTTGATTAAACCATTCAATCTTAACCCTTCATTTCCCCATTTCTTCTATAAATAGAACCCTTCTCCTCAAGCAAAAAGAGAGAAGCATTAGAGTATTGTTGTTATATTGGCATTAGCATAGAGCTTTCTCATAGCATCACTATCTACACTTGCATAGCATTTGCTTATCATATTCAACCATCTTGAATCTCCATATAGCATCCATGGATAGTGCTAAAAGCTGAGAGCTACACTCATTTGGGACTTGGAGAGGAAAGGAACAAGGGAGGAGCAACTATGAGCATCTTGATTAGCTATTTTATTCTATGTTTATATGCTTTCTATTTCATGCTTAATATCTCTCTTGATATGCCTGTTTAGGATAATATTTTGTTGCTAACACTAACGTTTGTTTCTTGTGCTCTTGTGTGTGTTGCCATCAAACAGATTTTCTAATCCTTTTTGCAGAGCATCATTTGGTGAATATACCACCCATTAAATTTACATTTATGGGATATATTTCTTCACACCTATTTTTCTTTCTTTGAAACGACGCGATAAAACCGCACCGTGTCAAAGAGGGGCAAATGTAGTCACATAAATCTGTCCACTTAATTAAATGAATACTTAGTATTTATTGTATTATTTAACCATCAATTAATGAATTAATTAAATTAATATTTAATTAATTCATCTTAACCCTCTTTTCCTATTAATTAAATAAATTATTCAATTTATTTGATTTAATTCACTTAACCAAATTTAGACCATTAATTAAATAAATAAATCATATTTGTTTAATTAAATCTTCTCTCACATTTAAATAAATTAATATTTATTTAAATCCCCCAAAATCCCACCTCTCACATTTAAATAAATTAACATTTATTTAAATCACCTTTATCCTCTACCCACTTGTATTTTCCTACAAATGCAAGTTGCACAATTATTTTAAATAAATAATTTATTTAAATCACCTTTATCCTCCACCCACTTGTATTTTCCTACAAAAGCAAGTTGCACAACTATTTTAAATAAATTATTTATTTAAAATCCTATTTATCCTCACCCACTTGAAACTTTTAATGGTTTCCCTTAAAGTATTCAAACTTGATGGCTTTAAAGTCTTCAAACTTGATGGCTTCCTTCTATAGTCTTCTTAAGACTTTAATGGTTTTCCTTAAAGTCTTCAAGCCTTTAATGGTTTCCCTCAATGTCTTCAAGTATTTTAATGCTTTATCTTCATTTTTCTCATTTAAATAAATTAATATTTATTTGAATATCTATCCAAATGCAAATTACACCATTTAATTGAAATAAATGATTTTATTTTAATTGAAAATACCAAAATTTCTCCCACTTGCATTTTCCTACAAAATCCACTTGCATGCCTAAACCCCTTCTAGAATTTTCTAATCACTTCTAAATAACCTAACCCCTTCTCTAAACTTTGTCACATTCCTAAGCAAAAGGGAAGTCACTTCTCAAACCCTCAAAGTCTTTGATAACCATTAAAGACTTTCAACCTTCAACCACTAAATGGCTCAAAGTCTTTGATAAAAATTGAAGGCTTTCAACCTTCAACCACTTAATCCCCAAAGTGTCCAATAACCATTAATGGTTACCTCAAACCCTCCCACATGGTTAAAACATTTGTTTTGACTCAACCTCTACCCAACCCAAAGGTCTCATCAGGCCATTAATGCTTTGACCATGATTATCTCTTAAACATTTGCACAAAGGTTTATCCTTGGATTAACTCTTAATCTAGTGGGTAATCTTAATTTGGACTTGACCCTTAGCCTCTAGATAACCATGAGGTCTTCTCAGGCCTTTAATGCCTCCAACTTCTTCTCTCAACCCAATCCTATGTTGACACTTGTCACCATTTTATTGGTGCCAATTGTGCACATGGATCCCCAACTTTCAAACTTGGCCCTTGATTAAACCATTCAATCTTAACCCTTCATTTCCCCATTTCTTCTATAAATAGAACCCTTCTCCTCAAGCAAAGAAAGAGAAACATTAGAGTATTGTTGTTATACTGGCATTAGCATAGAGCTTTCTCATAGCATCACTATCTACACTTGCATAGCATTTGCTTATCATATTCAGCTATCTTGAATCTCCATATGGCATCCATGGCTAGTGCTAAAAGCTGAGAGCTACACTCATTTGGGACTTGGAGAGGAGAGGAACAAGGGAGGAGCAACTGTGAGCATCTTGATTAGCTATTTTATTCTATGTTTATATGCTTTCTATTTCATGCTTAATATCTCTCTTGATATGCCTGTTCAAGATAATCTTTTGTTGCTAACACTAACGTTTGTTTCTTGTGCTCTTGTGTGTGTTGCCATCAAACAGATTTTCTAATCCTTTTTCCAGAGCATCATTTGGTGAACCCGAAGTGAATCCAAACACCAAAAAGATCAACTTTTTTTTTTTTTTTTTAACCAATAATATGTTTGAATGTTGAAAATGTCACACAGGTTGCGCTTTTGACACTGTTTTGGTGCATTTGACATTATTTTGGCACTATTCACCCTATTTCAGTGCTTTTGCCTTCTCTATCTTTCCCTTTCTTTTAGTGCGTTTATGTTAAATAGTGCCTCTGTTCAAACACAGACTAGCGCTATTGTAACAAAACATTCTACAAATCACCTTGTAACCAAAAAAAAAAAAACCAAAAAAAAAAATTAGGCTTGTAGAAGCCCACCAAATAGGCGGATTTTACTAACTATTTTTCTCTTTTGTGCAGATTTAAATTAGATTAAAAAGTAGATTTATATTTTTTACTAACTTGTTTTTGAAGTTGGTTTTAAAAATGAATTCACTTTTTATTTTGGTTTAAAATTAACTTCATATTTCAAATTTGGGCTTTTAAAAAAAAGAATCACACATTTGTTTGGGGCTCTTAAAAAGAATTTCATTGTTCCAAGGTAAAAAGAACCACAAACTTATATGAAAACAACTTTATTTTTTTGCAAGTTAGGAAACAAACTTCGTTTTGGTGCTTAAAATCAACAAGGCAAATTTTATTTCTTGCATCAAGATAAAACTCACAATCCACACTTCCATTTTTGGTGCAAATAAAACTCACAATCAACTTGTCTCATTTTTAAAGCAATTTTACTTCATGCAAACGTGTTTTTCATTAAGTTGACCAGGATTTTCAAATTCTAGTTTACTCAAACAATTGCCTTTGAAAATTAAAAACAACACCATGATTGTTGGAGCAACATCTCCAAATAGTTAGATCACATTGCAATGACAGATTAAAAAGAACAAGTGTTTTTCATGCTTGGCACACTTGTGCAAAGAGTTGGTCGAGTGGTCCTACTTCTAACACACACTATCCTCTCCCTTGGCTTTCGTGGTCCTAGGTGCAAGAGAAAAGTGTTAGTAACACTCAAAATTTTATCTTTTTAAGAGAGGCCTGCCAAGGGATCGATACTCTTGGGAACGACCTCGAGCGGTAAATCCTTTGAGCCGCTATAGAAATCAGGTGAGAACGAAAGTTGTAGCCTTGGGTATAGTTGTTCCTACAGTGTAACTGGCTGAAAGGACAAATGGGCCCCACCACCAGTTACAAGGCTCTTAAGTGAGTCACTGCAGAATGAACTTATGTCCAAAAACATCGAATATGACTAAACACCTTTAAGTAGTAGCCCACCCATTCTATTGATTGAGGATATTTGCAATATAATTTAGTGCAAGAGCATAGATGGTTTTGCTCCCAAGATACTCACCATACATATTTCCTTGAGTAGAAACATAGCTTTTTGAAAAGTCACTTGTGGCTTGATAAAAGTGGTGACTCCCCCATCATAGGGATCATCTATTTGTTATGCTCATTAAAGGCTTAGTATATCACATCCTTACCTGCCACGGCGGGATTCATAAGGTATGTAGTACCAAAGTCGAAGAAATATCAAGATATGGGCTAAATTTATCACAACTGACCATTTGACCTTAGGGATATAAAGTGTCTGAAGTGTGTTCATTTTAAAGACCAAGTGCAAATTAAGCCGACTTCAGGCTTTGGAAATACACCTTAAAATGCATCTAAAGGAAGGGTCATATACAAGTCCAAGGATTGGGTTAATCTAGACCCATACTCATTTGTGCCTTTTAGGCAAAATTCTTGTGTTTGTGTGCTTGCTTTGTTTTCTTGTCAAAGAAAAATCAGAAAATCACTTCCCAAAAACAAAGTATTCATCCAACCAAACATCTGTCAAAACAACCAAAAACATCAAAAACAAGGTACAAACAACAAAGAGTCAAATTTTATGACCATTCTTCACATCTTGCGAAAGAAGAAGTGTCATCAGAATATCAACTTGAAAAGAAGACCATTGAGCTCAAAGGCTTTGATCAAACGAAGGAAATTCTTCTATATCAATAGACAAATCTTTGTCTCCCATAGAGTTTTCTTGCGTCACATGTGTCTCTATCTTCAAGGCAAAACAAATGAATTTGATTCCAAATCATTGAACCACAGAGCTTTTATGCAATATAGAGCTCTGAGTTATCACAAAAACCAAGGAGGAAAGATTAATCCCAACTTCTTCCCAAACGTCTGTATCACATACAACACAGCTTGAAAAATACCACCAACACCCGAAAGGGAAGAGATAGAGTTTGTCCCATTTATAACACAAAGTTTTTATTGAAGTTGAAAACATTTTCATCCATCATCTCACTCATACATCATCACTTCATCATCAATCTGTCCCAACTCTCAAAACGTTAAGAGGTTCTTGTCCCAAGTTCTCTTTTAGATATTGCTTGAAATCAAACACATCACATCACTTTTTAGATTGTTTCTACATCTAGGATAAGCTCATCCTAAGAGACACATCTCCGCAGGTTAAAACTAGTTCATGAGTGAATCCTCTCATTACTAGGTAGTTAAATCTATAACACATCTCAGATTTCTCTACACCTTATCACATCAAAACTTATCAAACAAACAAGCAATTCAAAGAAGGAATTTCGGTTACATCTACCTTAAAAGTGCTAGAGATCCACATGCAACACAATTCACCAATCATCAATCTCTCATTTCATCAAAAACTCATCATCATTTTCACTCAACTTCAACAAAGACTCATAAACAAAATGGCTCAAACCCGATCACAGTCCAGGCAACGAGAAATAGAAAGGGAAGAAGAAGAAGAGGAAAATCTCAATGAATTTCAAGAAGCACTTGGAGGAAATGTAGATGATGAAAACCCAAGTACTCCCACTCCTGCAACAATAGAAAGGGCTTAGCATAACCCTCTCTTTAACAGACTTTTTGACGAAATACTCAGGAGCAATGCGGATGCTCACTTCTTAAGACTCGCTCAAGAAGGAGCAAAACTCCCCTCTGACTTTGATCTTGCCCAATTAAGACAAGCATCAGAAAGACAAAGTCACCATGAAGAGGAAAGAGGTAGAGATCCCATCAGATATAACATTCCTCGAGGTAACCCACCACCTCCTCCTCCAAATGAAATGGAGATGTTGCGGCAACAAGTCGAGAATCTCGCCCAACAACTTCATAGTGGTGTCAAGACTAACCAATTCTCACTCAATGACATCTGTCCCTATCCTTTTGATAGGGATCTTTACATGCCACCATTTCCACGAGGATTCGAAACACCCAAATTTGAAAAATATAGAGGAAAGGGAGATCCTCGTGATCATGTTAGAGAATTTCATTCCGCTTGTCTTGAAGTGGCATATGAAGACACCTACCTAATGCGCCTTTTTCCCCAAAGCTTGGGAGGAACAACCACATCATGGTTTTCCCAACTACCAGGTGGCATTAGAACATTTGAGGAACTCATCCAGAAGTTCCTAGCTCATTACTCTCATAACATTGAACGTGATGTCACCATGGCTGATCTATGCAACACCAAACAAAAACCAGGTGAGCAATTCTCAGTATTCCTGCAACGATGGCGTCAAATGTCTAGCAGACGTTCTCTTTAGTTACCTGAACGAGAACTAGTGGAAATATTCATTTCCAACTTAAATGAAGAAATGGAATTTCACCTAGATGTCAAAGACACAGACTCTTTTAATGATATGATCACCAAGGGTTTGAAGTGTGAAAGGGCACTTATCAAGAAAGGACTCATCAAAATATTTAATGAACCAAAAGATGGTCCTCGCCCATGCTTCAACAGCAATAAACCAAACTTTTGGAATAAAAACAAGAATGTCGTCAACGATGGGGTTGTGGATGCCCGAACTATCCAAAATGCACAACCTGTGGTTCAGTTTGCAGGACAAAATCCTCCACCTCAAAACAACACAAATGATCCTACAAATCAAGGTCGCATCACATCTCACGATGAACCAAGACCTCATTAGCAAAAACAAAAACGCACATACACTCCCTTAGGGGAACCCATTGAAACAGTATTGCGACAACTCATTTCTCAAAATTTGGTCACTCTACCTAAGCTATCAAACTATGAGCCTCAAGTCAAACCAGCATGGTGGAGAGATACTGAACATTGTGAATTCCATCAAGGAAGAGGGCACAAGACAAGTAATTGTCATCGATTGAAAGATCTCATTCAGGATCTTATTGATCGAGGAGAAATTGAAATTGAAGGACATAACCCTAAAACAACCAATAATGATCATTTGATGTTCAAAAATCCACTTCCATCACAAGATCAAAGGGATCCTTCCACTACCAGGCGAGGCACTGATACCACTGATTATACGCAGGCTGTGTATAATTACATTGTAAATCATCTGTATGATGCCAATGAACAAGTTGCAACCATAACCTTCAAAAATCCGAACTCAAATTGCAATGTTGTTACGCGTCGCGGCAAGGTCACCATAAAGGCAGCTCCACAAGGCACCACCTCCATCCCAAAGCAGTACAATCTTGTGGAACAATTAGACAAAACCCCTGTGCTTATATCCATTTTAGAGCTTTTGCGCCTATCACCCTCTCATAAAACTATCTTGGATTAAGCACTCCAAGAGGCGTTAGTCCCTGCAAATCTGAATACAGACCAATTTCAAGCCATGGTTGGAAGTCTAAAGTCATCACCTTGTCTCACTTTTTCTGAAAGTGACAACTCTTCCTTCCAACAACCGCATAACTCCTCAGTCCACATTGAAGGATTTATTAACCAGCACAGGATCAAGCGAGTCTTGATCGATAATGGAGCCGGCCTAAATATTTGTACACTGCAGTTGGTCACAGAATTGGGATATGCGGTCGAATCAGTGGATCCTCGTCAGAAGATCACAATCAAAGCCTATGACGATGCAGAGCATTCATCCAAAGGAGCTGTGGTACTACCAATCCGAGTGGGCCCCGTGGTAAAGCACATCATTTGTCAGGTTCTGGACCTTCCTCTACCATACAATCTATTGTTAGAAAGACCTTGGATACATGCCATGCAAGCCGTTCCATCTACCTACCATCAATGTATCAAGTTCCCACATAACGGTGTAGAGATCACAATTCTGGGTGACGCAAATCCCTTTTCATATTGCCATAATATCAACCATCAACCAGAGATTACCGTTCCTAATAATAGAGAAGCCATTTTCTCCACATCATATATAAGTCCCGCCTCTCTTGCCCGTTCAAACACCATCATACCCAAGCAAGAAAAGATTAAGATGAAGATAGCAGAGGAAGGTCCTGGGGAATAAAACTTGAGTCAACTCTTTTGTGTGGGACAAATGCCCACTTCTCCTAGAACTCATGGTAAACCACAGCAGGTACTCCAGCAACCACTAAACATACCAGCATGTGCTTTGACACCTTTTGTTCTTGGAAAGAGTCAAGAGGAAGAAACAGAAGATGAGGACCTAGCGGAATGGATCTATAAAGATCCCGTCACCACTGATAAACCACGAGTTACACTTCCTATAGAACAGTATGGCAAAGGTCTCCTCATTATGCAAAGAATGGGGTATGATGGTCAAAGTGCTTTGGGATATTGCAAACAAGGACGACATGAACCCCTGCTATCGGAATTCAAGCCCAAAGGTAATACAGGCCTCGGCTTTGAAAAAGAGATCTTTCCTAAACTCAAGTTCAAAGGAAAACCTAGCAAACCATTATGTCAGCCTACTGCCAAAAGGCCACCTTTCATTATCAAAGCAACATCAAGCACCATCCCAACTGCTCCATCGAGGCTCAAAACCCCAACACAACTATCACCAATACCAATCATCCCACCAATCAAACCAGTAATCCCATCAGCAGCACCATTAGCAGCAGCAACTGTATCAACACCCGCAACAGCATCTATAACACCAGCAGTCCCAACAGAAGCAACGGAATCAATATTACCAATACTCCCTATAACAGATTCCTTGATCCCCCTCAATCGCCCTGTAGCACCGATCATTACAAAGGTACATCAACCAATCACACCTCCAGTGTTTAACTCAAAAGACATCCCAGTATGGTATAGCAATCAGATGCTGGAAAGTGATTCAGAGATTGACTCACATGAATGGGAATTTGATTCGGTACAACTTAATACTTCAGATGAGGAAGATGCATCACTACCTCTGCCATGCAAAGATATCCCTGTTTATGGAGAAGCAGAGATAAAGATCACTTGGGTTCCTGAACTGGAAACATCTTCCACAGACCCTATGTCTCATCCTACGCCTGATTCTGACAGGGAGAGTACCATTAACGACCTTCACCATAACGTCTTAACCCTCACTGATACATCTCCCACACTTAACCTAATCGATGAAGTAATGCCCATTATCCACCCTGAACTCATCGAATGGAACCAACCAAATCCCCCATGTCTTGACTTCTTCCAAAACGATGAGGCCATCATTGACTTTTTGGAATTAATGGATAACCTACCAAGCGGGGATCACAAAGCTGGATTTGTCATAGAACTAAATAGCGCAGCATACTTTGGGGCCGATGCCAAACCTTTCAGCTACAAAAATATAACAATAAAACATGGATCTTCCAGTGAAAACCACACTGTGGCACTGTTTGATCCGACAAAAGTAAAAAGAAAGAGCGTATCCAATGGTGAAAACCTCTCTGAGGTGCCTGAGGATGAAGGGTTTGACATTCTCCCTGATAGTACACAACGGGAATGATCAACGATTCTCATCAAGGAAACCAAAGAATACAATGTGGGGACTCCTGAAAATCCTCATCTCATACATCTGGCATCTCTTCTCACTCCAGAGGAACAACCTAAATTTATAGAGTTCTTCCAGAAGCGTCAGATCAACTTTGCATGGTCATATGCAGACATGCCTGGGCTTGATCCTGATTTAGTCATGCATCACCTCACCGTCGCAGAAGGAGCCAAACCTGTCAAGCAGAAGCTTCGTAAGATGCATCCCCAGATTGCAGTGCTAGTCAAAACAGAACTCAAGAAACTCCTAGATGTTGGTTTCATTAGACCAATTGATTATGCAGAATGGATCTCCAATATTGTGCCAGTTGGCAAACCAAAAGGGGGCATCCGCATTTGTACTGACTTCAGAGATCTAAATAAGGCCTATCCTAAGGATGACTTCCCCCTACCAAATATCGACATCATAGTGGATCTAACAGTGGGACATGCCATGCTTTCACTCATGGATGGCTTTTTCAGGATACAATCAGATAAAGATCGCACCAGAAGATCAACATAAGACAGCCTTCAAATGTCCATGGGGCACATATTGCTGGAATGTAATGCCTTTCGGCCTCAAGAATGCAGGAGCAACCTATCAAAGAGCAATGACCACCATCTTCCATGACATGATGCATACCATGATGGAAGATTATGTGGATGACTTACTAGCAAAATCACTCACCAGAAAAGGACATCTCCACATCTTAGATAAAATCTTTGATAGACTGGAACAATATCATGTTCAACTCAACCCAAAGAAATGCGTCTTTGGAGTAACCTCCAGGAAACTTCTAGGATACATTGTCTCAAGCAAAGGTATTGAGGTCGATCCAGCAAAGGTTAAGGCAATCATGGACATGCCACCACCAAAGAATATCAATCAGCTAAGGACATTACAAGGGCGACTTCAATCCATCTGAAGATTCATTGCACAATTAGCTGATAAGTGTCACCCATTTACACATCTACTACACAAGAACATCCGCTTTCAGTGGGATGCCCGATGCCAGCAAGCATTTCAGATGCTTAAAGACTGTCTCGTGAATCCACCATTGTTGATGCCACCAGATCCAAGTAGACCGTTGTTACTCTATATCTCAGCAACCAGTACAACATTGGGTGTACTACTGGCACAACATAATGCAGAAGGAAAAGAGTGTGTTGTTTACTACATCTCTTGCACACAGGTGGGCTATGAACTCAATTACACGCCTATTGAGCAAGCTTGCCTAGCAGTAATCCTAGCAGTCACTAAACTAAGGCACTATCTATTAACACACAAGGTACAACTCATTGCAAAGATTGATCCACTCAAGTATTTACTTAACAAAGCAGCATTGACAGGCCGCTTGGCCAAATGGGTGATGATTCTAAGTGAATTTGACATTGAGTATGTAGACCGTAAAGCTATCAAAGGTCAGGTTATTGCAGATCAGTTGGCCGATGCACCACTCACAGGCGATCATCCTCTTATTTCCAATTTTCCAGATGAGGAGATATTCATGATCACAGTAGCACAACCATGGAAACTATATTTTGATGGTTCATACACTAGGCACGGCTCGGGGGCAGGCATTCTGTTTATCACACCTCAAGGTGATAGCATCCCGAAGTCTTACAGGCTCACATTTCCATGCACAAACAATATAGCCGAGTATGAGGCCTTGATCACAAGACTCAGGTTAGCCATCCAATGGAAATTACAACAACTGCAAGTATATGGTGATTCCCAACTAGTCATTCGACAAGCAACTGATGAATATCAGACCAAAGATGATAAACTCATGCCATATAAGCAAATGGTGGACACTCTAAAGACATCATTTACTACTATCACTTTTGAGCAGATACCAAGAGATCAGAATCGAGCTGCTAACGCTATGGCTACCATCGCATCTCTCCTAGATCTTCCACAGAATTCAACACGTTATGAGTTCTTGAACAAACAGCTTTGGATCCCCGCTTATGATATCCCTGAATCCGAGATGATATGTCGCCTTGTCGGTCCTAAATCCCCATGGTATGGTGAATTCTACACCTATCTTCACGATCATACCCTTCCTCCCAACCAATCGAATAACCAACGAAAAACCTTCATTCGCCAAACTGCTCGATATACCATTATTGCCGAAACCCTATACCAACGCGGTCTTGATGGTACTCTCCTTCGATGTCTAGAACAAGGTGAGATAACAAAGGCTTTGGAAAAGGTACATGAAGGAATCTGCGGGACTCATTCAAGTGGTCCATCACTCGCCAAGAAACTCCTGCGCAATGGATACTATTGGCCATCTATGGAAAAGGATTCCTACTACTTTGTCAGAAAATGCAAGAAATGTCAAGTTCATGGCAACCTGATACATGCACCAGCTCAGGAACTGCAACCAATCACGACACCATGGCCTTTCTGTCAATGGGGCCTTGACCTTGTGGGTAAGATTCATCCATCTTCATCCAATGGCCACAAATTCATTATTACCGCCACTGAATATTTCACAAAGTGGATCGAAGCTATTCCACTTACCCAAGTCACCGACAAGTAGATCGCCTCATTCATCCTCAACTACATCATCTGTCGGTATGGTGTACCCATGTCCATCATCACAGATAATGGTCTTCCTTTCAAAAATAAGGATGTCCACGAACTTTGTGAGAAATTTCATATCCAACACCGCTTTTCCACTCCCTATTACCCACAAGGCAATGGTCAGGCCGAAGCATCCAATAAAAACATATTAAGAATCCTCAAAAAGATAGTCAATGATGTCGGCCGTGATTGGCATGTTCAACTAAATCCAGCACTATGGGCATATCGAACTAGCATTCGAACCCCTACAGGTGCAACTCCTTATTCATTGGTCTATGGTGCAGAAGCTATCTTACCTATTGAGGTGGAGATACCATCACTATGGGTTTCCTTGCATAATATAATAGATGATGAAGCCTACAGAGTATCCTGTCTTTAGGACTTAGAGTTACTAGATGAGAAATGCCAAGCTGCATACAACCATCTCATAGCCTATCAGCAGCGCATGAGTAGAAGCTACAATCACCGAGTTAGATCTCGTACATTTGAGGTAGGTGATCTTGTTCTCTAAGAGAATCCTCGCAACCAACCAAATAGAGAACATTAGGGCAAGTTTGAATCAAACTGGCTAGGCCCATATGTTGTCACTGCTGTATTCGGGTCCGGGGCATATCAGTTGGCTACTTCAGAAGGAGCACCGCTCGCAGATCCAATTAACAGCATGCACCTCAAACAGTTTTATACCTAAGCTGAACAAAGCATCAGGCTCTTCTGCATACCAGAAAATTCCAAAAACATTCAGAAAAATGTCCTGAAGAAAATACAAAAACATTCAAAAAAGTAAAGAAAAATCATGCATCGAAATGGTGAACAACCACTCCGGTGGCACCTTGGGTAAGTACGATGGTGAAAACCTGGCAAACAGGCACCACTCGTAAAGGCTATGGCTCCATTGTCTTTCAGACTTGTTGCGATCGCATCTACTTCATACATACATCCATCCATCCAAAACCATGGCTTGTTATTCCTCTGCAATTACGATAGTACTCCATACATCTTAAATCCCGCTTTTTCATAGTCATGTCTAAAATTGGGGGCAATGCCTTTAACCTATTGATGGAAGTGGATTCTACATTGTCTTATGATTCATTAAGTTCTTCATTCAAAGCAATCATCAAAAATCCAAAAACATTCAAAAAAAAAATATCTCGCAAAAATCCAGAAACATTCAAAAATGTCTCAACAAAAATACCAAAAACATTCAAAACAATTCAAAATCCAAAAACATCGACAAACCATTGAAAAATCCAACAAAAACATGGCAACACATTGTACATACTCGTCCATGCAAATACCAAACCAACATTGCGACATACTTAACAAAATGACCATTTATCAATCAAACCAAACAACATCAACACTCAAAACTGTCTTCAACAAGGATGCATCCTTCCTTACAAAAACAAAGACAAGATGACATTTTCTTTGACAAGAAAATTCTGTTTACACTATCAAATACTTGGTTGATTTATGGTCTAGTAATTTATATTAGGATCTTTCAGCATTGTTTTGTATCGTTTGCGCATTACTTCCGATGAAGTTCTGGGGCATGTACTAATGGTGTCTACGTGGGAAGTTCATTGAGCTATGTGATCTTATGCCAAATGCAGTCATGGATCACTACGGCTTGCTGACTACAGCATATACCTCGACCATATGGGCATGAACCATTACCAAGGATCCTTATTCTTTATTCTTTATGTATATATTGTTTGTTTGCAGGTACAATGCTCTTCCTTTGGTTCTTCCTACCTCATCCAAACTGGATAAAGGTTTTTATCTCTTATTACGGTATGCACTTATCTCGGGATATGATCAGCCTAAGATCAAGGAGGACGATCCAAGTCATGCATGAAAGGAGATAATATGTGTTTGTTCCACAAGCAATACTCAGGTCAACTTGATCCATTATATCAAGTTGCTTGTATTAACTTGCTATATCAAAATCCATGTAAGGAATACTCAGGTCATCTTGAATCTTTATGTCAAGTTGCTTGTATTTTCTTACAACATTTTAAAGCTCAATGATGAAAAATAAAGCACCATGGATTGCCATTCCATCTCATCTATATATATTGCATTTCATTGCATTCCACCCATCCATACATTCATAATAGCTGCATATCATGCATACATAGTCATAATAATGCATACTCTATTTTACTCATCTTCTTCCATAGGACTCGGTCCTAGTCCTCCATATCTTCTATCTAACATCAAATCCCCCCTCACCCTCCCTATCTTGATCATCAACATCATCCTAATCCCTTCATTGCTTCCCATCCTCACTCATCCACAAAATTAAGCCAGTTACTCTATCTACACAGATACATCAACTCCCACACACCTAGACTATCAACAGATACTCTGATCAAGTATCTTCGGGTCTCAATAGGTAATCGATTATGGCAAACCTAGACTACAACAGGCATTTATCATAATGACCTAGTCTCAATGGGGCTGCTATGATTCCCCACAACCATCCATCACACGCACACACTATCAATTGATGAACCAATCAAACACAATCCAACAGACAATTACATCAATTGTCTACATCTCAACGAGTATTTTGCTTCATATACCTTGACTTCATCAGGCAATTACATCAATTGTCTAAGTCACATCAGGTCACTTTGATTCACTTACTCAGACTTTATCATGTCCAAGCGACCAACTGACATCAACTGTCATGCTTTGACTTGACCGGGGCAATTAAACCGATTGCCCCAGATTCTCCAACCAATTTTGATCAATTGTATAGCATCAATCCAAACCCCACACTACATCTGCTATGTATCTCTTGCATGACCTCAGGGTACCCACTGGCTTGTTGTTTCTTCATATTCACTCCATTTTCTCCCATTCCTTCATCATTAGTTCTAATTTCTTCTATTCTACCTCCCTTCCACTTTTCATTCTTTTTCGAGAGATCGCCCAATTTTTCAAAAAAAAATTCGGCCCATCTCTCGAGGGGGCATACCACCCATTAAATTTACATTTATGGGGCATATTTCTTCACACCTATTTTTCTTTCTTTGAAACGACGCGATAAAACCACACCGTGTCAAAGAGGGGCAAATGTAGTCACATAAATCTGTCCACTTAATTAAATGAATACTTAGTATTTATTTGATTATTTAACCATCAATTAATGAATTAAATAAATTAATATTTAATTAATTCATCTTAACCCTCTTCTCCTATTACTTAAATAAATTATTCAATTTATTTGATTTAATTCACTTAACCAAATTCAGACCATTAATTAAATAAATAAATCATATTTGTTTAATTAAATCTTCTCTCACATTTAAATAAATTAATATTTATTTAAATCCCCCAAAATCCCACCTCTCACATTTAAATAAATTAACATTTATTTAAATCACCTTTATCCTCTACCCACTTGTATTTTCCTACAAATGCAAGTTGCACAATTATTTTAAATAAATAATTTATTTAAATCACCTTTATCCTCCATCCACTTGTATTTTCCTACAAAAGCAAGTTGCGCAACTCTTTTAAATATTTATTTAAAATCCTATTTATCCTCACCCACTTGAAACCTTTAATGGTTTCCCTTAAAGTATTCAAACTTGATGGCTTTAAAGTCTTCAAACTTGATGGCTTCCTTCTATAGTCTTCTTAAGACTTTAATGGTTTTCCTTAAAGTCTTCAAGCCTTTAATGGTTTCCCTCAAAGTCTTCAAACATTTTAATGCTTTATCTTCATTTTTCTCATTTAAATAAATTAATATTTATTTGAATATCTATCCAAATGCAAATTACACCATTTAATTGAAATAAATGATTTTATTTTAATTGAAAATACCAAAATTTCTCCCACTTGCATTTTCCTACAAAATCCACTTGCATGCCTAAACCCCTTATAGAATTTTCTAATCACTTCTAAATAACCTAGCCCCTTCTCTAAACTTTGTCACATTCCTAAGCAAAAAGGAAGTCACTTCTCAAACCCTCAAAGTCTTTGATAACCATTAAAGGCTTTCAACCTTCAACCACTAAATGGCTCAAAGTCTTTGATAACCATTGAAGGCTTTCAACCTTCAACCACTTAATCCCCAAAGTCTCCAATAACCATTAATGGTTACCTCAAACCCTCCCACATGGTTAAAACATTTGTTTTGACTCAACCTCTACCCAACCCAAAGGTCTCATCAGGCCATTAATCCTTTGACCATGATTATCTCTTAAACATTTGCACAAAGGTTTATCCTTGGATTAACTCTTAATCCAATGGGTAATCTTAATTTGGACTTGACCCTTAGCCTCTAGATAACCATGAGGTCTTCTCAGACCTTTAATGCCTCCAACCTCTTCTCTCAACCCAATCCTATGTTGACACTTGTCACCATTTTATTGGTGCCAATTGTGCACATGGATCCCCAACTTTCAAACTTGGCCCTTGATTAAACCATTCAATGTTAACCCTTCATTTCCCCATTTCTTCTATAAATAGAACCCTTCTCCTCAAGCAAAGAAAGAGAAGCATTAGAGTATTGTTGTTATACTAGCATTAGCATAGAGCTTTCTCATAGCATCACTATCTACACTTGCATAGCATTTGCTTATCATATTCAACTATCTTGAATCTCCATATGGCATCCATGGCTAGTGCTAAAAGCTAAGAGCTACACTCATTTGGGACTTGGAGAGGAGAGGAACAAGGGAGGAGCAACTATGAGCATCTTGATTAGCTATTTTATTCTATGTTTATATGCTTTCTATTTCATGCTTAATATCTCTCCTTATATGCCTTTTTAGGATAATCTTTTGTTGCTAACACTAATGTTTGTTTCTTGTGCTCTTGTGTGTGTTGCCATCAAACAGATTTTCTAATCCTTTTTGCAGAGCATCATTTGGTGAACCCGACGTGAATCCAAACACCAAAAAGATCAACTTTTTTTTTTTTAACCAAAAAGAGTGTGCTGTATACTACATCTCTCGCACACTGGTTGGCTATGAACTCAATTACACACCTATTGAGCGAGCTTGCCTAGCAGTAATCTTAGTAGCCACTAAACTGAGACACTATCTGTTAACACACAAAGTACAACTCATTGCAAAGATTGATCCACTCAAGTATTTACTCAGCAAAGCAGCATTGACAGGTCGCTTAGCCAAATGGGTGATGATTCTAAGTGAATTTGACATCGAGTATGTGGATCGTAAAGCTATCAAAGGTCAAGTTATTGCAGATCAGTTGGCTGATGCACCTCTCATAGTTGATCATCCTCTTATTTCCAATTTTCCAGATGAAGAGATATTCATGATCACAACAACACAACCATGGAAACTCTACTTTGATGGCTCGTACACTAGGCACGGCTCGGGGGCAGGCATTCTGTTTATCACACCTCAAGGTGATAGCATCCCGAAGTGTTATAGAATCACATTTCCATGCACAAACAACATAGCAATGTATGAGGCCTTGATCACAGGACTCAGGTTAGCCGTACAATGGAAATTACAAGAACTACAAGTATATGGTGACTCCCAACTAGTCATTCGACAAGCAACAGATGAATATCAGACCAAAGATGATAAACTCATGCCATATAAGAAAATGGTGGACACTCTAAAGACATCATTTACTACTATCACTTTTGAGCAGATACCAAGAGATCAGAATCGAGCTGCTGACGCCATGGCTACCATCGCATCTCTCCTAGATCTTCCACAAAATTCAACACACTACGAGTTCTTGGTAGAACAGCTTTGGATCCCTGCTTATGATATCCCTGAATCTGAGATGATATGTCACCTTGTCGGTTCTGAATCCCCATGGTATGGTGAGTTCTACAGCTATCTCCGCGATCACACCATTCCTCCCAACCAATCAAATAACCAACGTAAAACCTTCATTCGCCAAACTGCTCGATATACCATTATTGCCGAAACCCTATACCGACGCGGTCTTGATGGTACTCTCCTTTGATGTCTGGAACAAGATGAGATAACAAAGGCTTTGGAAGAGGTACATGAAGGAATTTGCGGGACTCACTCAAGTGGTCCATCACTAGCCAAGAAACTCCTGCGAGCTGGATATTATTGGCCATCTATGGAAAAAGATTCCTACTACTTTGTCAGGAAGTGCATGAAATGTCAAGTTCATGGCGACCTAATACATGCACCAACCCAAGAACTACAACCAATCACAACACCATGGCCTTTTCGTCAATGGGGCCTTGACCTTGTGGGTAAGATTCATCCATCTTCATCCAATGGCCACAAATTCATTATTACCGCCACCGAATATTTCACAAAGTGGATCGAAGTTGTTCCACTTACCCAAGTCACAGGCAAGTAGATCGCCTCATTCATCCTCAACTACATCATCTGCCGGTATAGTGTGCCCATGTCCATCATCACAGATAACGGTCTTCCTTTCAAAAATCAGGATGTCCGTGAACTTTGTGAGAAATTTCACATCCAACATCGCTTTTCCACCCCCTATTACCCACAAGGCAATGGTCAGGCTGAAGCATCCAACAAAAACATATTAAGAATCCTCAAAAAGACAGTCAATGATATCGGGCGTGATTGGCATGTTCAACTAAATCCAGTGCTATGGGCATATCGAACTAGCATTCGAACCCCTACAGGTGCAACTCCTTATTCATTGGTCTATGGTGCAGAAGCTATCTTGCCTATTGAGGTCGAGATACCATCATTATGGGTTTCCTTGCACAATCTCATCGATGATGAAGCCTACAAAGTATCCCGTCTTCAGGACTTAGAGTTACTTGATGAGAAATGACAAGCTGCATACAATCACCTCAACGCCTATCAGCAGCGCATGAGCAGAAGCTACAATCACTGAGTTAGACCTCGTACATTTGAGGTAGGTGATCTTGTTCTACGAGAGAATCCTCGCAACCAACCAAACTGAGAACATCAGGGCAAGTTTGAATCAAACTAGCTGGGCCCATATGTTGTCACTGCTGTGTTCGGGTCCGGGGCATATCAGTTGGCTACATCAGAAGGAGAACCACTTGCAGATCCAATCAACAAAATGCACCTCAAATGGTTTTATACCTAAGCTGTATAGAGCATCAGGCTCCCCTACATACTAGAAAATACCAAAAACATTCAGAAAAATGTCCTGAAGAAAATACAAAAACATTCAAAAAAAAGTAAAGAAAAATCATGCATCCAAACAGTGAACAACCACTCTGGTGGCACCTTGGGTAAGTACGATGGTGAAAACCTAGAAAACTGGTGCCACTCATAAAGGCTATGGCTCCATTGTCTTTCAGACTTGTTGCGATCACATCTACTTCATACATACATCCATCCATCCATCAACCATGGCTTTTTATTCCTCTGCAATTATGATAGTACTCCATACATCTTGCATCCCACTTTTTCATAGTCATGTCTAAAACTGGGGGCAATGCCTTTAACCTATTGATGGAAGTGGATTCTACATTGTCTTATGATTCATTAAGTTCTTCATTCAAACAATCATCAAAAATCCAAAAACATTCAAAAATATCTCGCAAAAATAGCAAAAACATTCAAAACAATTCAAAATCCAAAAACATCGACAAAACCATTGAAAAATCACACAAAAACATGACAACACCTTGTACATACCCATCCATGCAGATACCAAAATAAACATTGACAAACTACTCACATAATGACCATTTACCAATCAACCACACAATCAACATCAACAATCAAACTGTCTTCAACAAGGATGCATCCTTCCTTACCAAAACAAAGACAAAAGTGACATTTTCTTTGACAAGAAAATTATGTTAAGCTATCAAATACTTGGTTGATTTGTGAGTACAATCGTTCGTTTATCTGTATCAGGATCTTGCAGCATTATTTTGTATCATTTGCGCATTATTTTTGATGAAGTTCTGGGGCATGTACTAATGGTGTCTACATGGGAAGTTCACTAAGCTATGTGATCATAGGCAAAAATACAGTCATAGATCACTACGGCTTGCTGACTACAGCATATACCTCGACCATATGAGCATGAACCATTACCAAGGATCCATATTCTTTATTCTTTATGTATATATTGTTTGTTTGTAGGTACAATTCTCTTTCTTTGGTTCGTCCTACCTCATCCAAACTGGATAAAGGTTTTATCTCTTATTACGGTATGCACTCGTCTCAGGATATGATCAGCCTAAGATCAAGGAGGATGATCCAAGTCATGCATGAAAGGAGATAATCCTTGTCTGTTCCGCAAGCAATACTCAGGTCAACTTGATCCATTATATCAAGTTGCTTGTACTAACTTGCTATATAAAATCCATGTAAGAAATACTCTAGTCATCTTGAATCTTTATGTCAAGTTGCTTGTATTTTCTTACAACATTTTAAAGCTCAAAGATGAAAAATAAAGCACCATGGATCGTCATTCCATCTCATCTGTATATATTGCATTTCATTGCATTCCACCCATCCATACATTCATAATAGCTGCATATCATGCACACATAGTCATAATAATGCATACTCTATTTTACTCATCTTCTTCCATAGGACTCGATCCTAGTCCTCCATATCTTCTATCTAACATCAAATCCCCCCTCACCCTCCCTATCTTGATCGTCAACATCATCCTAATCCCTTCATCACGTCCCATCCTCACTCATCCACAAAATTAAGCCAGTTACTTTGTCTACACAGATACATCAACTCATGCACACCTAGACTATCAACAGATACTCTGATCAAGTATCTTCGGGTCTCAACAGGTAATCGATTATGGTAATCCTAGACTACATCAGGCATTTATCATAATGACCTAGTCTCAATGGGGTTGCCATGATTCCCCACAACCATCCATCACACGCACACACTATCAATTGATCAACCAATCAAACATAATCCAACAGACAATTACATCAATTGTCTACATCTTAACGAGTGTTTTGCTTCATATACCTTGACTTCATCGGGCAATTATATCAATTGTCTAAGTCACATCAAGTCACTTTGATTCACTTACTCAGACTTTATCATGTCCAAGCGACCAACTGCCATCAATTGTCATGCTTTGATTTGACTGGGGCAATTAAACCGATTGCACCAGATTGTCCAGCCAATTTTGATCAATTGTATAACATCAATCCAAACCCCACACTACATCTGCTATGTATCTCTTGCATGACCTTAGGGTACTCGATGGCTTGTTATTTCTTCATATTCACTCCATTTTCTCTCATTCTTTCATCATTAGTTCTAATTTCTTCTATTCTACATCCCCTCCACTTTTCACTCTTTTTTGAGAGACCGCCCGATTTTTCAAAAAAAAATAAAATAAAATTTCGGCCCATCTCTCGCGGGGGCATACCACCCATTAAATTTACATTTTATGGGGCATTTCTTCACACCTATTTTTCTTTCTTTAAAACGACGCGATAAACCGCACCGTCTCAAAGAGGGGCAAATGTAGTCACATAAATCTGTCCACTTAATTAAATGAATACTTAGTATTTATTTGATTATTTAACCATCAATTAATGAATTAATTAAATTAATATTTAATTAATTCATCTTAACCCTCTTCTCCTATTAATTAAATAAATTATTCAATTTATTTGATTTAATTCACTTAACCAAATTCAGACCATTAATTAAATAAATAAATCATATTTGTTTAATTAAATCTTCTCTCACATTTAAATAAATTAATATTTATTTAAATCCCCCAAAATCCCACCTCTCACATTTAAATAAATTAACATTTATTTAAATCACCTTTATCCTCTACCCACTTGTATTTTCCTACAAATGCAAGTTGCACAATTATTTTAAATAAATAATTTATTATATCACCTTTATCCTCCACCCACTTGTATTTTCCTACAAAAGCAAGTTGCACAACTATTTTAAATAAATTATTTATTTAAAATCCTATTTATCCTCACCCACTTGAAACCTTTAATGGTTTCCCTTAAAGTATTCAAACTTGATGGCTTTAAAGTCTTCAAACTTGATGGCTTCCTTCTATAGTCTTCTTAAGACTTTAATGGTTTTCCTTAAAGTCTTCAAGCCTTTAATGGTTTCCCTCAAAGTCTTCAAGCATTTTAATGCTTTATCTTAATTTTTCTCATTTAAATAAATTAATATTTATTTGAATATTTATCCAAATGCAAATTACACCATTTAATTGAAATAAATGATTTTATTTTAATTGAAAATACCAAAATTTCTCCCACTTGCATTTTCCTACAAAATCCACTTGCATGCCTAAACCCCTTCTAGAATTTTCTAATCACTTCTAAATAACCTAACCCCTTCTCTAAACTTTGTCACATTCCTAAGCAAAAGGGAAGTCACTTCTCAAACCCTCAAAGTCTTTGATAACCATTAAAGGCTTTCAACCTTCAACCACTAAATGGCTCAAAGTCTTTGATAACCATTGAAGGCTTTCAACCTTCAACCACTTAATCCCCAAAGTCTCCAATAACCATTAATGGTTACCTTAAACCCTCCCACATGGTTAAAACATTTGTTTTGACTCAACCTCTACCCAACCCAAAGGTCTCATCAGGCCATTAATGCTTTGACCATGATTATGTCTTAAACATTTGCACAAAGGTTTATCCTTGGATTAACTCTTAATCCAGTGGGTAATCTTAATTTGGACTTGACCCTTAGCCTCTAGATAACCATGAGGTCTTCTCAGGCCTTTAATGCCTCCAACCTCTTCTCTGAACCCAATCCTATGTTGACACTTGTCACCATTTTATTGGTGCCAATTGTGCACATGGATCCCCAACTTTCAAACTTGGCCCTTGATTAAACCATTCAATCTTAACCCTTCATTTCCCCATTTCTTCTATAAATAGAACCCTTCTCCTCAAGCAAAAAGAGAGAAGCATTAGCATAGAGCTTTCTCATAGCATCACTATCTACACTTGCATAGCATTTGCTTATCATATTCAACCATCTTGAATCTCCATATGGCATCCATGGATAGTGCTAAAAGCTGAGAGCTACACTCATTTGGGACTTGGAGAGGAGAGGAACAAGGGAGGAGCAACTATGAGCATCTTGATTAGCTATTTTATTCTATGTTTATATGCTTTCTATTTCATGCTTAATATCTCTCTTGATATGCCTGTTTAGGATAATCTTTTCTTGCTAACACTAATGTTTGTTTCTTGTGCTCTTGTGTGTGTTGCCATCAAACAGATTTTCTAATCCTTTTTACAGAGCATCAGGAACAATAGTTAAATGCATAGTTATGTTGTTAATTGTGAACTATTTTCTACAAAAGAATTCTAACTTGGCTTTTGAATTGTGGTTGTACTGCATCGAAGAGGCTTGATTTTGATGATCCACCACAAGTTTAGGATCATATAGTGTTAGTTTTGGTCATAGAATGACCAATACATGTAGATATATTCTACATTTTTATTGTATATCGATTTGGACATGACATATGCCACATTTTTGTAATACTTGTATTGACTTGGCAGACATGCCTTTTTTTTATATATATAAATGTCGATATTCGATTCAATAAATGTGTACTGAGTTCATTATTTTGTATTCATTGTATTTTGTGGTTGTCCTTTTATAAATTTAATTGATCATTTACCTATTTAATCAACATTATGAATATAAACAACAAAAATATATGATATAAAACATTGTGATCGTGGAATATGATTTGATAAAATTTCTAAAATGTTGAATTAATGGGCTGCAAAACTCCTTGTATTCAATTTATTATTATGTATTCGTTGTATTTGGTGGCTGCCCTTTTATAAATTTAAATGAATATTTGCATATGTAATCAACAATATGAAAATAAACAACAAAAGTCGACAATATGAATATAAACAACAATGTGTTTGGTGTGAGAGCACCCTCACACTCGCAACGGTCAAATTTTGTTCGCCGTGTGCACAAACTGATGTCACAAGCACATCCAGGTGGATAGGTTTACTCTAGGCATGCCCCTATCATGCATCCCAAAGTGCCGAAATGTCAAGAGTCATACCATACCGGTGCAATCTCTCAAGTGCCCTGAGTCCAAAAAATTGTCAAAATTTGATGGACTATTTCTTCAAATCCAGGACACATATGGTCAATCCATTTGAACCTGTGGCATTGTGTGAGGCTCCTCTAAATTAGTTTATCTTGGTTTTTGACGACTTGGAGCCATTTTCAATTGGTAGCATTTTTTTGCCTACTACAAAAATCGTCAATTGCATGCAATGCAAAGTTGCAAGATTGGATATAATTGATTTGGTTCGTCGTGTGCACAAACCGACGTCACGAGTGCATCCGGGTGGGTAGGTTTATACTAGGCATGCCCCTTTTGTGCATCCCAAAGCACCTGAATGTCAAGAGTCATACCGTACCCATGCGATCTCTCAAGTGCCCTGAGTCCAAAAAATTGTCAAAATTTGATGGACTATTTCTTCAAATCCAGGACACATATGGTCGATCTGTTTGAACCCATGGGGTCACATGAGGCTTCTCTACAATGTCCTATCATGGTTTTTGACAACTCGGAGCCATTTTTAATTGGTAGCATTTTTTGCCTACTACAAAAACTATCAGTTGCAGGCAATGCAAAGTTGCAAGATTGGCTATAATTGATTCAGTTCATCGTGTGCACAAACTGACATCACGAGGGCATTCGAGTGGGAAGGTTTACACTAGCCATGCTCCTCTCATGTATCCCAAAGAGTCGGAACATCGAGAGTCATACTGTACCCATGCGATCTCTCAAGTGGCCTAAGTCCAAAAAATTGTCAAAATTTGACGGACTGTACAACAATCTAGATATTTTTCAATGCTAGATTCAGTGATCAACCAAAAATATCTATGAACCATTGATGTACCTAGATTACATGGACCCATCGTAGACTTACACCATTGCACAATTGTTTCTACATCTATCAACTTAGCACCACCTTTGTACTTCAATTCTTCTCTAGCTAGGGCTCTTTTCACACATGCTCCTACACCATCATCCTCTCCCTTACCATGTCCAACCTCAGTGAAATTTCAAAAATGTTGTACACTGCTTGTCATATGCACCCTTGTCAACCAATAAACATCCTTGCATTCTTGAATTGTGTGGTGCAATTATCTGACCATATTAAGTGTCAGTTGTATCGTATGTTCCTTTCCCTTAAACTATCATAGAAAAATTTAAAGAATCCTTGTACAAACTCTGATGAATGAGTACAATCATTAATTATGTAGAAGTGGAACTCTCTTACAACCTTTCTATCCTCCTCTATGCTATCATCTGCATGCATGAATGCTATGTGTACAAAAATAGAAACTTGTGTAGAGTGATAATACATAGATTGCACTTCATTTTGAGGTTGTAGTGTATAATTTTCAATGAAATCAATGATAGAGACAATGGGGCCAAGAGGAAATGTGTCCTTACATAACTTGAATTTCTTATCTAACCATCGAGCTCTATGTGTATTCATTATGTACTCATAAACTAGTTTCTCTTGAAACATTTTCATAAATTCAGCTACACATATATCATTTTTCACTAGCTCACATCTCTTCAAATCTTTTCCTTTAACTCCATATGTGACTATCTTGTATTTTCTGAAAGAAACTAGTTTCATACCAATTTCATGTGTGCTCTCCAAATGTACGCATCTTGGTAAATGTTGCAAACCACCACATATAGCACAAGAACCTTCCAAACAAGGCATCTTATAATAAATGCAACCATCATATCTATTACATAGCACACTTGAAATAAATTCTCTTACTGACTTAGGAGATGCTTGTATATTGCATTCCTACAAAAAATCGTTAGTGTGCAAAGTAGAATAAATATGACAAAAAATATCATAGTGCGTGGAAAATTCAATATGCATCCTACAACAACACGTGGTGCGTACATGATTAATCTTAATATAAAAAGGTTTTGTCATTTCAAAAAATCTTTGAGAAATTCTTATTTGAGGAAACTTTTGAAGGAATCTTTCATAAAATTTAGTTTGAGTCATATCCAAATAGTGTTTGGCATGTGGCTCATGATTTTTAGACCCAATTTGCCTTCTAACGACATCTCTTTGGTTGGGCAAAATTTGTTGATATGTGGCGACTGATCAGCAAAGTACTGTACACTCAGCATGTATCCTTGCGACAGCCCCTGAGAAATTTTTTTTGGATGTTTTTTGTTGATGAAAACCGACATTGTAATAAAACCCTAAAAAGGTTGACTTTGTTTGTTGCCCTAAAAATGAATGTTATAAGCAACTGGGATGCTTAAGGCATTGTAAGGTTGATGTACTATTTTTGCTAGATAATAAGAAAGATTGGACGGCTGTGTATGGTGGACGTAACCCATTTTGGGTGAACCACGTTAAATCTCTATGTTATCTGTGTCATGTTTTATTTCGTTATATTTTGTATTTAAATATGCATATAATTGTTAGCTAATATTTGCTTCGTATCTGCTTGAAACCCTAACAAAACTCTTGTGTTGTCATGCCAAAATATTTCAATTAATGTTCTTAGTGCATCAACAACAACCTTGTCTTTGCGTGGTAGCCTACCTGAGAATCCCCAAAGAGAATTATTGTTAGGTTCCTCTATTTTTTCCCACCTCTTTAATGCTTTACTTGATTTTGTTCTACTAACATTTAATGACATACTTGTTTTGCTTATCAAATGATCTTTTTTTAATTTTCTTGCTCATTATGGTTGATGTAATAACACGTTGAGTAGAATTAGAATCTTTAGTACGCGATTTTGAACCAATAGCTTGATATGTATCAAATAGATTTCTCACAATAGTTCATTCTTTTGCTATTACTTTCAAATGATCTTAGGCCTAGAGTTTTCATTGTCTCTCTAAAATTCTAATTTTTAATCATTTGAACAATTAATTTACATCTTGCGATTTGATTTAAGTTTTCAAAATAATTTTGCCATATTCTTTTAACCATTCTCCTACAAGTTCGTTCATTCATTTTATTGGGCATTGGCTTCAATATATTCTCATCAATGTCAATTAGATACTTTGGTTTCCTATGAATGATTCTAGGAGGTATTAACATCAATGCATTATGTACATTCAATTCATCAAATAGAGAAGGTGTATGTTCATCATTTAATTGATTATTCAATGTGGTATCTTCTTCAATTGCATTAGGTGCATTATGCTCATTTGGTAAATTGAATTGAGATGTCGAGGATGACATACCTTCTTCTCTCATTGTTCTTATGTCACGTAATTTCTTCATACGATGCCTTTGTCTTTCCTTTTCAACCTCTCATTGTTCCATCGTTCCTCACTTGTTATTTCCCACGGTTGATATTGGTTTTCCTAAGTAGAATCATATTACATATATATGTAAACAAAAGTTCATAAACACACAAATAACCATAAATTTGCATCTTATCTCTATTTTTTAGAATCAAACTATTAAACAATCACAATACTATTGACAAAACTGTTGGGAAAAATGGTGTCTCAATCTTGCATTTATGCGAGGTTACTATTTATAGTAAGTTTTCATTTGAGCACGAAATGGTGCGAAACTCTCCCTGAAGCTTCTGATTGGCTAGATAAGCATTCCGGTAAAGTTTCGTCGCAAGGTCACAGCTAGTTTTGAAGATATTAAAGTTTTCGTCTTGGAGGGGTGCAATAAAATGTTTAAACTTAATTTTGGGGACTTTAGAGGCTCCAAAACGCCCTGAAAAGTTGCCGTAACCGGCGAAGCGGGTTACGAGGTGATAGAGCACTTCGCGAGCTTTCCGACGCTTCAAACGGTTCGTCAATCGGACACCCGGTTCTCAAGTTATGGCCTCCGGAAGTTTGTACTCCTGAAATAGGAAAAATAATTTGTATCGGATACATAAATGGGCTATAAAAGGGAGCGACACGTGTTGATGTGTGCTTTAACATGTCATAGAAGGGAGATAAGGTCGGCTACACCTTATTGGGTGGTTTTAGCCCATGGTTTTGTAATACCGTTTGACGGTTTCTTGTGTTGTATCTCCTATTTATGAGGTGTGTGAGATAGAGGTTGTGTGTAAGAGTCCTATGGCTATTGAGTTGCCTCTGAATCTCTGATTAGTGGTACTCCTGCGAAGAGCTTGCTCTGCAAGTATTTTGTAATCTGTTTTTGATTGCTGAATAAAATATTGAGCTGCTTTTGGAGGGTGGGGTTTTTCTCCCGAAAGGGTTTTCCCCACGTAAATCATTGTGTTGTGGTATGATTGCTATTATATCTATTTCTATTTTCTGTAACTGTTGTAATGATCTGAAAAAGTTTTGCATTACCCTCCTCTCAAGGTTAGTGTAGGAAGTTGTTTCCGCTACAACAATTCAATTATTTGAAATCATGCAAAAAGAGAAAATTCACTTACTTATATTTATAAAACAGTGATAGAAGTGCAGACATAGTTCTAGTGGGGCCTTCAACGACCTCAAAAACTTCTTTTGAGGATTTTTAGGCTCTTGGGCAACTAAAACTATGTCTATGTACCGCGTACGTGCTACATTAATAACCACATATGCATTGTTAGTCCATAAAATGTTGGCAAGCCCAATGGTAATTTTTTCCCATTTTGTACTAATAAGTAGCGCATATGCGCTCCTAAGCCTAAAAAATGTTATCGCAAGGTAGCGAATAATGGGCTCAGTACCCCATACGTGCTTACAAGTAATAAGTACAACAAACACTCTCCTACGCTTTAAAAAAGTTATGGCAAGGCAATGAACTAATAGGTTCAATATCTTGTACATGCTATTGGTAGTAGAAAAAATTTGAATGAAAAGGGAGGGAGGGAGCGAGAGAGAGAGAGAACAAGGAGGGGGGAGGGAAGGAGGGAGAGAAGGAGAGAAGAAGGAGAGGGGGAGGGAGAGGAGAGAGAGAGAGAGAGAGAGAGAGAGAGAGAGAGAGAGAGAGAGAGAGAGGGAGGGAAGGAGGGAGAGGAAGAGAGAGAGAGTGGGAAGGAGGGAGAGGGAGAGAGAGGGAGAGAGAGAGGGGGGGAGGGAAGGTAGAGAGAGGGAGGGAGAGAGGGATAGAAGAGAGGGGAGGGTGGCAGAGAAGAAGGGGTATGGAGGAAGGGAGAGGGAGAGTAGGGGAGAGAGAGAGAGAGAGAGAGAGAGAGAGAGAGTCCAGGACATAATATGACCCTTAGAACACAATATGACCCCTAACAACATCTAAGGGTCATAGGGTGTCCTAAGGGGTCATATGAAATTATATTATCCCTTAGCACACCATAGGACCTATAATGACACCAAATAGTGTCCTAAAGGGTCATAGAACACCATATGAACCTTTTGAACACCATATGGTGTTGTTATGGGTCATTGGTGTCCCGAGGGGTCATATGGCATCCTATGACCCCTTAGGACACCATATGGTGTTGTTATGGGTCGTATGGTGTCTTAAGGGGTCATATGGTATTCTAAGGGGTCACAGGACACCATATGACCTCCTAGGAAACAATACGACCTCTAATGACACCTAAGGGGTCATATGATGGGCCAATAAAATGATATATTAAATTCAAAGTTATGAATATAACATCATATAATAGAACATCAGTATTTTAGTTTTAATATAGCTAAGTTAGACCATTGTCATCATAAGAGAGACTCCAAGCGAACAAACTTAGAGGCTTCGCTAAAAAGAAAGTGTAAGAGCTTGATATAACCTTAAGAGTACTACCTAAGTTCTAAAACATATGATACTATTAAATTATCAAGATTATAGGACTGATCTCAATTGTGACTATAGGAATTACAAAAGAAGAGAAAGAGGGATGGGGTATGGAGGAAGGGAGAAGGGGAGAGAGAAAGAGAGAAAGGGATGGGGTATGGAGGAAGGGGGAGAGAGAGAGAGAGAGAGAGAGAGAGAGAGAGAGATAAGAAGGAGGGGGGAGGGAGAGGAAGAGAGATCGAATCCAAGACATAATATGACCCTTAGAACACAATATGACCCCTAACAACATCTAAGGGGTCATATGATAGTATATTATCCCTTAGCACACCATAGGACCTATAACGACACCAAATAGTGTCCTAAGGGGTCATAGAACACCATATGACCCTTTAGAACACCATATGGTGTTGTTATGGGTCATTGGTGTCTTGATGGGTCATATGGCATCCTATGACCCCTTAGGACACCATATGGTGTTGTTATGGGTCGTATGGTGTCTTAAGGGGTCATATGGTGTCCTAAGGGGTCACAGGACACCATATGACCTCTTAGGACACCATACGACCCATAACAACACCATATGACCTCTTAGGAAACAATACGACCTCTAATGACACCTAAGGGGTCATATGGTGGGCTAATAAAATGATATATTAAATTTAAAGTTATGAATAAAACATCATACAATAGAACATCAATAGTTTAGTTTTGATATAGTTAAGTTAGACCATTGTCAGCATAAGAGAGACTCCAAGAGAGCAAACAATGAGGCTTCGCTAAAAAGCAAGTGTAAGAGCTTGACCTAACCCTAAGAGTACTGCCTAAGTTCTAAAACATGTGATGCTATTAAATTTCCAAGGTTATAGGACTGATCTCGATTGTGACTATAGGAATTACACACTTGATTTCTTTCATGGGTATGTACCGTTCCAAGCTATTTGATAAGTGATGATCATCATATACTACCACTGCCATGCATACAACAAATTTTAATTTCTTTAGGTGATAGGCGTTGTGTAACAACATGGGAACTCTCGCAAACCCACCACTATCATTCTCTAGGACATCATCTGTGTTATTCTCCCTCTTTCTCTTCCTACCAGTTGTTTCCTTCTGAAAAACATATTGCAAGTACTTTGACTCATCATGTTGCTTTGTTGACACTATTTTCCACATTTGCTCTGCTCATTAAAAACACATTCCAGAAGAATATTGTTGCAGGTTTGCTTGTTTGGCATGGTAATGCACCCATGGTTCAACTTCAAACCCTATTCCTCCTATTCAATATACACACACAAATACATCAGTCAATTTTCTTAGGAGAGCATACATGATAAAAAACAAAGAGGAAGTTGTAGACAAGAAATAAATTCACTTACTTCTATAGAAGTCCAGACACAGTTGCATTGGGGTATGGAGGGAGGGAGGGAGAGAAGAAGAGAACGAGGGATGGGGTATGGAGGAAGGGAGAAGGGGAGAGAAGGAGGGAGAGAAAGAGGGATGAGGTATGGGGAAGGGAGAGAGAGAGAGAGAGAGAGAGAGAGAGAGGCACCTTGTATGTGTTTGAGAGGGGGAGACAATACACTTATATGTGTATATATATACTTAATATATTATATGCATATACACATATTATATACATAATATTGATGCTCTGCAAAAAGGATTAGAAAATCTATTTGATGGAAACACACACAAGAGCACAAGAAACAAACATTAATGTTAGCAACAAAAGATTATCCTTAACAGGCATATCAAGAGAGATATTAAGCATGAAATAGAAAGCATACAAACATAGAATAGATAAACTATACTCCTCCAAATGCTAATCAAGATGCTCATAGTTTCTCCTCCCTTGTTCCTCTCCTCTCCAAGTTCCACAAGAGTGTATCTCTCAGCTTTTAGCACTAGCCATGGATGTCATATGGAGATTCAAGATGGTTGAATATGATAAACAAATGCTATGCAAGTGTAGATAGTGATGCTATGAAAAAGCTCCATGCTAATACCAGTATAACAACAATACTCTAATGCTTCCTCGTTTTCTTGAGGACAAGGGTTCTATTTATTGAAGAAATGGGGAAATGAAGGGTTAATATTGAGAAATCTTAACAAGGGTTAGGATTGAAAGATATTCAATCCATGTGAGACTTTCAACCCAATCCCATGTTGACAAGTGTCACAATGAGGAGGCTTGAGAGGAGAGATAAGGAGCATTAAATGTTTGAGGGGACATGATGGTTACCCTAGGGGGTTGGGTTAGGGTTAGGTTAATGGATATTCCTTTTAAACAAGGGATAACTGAATGTGCAAGGGTTAAATGGTTACCTTAGTCAAAGAAATAAATGCTTTGAAGAGACCCATGAGTCAAAAGGATGGTTAAGTTAGAAGAAAGTCTCTAACCAAAGGTAAAAGGTGAGTTAACCATAAATGGTTATGTAACAGCCTTTAATGGTTTGGAAGACTTTAGAGGTTAACCATTTGAAGACATAAAGCCTTTAATGGTTATTGAAGACTTAAGCCTTTAATGGTTATTGAAGACTTTGGAGGTTTTTGAGAAGTGACTTCCTTTAATTTAGGAATGTGATAATGATTAGGATAGGATTAGGCTAATTAGAAGAGTTAGAAAAATCTAGAAGGGATTTAGGCATGCAAGTGGATTTTGTAGGAAAATGCAAGTGGGAGGAATTTTGGGATTTTCAATTAAAATAAAATCATTTATTTCAATTAAATGGTGTAATTTGCATTTGGGTAGATATTCAAATAAATATTAATTTATTTAAATGCGAATGTGAATTTTGGATTTTATTTAAATAAATCTAATTTATGTAAATGAGAAAAAAGGAAGATAAAGCATTAAATGCTTGAAGACTTTGAGGGAAACCATTAAAGGCTTGAGAAGACTCTAGAAGGAAGCCATTAAGTTTGAAGACTTTAAGGGAAACCATTAAAGGTTTCAAGTGGGTGAGGATAAATAGGATTTTAAATAAATAATTTATTTATTTAAAATAGTTGTGCAACTTGCATTTGTAGGAAAATGCAAGTGGGTGGAGGATAAAGGGGATTTAAATAAATGTTACTTTATTTAAATGTGAGAGATGGGATTTTGGGGGATTTAAATAAATATTAATTTATTTAAATGTGAGAGAAGATTTAATTAAACAAATATGATTTATTTATTTAATTAATGGTCTAAATTTGGTTAAGTGAATTAAATCAAATAAACTGAATAATTTATTTAATTAATAGGAGAAGAGCATTAAGATGAATTAATTAAATATTAATTTAATTAATTATTGATTGATGGTTAAATAATCAAATAAATACTAAATATTCATTTAATTAAGTGGATAGATTTATGTGACTACATTTGCCCCTATTTGAGATGGTGCAGTTTTATCGCGTTGTTTCAAAGAAAGAAAAATAGGTGTGAAGAAATATGGCCCATAAATGTTAATTTAGTGGGTGGTATGCCCCCTCGAGAGATGGGTCAAAAATTTTCTAAAAATCGGGTGATCTCTCGAAAAAGAACGAGAAGTGGAGGGGAGGTAGAATAGAAGAAATTAGCAATAACGGTGAAAGAATGGAAGAAAATAGAGTGAATATGGAGAAATGGCAAGCCAGTGAGTACCCATAGGTTATGCAGGAGATACCGTGCAAATGTGGTGTTGTGCTTTTGATTGATGCTATATAATTGACCAAAATGGTTGGACAATCTGGTGCAATTGGTTAAACTGCCCCGATCGAGTCAAAGCGTGACAGTTGATGTCAGTTGTGTGCTTGGACATGATAAAGTCAAAGTAAGTGAATCAAAGTGACCTGTTGGTGACTTAGACAATTGATGTAATTGCCCGATGAAGTCAAGGTATCTAAAGCAAAATACTCATTGAAACTTAGACAATTGATGTAATTGTCCATTGGATTGTGTTTGATTGGTTGATCAATTGATAGTGTGTGTGTGTGATGGATGATTGTGGTGAATCAAGGCAGCCCCGTTGAGACTAGGTCATTATGATAAATGCATGTTGTAGTCTAGGTTTGTCATAATCGATTACCTGTTGAGAGCCGAAGATACTTGATCAGAGTATCTATTGATAGTCTAGGTGTGTGTGAGTCGATGTATCTGTGTAGACAGAGTAACTGGCTTGATTGGGTGACTTAGGATTGGAAACATAGCCCCTCCTATTAGAGATGGATGGTGATGAATGTGGCTTGATTGGGTTGATGGGATATGATGAAGGGATTATGGTGATGTTGATGATCAAGATAGGGAGGGTGAGGGGGGTTCGATGTTAGATAGAAGAAATGGAGGACCTATGACTCATTCCTACAGAAGAAGAGAAAAATAAAGTATCCATTGTCATTACTATGTATGCATGATATGCAGCTATTATGAATATATGGATGGATGGAATGCAACGGAATGCAATATATACAGATGAGATGGAATGATGATCCATAGTGCTTTTATTTTTCATCATTGAGCATTAAAATGTTGTAAGAAAATACAAGCAACTTGACATAATGATTCAAGATGACTTGAGTATTCCTTACATGGATTTTGATATAGCAAGTTAATACAAGCAACTTGATATAATGGATCAAGTTGACCTGAGTATTGCTTGCAGAACAGACAAGGATTATCTCCTTTCATGCATGACTTGGAACGTCCTCCTTGATCTTTTGCCGATCATATCCTGAGACAAGTTCATACCGTAATCAGAGATAAACCATTATCGGGTTTGGATGAGGTAGTAGGAACCATGATGGAGCATTGTACCTGTAAGCAAACAATATATATAAAGAATAAAGAATATGGACCCTTGATAATGGTTCATGCTCATATGGTCGAGGTATACACTGTAGTCAGCAAGCCGTAGTGATCTATGACTGTGTTTTGCATATGATCACGTAACTTAGTGAACTTCCCACATAGACACCATTAGTACATGCCCCAAAACTTCATTGGAATAATTCACATAAGACATTCAAACAATGCTTAGGAACCATCCCAGCCACTCTAATCACTCATGGATATCCCAAAGTAGCGTAGGAACTTGATATATATAAATGAATCAGTAACCTACAAATCAATCAAGTATTTGATAGCTTAAACATAATTTTCTTGTCAAACAAAATGTCATCTTGTCTTTGTTTTGGTAAGGAAGGATGCATCCTTGTTAAGACAGTTTGTGTGTTGATGTTGATTGTTTGGTCGATTTGATAAGTGATCATCATTTGAATATTGCACAATGTTTGTTTGGTGTCTACTCGGATGAGTATGTACAACGTGTTGCCATGTTTTTGATTGATTTTTGATGTTTTATGATGTTTTTTGGATTTTGTGATTGTTTGAATGTTTTTGGTATTGTGTGATTGTTGTGAATGTTTTTGGTATTTTGTGATTGTTTTTTAATGTTTTTGGGTTTTGTGAGACAGTTTTGAATGAAGAACTCAATGAATCAAAAGTAATGTAGAATCCACTTCCATCAATAGGTCAAGGGTATTGCCCCCAGTTTTAGACATAACTATGAAAAAGCAGGATGCAAGACGCATGAAGTACTTTTCTTGATTGCAGATCAATAACAAGCCATGGCTTTGACAGATGGATGAGTGGATGCAATGAATTTGATCGTAATCTGAAAGACAATGGATCCATAGCCTTTACGAGTGGCACTTGTTTGCCAGGTTTTCGCCATCGCACTTACCCAAGGTGCCACCGGAGTGGTTGTTCACCGTTTGTATGCATGATTTTTCTTTACTATTTTGATGTTTTTGTATTTTCTTCAGGACATTTTTCTGGTATGTATGGGAGCTTGATACTCTGTACAACTTATGAATAAAACCGTTTGAGTTGCATGCTATTGATTGGATTTGCTAGCGGTTCTCCTTCTGAAGTAGCCAACTGATATGCCCCAAACCCAAATATAGCAGTGATAACATATGGACCCAGCCAGTTTGATTCAAACTTTCCTTGATGTTCTCTATTTAGTTGGTTATGAGGATTATCTCGAAGAAAAAGATCACCTACCTCAAATGTACGAGGTCAAACTCAATGATTATAGCTTCTACTCATGTGCTACTGATAAGCTTTGAGGTGATTGTATGCAGCTTGTCGTTTCTCATCAAGTAGTTCCAAGTCTTGAAGACGCGATACTCTGTATTCTTCATCATCTATCAGATTATGCAAGGAAACTCATAGAGATGGTATCTCAACCTTGATGGGAAGGATGACTTCTGTACCATAGAACAGTGAGTAAGGAGTTGCGCCTATAGGGGTTTGAATGCTAGTTTGATACACCCATAGTGTTGGATTTAATTAAACATGCCAATCACGACTGACATCATTAAATGTCTTCTTGAGAATTCTCAATATGTTCTTGTTTGATGCTTCATCCTTACCATTACCTTGTGGGTAATAGGGAGTGGAAAAGTGGTGTTGGATGTGAAACTTCTCATAGAGCTCATGGACATCCTAATTTTTGAAAGGAAGACCGTTATCTATGATGATGGACATGGGTACACCATATCGGAAGATGATGTAATTAAGGATGAATGAGGCGATCTGCTTACCGGTGACTTGGGTAAGTGGAACAACTTCGATCCACTTTGTGAAGTATTTGGTGGCGGTAATAATGAATTTATGGCCGTTGGATGAAGATGGATGAATTTTACCCATAAGGTCAAGTCCCCATTGATAAAAAGGCCATGGTGTTGTGATTGGTTGCAGTTCCTGTGCTGGTACATGTATCAGGTCTCCATGAACTTGGCATTTCTTGCATTTTCTTACAAAGTAGTAGGAGTCTTTTTCCATGGATGGCCAATAGTATCCAGCTCGTATGATCTTCTTGGCTAGTGACGGGCCACTTGAGTGAGTCCCACAAATTCCTTCATGTACCTCTTCTAAGGCCTTTGTTATCTCATCTTGTTCCAGACATTGAAGGAGAGTACCATCAAGACTGCGTTGGTATAGGGTTTTAGCAATGATGGTATATCAAGCGGTTTGGCGAATGAAAGTTTTATGTTGGTTATTCGATTGGTTAGGAGGAAGGGTGTGATCATGGAGGTAGGTGTAAAAATCACCGTACCATGGGGATTCAGAACCAACAAGGTGACATATCATCTTAGATTCAGGGATATCATAAGTGGGAATCCAAAGTTGTTCTACCAAGAACTCATAGCGTGTTGAATTTTGTGGAAGATCTAGGAGAGATGCGATGGTAGCCATAGCATCAGCAGCTTGATTTTGATCTCTAGGTATCTACTCAAAGGTGATAGTAGTGAATGATGCCTTTAATTTGTCCACCATTTGTTTGTACGGCATGAGTTTGTCATCCTTGGTTTGATATTCATCTGTTGCTTGTCGAATGACTAGTTGGGAGTCGCCATATACTTGCAGTTCTTGTAACTTCCATTGTATGGCTAGTCGAAGTCCTATGATCAAGGCCTCATATTCAGCTATGTTGTTTGTGCATGGAAATGTGAGCCTGTAAGACTTCTGGATGCTGTCACCTTGAGGTGTGATAAACAGAATGCCTGTCCCCAAGCCATGCCTAGTGTATGAACCATCAAAGTATAGTTTCCATGGTTGTGCTTCTATGATCATGAATATCTCTTCATTTGGAAAATTAGAAATGAGAGGATAATCACCTATGAGGGGTGCATTGGCCAATTGATCTGCAATAAATTGCTCTTTGATATCCTTACAGTCCACATACTCGATGTAAAAGTCACTTAGAATCATCACCCATTTGGCCAAGTGGCCAGTCAATGCATCTTTACTGAGTAAGTACTTGAGTGGATCGATCTTTTCAATGAGTTGTACCTTGTGTGTTAACAGATAGTGCCTTAGTTTAGTGGTTGCCAAGATTACTGCTAGGCAAGCTCGCTCAATAGGGGTGTAATTGAGTTCATAGCCAACCAGTGTGTGAGAGATGTAGTAAACAACACACTCTTTCCCTTCTGCATTGTGTTGTGCCAATATTACACCCAATGTTGTACTTGTTGCTGAAATATAGAGCAATAGAGGTTTATTCGGATCTAGTGGGATCAGCAATGGTGTATTCATGAGATAATATTTAAGCATCTAGAATGCTTGCTGGCATCTAGCATCCCACTGAAAGAGGATAATTTTGTGTAGCAGGTGTGTAAATGGGTGACATTTATCTGCCAGTTGTGCAATGAATATGTGGATAGATTGAAGTCGCCCTTGTAGTGTCCTTAGCTAACTGATGTTCTTCAGAGGTGGCATGTCCATGATTGCTTTGACCTTTGCTGGGTCGACCTCAATGCCTTTGTTGGAGATAATGTATCCTAGAATTTTCCCTGAGGTTACTCCAACGACACATTTCTTTGGGTTGAGTCGAACATGATATTGTTCTAGTCTATCAAAGATTTTCTCTAATATGTCCAGATGACCTTCTCTTGTGAGTGATTTTACTAGTAAGTCATCAACATAATCTTCCATTATGGTATGCATCATATCATGGAAGATAGTGGTCATTGCCCTTTGATAGGTTGCTTCTGCATTCTTGAGACCAAATGGCATTACATTCCAGCAGTTTGTGCCCCATGGACATGTGAAGGTTGTCTTATGTTGATCCTCAGGTGTGATCTTTATTTGATTGTACCCTGAAAAGGCATCCATGAGTAAAAGCATGGCATGTCCTATTGTTAGGTCCACTATGATGTCGATATTTGGTAGGGGGAAGTCATCTTTAGGACATGCCTTGTTAGGATCTCTGAAGTCAATACAAATATGAATGCCCCCATTTGGTTTGCCAACAAGCACAATATTGGAGATCCAATCTGCATAATCAATTGGTCTAATGAAACCAACATCCAGAAGTTTCTTAAGTTATGCCTTGACTAGTACTACAATCCGGGGATGCATCTTGCGAAGCTTCTATTTGACAGGTTTGGCTCCTTCTGCTACTGTGAGGTGATGCATGACTAAATCTGGATCAAGACTAGGCATGTCTGCATATGACCATGCAAAGTTAATCTGGCATTTCTGGAAGAATTCAACAAACTTGGGTTGTTCCTCTGAAGTCAAAAAAGATGCCAGATGTATGTGGTGAGGAGTTTCAGTAGTCCCCACGTTGTATTCTTTTGTTTCGTCGATGAGAATTGTTGATCATTCCTGCTGTGTACTAGAGGGGAGGATGTCAAACCTTTCATCCTCAGGCACCTCAGAGAGGTTTTCACCATTTACACTCTTTCTTTTTACTTTTGTGGGATCAAACAGTGCCACAGTGTGGTTTTCACTAGAAGATCCATGTTTTATTGTTATATTTTTGCAGCTGAAAGGTTTGGCATCCACCCCAAAGTATACTACGCTATTAAGTTCTATAGAAAATCCAGCTTTGTGATCCTTGCTCGGTATGTTATCCCATAATTCCAAAAAGTCGATGATCGCCTCATCATTTTGGAAGTGGTCGAGGCATGGGGGACTAGGTTGGTTCCATTCGATGAGTTTAGGATGGATAATGGGCATTACCTCATTGATTAGGTTGAGTTCGTTAGATGTGTCAGTGCGGGTTAAGATGTTGTGGTGAAGGTCATTGATGGTACTCTCCCTATCAAAATCAGACGTAGGATGTGACGTAGGGTCTGTGGAAGAATTTTCCAGCTCAGGAACCCAAGAGGTCTTTATTTGTGCTTCTCCATAAACAAGGATTTATTTATGAGGTGGAGGGGGTGATGTGTCTTCCTCATCTGAAGTATTAAGCTGTACCAAATCAAATTCCCACTCATACGAGTCAGTCTTTGGGTCACTTTCCAGTATCTGATTACTATACCATATAGGGATGTCCTTTGAGTTAAACACTACAAGTGTGATTGATTTTGTAGATGAAATGATTGGTGCTGCAGGAAGGATTATGGGGATCAATGAATCTGATACAGGGAGTATTGGTAGTGTTGACTCTACTGCTTCTGTTGGAACTGCTGATGTTGTAGATACTATTGTGGGTTCTGATACAATTGCTGCTACTAATGGTGCTATTGACGTTATTGATGCTGCTGATGGAATCATTGGTTTGATTGGTGAGATGAAGGGTGTTGTAGATGGTTTTGATGGGATTTTTAGCCTTAATGGAGCAGTTGGTGTGGTGTGTGGTGGTGTTAATATAACCAAAGGTGATCTCTTTGTAATAGGCTGATATAGTGGTTTGCTGGGTTTCCCTTTGAATCTGAGGTTAAGAAGGATCTCTTTTTGAAAGCCTAAGCCTATGTTATATTTAGGTTTTAATGCCAGCTGCAGTGGCTCATGTCGCCCTTTCTTACAATGCCCCAAAGCACTTTGAACATCATATCCTATTATTTTCATAATGAGAAGGCCTTTTCCATATTGATCTGTGGGAAGCTTAGCTTGCAGAATGTCGGTGGTGATAGGATCTCTATAGATCCATTCTGCTAAGTCCTCATCCCTGGTTTCCTCTTCTTGACTCTTTCCAAGGATAAAAGTTGTCAAAGTACATGCTGGTTTGACCAGTGATGTTTGAAGTACTTGTTGAGGTTTGCCATGTGTTCTAGGAGAAGTGGGCATTTGTCCAACACAAAAGAGTTGGCTTAGATTTTACTCTCTAGGACCTTCTTTTGCTATTTTCATCTTGAGCTTCTCTTGCTTGGGTATAGTGGTGTTTGAACTGGAAAGAGAGGCTGGACTTACGTATGAGGTGGAGGAGATGGCTTCTCTATTGTTGGGAACGATAATCTCTAGTTGATGACTTATATTATGACAATATGCAAAGGGATTTGCATCTCCCAGGATTGTGATTTCTACACCATTATGCGGGAACTTGATACACTGATGGTAAGTGGATGGAATGACTTGCATGACGTGTATCCAAGGTCTTCCCAACAACAAATTGTATGGCAAAGGAAGGTCCAGGACTTGACAGATGATGTGTTTCATCACCGGGCCCACTCGGATTGGTCTAGTACCACAGCTCCTTTGGATGAACACTCTACATCATCATAAGCTTTGACTGTGATCTTCTTGTGGGGATCCACTGATTCAATTGCATATCCCAAAGTTGTGACTAATTGTAGTGTACAAATATTCAGGCCTACTCCATTGTCGATCAAGAATCGCTTGATCCTATGCTAGTTGATAAACCCTTCAATGTGGAGTGAGGCATTATGAGGTTGCTGGAAGGATGTGTTGTCACTTTCAGAGAAAGTGAGACAAGGTGATGACCTTAGATTTTTGACCATGGCTTGGAACTGATCTGTATTTAGGTTTGTAGGAACTGACTCCTCTTGGAGAGCTTGATCCAAGATTGTTTTATGAGATGGAGATAGGCGCAATAGCTCTAAGCTAGATATTAGTGCAGGCGTTTTATCTAATTGGTCCACAAGGATATACTACTTTGGGATAGATGTGGTGCTTAGTGGAGTTGCTTTTATGGTAATCTTGTCGCGACGTGTACCAACATTGCAATTGGAACTGGGATTTTTGATGGTAATAGTTGCAATTTGTTCACTAGCATCATATAGGTGATTCACAGTGTAATTATACGCGGCTTGCGTATAATCAGTGGTATTTGTGTTTTGCCTTGAAGTGGAAGGACCCCTTTGATCTTGTGATGGAAGTAGATTTTTGAACATCAGATGATCATTGTTTGTTGTCTTTGGGTCGTGTCCTTCGATTTCGATATCACCTCGGTCAATAAGATCTTGAATAATATCTTTCAATTTGTGACAATTGCTTGTCTTATGCCCTTTTCCTTGATGGAAATCACAATGTTTAGTATCCCTCCGCCATGAAGGTTTGACTCGAGGTTCGTAATTTGATGTTTTGGGTAAGGTCACCAGATTTTGAGAAACCAACTGACGTAACACTGTTTCGATGGGTTCCCCTAAGGGAGTGTATGTTCGCTTTAGTTTAAAATTCTGCTGGCATTGTCTGGGTTCATCTTGAGATGTGGTTCAGCCTTGATTTGGAGGAGCAACTATGTTATTCTTGGGTGGGGAGTTCTATCTTGCAAATCGAACCACAGGTTGTGCACTTTTGATAGTTCTTGCATCCACAACCTTGTTGTTGATGATATTTTTGTTTTTGTTCCAGAAGTTAGGTTTGTCACCATTGAAGCATGGATGAGGGCCATCCTTTTGGTCATTGTAGATTTTGATAAGTCCTTTCTTGATGAGAGCCCACTCACATTTTAATCCTTTGGTGATCATGTCATTGAAAGAGTCTACATCTTTCATGTTTAGGTGAAATTCCATTTCTTCGTTTAAGTTGGAAATAAATATTTCTACTAGTTCTTATTCAGGTAACTGAAGAGAACGTCTACTAGACTTTGATGCCATCGTTGCAGAAAGACTAAAAATAGTTCACCTGATTTTTGTTTAGTTTTACATAGATCAGCCATGGTGATATCACGTTCAATGTTGTGTGAGTAATGTGCTAGGAACTTCTGGATAAGTTCTTCAAATGTCCTAATGCCACCTCGTAATCGGTAAAACCATGATGTGGTTGTTCCTCCCAAGCTTTGGGGAAAAAGGTGCATTAGGTATGTATCTTCGTATGCCACTTCGAGGCAAGCTGAATAGAATTCTCAAACATGATCACGAGGATCTCCTTTTCCTCCATATTTTTTGAATTTGGGTGTTTTGAACCCTCGTGGAAAAGGTGGTATATGAAGATTCCTATCAAAGGGATAGGGACAAATGTCATTGAGTGAAAACTGATTAGTTGTCACACCACTATGAAGTTGTTGGGTGAGAGTTTCAACTTGTTGCCGCAACATTTCTATTTCATTTGGAGGAGGAGGAGGTGGGGGATTACCTTGATGAAGGTTGTATCTAATGTGATCTCGACCTCTTTCTTCCTCATTGCGACTTTGTCATTCTAAAGCTTGCCTTAGTTGTGCAACATCAAAGTCAGAGGGTAGTTTGGCTCCTTCTTGAGCAATTCTTAAAAAGTGAGCATCAGCATTGCTCCTGAGTATTTCATCAAACAGTTGATTAAAGAGAGGGTTGTGTTGTGCCCTTTCTATTGCTACAGGAGTAGGAGTACTTGGATTTTTGTCATTTACGTTTCCTCCCAGGGCTTCTTGGAATTCATTGATATTTTATTCCTCTTCCTCTTCAATTTCTTGTTGTCTAGATCTTGATCTGGTATGAGCTGTTTTGTTTATAAGTTTTTGTTGAAGTTTGATGAAAATGATGATGAGTTGGTGATGAAATGAAAGATTGATGTTTGGTTAAGTGTTTCACATATGAATCTCTACCACTAAAGGTAGATGGTACCAAAGTTCTTTCTTGAATTGCTTGTTGTGTTTGATTGACAAAGTTTGATGTGATAAGGTTTAAAGAAATCTGAGATGTATTACAGACTCAACTACCTAGTAATGAGAGGATTGCACTCATAGACTAGTTTTAACTTGTGTAGAAATGTCTCTTAGGATGAGTTTATCCTAGATGTCGCGACACTCTAAAAGTGATGTTTTTGTGTTTGATTCAAGCAATATCTAAAGAGAACTTAGGATAATAAACTCTTGATGTTTTGAGAGTTGAAATAGATTGATGATGTGGGAATGGGGTATGGATGAAATTTTTAACTTCAATAGAAACTTCGTGTTACATAAGGAACAAACTCTTCCTCTTCCCTTTCAGGGGTTGGTGGTTCTTCTCGAGATATGTTGTATGTGATACAAATGTCTGGAAAGAATTTAGGGTTGATCTTGCCTCATTTGTTTTTGTGATAACTCAAAGCTCTATATTGCATAAAAGCTCTGTGGTTCAATGATTCTTGATCAAACTCGTTTGATTTCCCTTGAAGATAGAGATGCATGTGACATAGAAAAGCTCTATTAGAGACAAATATTTGTCTATTAAGATAGAAGAAGAAGAATTTCCTCCTTTTGATAAGATCTTTTGAGCTCAATGATCTTTCTTTCAAGTTGATGTGTTGATGAAGATTATTCTTTCTCAAGATCTGAAGAATGGTCATATAGTTTGATACTTTTTGTTATTGCTCTTTTGTTGGTATTTTGAAAATGTTTATGTTGGATGAATACTTTGTTTTTGGAACTGATTTTTGATGTTTATTTGACAAGAAAACAAAGCAAGCACACAAACACAAGAATGTTGCCTCAAAAGGCACAAATAGGTGTGGGTCTAGATCAACCCAATCCTTGGACTTTTATGACCCTTTCCTTTAAATGTATTTTAGGTGTTTTTTCCAAAGCCTAAAGTTGGCTCAATTTGCACTAGTCTTGACTCAAAAATGAAAACACTTCAAATACTGTTTATCCCTATGGTCAAATGGCTAGTTGTGATAGTTTCGGCCCACATCTTGATATTTCTTTGACTTTGGTACTACATACCTTATGAATCCCACCGTGGCAAGGATGTGATATAATAAGTCTTTCATGAGCATAACAAATAGATGATCCCTATGATGGGGGAGTCACCACTTTTATCGGGCTACAAGTAACCTTTCAAAAAGCTATGTTTCTACTCAAGGAAATATGTATGGTGAGTATCTTGGGAGCAAAACCATCTATGCTCTTGCACTGAATTTATCACAAATATCCTCAATCAATAGAATGGGTGGGGCACTACTAAAAGGTGTTTAGTATTGTTCGATGTTTTTGGACATAAGTTCATTCTACAGTGACTCACTTAAGAGCCTTGTAACTTGTGGTGGGGCCCATTTGTCCTTTCAGCAAGTTACACTGTAGGAACAACTATACCCAAGGCTACAACTTTCGCTCTCACCGAATTTATATAGCGGCTCAAAGGATTTACCATGTGAGGTCATTCCCAAGAGTGATCGATCTCTTGGTAGGCCTCTCTTAAAAAGATAAAACTTGAGTGTTACTAACACTTTTCTCTTGCACCTAGGACCACGAAAGCCAAGGGAGAGGATAGTGTGTGTTAGAAGTAGGACCACTCAACAAACTCTTTTTGCACAAGTGTGCCAAACATGAAATGCACTTGTTCTTTTTAACTTGTCATTGCAATGATGTTCTATCTAATTGGAGATGTTGCTCCAACAGTCATGGTGTTCTTTTTATCCTTCAATGGCAAAATGTGTTGTAATCTAGGAATTGGAAATCCTGGTCAACTGAATTCAGAGCACGTTTTGCTTGAAGTAAATTGATTTGAGAACAACTTTGACAAATTGGGGATTCTTTTTAACTTGCACAAAATGAAGTGTTGATTGTGAATTTTAGTTTGATGCAAGAAATAAAATTTGCCTTGTTGATTTTAAGCACCAAAATAATTTGTTCCTAACTTTGCAAAAAATAATTTTATGTGTTTGTTTTTGTGATTCTTTTTAACTTTGAACAAGTGTGATTCTTTTTAGAGCTCTAAACGAAAGATGTGGTTCTTTTTAAAACTCCAAATGAAAGTGAAGTTGATTTTAACCCAAAAGGAAAATGAAATTATTTTATCCTAACTTGTAAGACAAAGTTAGCAATATGAACAAATTTATTTCCTAAGCTAAAATTGCTAAAAAAATCATATTGTAGGGGTTAGTTAAAACCTGCACAAAAGATAATTAGTTAGAAAAATCTGCTTGTTTTGGTGGGCTTCTATAAGCCTAAAAATTTTGGTTTTTGGTTACAAGGAATTTTCTTACAACTCTCTATTACAATAGCTCTACTCTATGTGAAAACATAAGCGCTATTTAACATAAAAGAGCAACAGTATAGACAATAGCGCTAAAGTATCAATTTGTGAAGGTGCTAAACTGAGAACAAAAGTGCAAGAGAATGACTTGTGTGTCAATTAAAACATTCAAAATTTAGTAGTCTTCAAAATGATTGCTCTTTGATTCACATTGGGTTCACCAAATGATGCTCTACAAAAAGGATTAGAAAATTTGTTTGATGGCAACACACACAAGAGCACAAGAAATAAACGTTAATGTTAGCAACAAAAGATTATTCTAAACATGCATATCAAAAGAGATATTAAGCATGAAATAGAAAGCATACAAACATAGAATAGATAAACTATACTCCTCCAAATGCTAATCAAGATGCTGATAGTTGCTCCTCCCTTATTCCTCTCCTCTCCAAGTTCCACATAAGTGTAGCTCTCAGCTTTTAACACTAGCCATGGATGCCATATGGAGATTCAAGTTGGTTGAATATGATAAACAAATGTTATGCAAGTGTAGATAGTGATGCTATGAAAAAGCTCTATGCTAATACCAATATAACAACAATACTCTAATGCTTCCTCCTTTTCTTGAAGAGAAGGGTTCTATTTATAGAAGAAATGGGGAAATGAAAGGTTAAGATTGAGAAATCTTAAGAAGGGTTACGATTGAAAGATATTCAATCCATGTGAGACTTTCAACCCAATCCCATGTTGACATTCAATCCATGTGAGACTTTCAACCCAATCCCATGTTGACAAGTGTCACAATGAGGAGGCTTGAGAGGAGAGATAAGGAGCATTAAATGCTTGAGGGGACATGATGGTCACCCTAGGGGGTTGGGTTAGGGTTAGGTTAATGGATATTCCTTTTATCCAAGGGATAAATGAACGTGCAAGGGTTAAATGGTTACCTTAGCCAAAAAAATAAATGCTTTGAAGAGACCCATGAGTCAAAAGGATGGTTAAGTTAGAGGAAAGTCTCTAACCAAAGTGTAAAGCGGAAAAATCGAACCCTAGTCGTTCTCCCCTCCCCAACTCCAAGGAGAGAGAAGGGAGATTCACTAGGGTTGATGGTTTTCACTTAGGGGAGACTTTACATTCAAAAGAGGGGCTGAAACCCACAAGATCCAATCCCACACAATGCAAGATTGGATTCTATATGAGTCTCAAGGGTTGTGATAGCAAGGCTACCCTCTTTTGGAAAGAATGTAGATAGAATGATTAAGCTAGGAATACATAGAAAGTGAGAAAGATTCGCTTATAAACTGAGATAGGGATATAGGATGAAGCTGCGGACCTGGAATTAGCAGTAAAATGTTGAGACGGCGTTGTCCTGCAAATTTGAGAAAAAGTTGACGGGATGATGGCGCCCGGCGTGCACACAGTCCTCCAAAAAATCCGCCAAACGAAGGGGGATCTGTTCGTCTCTGCACAAGGATTCCGGATCTTCAATTTCAGCCGCGTACCTGCAACCTACACACAGAAAAGAGAAGACGATTGGGGGGTTAGGGATTAGGGGTTTGCCCTTAGGTCAAACCCCGGTTTTGGAATTAACCAAGAAATGAGAAATGTTGTAAATGTAAATGACTGTAATGTAAAACAAGTACTAGTACCTTGTTGTAAGGATGTTTGTATCCTTATATGTGAAGGTATAGATGTTGTTGTTTGTTGTATGTTGTATGTTGTAGCATGTGATCTCCTCTTCAATGGTTGAATCCTTGTCTTGAATGCAACACTTAGCCTTGAATGGAGACTTAGAATGATCAATTGCTTGAAGGAATGTTTGAATGCTTGAATGCTTGAATGCTTAAATCTTTGAGTATCGTTTCCATGCCTTTTTCCCTCATACCAAAATGAGAGAGGAAAAGTAGTTTATATACTTGTCAATTAGGGTTGATAGACTGATTTTCCCGACCTTAGGCCGACCAGGAAATGTTATTTTCCAATTTGCAAACAAAAAGACCCGAAGTCCCATAGGAGATCGGGCCCAAAATAGGGCTAGGGACCAGGGCGCTGGGCGCCATGGTCCTGGGGGACCAGGGTGCTGGGCGCCCTAGTCCTGAAGGACCAGGGCACTGGGCGCTCTGGTCCCACCTCCCGGGACAGCAGGGTGCAAGGAGGGATCAGGCAGGGTGCTAGAAAAATGCAGTTTTTGATCTTGTGGACAAGTTTTGGGGTCTCCATTCAGGTTCAGTGTTGCGTCGCCATCGTGAAGACCCAAATGCGGTCGAAATTGCAAGTGTCACAATTTTAGGATGCTACATTTAACCCCCGCTTTAGCGGAAGTATAAGCGTACGCTCATACTTCCGGTAAAGTACAAGGAAACAACATTGAAAAACTTTCACCACGTCAAGGAGGCAAGATACACCAAGCCCCCAGTGGACTAAGGATCTTACGACTTCGATTGACAAAGTAAAAGGGAAGATTACGAGGGAGAACCATGACTGTCAGTAGTAAGGTTCCCTCACTATGAGTCATGTAAGAAAGATATCAAAAATTTTCAAGGCAAAGCTAAATTTGTCAAGAAATTTTCAAGTATCTTGAAAAGATATGGATGGGATGTATGCCCCCCTACGTTAAAGCGATCGCACATGCCTCATCGGGGGTGATTGCTTTAAGGTAGTGATACATATAAGAAATGAGAAAGGAGCACGTTATCGCAATGATTTAGCCCCCAAGTGTGAGATAAGCCCAAGGATAATAGACACAAAACACAAAGCACGAGGTGACTTTGCTTTCCTCGGGGTCAGTATGCTATATGATAAGTCATGTATATCATATGTATGTATGCATAATTGTTCTTCATTCCCCAATCAAGGAAGGTCACCTAGAAGAAGGGAACACATGTGTCTTTTGAGTCAACATGAGAGAGACCAAAAGAGATCTCAATGTTTTGCATCGTCCTCAAGTAGACAACACTAAGGACAACAAATAGAAGAATGAGAATAACACATAGAAGAAGTAACAAAAGAAAGAGAGGAGGAGAGAATCTACTATGCTAATGAAACTAGTCTAGCACGTCATCTACCCCCCGATCTTGCTGATCAACGTTTCGGGAAGGTAGGAAACACGCTAGAGGAGGAACATTCAACACAGCAGATGGAGCTATCACAAGATCCAAACAAGGGCTATGTTCATGTTCCAAGCCACGTTGTTCTTGTCTAGGAGCTAGGATAAGTGCTTTAGAAAATTCATTAGATAAATGGTTATCAATATCAACAAGTTCATATTCACTATCAGAAGCAAGAGAAGTAACATTTTCATCTATATCATCATCAAGATTTATAAAAATAGGGTCTTTAACTCGCACAGGATCAAGACCATCATGCATCTTATGTTTAGGAGATTTTGGCTTAATTTCCGGCTAAGGAGAAAATGGAATAATGCTTGTTGAAGGTGTTTTTGGGGATTGCAAAGTTTGAGAGGCAGCTGCCTGAGCTCTAAGATGACGCTTTCATCGGCGTTCACGTGCAGAATGATTTTGTCTAGTCTTAGTAGGAAGTTGCGAAGATTGAGGAGGAGGAATGTTCTCATCCTTATCACTTGGGTGTTTAGGTTGTGGTCTCTTAGGCTGAAAAATAGGACAAGAGGAAGGTCTCTTCTCTCCATAAGAGGAAGGAGGAGGAACTACTCCATATAAGGGAGGAATATTTGGTTTAGGAAGGAGACCAAGTCCATCATGACGAGGAGGGATAGGTCTACTTTTAGGAAGTTTATTAGATATAGGCATAGTCACATCCATAGGGATGGATTTGGAATCTTCTTGAGGAAAGACATTAGTTTTATCTTTCAAAGGGAGAACTTCCTTCTCAAGAATGATAGGAATGTCAAGTTTGGGTGTTCTAGGTTCACTTAGAGATAGGATCATATCTTTTTTCCACTTTTGATAAGATTTGAAAAGATGATCACTTCGCGGAGGAAGAGATTGGAATTGTTTAGGCCAAAAATAATCAATAGGAACACTAGAAGTTCTTTCAGCTGGTTTAAAGAGACTATGATTGACAGTAACAACTTCACCATTATGGGGAAATTTCAAACACTTGTGAATAGGAGAAGCAATAGCTTTCATGGAAGACAGCCAAGGATAGCCTAGCTTCACACGAAATTGTTCAGATGATGGAATAATAGCAAAGTCCACATCAAGGGATTTGTTATGGACCTCAATAGGTAATGTAATAGAACCCATTGTAGGAGAAGAAAATGCATCAAATAGTTTCACAACCACATTTGTTTCATCATAGATCACTTGATTCAATTGCAAAGTAAAAATAAATTCTTCAGTAATGATATTAACCATACAAGAAGGATCAATAAGCACTCCACGACAAGGTGTATTTTTGACTTTTGCAACTACATATAAAGGACCATCAGGTGCTTTGATAGTTTCACTGGAATCAAATGTGATGGAGGGTTCTTTAGGGATTTTCTACTGCTCCACAAAGTTAATCACATTCGGAGTCATGGACACAATAACATCAGGTGAGACAGAGGAATCATTAGTATCAATTGCATTAGAGGTGTGAGAAGGTAATGGATCAGTAAAAATCTGAGGATTTTGGTTAGGAGGAGCTATAGATGTGTTGCCTTTATCATTCACTCCAGAAATAGAAATAGTATTATTATCAATCAAATCTTGAATTTTACCCTTTAAAGCAAAACATTTTTCAGTATCATGCTATGTGGGGGAAAAAGTGACATTAAGCAAACATGCCCTAATCTCACTTTCAACCACACATTTGTGGAATACGAAAGAGCCTAGAGGTATCACACAATTGGCTACTTCTTTTTGTGGAAGAGAGAGCCACGGGCTACCTATTAGGATTTCTATTCCTTTGTTGTAATTGAAAGATGAAATGATGCAAGTTCAATCCCTAACCCCAAAGTGCAAGTATGAACTAATAACAAGATTACAGAATTGAACTTAAATGATGGAAAGCTGTAAACACAAGGATAAGATAAGAATGTAAATGCGTACCCGGAGTTAAAATCTGACTGAAAATGTTCGAGACGGGGCTGCGGGTGCCACTATCCTGATTCTGCCCCTGAAACTGCTCCGGAAATTGTTGTTTTGCACTCTGGAAAAGCTGTCAAAAATGCTGAAAATGCTGTCTGTCAGGAGGACCAGGGCGCCCAGCGCCCTTGTCCCAGGGACCAGGGCACCCAGCGCCCCTGTCCTAGCAGGACCAGGGCGCCCCACGCCCCTGTCCTAGTCTTTTGCTCTGAAATTTGGTGGGAAGGTCGGTCTCAGTCTGCTTCTCCCGGATCTGCAACCTGCGGCGTCGTCCGAGTCCTGAAACCTGCACTTATATCTGAAAAGGTGTTTGGGCGGCTATATAGGGTTTTGCCTTAATCAAACCCCCGTTTCGGTGATTTCCACCTCCATGATTAGCCAAGTTGTATTGTAAAATGTATTGTGTGTGCAGACCTAGTGTGTGTGCAAGGTCCTTAAATGCAAGAAAGCAAACTAGAGCAACCTAGAAAGTAAACCCTAATTGCTTGTAAATGATAATGTAAATGCTTTAAATCAAGATGCAAAGTAATCTAAAGCATGAATAAAGGATATATTGAAGCTTATGCAAAGACATGAAAACAACATGAAATCATACCCAACCCTCAAGGGAGGAGTACAAGCCAATCTTCAGTCGGTAATCTCCTATTGTTCTTCAATGTCTTCCAAGCCCTAAATGAATGAAATTGATGAATGCTTGATGGATGGATATTTAATGTTATTGAAGTCTTCAAAGATCTGCTCTTTCGCTGCATATGAGGGTCCTGGAAACAAAAAATCCGATCCCTTCCAATAAGGAAAGAGAGCTTTTATGTATGAAACCCTAGGTCGCAAATTCGTATTTTGGCCAACCTAGAGATTGAATATCCCACCAATTTCTTGGGGTTAAGATTTATTTTATGATTGGATCGTGCTCCCAAAATATTAGGAAAAATGTCCGGGACCATGTGCACCGGGCGCCACGGTCCCGACAACTTTTCACCGAATTTTTAGGGCCGTCGGATATGATGATTTTAGAGAGAATCCTGAAGTTACAGGTGATTTCGAGATGTTTTGACCCCCGAAATCAAGCCCCCAAGTTAATGGTTTTTCAAGGTACAACCAGATAAAGATCGCTCCAGACGATCAACATAAAAATGCCTTCACATGTCCATGGGGAACATACTGTTGGAACATGATGCATTTTGGTCTAAAGAATGCAGGAGCGACCTATCAAAGAGAAGTGACCACCATCTTTCATGATATGATGCATACCATAATGGAGGATTATGTCGATGACTTATTGGAAAAATCATTAACAAGAGAAGGTCATCTGGAAATATTAGATAAAATCTTTGACAGACAAGAACAATATCATGTTCGACTCAACCCAAAGAAATGTGTCTTTGGAGTAACCTCAGGGAAGCTTCTAGGATACATTATCTCAAGCAGGGGCATTGAGGTCGACCCGAAAAAGGTCAAATAAATCATGGACATGCCACCTCCAAGGAACATTAGTCAGTTAAGGACATTACAAGGGTGGCTACAATCAATCCAAAGATTCATTGTACAACTAGCAGATAAGTGCCATTCCTTTACACATCTATTACACAAAAACATCTGCTTTCAATGGGATGCCAGATGCCAACAAGCATTCCAGATGCTTAAGGACTATCTCATGAATACACCATTGTTGATCCCACCAGATCCAAGTAGACCTCTATTGCTCTATATTTCAGCAACAAATACAGCATTGGGAGTGCTACTGAATCAACATAATGCAGAAGGGAAAGAGTGTGATGTATACTATATCTCTCACACACTGGTTGGCCATGAACTCAATTACACACCTATTGAGTGAGCTTGCCTAGCAGTAATCTTGGCAGCCACTAAAGTGAGGCACTACCTGTTAACACATAAAGTACAACTCATTTCCAAGATCGATCCACTAAAGTACTTACTTAGCAAAGCAGCATTGACATGCCACTTTGCCAAATGGGTGATGATTCTAAGTGAATTTGACATTGAGTATGTGGACCATAAGGCTATCAAGGGCCAAATTATTGCAGATCAGTTGGCCGCTACACCCCTCATAGGTGATCATCCTCTTGTTTCTAATTTTCTAGATGAAGAGATATTCATGATCATAGAAACACAACCATTGAAGCTCTACTTTGATGGGTCATGTACTAGGCATGGCTTGGGGGTAGACATTTTGTTTATCACACCTCAAGGTGGTAGCATCTTGAAGTCTTACAGGCTAACTTTTCCATGTACAAACAACATAGCAGAATATGAGGCCTTGATCACAGGACTCAGACTAGGCATACAATGGAAACTGAAAGAGCTACATATATATGGAGACTCCCAATTAGTCATCCGACAAGTCACAAATGAATATCAGACCAAGGATGATAAACTTCTACCGTACAAGCAAATGGTAGACAATTTAAAAGCATTGTTTATAAATATCACCTTTGAACAGATACCCAAATATCAAAATCAAGCTACTGACTCTATGGCTACCATTGCATCTCTCCTATATCTTCCATAGAATTCAACATGCTACGAGTTCTTGGTAGAACAACTTTGGATTCTCACTTATGATATCCCTGAATCTGAGATGATATGTCTCCTTACTGGTTCCAAATCCCCATGGTACAGTGAGTTCTGCACCTACCTCCATGATCACACACTACCTCCTAACCAATCCAAAAACCAATGCAAAACCTTCATTTGCCAAACCGCTCGATACACCATCATTGTCGAAACCTTATACCGATGAAGTCTTGATGGTACGTCTCTTCTTCGATGTCTGGAACAAGATGAGATAAGAAAGGCCTTGGAAGAGATACATGAAGGAATTTGTGGGACTCACTCAAGCAGTCCTTCCTTAGCAAAGAAGATCATGTGCATTGGATACTATTGGTTGTCCATAGAAAAAGACTCCTACTATTTTGTCAGAAAATGCAAGAAGTGCCAAGTTCACGAAGACTTGATACATGCACCAGCATAGGAATTGTAACCAATAAGAAAACCATGGCCCTTTTGTCAATGGGGACTTGACCTTGTGGGAAAAATTCATCCATCTTCATCCAACAGCCACAAATTCATTGTTACCGCCATCGAATATTTCACAAAGTGGATCGAAGCTGTTCCACTTACCCAGGTCACTGGCAAGCAGATCGTCTCATTCATTCTTAATTACATCATCTTTCAGTATGGTGTACCCATGTCCATTATCACATATAACAGACTTCCTTTCAAAAATTATGATGTCTATGAGCTCTGTGAGAAGTTTCACATCCAACACCACTTTTCCACTCCCTATTACCCACAAGGCAATGGTTAGGCCGAAGCATCAAACAAGAATATATTAAGAATCCTCAAGAAAATAGTCAATGATGTTGGCCATGATTGGCACTTTCAATTAAATCCAGTACTATGGGCTAATCGAACTAGCATTCGAACCCCTACAGGCACAACTCCCTACTCACTAGTTTATGGCACAGAAGCCATCCTTCCTATTCAGGTTGAGATACCATCTCTATGGGTTTCCTTTCATAATAGATTGATGATGAAGCATACCGAGTCTTCCATCTTCAAGAATTGGAACTACTTGATGAAAGGTGACAAGCTGCATACAACCACCTCAAAGCCTATCAGCAGCGCATGAGCAGAAGCTATAATCATCGAGTTAGACCTCGTAAATTTGAGGTAGGTGATCTTGTTCTTAGAGAGAATCCTCATAACCAACCAAAAAGAGAACATCAGGGAAAGTTTGAATCAAACTGGCTCGGTCAATATGTTATCACTGTTGTATTTGGGTCTGGGGCATATCAGTTGGCTACTTCAGAAGGGGAACCGCTAGCAAATCAAATCAACAACATGCACCTCAAACAATTTCATACATAAGCTGTATAGAGCATCAGGCTCCAATACATAATAGAAAAACACCAAAAACATTCAGATAAATGTCCTGAAGAAAATACAAAAAAAATCAAAATAGTAAAGAAAAATCATGCATCCAAACGATGAGCAACCACTCCAGTGGCACCTTTGGTAAGTGCGATGGTGAACTTGTAAAAGATATGGATCCATTTTCTTTCAAACTTGTTGTGATCACATCCATTGCATCCATTCATTCATCATTCAAGCCATGACTTATTATTGATTTACAATCAGGGATAGCCCTTCATGTGTCTTGCATCTTGATTTTTTATAGTGCTATCTAAACTATGGGAAATGACTCTTAAGCCTATTGATGGAAGTGGATTCTGTAATACTTATGATTCATTAAGCTCTTCATTCAAAACTGACTCACAAAAATCAAAAAAATTCAAAAAAATGACTCACAAAATCCAAAAACATTCAAAACACTCACAAAATTCAAAAACATGGAAAACACATCAAAACCATTGTACATACACATCACAAACAAACATCAAACAAACATTTTGAGCTACTCAAAACAATGACAACTTATCAAATCAACCAAACAATCAAACATCCACACACAAACTGTCTTAACAAGGATTGCATCCTTCCTTACCAAAACAAAGACATGATAACATTTTCTTTGACAAGAAAATTTTGTTTAAGCTCTCAAGTACATGGTCGGTTTGATGAGTTATTTATGCATTCATATCAGGTTCCTACGCTACTCTGGGATATCCACAAATGATTAGAGTAGCCAAGATGGTCCCTAACTATCGTTTGTTTATTGTCTGCAAATTGTTCCAATGAAGTTCTGGGGCATGTACTAATGGTGTCTACATGGCAAGTTCACTAAGCTATGTGATCATATGAAAAAATATAGTTATGGATCACTATGGCTTACTGACTACAGCGTATACCTCGACCGTCTGTACATGAACCAGAATGGAGGGTCCATCATGTTTTATCTATACTTCTTGCTTCCAGGTATAATGCTCCAAACCTAGTTCCTACTGCCTCGTCCAAGATTGATACTACCATGCTAAATGATAAAAAATAAAGCACTATAGATCATCATTCCATCTCATCTGTATATATTGCATTTTGTTGCATTCCATCCATCCATACATTCATAATAGTTGCATATCATTCATACATAGTAATGAAAATGGAAGCATACTCTATTTTTTAAAATCTTCTTCCATAGGTCCTCCATATCTTCTATCTAACATTGAATACCCCCCTCACCCTCCCTATTCAGGTCATCATCATAAATTGCATACCCTACATCATGTCCCATCAACCCAATCAAGCCACATTCATCACCATCCATCTCTAACAGGGGGGGTTGCGTTTCCCATCCTAAGTCATCCTATAAGCAAGCTAGTTACTCTATCTACATAGGTACATCGACTCACACACACCTAGACTATCAACAGATACTCTGATCAAGTATCTTCGGGTCTCAACAGGTAATTGATTATGGCAAACCTAGACAAAAATAGGCATTTATCATAATGACCTAGTCTCAACAGGGTTACTATGATTCACCACAACCATCCATCCCACGCACACACTATCAATTGATCAACCAATCAAACACAATCCAATGGACAATTACATCAATCATCTAAGTCTCAACGAGTATTTTGCTTCATATACCTTGACCTCATCAGGAAATTACATCAATTGTCTAAGTAACCAACAGGTCACTTTGATTCACTTACTCAGACTTTATCTTGTCCAAGCAAACAACTGACATCAACTGTCATGCTTTGACTCAACCAGGGCAACTAAACCGATTGTACCAGATTGTCCAACCAACTTTGATCAATTGTGTAGTATCAATCAAAAGTACAACACCACATTTGCACTATATCTCCTACATGACCTAAGGGTACTCATTGGCTTGTCATTTCTCTGTATTCACTCCGTTTTCTTCCATTCTTTCACCGTTATTGCTAATTTCTTCTATTCTACCTCCCCTCCACTTTTCGTCCTTTTTTGAGAGATCGCTCAATTTTTTAAATTTTTTTGGCCCATCTCTCGAGGAGGCATACCACCCATTAAATTAACTTTTATGGGGAATATTTCTTCACACCTATTTTTCTTTCTTTGAAACGATGTGATAAACTACACCATCTCAAAGAGGGGCAAATGTAGTCACATAAATCTGTCCATTTAATTAAATGAATATTTACTATTTATTACATTAATAAATCCACTAGCCAACAGTTAATTAAATTAACATTTAATTAATTCATCTTCAATCATTCTCCTATTAATTAAATAAATTATTCAAATTATTTTAATTAATTCATTAAACCAAATTCACAATCAATTAAATGAATAAATCCTATTTATTTAATTTAATTCACTTTCCTCTTTTAAATAAATAATTAAAACATTTATTTAAATCATTAAATCCCCCCCACTTGCATTCTCCTACAAATGCAAGTTGCAACCACAATTGAAATAAATTAATTTTATTTTAATTTAAATCCTATTTTCCCTCACCCACCAAACCTACTTGCAATCCTAAAACCCCTTCTAGACCCTTCTAACCACTTTCTAATCATTCCTTTTTAGCCTAATCTATCCCCTAATTATTGTCACATTCCTAAGCAACTTGAAGTCACTTCTCAAAGCCTTCAAAGTCTTTGAAAAACATTTAATGCTTTAAGTGTTCAACAAGCTAACCCCTAAAGTCTTCCAAACCACTAATGGCTCTTACATGACCATTAATGGCTCTTACATAACCATTTATGGTTAACTCAACTCACCAACATGGTTAGAGACTTTCCCTTTAACTCAACCTCCATTTGACTCATGGGTCTCTTCAAGCATTTATTGCTTTGACCATGGTTATCCTCACTAACTCTTGCACAAGAGTTTATCCTTTGGATAAAGACATTATTTATTGGATAATGGTTTTATTCTTTCAACTCAACATTAACCTTACCTCCCAAGTTAACCTTCAAGTCATGTCAAGTATTTAATGCTTATTCCCTCTCCTCTCAACCCATCCCTTGTTGACATTTGTCATCTTGGGATTGGATTGAAAGCCCTCACATGGATCATCCATCTTGGCCCTTGTTGAGATTACTCAATCTCAACCATCCACTACTCCATTTTACCTATAAATAGAGCTCACATTCTTGATTTTTAGTTCCTCAAGAATTCTCAAGCACATCTATGATCCTGAAATCTTGTATGTATCTAATTTATAGTGAAATTTAGAGAGAATTTAGCATAATCATCTACATTTGTCTTTTTGGGCTAAAATTAACATTAGATAATTAGATAATATCTCATTTTAGCTTGTTCACATTTGCATTCTCATAATCATCCATTCTACAATATTGATCCTCCATAAGACATCCAAAATGGTGCAAAAAGCTACTGAGAGCTACACTCATTTGCGAACTTGGAGAGGAGAGGAACAAGGGAGGAGTAGCTACAAACATGGTGGAGGGCATTTTGAGATGTCTTATTGCATTTCTTAGATTCATCAAGCTTTCTATTTTATGTTTTGTGTCTCTCTTGATATGCTTGCTTAGGATAGTGTTTGATTTGTGATTTCTAACACTAACACTTGATTTATTTCTTGTGTGTTTGTGTTCATCTTGACAATATCCTAACAATCCTTTTTGCAGAGCATCAATTGGTAATAAAAAATAAAACATGAACATCATTAGAAAATAATTCCACACATGAACACCATAATTTTTGATGTGGAAATCCAAATGGGAAAAACCACGGTGGGAGTTGGTACCCAAAAATGTTTTGTACTCTTTTGAAGTACACCCTGTTAGGAGCTCACAATATGCCCGGTTAGGAAAATACCTTGTTAGGAGTCACCTGATCAAGGGATTTACCTATCACTCCAGCTAGGAGCTTAATGATCTATTAGGATCAACCTCGTGAGAGGATTTACCACCCTTTTTGAGAGCTGCCTTGTTAGGGGACTTACATGTTTAAGGCCAGTTAGGACCTACTCGGTTAAGGGATTTAAGTTGTTGTAACTGTTAGGGAACAACAATGAAAAAGTGATCTATTACTTGCACTTCTTAGCATGCTAAATCAGATCCAATTATGCACAACTCTCTGGAACTCTCAGACAGATCTCAATCTTCTCTTGGATGACTCAATTCATTCTTCTAAGACCACCAACACATAAAACATCAACTGTGTCATCCTAGATAGACATCACAACTAGGTTGGCCAATAAACCCTAATTACATCTTGAAATTACAATACAGATCATATCAGATCATCATCCAAATTATTACAACAATTTACAATGCAATATCAACTGTTGGTTGATCATAAGTTATCACAAAAATCTGATCTATACCAAAGTCAAAATCTCAAAACACTCCACTAAGCATTTCATAGTTTCCCAAGAAATTTGTCCTTGAATCACACCAAAACAACATTCAAATCATCTACGCGGGTTGTGTCAGGTTACCTCCTTCATGTAGACTCACTGTCAATTACTGTCATATCAAAAATCATTACCAATTGAATGGTTTCATCACTGGTCCTTAAACCCTACTAAAACCTTAGCAAAACTTCATCAGAAATTCAAAACATGCCTTCTGGTAAACATCACAGGATGTAGTTTCGATCACATACTCAAATCCATCATAAAATCTTATATTTCAAATTGCAAATCACTAATCATCACCAATCACCTGATTCAATCAAAACATCTCTGCTTTATCGGTTGAAGTCCTAATTCATAGTCTTGTTGGTAAACCCTATCAAACTCTAGCTCTGGTAGACCAAATCACTTAGCCAACAAATCAAACATCAAGAACCATCTGTAAACATCATCAAATATCAGTTGACACTAGTTTCCATCAATGACAGCACAAATAACTGATCATGTCAACTATCCATAACTTCTACCTAGTCACTCATCTTCAGTTGTCATGTTCTCATTTATATCAGTTATGCCAATCATGCCAACACATTGTAGGAAACATATATTCGTAGGACATGATAGGACATCCATTGTAGGAAAGATATATCCATAGGACATGATATCTGATGAGGAGCATGTTTTAGGAACAATGAATCCATAGAGGCATGTTGTTTGATAAAGATATAAAAACTGATAGGCAGCTGATTGACAAGGTTGCAAACTAGCTTGGTAGTTTATTTGTTTATGCATGATTTGTTAAGCTCATTGTTTTGATTGTGCTTGTTCAAAGTGTTTATGTCTTAGCAAAAGATAGTTTATTGCAAATTTTAGATTTTTGAAAAAATATTTTGATTTTTTAAAATTTTGTTTTTTAGATTTTTAAAAGTTTTTCAGTTTATATTTTTTAAGTTTTTTTTTTTGGATTTTTAAAAGTTTTTTTTTTAATTTTATTTTTTGAAGTTTTTAAATTTTTTTTGGATTTTTAAATGTTTTTTTTTTTTTTTGGGGATTTTTAATTTAATTTAATTTTTTTGGGATTTTTACAGTTTTTTTCATTTTTTTTGGATTTCTAAAATTTCTTCACACCATTGAGTGAGGTATAAGACATGTATCAAAATTTATTCTCAACCAAGATGTAACTATTTGCCACTAGTGTCTAACAAGGCATAAGGCATTATGATTGGATGAAAGGATTGGTAAGAGGGATGTGGATAAGTGAACTATGGAGGCAACTTATTAGGGAATTAAGGCTGATTTGGTTTTCAAGGACTATCTCACGATGGGATAACATGTTTATTCAAGCTAAGGAACTAGATATGGCAATGTACAGTGTTAGCATGGTGCATTGGGGTCCAATGGAATGGACAAGTCAAGAGGGTTTTTTTTTCTCTTTTTTTAACATGTTTTGCATTTTATGTCCTTAGTTTGATCAAAGATCAAGAGATGGAGATGATAGAGATAGGAAAAAGATAGGATAAGAAAGATAATAGGTGAATTTGGATGATGGGAGTAACAAATGGGTAACATAATAGACATAAATTGAAAGGTGTGGATAAGGTGTAGCAAAAGGGATGAATGATGCTTATGGAGATCGCTAACCTTGTCAAGATCAAAGATGGAAAAAGGAGGAATATGGAGATAGATAGGGTGAATGAGGTCCATAATGGAAACTATGAGATATAATGGTGGATAAGGTAGATGGAAAGTATGGATGAAACTTGCCTTGAAGTGTAGAGTGCAAGAAGAAATAGATTACACATGATGTCTGTTTGTCAAGTATTCATCATGGTACATGCCTAAGGCACTACAAGAAGTGGTTTTCACCATTAAAATAATGGTCTTTACTTTTTTTTCTCTTTTTTTTATGTGTGTCACAAGGTGCTTGTTTGCCAGGTTTTCACCAAAGTGACGATTTTTTTTAAAGATGAAGTATGCATGATAGGAGATGGAACAAGGACTCAAGAATCTTGTTATGCTTTAGATGGTACCCTTGAAAGATGTGCTAAAATAGACTATGTCTATTGAAAATATGGTTAAAGATGTTGGTAGGATAATGGTAAAGGGAGATGAAATGGATGATCTCAAGATGGAATGTGGTAAGGATTGGATGGGAGGAATGGAAGGATAGAAAATAGGTGTTGAATAATGGATGGGACATTGGAAAATTTGTGTAGGGGTGAATGGAAATGTTGGAAAGATCCACATTGGCACAAACCTTGAGGGGTGATGGAATGGTGGAGGAAAAATGGATTTTGAAGTTTGAGATCATGGTGGAAAAGTGGATGAGGATTTTGGCATATAAGGACCCAAAATGGATGAAGGAGATGATGGGGGATTTAAGGTAGTGTATTTTGGGAGATGTTTAGGGGGAGGAGTGAAGGAAGCCCTTAGAATGACAAACTTTGATGCCAATTTTTATTTTTCTTTTGGATGCATGTCTTGTATGGGTAACTTGGAAATCTACATGGTTTTTATTTTTTCTTTCCTTTGTGGTTCTTTGGAATCATTGCTTCTATGAGAAACTTAAGAATCCACATGGCTTTTGATTTTTCTTTTTGCCTAATGGGCCTTAGTGGCTTTTTATTTTGATTTTGGATCAAATTTTGCTTTATTTTTCCATGTCTTTTAAATGAGACATGTTGATCTTTGGATATATTTTGAGTTTATGAATTTTGTTGCTCATATCCAATTTTCTTCCAAAATAATTGGGATTCATGGGTGGATAGCAATGATATGGAGGTATTTTGGATGAGTTCATCAAGGTATATAGTTGGAATGTTCTTAAGGATGTGTGGCTTTGTTGGCCTTGATTTTGGTAGGATAAGTGGATTTTGAGCTAGAGGTGATATGAATAGTGGATGGTGGGAGATAAAGACCCAAGATAGATGGAAGGAATGAAGGCTTTAGTTTTGGGGTATAAGGACCTAAGATGGATGGAAGGGATGAAGGGGAATCTACATTTTTGGGGTTAGATAGAGGAATGTGAGACTTAGTATGGATTCCAACTTCTTGAGAGTGAGCTATATAGCCAAGGCCATGATTAAATTTTCTTTTATATCAAGGGGTTCTAATATACCTTGTTCATGGATGACTAGCCCTTTTCCTTGATAATGCATGCTTTGACAAATATTTTTAGCAATGGGATACTTTTTGCTTTTGAAACATGATGCGAGTCCATTTTGAGGAGGATATAATATGGAAGGAATGATAAGGTCATGGAGTAAACCTGATTTTATGGAAGTGGATGAACCAAATTCATATGTAAGAGGTTCATGAATAGCTAAAATAGGGGTGGTGGGATCTTGAGGAGGATTAGGATCATGAGGGAGATTCAGAGCATGAGGGGGATTTGGAGGATTATGACAAGGAGATGAAGGGATAGTTTGATCTTGACATGGAAGAGGAACATTGGATGGAATGGAAAGGGTGCTTTACTCTTGATTTTGAATAGGATCATTGGAAAAGAAGGAAGGGATATCATGATCTTTCGTAGGAAGGGGATTATGAGTGGTACTTGGAAGGATACTTTTCTTTTGAGATGGAAGGGGATCATCTTGAATGGATTAAAAAGGTATGGTGGGATCATTATGAATGGAATAAAAAGGTAATAGTGTTAGTATTATGGATATCTTGCATTGGTTTTGTCATTGATGTCAACACTTATCCTTCTAGAGATATTTGGTTATGATGAACCCACACATTATGTTAACTGGCATGTTCAGTGACTTATGCACAATCACCGGTATATTATTCATCGACACTGAGGATGACTTGTTATGATCTGGAGATCACTTGGTTTTGGTATTCAAGTTATTGGTCTAATCGGGTTGACATATTTGTTGTTACTGGAAAATTGATCTAGGTTATGGAATGACATGCATTATCTATTCCAGATCAGCATGACACGTTATGGAGATGATTTAATTAATTGGATATTGTTGTAATTGTATTGAGTTGACATGATGCATCACATCTTGACTTATTTGTAATTGATTTAATTGTAATATTCTTGGTAAGCCGACCTACACATTTGGTCTTAGGCTTTGTTATATATGTAAGATCTCATTTGTGAGATAATGCAATAGGTAGAAGGATGGTAAATGGTTATGGTATTGTAACATGGTATGTGCAAATATTGAAGATCATATGAGCAGACCATAGACAAGGTTCAAGGAAGGTTTGAAGGTGATTATCATAGCTTAATCGGTACTGAATCCAACATTGGAGATGCTACTTTGAGCAGTACATTATCATTGGATTTAATCATCCAATTGTAGTTAGTGTGACTCCTATTTTGTGATTGAGCAGTGAGCTCAGGCGGTTGGCCCTTCTGCATGTGCAGACCCCATTTGTACACACATACTATCTGCAATAGTATCATCTGATTGTGGTAAGGTTTCTCATCATGGTTTTTCCCCTTATAAGGTTTCCACATACAAAACTCTGTGTTATGTGTTGTGGATGTTGTTTCTCTTTCTGTTCTATGCATTAAGTTTCACTGGTATTAATATTTACTGCTAATCTGTCTACCGACATTAAAGTTTAGTTTATCGGTATTAAGTATCAAGTTTGATCAAGTTATATTTGGGTTGAAATTAATTGAAAACTAATTCACCCTCCCCCCCCCCCACCCTCAGTTGCCTCCAGGGCCCAACAATTGGTACCAGAGCTAAGTCCTCTTTTTGCAGAAGTTTAACAATTTGAGAAGATTCTATGGCAACTAACTTTTTCAGGAAAGACAGTCTGAAACTTGATGGAACTAACTATGGTATATGGAAGATCAGAATGGAGACACATTTGAATTGCATTAGAAGAGACATATGGGATGTTACAAAGAATGGCTATGTTGATCCTTTACAAAATCAGCCTCATCCACCAACATTGGCTAAGGATCTAGAGAATGATTGCAAAGTAAGAGAAGCACTTCTGAGCGCATTGTCAGATCAACAAATCATGGGATTATCAGACCGATCTATTGCTAAAGCTATTTGGGATAAATTGGAGAAATTGAATGAAGGTGATACCACTGTCAAAATTGCAAAATTGGAATGCTTCCGGGTCAGGTATGAAAACTTGAAAATGGAAGAAGATGAAACAATTTATGCTTTTATGGAAAGGGTTAATGAAATTGTTTTGGGAATACAATGTTGTGGAGGATCCTTGAGTGAAGATGAATTTGTTTCTAAAGTTTTAAGAGCATTGCCATCGGCATACAAAATGAAAGTAACTGCTATTAATGAGTTGACAACAATGCCTAATACATAAGTATCTAGAGATACCTCAGTTGGAAAACTTTCAGCATTTGAGCTTGAGGAATTTAGTCACGTTGCTACAATTAAGACATATTTAGCCTTCAAACCATCATCATCTGTAACATCATCATCATCATTTGACAAATCTAATTGGAAAGCACTTTATGCAAGGGAACTTCAAGATATCAGGAGGGAAAATGAAGAATTGGAAGAACTTGAAGCACTATTTGCAAGGAAAATGCCTACAGGTCCTATTGGAAGTAATTATGAAGGTAAAGCATCATTTAAATATTTTAACTACAATAAAGTTGGTCATATGGCATCTAGATGTCCTGATAGACATGCAAGATTGAGAGAAGAAGCTAAAAGGAGATATAAACCTAACCTTGAATATCAAAGATACAAATTTAGGAAGAATAGAGACAAATCATGTTACTATGCTGATGAAGGATTTACTGATGATTCTAATGAAAAACCGACAAATAATGGATGGGATTTTGTTGCAATAAAAGAAAATCAACCAACACCTAATGTTCCACTGGTAGAGTAGGCCCTCGCAGTTAAAATTGAAGAAAAGGATGAATGGATTATAGATTCTAGATGTTCACATCATATGACTGGTGATAAAAGTAAATTCTTATCTTTTCAGGAATACAATGGAGGTCTAGTAAGATTTGGGGATGACAAAGCTTGTTTGATCAATGGAAAAGGCACTATATCTTTTGATGGTAGGCACAATACTGACAACGTTTATTATGTTGAAGGTTTGAAGCATAATCTTTTGAGTGTTGGCCAATTAGTTGAAAAGGGATTTCAGTTATAGTTCAAGAATGGTAAATACAAAATCATGAACAAAACTGGTTTGGAGATTGCAACCGGTAATCAAACTAGAGGTAATATCTTTTGTTTGAATAACAATGAAAAGACATGCTTGATTGCACATATTGATGAAAGTTGGTTATGGCATTAAAGACTTTGTCATGTGAATTTTGATTGCATTATAAAGATTAGTTCAACTAAGGCAGTAAGGGATTTACCTAGGATTGTGAAACCTCATAACCCAATATGTAAGGAATGTGAAATGGGAAAGCAAGTTAGAACAACTTTTAAGAGTATTTCTGAGAAATCCAACAATGTTCTTGATTTAATCCATACTGACTTGTGTGGTCCGGCAGGAACAAGAAGTCTACAAGGAGATAGATACTTTATGCTAATCATTGATGATTATTCTAGAATGTGTTGGGTTACTTTTCTTAGGGAGAAATCATAAGCTTTGGGGAAATTAAAACTATTCAAGGCAATGGTAGAGAATGAAACCGGTAAGAAAATCAAATGTTTGAGATTAGATCAAGGAGGTGAATTTACATCTAAAGATTTTAATACATTTTGTGAAGTGAATGGAATTAGAAGACAACTATCAGCACCTTAGACACCTCAACAAAATGGAGCTATGGAAAGGAAGAACATAACTATTCTGGATGCAGCCAAAAGCATGATATTAGAAGCAAATCTATCTCGTGTGTACTCAAGAGAAGCAGTGAATACAACAATTTACACATTTAACAGAGTTCACATCAAAGGTGAAACCGGCAAGACCCCTTATGAACTTTGGTTTGGTAATACTCCTACTCTTAAATACTTTAGAATATTTGGAAGCAAATTCTATATTAGGAAAGATTGGTATATTGGTAAATTTGATCCTAGAAGTGATGAAGGAATATTTCTTGGTTATTCATCTAAGAGAAAAGCATATAGATGTTTTAATAAAAGATTGTAGAAAATCATTAAGAGTGCAAATGTGAAGATAGATTAACACTTTAGAGGAAATTCAAGGTCTATGGATTCTAAACTGGTAGTTGAGATGATCATAAATGAACCTATATAGAGTGCATTGGTACATAATGTGGATCCAGTCACACCGGCATCAACAGAGAATTCCACAGTGACTGAAGAATAGCAGCAAGTGAACACACCCGGGTATGTAAGATTGAATCAGTCCAAAAGTCAGATAATTGGGAATAAGTATCAAGGTGTTATGACAAGAGGAAGACTGTCAAATGAAGAGGTATGTTTAATTTCTCAAATTGAACCAGCATTTGTTATTGAGGCATGTGAACATAAACATTAGATTAAAGCTATGGAAGATAAATTAGAACAAATTGAGAAGAACAATACATGGACATTGGTTCCCCAACCTAAAGACAAAAATGTAATTGGAACTAAATGGGTATTCAGAAATAAACTTAATGAAGATGGTAAGGTAATCAGAAAACAAAGAAGATTAGTGTGTAAAGGATATTCATAGAAAGAGGGAATTGATGTAGCTAGAATTGAGGCAGTTACATTATTTATTGTATTTGCAGCCCACAAGAACTATAAAGTATATCAAATGGATGTAAAATGTGCATTCTTGAATGGTGATCTTGAAGAGGAAGTTTACAATGAACAACCTGATGGACTTTCATTGACAAATGATAAAGATATGGTTTGCAGATTAAGGAAAGCTTTGTATGGATTGAAGCAAGCTCCTAGAGCTTAGTATGCTAGATTGGACAAATATCTTTTGAAGCTTGGTTACACTAAAGGTAATGTTGACAACAACTTATATTTCAAAGTGACTAATGAAGACATCTTTGTTATTGAAGTTTTTGTTGATGATATCATTTTTGGAGGAGAATATGGATTGTGTAAAGACTTTGCTAATAAGATGTAGGAACAATTTGAAATGTATATGATTGGGGAGATACAATTATTTTTAGGATTACATATTTCACAAACTGATAAAGGTATATTCATATGTCAAACAAAGTACTTGAAGGAACTACTGGAAAAATTTGGTATAGAAAACTCTAAACTGATAAGTACTCCTATGACTCCAACTGATAAATTGACATTGAAGGATGATTCAACTCCTAATAATTTGACAAGATACAAATCTATGATTGGAGGTTTACTGTATTTGACACAAAAAAGACCTAATATAATGAATGCAACATGTATTATTTCAAAATTTCAAAGTAATCCTAAAGAAAATCATGAATCAGTAGTGAAAAGGATTTTTCGGTATCTACAAGGCACAACAAATCTTGGTTTATGGTATCCTACGGATGAAATTTTTGGTTTATGTGCATACACCAATGCAAATTGGTTAGGAGATGTAGATGATAGAAAGAGAACCACCGAGGGGACAATATTTCTTGGTAGCAGATTGATTTCATGGTTGAGCAAGAAACAAAGTTGTACATCATTATCAATAGCAGAATCAGAATATGTTGGAGCAACAACTAACTATACTCAGGTATTATGGATTAAGCAAATGTTGAAGGACATAAAGGTAAAATGCAAAGAACCTATAATAATTTATTGTGATAATTTAGTAGCAATTGATATATCTAAGAATCCGGTATTTCACTTTAAAACTAAACATGTTTCTATCAAATATAATTTTCTGAAAGAGAATTTTGAATCAAAAGAAGTGAGATTGGTTTATGTGAATACTAAAGAGCAGATTGCAGATATCTTTACTAAGCCTTTGCCTAGGGAAACTTTTGAATATCTCAAAGAGCAACTTGGGGTAATACCCTCACCGGTAGAGACTTAGACAGTTGATGATTGGCATCATACTGATAGAATTAATAGAGAAACCTTTTTCCAACTTTGATGGATGAGAGCTACTTCTTAGGGGGAGTAGTTGGTTAAAACAATTGGTTCTATGAATTGGTTGTATGTTCTGGTATTTGTATTGCTTTGGCATTTGATGTCAAAGGGGGAGAGATATCTATGGGAAAAACATTATCCTTTGGGAAGAGATTATTCATTTGGGGATAGATATATACTCTCTGCATTTATTTTTGATCTATTCTAGAGATTGTTGGTTTTTGGTTTTTGGCATTTTTTTTTGGCACTTAGATGTTTTTCCATCTTCTATTGCCATCAATGCCAAAGGGGGAGATTTTTGGTATTATGGACGTGTTGCATTGGGTTTTTAATTGATTTCAACACTTATCATTTTGGAGATCTTTGGTTATGATGAACCAACACATTACATTCACCAGCATGTTCAGTGACTTATACAGAGTCACCGATATATTGTTCACTGGTAGGTTATATTGTTCACCGTCACTGAGGATGAATTGTTATCATCTGCAGATCACTTGGTTATGTCAAAAATATGGTTTGGACACTTGGTTTTGGTATTCTAGTTATTGATCTAATCGGGTTGACATATTTATTGTTACCGGCAAATTGATCTAGGCTATGGACCGACATGCATTATCTATTCCAGATCAGCATGACACATTATGGAGATGATTTAATTAATTAGATATTGTTGTAATTGTATTGAGCCGACATGATGCATCACATCTTGACTTATTTGTAATTAATTTAATTATAATATTCTTGGTAAGCCAACCTACACATTTGGTCTTAGGCTTTGGTATATATGTAAGATCTCATTTGTTAGATAATGCAATAGGTAGAAGGACGGTATATGGTTATGGAATTGTAACATGGTACATGCAAATATTGAAGATCATATGAGCAGACCATAGAGAAGGTTCAAGGAAGGTTTGAAGGTGATTATAAGAGCTTAACCGATACTGAATCCAACATTGGAGATGATACTTTGAGAAATACAATATCATTGTATTTAATCATACAATTTTAGTTAGTGTGACTCCTATTTTGTGATTGAGCAGTGAGCTCTAGGTGGTTGGCCTTTCAGCATGTGCAGACCCCATTTGTACACACATACTATCTGCAATAGTATCATCTGATTGTGGGTAAGGTTTCCCACCATGGTTTTTTCCCTTACAGGGTTTCCACATACAAATATTTGTGTTATGTATTGTGGATGTTGTTTCTCTTTCTGTTCTATGCATTAAGTTTCACCTGTATTAATATTTACTGCTAATTTTTCTACCAGCATTAAATTCTGGTTTACTGGTATTAAGTATCAAGTTTGATTAAGTTATATTTGGGTTGAAATTAATTGACAACTGATTCACCCCCCCCCCCCTTCTCAGTTGCCTCCAGGTCCTTAAAAAAAGTAGATCATCATGAGATTCTAGGGAGATGGGTTCTTCATCAAAAATTGATGGGATGGAAAAGATTTAGGATCTTGATCTTGGTTCATTTTATGACTTATTTCTTCATACTTTGGATTAACCTCTTGACATGGGGTGTGAGCTTGGACATGCATGGGGGGTTCTTGGATGGAGTTCATTTGTTGGCATGATAGGACTAGATCTTTTCTGATGGTAAACTTGAAAGATATCATCAATAGATTAATTGTTTGATGGAGATGGTGGGGATTGATTTTTTAAAGCTTTAGGAGATGAGGGAATGGTGGGAGAAACAAAATATTTAATTTGGGATGAGCCATTGCTAGACATAGGTATATGATTTTGATAATGCTTGGAAGGAGGATCTTGACACATGCCTAATTCCTCATTAGATGATTCTATTGGTTCACTCAAACGTGTAAACTTTCTTCCTCTCATGTAAGTGTATTCTAGAAGGTATTTTGAGGATTTATTGTTTGTAGAAATGTGTGAGCGGTTTTGGGGATTTGGACTAGATGCTTTAACTTATGCAACCATTTTTTTTCAAACCAACCCTTGAATTTTTAGTTTGGGTTGTATGTGTTTGTGGAAGATGTTTTTGACAAAAAAAATTGATTTTTAAAAAATATTTTAATTTTTTTTAGATTTTTAATTAAATATGAAAAAAAACAAGAAATAAAAGCAAAAAGACAAAAACCTATGGCTCGATTTGGGTGATGTGTTCCCTTTTGGTTTCAAGTGAGGAAGATGATCTAAGCATCCAAGCACATAAGACACACCAACAAGCCTACTCAAGTGGGATAATCGCTCCTTTCACTCACAAGAAACAATGGCCAAAACGTTCATCTATAGGCTTTACAAGATCAACGAAGGGTATCCTCTATATACCACAAGGGTATGTGAGGCCTAAATCCATAAATTGAAAGGGAAATACTACCAAACAGTCGGGAGGAAAGGGTAATCCACTCTCCACCTTCACTTCTCTAAGGTATAAAGTTATTAGAGGCTTAACCCAGATTGACAATATTTAACTTCTAAGAGGCATGTATTTAGATTCACCTTCTCTATTTATACTCCATTGAAACATGGGAGTTGAGGTCATCTCCTAGGGTGATCACTTCTCTGAGTAGGCCTCTTAGAAAAAAAGAAGACCACTTACATCTAACCACTCAAGGTAACCACTGGGTTCCAAGAGGAGATCATAGATAAGTGATTGTGGGGATGAAAAGATACCTTTTTATTTTAAAACCAAATCGAAATATGAATGATTAGTTTTAATCCCTTTTTTGATATGTGGAAGGCATATCAAGCAAGAAAAAAATGATTATATGATGAATAGAAAGTATTATAGCCACTCTTTGAAATTTAAATAAGAGGGGTTGGAACAAATACACCTTGACTTAACTCTTTCCAATTGTGTTGAACCCCTTGATCCAATGATGAGCTCCAATTTAGCTTCTTATCATCCTCAAATTGTGTGTGTAAAAACATGCCAAAAAGGATAACCAAAGCAAGTGTTATTTCACAAATACAATCCTTATGATATTAGAACTCATGATAAACAAATTTCAATGACAACAAAAAAAACCTATGAGAAATAAGATTATGCAAAGAAATTATAAGCTCATCACAAAATTGTCTATTTTTTAAAAAAAAAATTTGCTTATTTTTTCTAGTCAACAAGATTGACTTTTTTTTTCGTAATAAATTTTACACCCAAAATTAAAATGCACAAAAGAAAACCCTGCTTAAAATTTGAGAGATTTCTGAAAATGGAATTTTTTTAGAAACATACATTGATTTGAGCCCTAGAAAGAAAATTTACTAAAAAATCCTAATTTTCAAAGATATGATTTTTCACAAATTATTTTGCATCCAAATTAAAATCATAAAGAACAGGTCCCCTCTATAATTATGCAAGATTTTTAGAAATGTAAGAAAATCTAAAACATTTGCTCATTTACTTCCAAAATTAATTTTTTTATTAAAAATCATAAAAATTCATAAATAATTTTAAAATGATCCCAAAAATCTAAATTTCCAATTCAGTGCTCCTGACACCATTCCAAATTTGCCAAAACAATTGGTGTTGAAATTCTCAACCGTTTGTGAGATATGATCAAATATTTCCAATTCCCTAATCTTATGTCCAAAACCTTAGCTACACAAGATTAGTCTCCAAATTGTTTTACAAAACAATAATATAGGGTTACAAGAAAAACCTACAAAAAAACATAGATGTAATTGAAATCCATGTCCCATCGAGTGTGCCAAAATGTGCGAGGTGGAAAATGATGATGACAAACTATCAAAACCATAAGGATTCAACCACAAACAATCCTAGTTCTACAATAAAACATTCACCATTCACCAATAAAGAAACCTAAAACAATGCAAATTAACAAATTGAAACAATAATACCCTTCACATGCCAAGTAGGGTTTGACCTCCATTGTATCCTATCTCCATTGATCTTGTTTTATATATTTTCTCTTAGATTTTGTATATGCACAAGAGCTCAACAAAGAAAAAATTGTGGTTGTGAAGTTGCTTGATCACAAGAAAGATGATTGATTGCATAAAGTGTTAGATTGATGATTAGGGTTGATAAGGATGAAATAAATCCTCTTTTATAGAGAAGACCTTAGAAAATGGAGGGATAGAATTAAGAGGTGAAAAGATAAATGGTCAGCTAGGATTAAAGGGTAGGTATAGAAAATGATAAAATGATAAGAGGGTAGGTAAGATAAATGAAAAGATCAATGACATGTGTCATTAAAGGGAAAAGGTAATGAGTTAATTGAATAAATAAATATTTATTTAAGTAATAGAGGAAATGGGACCAATTAAATAAATAAAATATTTATTTAATTTAGGGAAAGGATAATTTCAATAAATAAAAATATTTATTTAAATAGGGAAAAGCTAGAAGAGGATAAGTGAAATAATTAAATAAATAAAAGATTTATTTAGTTAAGCTAGGACAATTTTAGGTGTCTACAGATAATTTTCTTGGTTAGTGGATTTCATAACTTACATCCTTTTACATTATCACAATATCCAATGAAAATGAACTTTTCAACTTTCATGATCCAACTTAGTTCATTTTTCTTTAGGCACATGAAAATAAGCCTCATAGCTAAATACCCCTAAATGTGAAATAGAAGGTTTCTTAATCATCCACACTTCATAAGGTGTTGTATTAAGAGCCTTACAAGGAGATTTATTTAATAAGTAACAAGTAGTATTTATAGTTTTTGCCCAAAACCATCTATCAAGTCCTGAACCACTTAACATACTTCTAGCACTTTCCATTATTGTTTGATTTAACCTTTCTGCCACTCTATTTTTTTGTGGAATCTATGGAATATTTTTTTGTCTTCTAATTCTTGCATGCTTACAAACTCCATCAAATTCTTTAGAATAATATTCTCCTCCATTCTAAGTTCATAAAACCTTAATTTTATAATATGTTTTCTTTTCAACTAAGTCCTTAAAATCTTTAAACTTAGTGAAACTTCAAATTTCTGCCTTATAAAATATAACCATGTATATCTAGAAACACCATCAATAAAGGAGAATAAGAACTGATCTCGATGGGTAAGTAAACAAACCTTTTTTCCAATAGAGAAAGGGTAATCATGTATTAGGAATTTGAAATGTTGCAGCGCATGCGAGCTGCAGGGGTAGCTAGGGTTACAAGAGAAGAAGTAGGAGAGGGAGGCGATGAGGATCTATATGGTGAGGGGCCTGTTGGTGTTGTTCTATGCTATTGTTGCCTCTCCTTTTTCCTTCATTTGGCTCAGACTGGGGGCTTCGTGGAGGGTGTGTGCTGGTGGGTTCATTTTGTGAGGTTTTGCTATGGGATCAGTTGTTTGTTGTGGCATTGATCATCTTTGTGGCTGGTGTGAGTGTTGGGGATGGATTTTTCTATGGTGATAGGGTTACTATTTCTAGGGTTTTTGTTGAAGGTGAATATGTCCCTGTTTGTGTTGTGTGCAAGGGTGTATGCAATATGGTGACGTTTCCTTGGGTTGCTCTCCCTCATGGCCCATATGTTGTTTTCTGGTTGTGACCTTCCTATGCAATTGGTATGGCTGGTTGTGCTCACCACTATGTGGGTACTTCTCTATCTCTTGGTGGTGGGTTTGGTAAGGATATTTTGTGCCCCTATCCTGATGGTTTTTTTGCTTTGTTCATTTCTAGGTGTGGGGGGAAACTTTGGGATTTAGGTGGAGCTACGGTTGCTTGGCTCCTCCTTGGGATCTTGGGTTCTTCTCTCCCTTCAAATTGTCTTCTTCTCTTAGAGTGGTTTTTATTGTTACAGAGGGCCTCTGTGTGGGGGGTTTTCTCGACCATGTAGTTATGTTTTTTTGGGTTTCATCTTGATGGTTATGGGTGTGTTATTTTTTCTATCTTTTTCAAGAGGTTCTCTATTGAAGTTCATGTTTTTATCTTTCTTCTTTTCTCAGTCTATCCAATTGAGGTGGATAATTCTTCTATTGAGGGGAAGAGTGGTGGGCTGAGTTTTGTTGGATGGAACTTGTTAGGAGCTTTTGTTGCCTTGTTTTTTGAGGTTGGTTGTTTGAATGCTTCTCTCTCCTTATTTATAGGTTTATGTCTCTTTTCTCCTATGAAGGTGGAGATTTTGGTGGAGCTTGCCTGCTTGGAGTTTGGCTGGTTTATGCCTCTTCTTTCTTTGATGGTTTTGGAAGTCTTTTCAAAACCCTTTTGTTCAGCTAAGCATTGTGGTCTTGTTTCTTGGTTGCTGGGATTTGTTTGGTGGTTTGAAGCTATGATTTTTCTGCTCATGGTATTCGTCTCTTCAACCCCTATAGAGGTGAGTCCCTATCCTATTAATTTGGAAAAGAGATTTGCTGGATGGGTGGCAACTATCAGATGTTTTATGTTTGTTGGATTCATCCAGTTAGTTTTGGAAGCATTTTCAAATCCCAACACGAAGGTTTGGGTAACCTTTCAAAACCCCCTAGGTATAGATTATTTCCTAATGATTCAATCTTTGGATCTTGCTTGGGCCTTGACAAGTTGTGGGGGCCTTGTAAAACCCATGGACAGGCTAGATGATAATAGTTTTAAAGGGCCCAGTCTAGTTAGTCTTTGTTTTTGGTTAGGAACAAGCTTCGTGGTTTGTGGTCTAATGTTGTTGTTTCTAGTTGGGGGAGCTGGTAAAACCCCTGGTTGGCTGAGGATGCCTATTTCACCCTCGTTATTATTTGGTCCTTTTCCTTTGGAGGTGGAAAAGTGTTTTTCTGGTCGGGAGCTGGTTTACAGATGGATTTTCTTTGATGCTTTCAACTTGTGGGTTTTGGGAGCCCTTTCAAAACCCAAAATATTTTTGGTTTTGGAAGCTAGTTCAAAATCCAACTCAGGTTGTGGGAGCCTTGTAAAACCTATTAATAAGATTATGGGTGCCTTGAAAAACCCTTGGTATTTGTTGAAGGTTAAGGGAGCCTTGATAAAGCCCTTGTGCTAGTGAAAGGCTTTGGCCATCTCCCTTTTTAGCTAGGTTTCATTGATATCTCTTTGCTACTAGACTGGTTTTAGGTTGTTGATTATCTTAATATATCTTTTAGAGCTGCCTGTTTTTGGTTTCACATCCTTGTAAAATATGAGGGTTTCGAGACCCTTCAAAACATGTTGTAAGGGGTTTTGGGTCCCCTCAAAACCTTTTTATCCTAATAAAAAACACCATCAATAAAGGAGATAAAATATCTAGATCTTCCAATTGATATAATTTTCAAATACATATGAGTTAATAATTTCCAATTTTCTCTTAGATTTATTACTACCTAAAGGAAATGACTTTCTATCTTGTTTTCCAAACACACAATATTCACAAAATTCAAAACTCTCATGAAAATAGGAAAAAAAAATTCTAAGAAATTTTTTATTAAAAATGGTGTTTAAACCATTCTCACTAATGTGGCCCATTCTACGATCCCATGACATACAAGTATTTTCATATTTAAATAGTTTCAGTAGAAACTTTAACAACTCTAGTGGCTTCAAGCTTAAAAAGAGTCCCCCTCCTTGTCCCTCTTTCTACCACCAACTTTCCTCTTTCTAATATGTAACCATACTCAAGTCAAATGTTACATGCAATCACATATCATTCATCATAGAAATTGAAATTAATTTTTTTCTAAACATGGGATGTGTGCAAAACTCTTGAAAGAGACTTTATTCTTCTATCAGTGAAATGCAATTGAATCTTACCCCTTCTAACAATAAGATATGAATAATTATCATCATGGTAGATATCTCCTCCATAATACTTCTCATATGTGGAAAACCACTCTTTATGAGAATTAATATGGTGTGAGCATCATGAATCAATTAACCAATATTCTTTAGTCATAACATAAAGAGAATAAATCAAAGTATCATCACCCAAGTTTGAGGATTTCTCTATAGAGGAATCAAACTATTTCTTTGGATTCTTGCATTCCTTCTTAACATATCCTCTCTTTCCACAATTATATCGCTTCACTTTGTTCTTTTTACCAAGGATTTTTGGATCTACCCTTAGACTTGTCTTTAGGTCCATTCTTTTCTCCTTTAGAACCTCTTTCTTTGGGCCTTCTCCTAATATTGAGAGCATCACCTAAAATATGCACAATTTCTCTCCTCACTTACTATGCCAACAAAGCTACAATAAAGTGCATCCATCTCACCAAGCCAATTCCATAAAGCATATGCCGACTTCTATTTTGACACATTTAAAAGAACAAGATCGAAAAGATGACACCTAATAGTACCATCTTCTTTTTTATCTAGTTTCTCCCAATCTTCATCAAAAAGTTTGTCAAGTTTCTCTTTATTTATTACTATCACCCATTGATCTCCTTCTTCAACAAGATCTTCTATTTTTATCTTCTATAACTCATAACACATTATAATTCACTTCTCTATGTCCAAATCATATGAAGTTACAACCATGATATCAACACAAATCTACAAAGAATAGATCAACTAAAACTCTGACAAAAGCTCAAAATACCTCCCTTTTACCACCCAAGATACAAAAATGGTTAGGCTCTAATACCAACTTCTAGAAAAAAAGATGTGGACAATAATAATAGAAGCTTCAAATCAAACTGTAAATCAGATCTAACGGTGTATTTTTAATGGAAATAAAATCAGCTATAACAAAAATGAGACAACACCATAGAAAATTGAGCACAACACCATGATTATGTGGAGAAACGCTTTCAGAAAAAAAACTCCACCAATAAAAGAGGGAAAATATACATTACTCTTCAAAAGGATTACAATACAAAAACATTTCCTCAAGCTTACTCTAATTCAACAACATTTGAGTACCTATAAAATAAATTATGTTGTCTCCAACTTCACCCCTCAATATGTAAACCCTTGGGGCCTCAATTTACCACCAAGGGACATTACCATAAAACAAGGTTCCAAAAAACTATGGTAAAAATCCATACAACCCCTACACACCAAAACTCAAAAAGAGGTGTAAAATTATGAGCCGCTTTAGAAATGGACGACAAAGGAGCCACACCCATGTTGTTTAAGGAATTGTCGATCTTAATGAATCATTTGTTTGGTTTCTGAAACTTTTCGAAAGCTTGTTGAATGACATCATTCTTATCAGCCCGAGTCATTGAAGTGGATGACTCAAATTGGTTCACTTGGAGTTGATAATTATGAAGCACTACACACAATTGATTAAAAGAAGTAAACTCATAAGAACAATAACTTATCTCTAATGTCTTTTTGAGAATTAAAAATGAAAATTCTTTGAACATCCATATCAAGAACATGATAATATATTTGAGCATGCAAATGTTTAAATCTACTACTTTTTCCTTAATACCTTGTTCAAAATGAATCAAATTAGTCAAAAAAAATTGAGGATCAATATTATTTTGAAATTGTTGAAAGAAAGAATTAGTCAATTTTTGAAAATAATCAATGGAATAAAGAGGCAAAGAGAAAAACCATTGCAAGACTTTGTCTCTAAATGTCTTAGCAAACAATTTATCCATAGGTCTATGATCATTTGAAAAGTAACTACATGAGGTTTAAAATATTTTCACATGAGTCAAGAGATCATCATTTTCATTATATGTCTCCAAGTAAGGGATTTACATGTATTGATGGATAATGGTATGGATGATGTCTTAAGAAAGTGAGCTAGCAATGTCACAGGTGGGAATGTTGAATTTGGTTTGGGTCATGGAAGTGATTTATTTCTACAAAGATGAAACACTTTAGGCTAGGTTACTAATGGTTGATTTGGTGGATAGGTTGGTATTGGACATGTTGGATAATAAATAATGTGGATATTATGGAAAATGGATGGAGCATTGGAATATGAGAGTCAAAAATTATGATAAGTAGGTATAGGAGATGGTCGAGAAATAAGTAAAACACTCATGAAAGGAGGTATGATAGGAATATTGAAATTCAATAACACTGAGAGGGGGGTGAATCAGTGTTATACTAGAATGATCAATTTTAGCCTTATTAAACATGCATACACCAATTGGTATACCGATACATACAAAATTGAAAGAAGTAAAGCAACCAATAAGACAATCACCTAAATGAGAATCATAACACACAAAGTTATAAGTGGAAAACCTCAAAGAGTAAAAACCACGGTGGGATTTGTGACCCACAATATCAATCCACTGGCCATATGAAGAGATATTACAAAATATGAGGGGTCTGCACTTGCAGGAAGGCTTACACCCTAGAGCGCACTGCTCAATCACATAAAGGAACATCATTGACTATATATAAATCCATACTACAATCCAAAGAAGTGATGAACTACTAAGATAACATCTTCTATGCCTGAATACAGTTCCAGTTTAAGCTCTATTTATTTTGGCCTAAAACCCTAAACCCTTTACCAAAATAACCCTTACATAAATATCCTCACATATATAATCTCTTTGATATAGTTCACATCTCCTTACAATTACATATTTGCATCATCATCCTTACAAAATGATCTATCAAAAACCAACCTATATACCCTATATAATTTATCATGCCTTACGTCGACTTACAAAGATATATACAATATCAAATTACATGTCGACTAGATAACATAAATACATGAATATCAAAATCAATTTCTGATGCCGGATATAAGAGATGTCGGCCTCCAATACCGATAACCATATTCTAAACCATGTCGGCCTCCAATACCGGTAACCAAAGTAATCCTTATGTCCTACCAGTGTCGATGTCAGTGTAGTGTCTGTGAAGTGCTTGTCGGTACACAACTGAACCAAAACATGAAGCCAACCAATTGAGTGTCAATTGCCAACAATCTCCCCTTTTGCCATTGATGCCAACACTCATGCAAAAAATGGCCAAGGTTTCATTTGTCAGTTCTATCCTGCCTACTCCCCCTGAGTTGAATATCCATTAATGTAAAATACTCCCATATCTCCATATCTATAACTCCCATATCTCCCCCTAATGTATACAACTCCTTCTATTCTTTCCACATCTATATCACTCTCCCTTTGACATCAATGCCATAAAAAATTCTAAAAATAATGTTAAAGATTCAAAAAGCTATACAATGAATATCCCAAAAATATCTTACTCGAGCTTAACAAATTTCAAAATTTCTGGATAAGATTTCTTTAATAGCTCAAGATAGGTATCCCAACTAGTTTTGAACATGTCGGAAATGGATACAAGTCCATTTAGTATATGTGCAAATGACTCTTTCTCATTTACCTTTTTCGATGTGGGATTTCCCACCATATACATACACTCTTTCTTATGTACACTGAGTGAATCCAACTGGGGACTCACCAAGCCTCTTAGAATTTTGGCTCTTCTTATAATTTTGTCTCTTTCCTTCTCAAGAACAGAAATTTGGTTTTCCATAATCAAAATTTGACCATCAGTGGATGTAGTCAATGAAGTCAATCCATCAAAATAATTATCTATATTTTTGATTTTCTCCTAAAGTTCTTTTATCTTTTTATTCACATCAGCTGTAAGTATATCAACATTGCAACATACCTTATAAATATTTATAAATCACTTCAAAGAATTATCTATGAGTTTCAACTTCTCATCAATCTTTTTCTTCTCAGATTCAATTACCTGATCAAATGCAACTCTCTTAGCCTGAGTGAACCTCTCTAGTGCTTGTCATTTTGAAATTTGATGTAAGGATTGAAAATCTTTTGAAATATACTTAGTAATTATCTTAAGCTTTTCGGATGGGCTCGCTTCATTGTCAATCTTGCATTTCGGGACTAGTCTATGTAAAACAGTGATTGATTGATCAATAATCCCTTTATCTGTAGATCCCTCCTTCATTAGTTTTTGTGCTTCCATCATCATGAGTTTAGTAGGATTCATCTTTGTTATGTTCTTCTTTTCAACCTGTGAGGTGTCAATTGACAACAATGATGGACCAACAACCAGTTCTCTACCGGTTTCCCCTTTCTTCTCCTTTGTTGATTTATCCTTTATGACTCCTCACTTGCACTAGTGGCTTCGCCACTTGGTGCAGTCTGTGTAACTATCGATTCCTCTATAGGAACTTTAACCTCAACCTATAGATTTGTATCTGGAGCATTGTTATCCTTAATATTAGTATCATGTACAACATTAACTTGTTCACTCTCTGTATTAACCAGTATCTCAATATTTGTCTGTACATTTGTATTAACTGGGGGCTTGATTTCCGCTATCTTAGTGTTTTTCAAAACTGAGGGTGAAGTTCCCATAATCTCCTTTCCTTTTCCATCAACCAGGGTGTCTACAGTGTCTCTATCTTAGATTCCATTGAAGTAAAGAATCCTCTGTTCTCTCCAAGGAATTTTACCCATGCCTTTTGAGTCTCCTTTATTATTTCATTTACCCTACCTAGCATCAGACTAGTTATTCTATGTTTGCTATTAAATAACTTTCTATCTACCACCTCAAGTGTCCTTTCCATTTCCTCTGGAGAAATATTAAGACAAACAAATAATAACTCTTAAATTTTATTATGCTTATCTTCTTGCATAGCTAACAGTCTTCTAGCATCTAACATATTATACAACTCAACCAATATTTAATTTTCTATTTCTATTAAGGCTTTCTTATAAATATCCAAATATAATAAGATTGTTTCCTCTACCTCTCTTTGTTCATCATCCTCTAATTTTCCATAATAAAACTGTACATTCTTTAACATGCCATCCTTAGTGATTTCATCTACTAACTCTGCACAAGTTTTAGGTGGAACGATATTTACATTACCAAATTGAATAGTTGTATTAGTGTCATTCTTCTTCTTCCTCTTTGTAGTACCAGATGTAGTTGAAGGTGTTTCCTTTGGTGCTTGCTTATGTGCTGATATTTTGAATGTAACCTTCCTAACCTCTTGCATTTTAGCTTCTACCTTTTCTTCCTCTGTTTTCTTCCTAACAACCCTCTTGAATGCCAATGGTGTGTCATCCTTAGATTCACTCTGTTGTAACAGGTTTGATGTGTACTTCTAGATTCTTCCTCTTCCTGCCTTTCTTCGGAACAACATCAGTTAATGCTTTGATGTCTTATGAGACCTTCTCAACAAATTTGCTTGATTTTCCTTCCAATTTCTCTCTCTTCTTCTCGTTGAACTCTATTTCAAACTCATGTGTTTTATGTTGTGAAATACCATAGGGCTTCTCTACCTTATCAAAGGTGCATCAATCAACATTTTTGCATAGGCATCAAGAATCTATGCATCCACCTCATAGCCCATTTCTTGAATCCAAATCTTTTGGGGCTTAATCACTTCCATAAGTGTTTCATCCTTGTTCACCATGAAGCATATGTCCTACAATATGCTCAGGCACCCTTACCCTAGACTTCATATATATTTCTAGAATGCTTTGAAATATCCACAAACTTTATCATCTCTCTAGCTTCCTAAAGCAACAATTGACTGTTTCAATTGTCTTCCTACCAGGATGTCAAATGCCCATTGCCTTTTACCAAAATCAGGTGTATCATTCATGAAAAATAACATCAAGAAGACTATCAAGTTGCCATACTAGAAGGTTCCCTTCTTTTCACCCTTAATCTTTCCTAGGTTTATTAACAACTCATCTAACATCCAACCGCATAAATCCAATTCCACATTTTCTCTCCTCATTTTGTATGCAGCCAAAATACATGAACTGGAAATAGAATTCAGTCGGTTTGACTGAGTTACCTTATACCTGATGATCATGCTACCAAATTTGATGTCCATATTAGTAATAGTGCTCACTCTTATAGATCTCTTTTTAGATGTCCCGTTAGTGATTTTGTTCACAAAATCATTTGAAACCTTCTTATCTAAATGTTGCCCAATCGATGGTAAACCAACGATTGCCCTGATGAATTCCTTGGTGATCTTTTAAGGTCTATCTAACCAGATAAACTCCCCATGTACTCTGCTCAAAACATACATAATTATCTCATCTTCAAATTTCAAAATGTCTAGAATGCCAGTAAACCCTAAGTCTTCAATGTGTTTGTATGCCGGTTTGATCTTTCCAGATTCTCCCATCAGTTCGCTCATATACATGCCCTTAATTTATGATGTTCTCAAGTCAATGTAACAATGTATGTATGCCCTAACATCTTCAACATAGACAACTCCCTCCAGAACATGAGAAAATGCTCCAACTGAATCTTCCAGGGTAGCCACATGTGGATACCGCTTGAAAATTAGCCTGAGGCGGTCCTTGACCTCTACTAAAGCTAAGTTTGCAACAAAAATAGGAATAGATGATGATCCTACTTCCATGTTTAAAGATAAATACCTTTTGATCGCTCTTGATGAAAACCTTCAACAAATTCGTCCAAATGCCAGTGAAATCGCTCAAGAAGAAATCTGATTGCTTTGAAATGCCTTTGATCGCTCTTAGTTTCTATGAAATCTCTTTGAATGCAAGGTGATCGATATTGAAGTGAATTCGACCATTTAACCTTCGAGAAAAACCCTAATCTTCCATTGACAAATTTCTACCGATAAAAGATATCGGATCTTCGCACAAAACATATCCATGTGAGATAAACATCTCCAATGTTCGGAACATCTTCTAGAACCTCTTCCTAGGGCATATGCAACATCTTCATGAATTTTTCCTACCCCTAAGGCATCTGCCTTAGTTATCGGATGGGCTACCTGCCAGTGCAGGAGCAACCTCTTCTACTGGATAAGTAACTAGCGCATTTCCATCTGATGATTGTTCTTCAGTCTTCCTAACCCATCTCTGAGTATGATCTTGTTGTATTTCACTAACCTTCTCTTTCCCTTTCTCATTTGATCCTTCATTACCAACCGATGGATTTCTGCTTCTACAAAATTTTAGCAATATGTCCAACCTCATTACATGCATAACATGTAACATTGTTCCTTTGAATTGCTTTGCTAACACTGGTGAAATTGCTTGGCCTGCACTAATTAGCCATATGTCCAAATTTTCCACATGCATAGCATTTAGCATTCATTCTGCAATATTTTGTCTTATGATTATACTTATTGCATTTAGAACATTTACTGGAAGCGGAATCAGGGTTCTGATTTACTCTATTTCTACATTGCTTAGCCATGTGACCAAATCTATTACAAACAAAACATATACCATTAAATTTATAAGTATTAAATTGCCTTACCGATGCCTTATGGTTTTGATCTTCATTAGCTGTACCAAAACTCTATCCTTGTTCAAATCCAAGTCCATTGGAATCTTCAATCTACCTTTGTCTCTTCAATAACTCATCTAGTTGTGCTGAGCTAATCTTGAATTTTTCTTTATACTCACTTGCAGTAGTTAGATCTTCTCTCATAATTATCATTTGTCTCTCAAGCTCTTGTTCATTACTCTAGGATTGTACTAAATCCATTCTCAACATATCATTCTCACATGAACCAACCTACCACATTCTTCAAATTTGTTCTTCAGGGATAAAACAAGATTTTCTTCCTTTGTCTTTTGGTCCTCAATCTCCTTAGACATCCTCATAATTATAACTTGCATTTCATTTTTCATAACCATGTTCTCCTAACTCAATTTCTCACATTGTTCCTTAAGTGCATCTTTATCTTCATCATCTTTGCAAAAGTTCCTTTCTCCTAGCCTAAACAGATGATAACCTCTCTTGTAGGACAAGAATGAATTCCTTAGCAGAATTCAATTCATCTTGTAGCTTTAAGTTCTTCAACCTTTCAGCATCATAATCTTCAAGTGCCATCTCAAGTTGCTTCTCCAAGGCCATGTCTATGGATTCTGGATATTCCTCAAGCTGTTAGGCTTCCTCTGAGGCACAAGGCTTTAATAGCAATTGTTGGAATCCAATAACATTGAGAGGGGGAGGTGAATCAATGTTATATCAGAATGATCAATTTTAGCCTTATTAAAACATGCATACACCAACTGATATGCTAGTACATATAGAATTGAAAGAAGTAAAGAAACTAATAAGCCAATCACATAAATGAGAATCATAACACACAAAATTATACATGGAAAAACTCAAAGAGGAAAAGCCACGGTGGGATTTGTGACCCACAATATCAATCCACTGGCCATATGAAGAGATATTATAAAATATCAGGGGCTTGCACTTGCAGGAAGACTTATAGTCTAGAGCACACTACTCAATCACAAAAAGCAGTCTGACTGATTACATATAAATCCAAACTACAATCTAGAGAAGTGATGAACTGCTAAGATAGCATTTTTTATGCCTGAATACAGTTTCGGTTTAAGCTCCGTCTGTTCCGGTCTGAAACCTTAAACATTTTACTGGAATAACCCTTACATAAATATCCTCACATACATTATCTTTGATATATTTCGCATCTCCTTACAATTACATATTCACATCATCATCCTTACAAAATGATCTATCAAAACTGACCTATGTACCCTATACAATTTATCATGCCTTATGTCAGCTTACAAAGATATACATAATATCAAATTACATGTCAGCTAGATAACATAAATACATGAATATCAAAATCAATTGCCGATGCCGGATCCAAGAGATGCCGGCCTCCAATACCGATAAGCATATTCTAAATCATGTCTACCTCCAATACCGGTAACCAAAGTAATCCTTTTATCCCGTCAATGTCAGTGCCAATGTAGTATCTATGAATTTCTTGTCAGTACACAATTGGAACAAAACATGAAGTCAGAATGCCATACCATATTGCCATCAATGACAACATAGTGAAACTAACCAATTGAGAGTCAATTACCAACAAGGAATTCCTCCATGACTAATATGTCTAGGATTGGCATTTTGTGTAGATGTAGCCATGACAGGTGGAGTTTAAGTAGGCACACTAGGCAATGATGTTCGGATATGAATGGTATTTTCAATGATATTAAGAGGATTAAAAAGTTAGGAGCTTTGACACAAATTTTCATAGACATGATATTGCCATCCACAATATGAAATATGGCATGCAAAAGATCCACACTATGTTAATCATTTTAAATCCTCCTCCTCAACCCTCCAATCAAGGAGAACGCTTCATTTTTTGAGTGTTCTTGACCCATCCAATATTCAGTGTTTTCCAAGTCATGGACAAGATTTACTATTTGGGTAGGAAACACTCATGTTAGGGAGTCATCCTTATCATGAGAAGTGTTGGAAGAATTATTGTCAACAATGTTAGGTATTTCATGTGTAGGCATAGGAGTTTCATCTAAGTCCCCATGGAGATTCTTAGTTGACCAAGTGAGCTCTACACCTCTTAGGGAAGCCATAAATTAATAACTTATTGTCATGGGGATAGTTGATGTAGGGATTGAGCTCATAAAGCTCATGCATTAAGCTATTGAAGGAAATGTCTACATAATACAAATCTTTAACAAATTAACTATTCAAACATTTCATAAAATGAATAAAATTTGAATCTCTTAATGTATGTAACTAGCTATCAAATGAATGTAAGTATGAGTGCATAAGCTATATGAAGTGAAATGCATATAAATCATATCTAAAAATTAGAAGTAAGCATAGAATGTGTCGGGTTTGCCAAAATGTGAGGTGGGGAAATAGGTCTATACATGCAAACAAGGAATATATTTCATGCCCATTGGTCACATTGGAAGAAGAATGATCCACTAGGTTCAAGATGACTTAGGCATAAAGTGGATTCAACGGTTTTTACCTATAAAGCAATATGACTAAAAATTTTAAATGAAGAATGCAAGAAGTAGGTTCAAATAGGTTGAAATGACAATTTCCAGCATGCACAGGAAGACAGTGAATTAGCAGATCTGTTACAATTAAAGGTTTATTAGATAAAATGGTAAGTAACCTATAATATGAATTTGAGGTATAAGTAGAGGGAGAAAAGCACCAAACTCAACTTTCTCTCAAAACTAAGGTTCCCAACTCAGCCTGCTCTTGACAGTTTCAGCTTTGACAAATTATAGATTGTAGATCTCCACCTACTTGATTTGTACCTATTTATCTGGGCCCGTCAACTATTCCTACACACATAAAAGAGAGAAAATGTTGAGTATAAGGGGTTTTCCTAAATAAAATTCTAGTTTTATGAATTAACTTTAATATTGAATTGAATTGAACTTGATTTGAAAGCTTGCTACTAGGTAGCACATGCTAAAACTAAAAATGGAATGTTTGTACCTTTATAAACCTTCTTGATGTCAAAACTCTCTTGAAGATGTTGATGTTGCCAAAATGTGAGGTGGGGAAATAGGTCTATACATGCAAACAAGGAATATATTTCATGCCCATTGGTCACATTGGAAGAAGAATGATCCACTAGGTTCAAGATGACTTAGGCATAAAGTGGATTCAATGGTTCTTACCTATAAAGCAATATGACTAAAAATTTTAAATGAAGAATGCAAGAAGTAGGTTCAAATAGGTTGAAATGACAATTTCCAGCATGCACAGGAAGACAGTGAATTAGCAGATTGATTACAATTAAAGGTCTATTAGAGCAAATGGTAAGTAACCTATAATATGAATTTGAGGTATAAGTAGAGGGAGAAAAGCACCAAACTCAACTTTCTCTCAAAACTAAGGTTCCCAACTCAGCCTGCTCTTGACAGTTTCAGCTTCGATGAATTATAGATTGTAGATCTCCACCTACTTGATTTGTACCTATTTATCTGGGCCCATCAACTATTCCTACACACATAAAAGAGAGAAAATGTTGAGTATAAGGGGTTTGCCTAAATCAAATTCTAGTTTTATGAATTAACTTTAATATTAAATTGAATTGAACTTGATTTGAAAGCTTGCTACTAGGTAGCACACGCTAAAACTAAAAATGGAATGTTTGTACCTTTATAAACCTTCTTGATGTCAAAACTCTCTTGAAGTTGTTGATGTTGACTTGATACTAATTTATTTTAGGAAAGAAGATCATGGATGGCATCACAAATGCATATATTTACACATTACTCCTAATCTTCAATGTCTTCATGCTTGATCTCTTGTTCTTGAGGACTTGAGATGTAAAATTAGCATTTGTAGACACCCATTTCTATCCACTTAATTAAATGAATACTTAGTATTTGTTTGATTATTTAACCATCATTCAACTATTGATTAAATTAATATTTAATTAATTCATCCTAACCCTCTTCTCCTATTAATTAAATAAATTATTGAATTTATTTGATTTAATTCACTTAACCAAATTTAGACAATTAATTAAATAAATAAAGCATATTTCTTTAATTAACCCCCCTCTCATATCTAAATAAATTAATATTTATTTAAATAACGTCTTTCATATTTAAATAAATTGATATTTAGTTAAATCCCCAAAATCCCCCCTCACATTTAAATAACTAAATATTTATTTAACTTCCTAAAATCCCTCACCCACTTGCACTTTCTAGAAAATGTAAGTTTCACACTAACCCTTCTCCTAATAATGTCTAAACCCCTATTATTATCCTAATAACCTTCTAAGTGTGTGCACATTCATAAACTAAGGGATTAGTGAATAGTCACTTCTCAAAAAATTTAAGGCTCTTACAAAGCATTAAAAGCCTTTTCCCTTCCACAAGCTAACCCACATGGGTCTTTGATGAACCTAACCCACCTTTAACCATTGCACATTCCCCCAACCCTTGGTTAAAGGCTTATCCCTTAACCTAACCATCCATGGTAACCCTCAAGTCCCCTCAAGCCTTAAAGGCTTTGACCAATCTAACCCTTGCACATTCCTTTACCCTTTAAATAAAATATTTATCCATTAACCTAACCTTAACCTAACCACCCATGGTAACCATCATGTCATTTCAGGGATGGATCAAAACTTTCTAAGATCTTGTAGTACAAAAGTCACAACGTCCTTCTAATAGAGATGTATTGCCTCCTAAGCCTAAATATGAAGAGGAGGGTACCAACGATGACCTCGATACCTCCGTTCTAACCTTAAATGCTACATCATATGACCTTAACCTAGTCAACGATATAATTCCACTTATACATCCACAACTCATTGATTGTGACCAACAAGATCCCCTACATGTAGATGTGTTCCAAAATGATGATGCAATCATTGAATTCCTCAAACTTTGGGACAACATACAAAGCATGAATCACAAGGTTTGGTTTTATATTGAGCTCAAAACTGTGAATTACTTTAGAGAGAATGCTAAACCTTTCGATCACAAAAATATAACAATTAAGAATGGATCTTCTAGTGAAAACTACACTGCGGTACTTCTAGATCCTTAAAAAGTAAAAATAAAGAACGAATCCAATGGTGAAAACCTCTCTATGGAACATTAGAATGGAAGGTTTGACATTCTTTCATTCAACACAAATCAGAAGAGATCATCTATCCTTCTGGAAGAAACAAAAGAAATAAATTTGAGAACAACACAAAATCTCCACATGATTCACCTAGCAACATCATTAACTCCAAAAGAAGATCCTAGATTTGCATAATTATTTCAAAAGAGACAGATCAATTTTGCATGGTCCTATGCAGACATGTCAGGACTAGATCTAAATCTGGTAATGCATCACTTGATAGTAGAAGAAAGAACCAAACTAGTGAAACAAAAGTTAAGGAAAATGCATCTTTAGATCACACTCTTAGTAAAGACTAAACTCAAAAAGTTGTTAGACATTGGTTTCATTAGGCCAATTGACTATGCATAATGGATATCCAATATTGTACCAATGGAAAAACCAATTGGGGGCATCCACATTTGTACAAATTTTAGGGACTTGAATAAAGCTTGTCCAAAAGATGACTCCCCCCTTCCTAACATTGACATGAGTGTGGATATGACTGATGAACATGAAATTCTCTCACTCATGGATGAATTTTTTTGGTATAACTAGATCAAGATAGGACCTAAGGAAAACACAAAACAATCTTCACTTGTCCATGGGGCACTTACTATTGGAATGTGATGTCATTCAGCCTAAAAAATATTGGAGCTACATAGCGAGATATGAACACTATCTTTCATGACATGATGCATACTTTGATGGAAAATAATGTGGATGATCTCCTAGAAAAGTCCTTAACAATAGAGAATTATATGGCAGTCCTAGACAAGATCTTCTCAAGGCTAGAACAATATAGGGTCTATTTGAACCCAAAGAAATGTGTCTTTGGAGTAACCTATGGGAAGATCCTAGGATACATTGTCTTAGATAAAGGAATTTAAGCTGATCCTACAGAGTTGAAGGAAATCCTAGAAACATCACCTCTAAAGAACATCAGTTAGCTAAGAACATTTCAAGGGAGGTTACAATCCATTCGTCGATTCATCGTTCAACTGGTTGATAAATGACATTTACACATCTACTACACAAAGATTTAGTTCAAATGGGATGAAAAATGCCAACAATCATTTTAGTAGTTGAAAGAATACCTAATGACACCACCTATATTAATACCACCAACTCCAGATAGGCCCTTATTGTTATACATATTAGCTACTGCTATTTCCTTAGGGGTAATACTGGCACAACATGATGTAGAAGGAAAGGAATGTGTTGTCTACTATATCTCCAGAACATTGGTAGGGTATAAACTTAACTATACTTCTATTGAGCGTGAATGCCTTGTAGTGATGCTAGCCTCACTCAAGCTATGCCACTATATGTTAACACATAAAACCAAGCTCAATGAAAATATAGTTCCTTTGAAATATTTTTTAAGTAAAGCAACTCTAATTGGCTGATTAGCAAAGTGGGTCATGATCTTGAGCGAATTTGATATCGAATATTTGGATCACAAGGCAATCAAAGGGTAGGTAATAGAAAATTAATTGGAAGAAGCTCCCATGGAAAGTTATCACCCACTCATATTAACCTTTCCTGATGAAACAATATCCACACTAACACCAACACAACAATGGAAGCTCTACTTTGATGGATCATACACCTGACATGGTTTAGGAGTGGGCATTGTCTTCATCACTCCTCAAGGTTACAATATTCCAAAGTAATACAAGCTAACATTTCCATGCACAAAAAACATAGAAGAGTATGATTCCTTGATAAAATGACTCAAAATGGCTATATAGTGGAGCCTAAAGGACCTACAAGTCTATGGTGACTCTCAATTGGTCATCTGATAAGTCAATGATAATTACAAAACCAAGGATAAAAAGCTCATGCCTTATAAGAACATGGTCGATAGTTTCAAACCAATCTTCGCAACTATCACTTTTGATAAAATTCCATGGGAAAAAAATACAGCTACAAATGCAATGGCTATGATAGCCTCTCTCCTAGATCTACCACAAAATTCTACATGCTACTAGTTCTTATTTGAACAGTTATGGATCCTTGCTTATGACATCTTGGAATCTGAAATGGTATGTCAAATCGTTGGTTCCAATTCCCCTTGGTATGGTGAATTCTATGGTTACCTTCATGATCAAATCCCTCCACTAAAACTATCTAATAACCAACATAAGACATTCATACTCCAAACATCTTGATACATAATCATCATTGATACCCTATACTAACAAGATCTCGATGGTACTCTCCTACGATGTTTAGAGCAAGGAGAGGTCACAAAATATTTACAAGAGGTACATGAAGGTATTTGTGGAGCTCACTCTAGTGGCCCTTCCTTGGATAAAAATTCATGAGAACACGACACTATTGGTCGTCCATGGAGAAAGACTCGTATTATTTTGTCAAAAAGTGCAAGAAATGCCAAGTTCATGGAGACTTGATACAAATATCAAATACTTTAATTCACTCACATCATTTCGTACTTACCATGGCTTTATATTGATTTATCATTTATCGTTGTCCTACATTCCTACCATCACACTTAGCACATACACCTAACTAGGGGCAACTTTCCTACATGTCTAACGATGGGAGTGGATCCTGAATATCACTAGTTCATAGAACTAATTTAGTGTACATAATCCAATTTAAACATTTGAAAAATGTTTTGAAATAATCCAAAAATATTCACAAAATGTCTTGACATAAACCAAAAACATTGGAAAAACTAGAAAAAAAATCAAAAAATTTGGGAAAACTGTACAAAACTAGAAAATCCAAAAACATCATAAAAATGAGTTGAAAACATTGCAATAAACTTATTCTTGTTCACACAAACATTTGGTCAGAGGAGAAAATAAAGTCAACCTACAAATCAAATACTCAAACAAGACCAACTATCAATAAGTCCACAACCGTTAATTGCATAGGCTAAACATCAAACACATGTCTTAATAAGGATGCATCCTTCCTTCAAAGACATGATGACACATATTTTGGTAAGAAGATTCTTTGACTATTCAATGTTGATAGTACTTTTGTCTTTTACTGATTTATATCATGTTCCTCTACTACTCAAGGATATCCACAAGTGATTAGAGTGGCCAGAATGGTTCATGGTATCTTTTCTTTATTTTCTATCTGCCGGTTGTTCTAATGAAGTTCTAGGGAAAATACTAATGGTGTCTACATGGGAAGTTCACTAACCTATGAGACCCTAAGCAAAAATACAAAGTCATGGATCACTATGGATTATTGAATACAATATATACCTCAACCATCAGTATGTGAACCATAATGGAGGGGAATATTCCTCCTCTATAATCTGTCTATTTACTGGTGTAATAATCAACCTTGGTTTTTGATACCCCAGTCAAGATCAATAACAAATAAGCCCAATGATGAAAGAAATAAATACGAAAAACACAAAATCCATCCATTTCTTTTCATTTAAACATATCCTATATTTGTATTCTATCTATCCCAAACTCCATATCACTTCATATCATTCATACCTTCTATCTAACATTGAATTTCTCCCTCACCCTCCCTATCCAAGTCATCATCACCCTATACCTTGTATTGTGTACCAAAAAAAGATCAAGCCATGTTCATCATAGTCCATCTATCAAAGGAGAGGTTGTGTAGCCTATGTCATTTAGGTCATCGTATACACAATATCGTGTCTTCCTTTTAAACCCAGTTGTTAATTTATCAACCTATCAAACACAATCAAAATAGACAATTACATCAATTGTCTAAGTCTCAATGAGTAATTTGACTCACATACCTTGACTTCATCAAGAAATTACATCAGTTGTCTAAGTCTCGATAGGTCAATTTGACTCAATTACTCAGACTTTATCCTATCTGAGAAAAAGCTAACATCAACTATCACGCTTTGACTACACCCAGGGTAATTCAACCAATTGCACCAACTACCCAAATAATATTGATTAATTGTATAGCACCAATCCAATGCACCACAATACTGTATTTGCATCATAACTCCTACATGACCTAAGAGTGGTTACCGACTTAACATTATCTTTTTTCCTCGTCATTAACCCCCACCTCATCCATCATTCTCCATTCTACCATGCCTAATTTTCTCAAAAATTTTGAGAGAGCACCCAAATTTTTGCAATTGTGTTCCATCACTTGAGGGGGCATACCTAACCACCAACCTAAAACATATTGGGGCATGTACAATGCTTATTTATTTTATTTGAAATGATGCAATAAACCACACTGTCTCAAAGAGGGGCAAATGTAGACACCCATTACTATCCACTTAATTAAATGAATACTTAGTATTTATTTGATTATTTAACCATCATTCAACTATTAATTAAATTAATACTTAATTAATTCACCCTTTATCCCTCTTCTCCTATTAATCAAATAAATTATTCAATTTATTTGATTTATTTCACTTAACCAAATTCAAACGTTTAAATAAATAAATAAAGCATACTTGTTTAATTAACCCCCCTCTCACATTTAAATAAATTCACATTTATTTAAATCCTATCTTTCACATTTAAATAAATCAATATTTATTTTAATCCCTAAAATCCTCTCCCTCACATTTAAATAAATAAATATTTATTTAACTTCCTAAAATCCCTCACCCGCTTGCTCTTTCTAGAAAATGCAAGTTGGACATTAACCATTCTCCTAATCATGTCTAAACCCCTATTATTAGCCTAATAACCCTTTGAGTGTTTGCACATTCGTAAACTAAGGGGTTAGTGAATAGCCACTTCTCAAAACATTTAAGGCTCTTACAAAGCATTAAAAGCCTTTTCCCTTCCACAAGCTAACCCACATGGGTCTTTGACCAACCTAACCCACCTTTAACCCTTGCACATTCCCCCAACCCTTGGTTAAAGGTGTATCCCTTAACCTAACCATCCATGGTAACCCTCAAGTCCCCTCAACCCTTAAAGGCTTTGACCAATCTAACCCTTGCACATTCCTTTACCCCTTGGATAAAAGCGTTATCCATTAACCTAAGCTTAAACTAACCACCCATGGTAACCATCATGTCTCTTCAAGCATTTAATGTTTTGTGTCTCTCCTCTCAAACCTTTCCTTGTTGACACTTCTTAACATGTGATTGGCTTGAAGTGGAGCACATGGATTGAGGATCACGACTTCCTCAAGCAATCCTACCCCTTCCTCAATCAACTTAATCTCAACCCTTCATTTGCCCATTTTCTCTATAAATAGAGCTCATTCCTTCATTGTTGAGGGTGAGTGAGAAGAGTTATCCATGCATTGTTATTTTTCTTAGATTTTGAATGATTTGTATTATGTTTTAGCTCTTCCACTAGTTGGATTTCCTAGTTGACATTAACACTTCATTTACATCCTCACTCAACACTTGACCATATAATCAACTGTCTCCCATCCTCCATTTGACATCCTTTTGTGCTAGTTCTCAAGCTGAGAACATACTTCACATAGCAGCAGGATCTTAGAGAGGAGGACAAGGAAAAGCCATGGCATAGGGAGCATCATGGGTAAGTTCATTTCATTTTGTTTATTTCCTAACTAACCCCATGTAATACTAATCTTCCTTGATAATGCTTTGAATGGACCGGTCTTCATGTTTTGCTTATGGTTGAAAGATCTTACTAACATTATTTCCTATTGGTTTATGGTAACCTTTGTTTTATTGTGTTTCAATATCATAACATTGTCTTATATCCCTTACTTCATCGTTCTACCCAAAATAAGGGAGGACGCCTTAGTTATATATCTCTCCCATGCATTTTGGGGTGTAGAACTTGAAGCAAGATGACATAGGAAATTTTTTTCTGCCCAATCAAGTTGACCATTAAGTGGTTAAGTTTGGGGGCAAACATTGGAGAGCAAGGCACCCTGATTGGCTCGCTTCCGAGAGCAAGTCACCCTAGGTGCCATGCTTCCTCCAATGTGGCCTCAAATTGGAACTTGAGGTCCAAAATGGGAAGGAGAAGCCAAAACAAAATGCTAAATAGGGTTGGATCAAGCATGTCAGACATAGAAGGCCAAAAATGCTAAAATAAGACCTAGATGAGCAAGAAATTGCATAAAGATGCAATTTACGATACTACACTATTATTGATCAACTATTAAGTAATCTTTAAATCTCCACAATTAATAAACTAATATTAAAATATTTATTAAAATATTTAAACCACTCTAAAAAATATTTAAATGTAAAATCTAATTAGTTTTCATTTCTTTTTATTTATCTCATCAAAATCTTCAAAACTACCCTCACAATTTCCTAAAATATAATGAAATACACTTCTCTAAATCAATGCTTATATACTTTAATCTGTAGATCCATATCCCACATACATACCAGACATTGTAGATAATTTTTGTTTTTAAATATATTTTTTCTGTTTAAATATACGGAGTTTGATGCACATTTCAACACAATTTCAAAACTTTATCTGCAAGAACGTGTAAACACAACACATGAAATTTGTCTTCATGGAGTCAGAGATTGATTTCACATTTTCACTTTTCCTTATATCAAGCCAATAACGTGAAAGCACAACATATTCCAGACTTCACTTTTTATCATTGTCATGTTGTTTCCAGGCAGGAACATGGAAACACGACAACGATTCTCTAGAGCAAGCTGAGATCTAGGCATATCTAGATTCTGAAGAGACTGATCTGGGAGATTTTTTCCCTTCTATCATAAGGAATGCCATTTTTTCTACCAGAGTGCACATAGCAATCTTCTCACTGTGATATGTAGTCTTTGATTGGTGCTTAGTTGAGCTAGCTTTAATGTTTCAACCCAAAGCTAGAATTATTCCCTTGTTTTACCATGTTGAGCCTTCAGACTTTTGCTACATTAAAAATGGAGTTGCAGATGCATTTTGCAAACATGAGGGTAGATATCCTACTCATGACATTCAATAGTGGAAAGAATGCCTCCGCAACATTGCAAGGATCAAGGGCTACGAATTCAATAGACAAAATGAGTAAGACACCATCATTAGCTCTTCGTCCATATGTATTTTCTATATACTTTTTTTTTTCTTTCTAATAACTAGTTTAACTGGTCTAAAAATTCTTTTATATTTATTATTTTACATTCTATATTTCACCCTACATAAAATATTGGGAAAGTAGACTGAAAATGGAACAAGAATTTGTTAGCATTTTTCCTGATTCATAATTCTTTTCGCTCTTTTTTAATGACAGATTGTTATGGAATTCCATTTTGGAGAATATCATAAAGTTGTATTATTGCATAGGAATACATCTATTTTTTATGCCATATTTTTGAGATCTAAATTGTTAATTTCTATAACCCAACAATAGATTAATTATTCAATAAATTCACAGAAACAACAATTTAAGTCAATCTGATTTATAACAAGTAATACACTGGATTATTTATTTTCTAATAACAACGAATGCAAAAATAACAAGCCAATCACAATAACATAGATAACACCGATATACCTAGGAAACCCCAATGTGGAGAAAAAACTTGCAAATGTTGAATCTTCTATTCAACTTCTAGAGCAAACTTTCCTTTCAAATACCATCCTAGTTGAGATATAAAATTTGAATATGAAGCCAAGTTTTGTTTCACATATTTCTTTAAATTTCAGCTTTCAATTCTTCGAGGGTTTTATTTTGCAATGGCAACGAGTGTTCGATATAAGGACAAGGTTGAGGGTGCATCTAACTTCTTATAGTGGAAGGTTTGAATTACATCCGTTCTCAAGGAGAATGGGTTGTGGATCTATGCTAGTATGGAAGTGACTCCTCTAGTAAATGATCCTATTGCCCTAGATTCACATGAAATCAAGAAGGCCAAGGCTCAAAGGATTATCCTTGATGGGGTAAAATATCATTTGATTCCTCATCTATCTGGGAAAGATACCGCCAAGGAAATGTTGGATACACTCACAAAAATCTATCAGAGTGACTATCATAGTCGTAAGATGATTCTCAAAGACAAGTTGCATAACACCAAGATGTCCAAGGGTGAGAGTGTGACCTCTTACTTGTCCAGATTGATACAAGTCGGGGATGAGTTGGTTGTTGTTGGAAAGATGATTGTTGAAGATGAGTTCATGTGGATAACCCCAAATGGCTTCTCAAAGCACGGGGAAGTGTTCATTAAGTGTGTTGTCGAGAGAGATCACCTACCTGACTGGGTGAGGCTTTGGGACAATTTTATCCAGGAGGAGATCCATGAAAATTCTCATTGAGTAGGTCAAACAAAGAAGGTTGAAGATGAAGAAAATGTTGCTCTTGCAAGCAAGGGCAAGCATAAATTCAATAAAGGGAAAATCGAAGGGTCTTCTTCCAAGGATGGGAAGAAGAAAGATTTGAGTAAGATAACATTCTTTTGCTGCCATTAGATGGGTCACTATGGTAGTCAATGCCCGAATAAGAAAAACAAGGGCAAGCAGAAGAAGCAAGTTGTGGCTACAACAGAGGTGGACGAGTTTGTAACACGGTTTGAGAATTATTTTTCACTCATTGCATGTCTCTCAAGTTCAATTGCCAAAAGTGTATGGTATATTGATAGTGGGGCTTATTGCCACATGACAGGAGTCAGAGAATATTTCACCAAAATGGAGGAGAAAAAGCTAGATTTTGTATTGATCTTGGAGACAATGGTAAGTACCAAGCAACTGGTGTAGGCACAGTAAAGTTTCAGAGGGAGTCTAGCAAACCTCTATTGGTGGCAGACATGTTGTATGTCCCTGGCATGACAAAGAATTTAATCTCTATTTCTACTTTGGAGGACAAGAGTTACATCATGACCTTTGAAGATGGCAAAGTCTATATCCATCGAAAGTACTCCAAGGTAGAAAAAGTGATTGGAGTTAGGAATGACATCTTGTTTCGGTTGCAGATTGAACCAACACATGCATTAGTGAGTAGTTGTAGAGGGCTTGGATAATTTTGGCATAGGAGGATGACTCAAATTCACCATGGAGCTCTTAATGTGCTCAAGGAAATAGTGAGAGGGCTTCCTTAGATGAAGGTTGAAAAGCATGAGGTGTGAAAGGGTTATGCTCTTGGGAAATATGATAAGACCACTTTTCCCAATAGTGACACTAGATCTAAAGGGATTTTGGATCTCATACACTCGGATGTTTGTGGGCCCATGTCAATAGCATCCTTAAAAGGGTATGAATATTATGTTACCTTGATTGATAATTTCTCTCGGAAGACGTGGATATATTTTATGAAGAATAAAGATGAAGTCTTTAGTAGGTTCAAAGAGTTTAAGGCTCTCATGGAGAGCCAAACAGGGAGGAAGATTAAGATACTGAGGTTTGACAATGGAGGCGAGTATGCCTCGAATGGCTTCAAAGATTTTTGTACTCGGTTAGGTATCAAGAAAAAGTTGATGTTCCATACAATCCTCCGCAGAATGGGGTTGTTGAACAAAAAAATAAGGCTATAGTTGGAGCAGCCAAGGCCATGCTTCATGATTAGGATTTGCCCTGGTTTTTATGGGCAGAAGAATGCAATACAACTATGTATTTGCAAAATAGGAGCCCACATAAAGTGATGGGCAAGTTGACTCCAGAAGAGGCGTTCACTAGGAAGAAACTAGATTTGGCACACATTCGCATCTTTGGATACCTTGTGTATTGCCATATTCCTGTGGAGAAGAGAGCCAAATTAGAACCAACTGCAGAGAAGAGTATCCTAGTTGAGCACAGTGAAACTTCTAAGGCCTCTCATGTTTACATTCCTTCCCTCAGGAAAATAGTTATTTGTAGAGATGCAAAGTTCAAGGAGGATAGAGCTCTTCAGAAGTTTGGAAGCTTGATGGAGGTTCAAGAGGAGGAGTAGACACCCAAGGTTGATGCTGCATAAATTCCTCAAACTTCAGTCACAAAATTTGGAGAGAAGAGCAAGCAGGTTGAGAAAGTTGATCAAGAGGAAGAACAGAGGATTTCTCAACCTCAGACTCCTATGACAGGGAGGAGGAGAAATAGGGTGGCTAAGCAGACATTGAAAGAGGCTCAAGAGTATGTTGGTGATCCTCAGGATCCAGTCAAACAAAGAAAGACTCCCAAATGTTTTTTAGATTATATGGCACTAATGAGTGAACTAATTGAGGTAGAGCCTTCTAACTTTCAGGAGGCATCCAAGCATCAGGTTGGAGGAATGCCATGGTGGAAGAGTATTCTTCCATCATGAAGAATAGTGTGTGGGAGGTAGTACCACAACTCAAAAACAAGTCAGTGGTAGGGTTGACATGGCTGTATAAGATCAAGCATGTTGTAGATGGTAGTGTGGAAAATTTCAAAGAAATACTTATGGCTAAGAGGTTTTGTCAGAAGGAATGGATCGATTATGATTAGACCTTTTCCTCGGTAGCCAGGTACTCATCCATAAGGGCTATCATTTCTATAGTAGTGCAGATGGGTTGGAGGATTCACCAGATGGATGTGAAGACGACCTTCCTCAATAGAGTAATTGAGTAAGAAATTTATATAGAACAACCAAAGGGTTTTGAGATGCATGGGAGGGATTCTCATGTGTGTAGGTTGAAGAGAGCACTGCATGGACTCAAGTAGGCTCCCAGGGGCATGGTATGTGCATATTGATGGTTACATGTAGAGTGTGGGCTTCACCAAGAGTGATGTTGATCCAAACTTGTACTATGTTCAAGTGAAGGGAAAGCTTCTCATATTAGTGTTATATGTTGATGAATTTTTTCTTATAGGGTTAGAAGAGCTCATAGCACATTGCAAGTGGGATCTTGTAGGAGAGTTTGAGATGAAGGACTTGGGTCTGATGCACTACTTTTGGGGATTGGAGGTGGCAGAAAGAGGGAGAAATCTTCCTTGGATAGGGGAAGTATATAATTGATATCTTGAAGCGATTTATGATAGAAAACTGTAAGCCCATGTCCACACCACTTGTGACCAATTGGAAGAAGGTTGATGCTTCTAAAGCAGAGGCAGTGGACCCAACTTTGTATAGACTACTGATAGGCTCTCTTATGCATTTGGTCAACACAACGCTAAAAATTTGTTTTCCAGTGAATTCACTTTGTCAATTTATGGTGGAACCTAAACCTATGCATTGGGTAGTTGTGAAGCATGTTTTGAGGTATCTTTGAGGTGCAATTGATTATGGGTTGAGGTATATTCAGCAGGATGGAGTGAAGCTCGAGGAGTTCACCGATGCAGATTGGGCAGGCAGTACAAATGATAGGAAGAGCACTTCAGGGTGTTGTTTTAGTTTAGGATTAGGAGCAGTTTCCTGGTATAGTAGAAAACAAAAGTTACATGCATTGATTTCTGCAGAGGCCAAGTATATGGCAGCTAGTATGGCTACATGTGAGGCTATTTGGCTTCGGAAACTTCTAGCTGCACTCTTTGATCAAGAGCTAGATCCGACAATTTTTTACTATGATGATCAAAGTTGTATCAAACTCTTTGTGAATCTAGTGTTTCATGACAAGTCATAGAGTACCACTTCATCAGAGATTGTGTGGAGAAAGGGATAGTGAAGTTACAATACATTCCTATAGACGAACATATAGAAAACATCCCGATGAAGGCCTTGATGAAGAGCAAGTTTCTATTCTTCAGGGATAAGTTGGGTGTTGTGGAGAACACCTTCCTCACTAAGGGCATGTTCCCATGCAGCTGCTTAGCTTATTTTGGCTAGCAGCTGCTGCTCAACTTTTTTAGGAAATATTTGTGGGGCTGGTGGCCCCATGAGTATCTTTTTTTCTACTAATTTTTAAGCAACATCTTAAAATTGGTATTAATAATATTAGTAATAATTTGTGCACAAGAAAAAATAGAAATAAAATGTTTAAAAAAAAAAGGGAAACAAATTTGTGAAGCCACGTGGTATTTTTGGCAATAAGCAGTTGCTGCTTATTTCTAGGCCCCCTATTTTCCCATGGCTTATTTTCAATTCCTATAGTAGTTGGTCCACTAAAATAACAAAAGATTATAAATTATCCTTTCCCAACAATTTTAAATTTGCATGGGAACACTCCAACTACTTAAAATTAAGCAGAAAATGAACTTAAGCAGCCGCATGGGAACACGAGGTAAGAGGGAGTGTTAAGTTTCTATAGTTCAGAAGGTGAGGTTGTGGAAATTTCTTAAGTGCAACTTGTATTGAATGTTTAGCGGGTGAATGTTTTGTATTTTGTAAATAGAATATTTCCTAGAGTTGTGAGGTTAACACCAAGAGAAGTTTTATGTGTGAGATAGTCTAAGTTATGTAAGACAAGTTTCTTTTCTCTTGGGTCATGAAAGGAAAGTTCCAGTTTGCATTATGTAAGGAAAGTTCATTTCTCGAGTCATGTAAGGAATGTTTCTCTTAGGATGTGTTGGATGAGGAAAGTTTCACTTCTCTTGCATAATTGATGTTTTCATCAAGAAGGCTATACATGTAAATTGTTGTAGCAACTAGGATGGTTTTCAAAAGGAAATTTTGCTATAGAAGTTGAATACAATATTCAACATTTGTAGGTTTTTCCCCACATTGGGGTTTCTTGGGTATATCGGTGTTATCTATGTTATTGTGATTGGCTTGTTATTTTTGCTTCTGCTGTTATTAGCTATCAAATAATCCAGTGTATTAGTTGTTATAAATCAGATTGACTTAAATTGTTCTTTCTGTGAATTTATTAAACAATTAATTTGTTGTGGGGTTATAGAAATTAACACAAATAGCTCAAATAGTTCACAAAATTTTGGGTTTTGACAACTTATACTTGTTTAATTTGAATATCTTATATTCTTATTTGGAGCACTTTTTTAATATGTTTGCCACTTACCATTGGCTCCTCCCTTTCGAGTTTTCATGTAACTTCTTAAGTGATTTAGACGAGACTTTCATGGTGTTGTTTATAAATTTCTTTCATTGTTTTTGCGAGTAGACACAGAAGATCTTTGCAGATTTATACTTCGTTTTCAAAACATTAGCTTGATTTTCTTACTTTGGATATCATTATTACTGTCTTCTGGTCTTTACTTCTTTCTTTCCTTTGCATATCTTGGGAGTTGTTGTGTCGATTTAAAAAAATTACCTTGATTTCCTTATTCATCCCATATATACTTGTTTCAACCTCCAGATCTTGGTCTTTCTTGCCATTACATGGCTTTATTGTTGGCAGACTTCCATCTTTTCTTGATTAATGACTTTGGCATTGGGATTTTTGGTTGAATGTTTCCTACACTTATGGAGATTAATCAGAAGCATCTAGGTTTTAAGGGCAATCCACTTTGGAAATTACATTGGTTCTATTTTAGCAATAGTTGTTATCTCCCTTTTTATAGTTTATACATGTGAATCTTGCTATGTATTGGTTTTTAGGCTCCGAATTGTTATGATGTTTTGTACTAATATGGTTCTAGGCCTTTTTTGACTCAATAAAACTTACAACCTTAAATGTTGTTTTTGCTTTTACTATTTTCAACAATCTGAATAGGCTGTGTAATGATGTAATCTCCATCGTGGTTAACGAGAAGCGAAAAAGAAAAATCCCACTTCAAGTTCCAAAATATGAGGTGGGACTTAATGAGCTTGTCAATGATTTCCATAGTCAAGGCCACTCTCGCCAATTTTTTGTTCAATCTCAAAAGTTCATAATTTAATGAAAATCATCATAAACTTTTGTAGTATAGAAAATGGTATTGTTGTTGTAGATAGGAAATTTGGAAATCATCAAGGCAAATAGATATTAGCTAACCACAAAACCAAATTGCAATGAAATAAAATCCTATTACAATCAATAGAAGAATTGAAAATAAGACATTCCAAATAAATGAAAAATCATCACCAATGTCTCTTTCAATTGACCTCCATTGTCCTTCTTTCTCCTTCAAATTATTTTGTTTGTGGATCTCACCTACAAGTGCAAAATGCAAGTATGAAAGCAAGCAATATTGACAAGATGAAAATGGCAGCATAAGGATACTAGAAGCGTGGTTGATCTTTTCAATTGAAGAAAATCATCCAATTTATAGACAAATTGGAGAGAGGACAAGATTAGCATGAAGAGATTTGAAAGGAAATTTCAAATCAAGATTGACAAATATGACAAATTATCACAAAATTGACATGCAAGATTGATAGATTGACAAAAATTATGACAAATTATGACAAGATTAAAATGCCATTCCCATGAAAAAAGGGAAGAGAGAAAATAGCCTCCATGATTGCAACAAATGGAAGCATAAACATAGGAGAGAATTAGGGGAAAAATTAGAAAAATTGAAGAAAATAGGAGAAATAGAAATTAGGAATTAGGAGAAATTAGTAAATTGGAAAATTGAGGAAAAAGATGAAATAGAAATTAGGTGAATTAATTAATAGGTTTTCATCCATTAATTAATTTAGGAAAGAGACCTAGGACTAAATAAATAGATTTATTTAACCCACCAAGAAGAAGAAAATGATTAAATGAACAAATCATAAAACCCTAGAAATAAGAGGACAAGGAATTAGGTCAAGACAACAAGAAATTAATGTAGGTTCCATCATGATTCTGATTGACAAAGGACCAATGTTGATAAATGATTGAGACTGGTTGACAAAAATCAATGACAAATTGACCAAGATTGACAAAGAGATCAAATTGATAGGCACCAATTGACGAGGAACAATGACTAATTGATCCAAATTGACATGATTGAAAAGGACAAGGATCGATGACGAATCAATCACAAAATGACAAGATTGACAAGGACAAGGATCGATGACGAATTGATCGCAAAATGACAAGATTGACAAGGACAAGGATCGATGACGAATCGATCACAAAATGATGAGATTGACAAGGACAAGGATCGATGACGAATCGATCGCAAAATGATGAGATTGACAAGAGGACAAAACCCTAATTCTATCATTGATTAGGATTTGATAATGTCCAAAATGATGATAAATGAGCACGCAACATGATGTGACAGGATAAGATCAACCAAAATCATGACTGAAGATTGCTATTGACAAGACCTATTCGAGAGCGATAAAAATGAGGAATACAGAAGAAGGACCCAATGCTCGCAAATGATAAAGACCAAGTGCGCAACATAGAAGAAATGTTAATGCGACACAAGAACCCTAAAATAAGGCAATGTGCAAATGTTAAAGTATGACTCCACAAGTGTTGACCATTTTTAGACATCTACATTTTGCCCCTCTTTGAGACAATGCGATTCTAAGCGTTGTTTCAAAGAACAATAATGAAAATGCCCCAGACAATAACAATGGCATATGCATGCCCCCTCGAGGAATTGGGTGGAAAAATCCAGAAAAGAGGCCAATTGATCGATAAGAATGACAAAAGATGATAGGTTCGAACGGATTAAAAATCGGAGGTCGGATACACAAATGACAAGCAGTGGAAGGTGCAAAAGACCATGACCATCATAAGATGGAGAGCATGCACGTCCATCTAGGTACTGACAAAGATCTATATAGGAGATAAAGAGAATGAAAAGAGTTCATTTGCACTGGCCAAAGTGGAGGAATTGTTGCTCTGGAAAAAGGACCCTTGCAAAGAGATGGTGAACATTCCAATGGCAGATCACCTTGGGGAATGTGTACGCACCTACAAACGATTGGACGATGTAGGAGCAGCGGTATGTAGCTCAAAAACCCATATGTCAAATTTCATGAATTTTGCTTGCTTGCGGGACATTGTGGGGTACTAGACTGAACGGACTGCCAAGACTGACGGAAGAAATGTTAGTAAGAAGAAATTAGACAGAGGACAGTTAGAGATGAAGGAACACTTGCTTTCACAAATGTACATAAGTAGGTGAGAACCTTTATTTATTATAGAAAAGCGGATGCAGAGCATCATGGCATTGAAGGCCAGAGTTGGAATGCAACCCCTTTTGCAAAAGACAGACACATCGCACACAAGGAATGAGTGAAGCATCCTAGGGTGTATACATCAAGGGTTGAGGTATGTGCGGCGTTCACAAAGTGAACGTACTTATCATAGACACCCAATGATATAGTTGCCCCAATTTGTGACAAACATTCCACAAAAAACAAACATAACAAAAACAAGGAAAGGGACCATGAACCATCCCGGTCACTCTAAATCACTCAGTGACATCATCGAGCAACATAGGAACATGATCAAAGCCAAAGATAAATCAATAAAAAGATAAGATGCACAAATTCAACCAAGTCAAGCAAATAGTCTGATCGTCATTGTCAAAAGTGGAAAACAAGAATGATCATGCTGTCTAGTTTCAGGGAATGCGGTACCCCGTCTAAGATAGGACACAGTCTGGTTTCGAGTATACCACACCCTGTATAAGACCCATGATAATAGTGACAAGGACAAATGATATTGATGTTGATTGATTGATATGACAATTTTGATCAGTTTGAATGTTGGGTTTGATTGAAAAGTTTATCTATTAATGCATGATTTCATTAAAACACAATGTTTGAGTGTCGTTGGATGTATGCGCAGCGATTTGTCTATGGACAAAGGGGACCATTTATTGACAAAATGCAAAATGAAAATGTTTTTGGATTTTGATGTTTTGAAATTTGTTTTTTTGTTCATTTTTTAGGACTTTATTTGACTTTTTAGGGATTTTTTTTCAGGACATTATATGATGTTTAGGGATTTTTTTCAGGACATTATTTGATTTTTTTGGATTATGTCAGGACATTATTTGATTGATTTTTTTTGGATTATTTTAGGACATTATTTGATTTTTTTTGGATTATTTCAAGACATGATTTGATTTTTTTGGATTTTTTTCAGGACATTATTTGATTTTTTTGGATTTTTTCAGGACATTATCTGATTTTTTTGGATTATTTCAGGACATTATTTGATTTTTTTGGATTATTTCAGGACATTATTTGATTTTTTTTGGATTATTTCAGGACATTATTTGATTTTTTTTTAGGGATTTTTTTAGGACATCATTTGATTTGTTTTGGATTTTTTCAGGACATTATTTGATTTTTAGGGTTTATTTCAGGACATTATATGATTTTTTTTTGGATTATTAATGATTTTGCCCCCAGTGTCTAGCAAGGCAAGGAATATGACAAGTGAATAAATAGGCTTGTTGAAATGTTGGCAGATAGAGGGAAGACAAAGGCCTTTTATTATGGAGACAATGGGACAAGAGACTGGATATGACAATGAAAAGCAGTGACATGGCATGAGGGACATGCCAAGAGGTTTTTGAAACCATGTTTAAATTTTGCGTCCTTATGTCAGATCAAGATCAAGGAACAAAAAAGAGTGTATGGATAGTGATAAGATATGGATAGGATAAGAAAGACCAAGAATGGATAAGGGACATGGACCGAACGTCGGGGTAGGCTAAGGGATAGTGGCAGAAAGTTGCAGTAAGCCAGGGAATATGGATGAAAGGTTGTAATAAGAAAATGGATAAATACCAAAAGCTATGATGGACTAAAAGCTACAAACAAGATGCATGATGCTCATGAAGATCCTCAGCCTTGTCAAGATCAAAGGTGGAAAAGGGGATATGTACATGAGGGGCAATAGGATATGAAGGGGACTAGGACATGATAGGATAATGGAGTGTAATAGGACATGACAAGATAATGAAGGAGGAAACCTGCCCCCAAATACATGATGCCTATTTGCTAGGTTTTCATCATGGTACTTGCCCAAGGCGCCTATTTGCCAAGTTTTCACCAATGGACGAATTATTTTTGCTTTACTTTTTTTTTTTCTCACTTTTTTGATTTTTTGTATTTTTCACTTTTTCAATAGAAGATCAAGGAACGAAAAATGGACCATGACCTTTAAAAGTATGCTCAAAGATGTTAGTAGGATAAGGACATGGAAAATGAGGTGAAACTAAGGCAAGGATTTATGCAAAGGATGGGATCAAAGGGATTGAATGATGGAAAATATGCATTGGATAATGGACAGGATATTGGAAGAATTGGGCTTCAACGGATGGAAATGAAGGCGAGATCAACATTGGCACACACCTTGAGGGGTGATGGACTGATGGAGGAAAAATGTATTTTGGATATTGAGATTTTTGACAGAGGAAAGGCTATGGATTTTGGTACATAAGGGCCCAAAGTGGATGAAGAAGGTGATGGAGGAATAGCAATTTTGGATGCCAATTTTGATGTTTCTTTAGGCTTTTGTGCTTCAAGGAGCCGCTTAGGAACCCACATTGTTTTGGATTTTTCATGCTTTTGTTTTTCTTTGGAACACATAGCTTGCACAAGGGATTTAGGAACCCATATAGATTTTAACTTTTGTTTTTGAGCAATGGGCCTTTGTGGCATTTTAGATATTTCTTTTTCTTTAGAGATCATATTGTTCTTTGTTTTGACATGTTGATTATATTGGACATGTTGATCCTTGAATACATGTGGATTGCTAGACTTATGACTTTTATACTTGGCATCCTAATTGCTTAGAGGGGGAAAGGAATGCATGGATGGATATGAATGAAATGGAGTCCATTTGGATTGATGAAATTTACTCAAGGATGTGTGCCTTTGTTGACCTTGCATAGAGGATGAAGGGATATAAGGACCTAAGATGGATGGAAGGTATGATGGGGAAGGTGTATGTTTGAATTTTGATGGAGGGATACCAACGTCTTGAGAGTGAGTTGCATAGATATGACCCTTAAGATCTTCTTTGATATGGAGGGGTTCTTTCTCATGAAGGTATACCCCTTTGCCTTTATTAATATTTTGAATTGTAGGATACTTTGTGATTTTAGAGGAAGATGCAAGTCCATTATTAGGTGGAAATGATATGAGAGAAATAATGAGATCTTGAAGTGGATCAGAATGGACAAAAGTGGAAGAACCCATTGTGCATATACGGGGTTCATGAACGTCTTGCACCGACACGTTAAAATCATGAGGGGGATTAGGATCATGACGGGGAATAAGATTGTGTAGTAGACATGGTTCAATGACAAGTTCTTCAAGAGATGGAATGGGAGAAATAATGGGATCATCAATAGAAATGAGATCTTGGAGTGTATATGGAGGATTAAGACAAGGAGATGGAGGAACAAAAGGATCTTGTGGAGGATTTAAAGGAATAATTTGATCTTAACAAGGAGGAATACCATTGGATTCCTCTTTAAAAGGGCTTTGCTCTTGACTTTCAATGGGATCATCGAAAAGGATGGAAGGGATATCTTGATCTTTCTTTGGAAGTGGAATGTCAATGGGATTTGAAAGGGTATTGTGTTCTTGGAATGGAAGGGGATCATTTGGGATTGGATGGATTGGGATATCTTGATCTTCCTTAGGGAATGGAGTGTCAATAGGACTTTGGATAGGGCGGAAAAGAATAGAGGAATCGTCATGAGTGTCTGGGAAGATGGGGTCCTGGTCAACAATTGGATGGGATGATAAGATTTTGAGATTGTGATCTTGATCTGTTTTAAGACATGTTTCTTCATGCTCTAAATTATCCTCTTGACATGGGGTTGGACTTTGGATATGCATGGGGGATTCTGACAAGGAATCAATGTTTTGGCATGAAGGAAATGCACTTTGAACATTTGTGATGGATTCTGGCAAGGAATCAATGCTTGAACATGAGGAAGAGGGACTTCGAATGGGGTCCTCTAAAATAGGTAATGGCAATAAAGTGCATGGTGGTATTGGGTCTAGTATTTCTGAAACATGACAAGGATGTGCATCATGAATTGGATTATCTTGGCAACCAATTATGGATAGCCCTTGGATAATTTCATCCCTAGGTGTATTGTTTGATGAGGACAATATGGAAGGTTCTTGTGAAACTTCTAAAGGTGTAGGGATAGATGCCACTGGAGATTCAATTTGCTTGCGAGGGGATGAGGCATTTCTAGACATAAGTGTATTATCTTGATCTTCCTCAAAGAACTCACTTGGTAATTTCCTTAAGATCCTTGCAATAAGGCCACCTTTCTTTTGAGGTTTTGACATATTTGTATCTAGAATTTGAACTTGTTTGGAAAGGACTTGGTTCTGGTCTGATGTCATGTTTTGATTTCGAACTAGATGTTGATCAAATTGGTTTGACATGTTTAAAATTTGGCTTGGTGCATGTTGCAAGTTTTGTTTTTGAATTTGTGATTGTGGTTGTTGACATTGATATGTTGATTGAACTTGTTGATATTCCACCATTGGTTGAACTATTTGTGGACATTGTATAGTTGGTTGGACATATTGTTGAAATTGGACCATTGGTTGTATATGTTGGACTATTGGTTGTGTCTGTTGGAAATGTTCGAACTGTTGAAAAATTGGTTGTGATGGTTGAAAATCTGATTGATAGTAAACAACTTCTTGTTCTTGTTGTGATGGTTGAAAATTTGATTGATAGTAAACACCTTCGTGTTCTTGTTGTGAAGGCACATAATGTTGTTGTCTCTTTTCTTGAAATTGTTTCATCATCTCTATTTGTGAGAGGAGATCTAGTATGTTTGACCATTCAATAAGAGATCTTACATCAATTGGCTCAATACTTAGATTTCGACCTAGAAATTTTTGAAACATTTTGGACATTAGTGATTTATTCTTCTGAATGTTTTTCAATTTTCGTTCCAAAATCTCCTTTTCTTGAGCTAGTTTCTCTTCTAGTTTTTGTATTTGGACATTTACATCATCATGATAAGTTTGATCCAAGTTCTGAGACATGTAGAGATTGGATTGACATAATTGATTTCTCAATTGTGATGACATGGCTTCGTAAGAAGGTTGAGACCTCATTTCAACAAATATGTCACTATGCAATGCAACTAATGGGATTGACAAATGCAACCTAAAAGGGTGACAATGCAACTAAATGTTTTTGGACTTTTTGAATTTTTGGAATGACAACTAGATGTGACTAAATGCAATGAAAATGTGACCTTGCTTTGGACCTTTGAGTTTCTATGGTTTGATAATGTTATGCAACTAAGTGCAACCTATATAGATGAAAATGCAATCTATGGCAAGAATGCAACCTATGTTTTTGTTGTTTTCAAGATTTGGACAAACTTTTTGGAATGCAAACCTAAAGACTCGACCTTGGGAAGTTGAAATGAAGCCAAGACCTTAAAGGACAAAGGACCAAATGACAATAGGACAAATTGACAATGTCTCACCTTATGCTTGGATATTAAGCTAGGTTTGACAAAAATGATATTAATGAAAGGACAAATTTTGAGACTAGGTCAAGACTCCCTAACAACAACTTAGGGTATCATCCAAAGTTTTGATTTTTCAAGTTTGACAAACCAAATTTTTGAGACTAAATGTAGGAAGGCAATGATTATGACAATGACTTAGGATATGACATGAAAATGATCTAAGGATATGATAGGACAAGATGAAGCCAAGACAAGATGACAATACAATGACAAGGATACGTGAAGACCAATGACTTGGAATATGCATAATGCAACCTAGGCAAGACCTAATTTTAGCATGACAAGGATAATGCACAAATGTCACCTAAATGGAGATCTAGCTTGGATATGACAATGAAATGCAAACTTAGGGAAAATGATCTTGGACCTAAGTGCAAAATGAGGATGCTTGCAATGAAAAGGACTAAAATGAAGGGAGATGACAATATGCCTTAGGATCTAAGTGGGACTATGCAAAACCTAGCCTAAAGTGACATGAATTTTGAAATAAGGATATTCAATGTTTTGACAAGCCATGTTCAAATGTTGGATGAATACTTGGACAAATTTGGATTTTTGTTTGGATTTGTTTTGAATTGAAGGTTGTTGATATTGAAAACCCAAGTTGATTATGAGCACTTTTAAAAGTTTGTTTTTGATTTAACCTTTGACAATCACGGAAGACAAAATGTTTGTTTGACTTTGACTCAAGACAATCAAGCACATTTACAACAAATCCTATGGCTGGCAAGGGCAACATCTGTTGAATCCTCTAACCATAAAATACAACACTTAGCCAGATAGCTAGATGCTTGGTAGCACTGGCTCCCCCTTACAGTGCACTCACTTCTCGAGCATACCAAGCTTCGAGTTCAAGGGGCATCACTTCCCAAGAACTTGCTATCTCTAACTAAGGAGTACATGAGAGGTGTCTTCGGCATGCACGTATCACAATGCCTGAGCCAACAGATAGAAGGATTTTGGCCTCTAAAAATAAGAGATTCTAGTAAAGGCATCCATTCGGGTGGGTATTGATCTGGCAAATAAATCATCGCAAGACCATTCCAGAACCCATTGTCTACAACTTTCATTGCATCTATAGTTATTTAGAGTGGTTCAGAAGAGCTTGGCTTTAGCTCGTCACCACTTTGGGTCATTCCCTCTCACCAATGCCTGTGCAAAGTGTCAAGCAAATCGGGAGGCAGGCCCAATTCTAAGGGTTAAAACATGCAATTAAATTAAAAACAAACAAAACATGCATGATGTTCATTAACCTTTAAGAAATTAAATGTGCAACTACTTTAAAAATTGCAAACAAGATGTTTTAGTGAAAGTCTTTGACCGCATCCTGCATAAGATTTCTTAGTAGTTGTTTTTTTTTAGTCTTTGTCACACATAACGCCAAGATGTTGCACAGAGAATTAGTACCAAAGAAAAACCAGAATGTAAGAAACATAATGAAATAAACTAATTTGAAAGTAAAAGCAACTGATTTTACCTCTGTTTCTGGCCTTACACAGGTGCAGATTGTCTCAACACGGGCCTAGAATGCATCAACACAGGCACAAATCCCATCAACACAGGCGCAAATCTCATCAACATAGGCACATAATGCCTCAACACAGGTGTAGGAGTGTCCAGAAAGCTCTGAGTTACCCTGTTTCTTGAGTTTTTCACTTGCAAATTAGCTCAAAATCACTCAAAACTTGGTTAGGGGGTTAGTTCATGTCGAGTTCACTAGAAAATGTAGATAGGAAATTTGGAAATCATCAAAGCAAATAGATATTAGCTAACCACAAAACCAAATTGCAATGAAATAAAATCCTATTACAATCAATAGAAGAATTGAAAATAAGACATTCCAAATAAATGAAAAATCATCACCACTGTCTCTTTCAATTGACCTCCATTGTCCTTCTTTCTCCTTCAAATTATTTTGTTTGTGGATCTCACCTACAAGTACAAAATGCAAGTATGAAAGCAAGCAAGATTGACAAGATGAAAATGGCATCATAAGGATAGTAGAAGTGTGGTTGATCTTTTCAATTGAAGAAAATCTTCCAATTTATAGACAAATTGGAGAGAGGACAAGATTAGCATGAAGAGATTTGAAAGGAAATTTCAAATCAAGATTGACAAATATGACAAATTATGACAAAATTGACATGCAAGATTAATTGATTGACAAAAATTATGACAAATTATGACAAGATTAAAATGCCATTCCCATGAAAAAAGGGAAGAGAGAAAATAGCCTCCATGATTGCAACAAATGGAAGCATAAACATAGGAGAGAATTAGGGGAAAAATTAGAAAAATTGAAGAAAATAGGAGAAATAGAAATTAGGAATTAGGAGAAATTAGTAAATTGGAAAATTGAGGAAAAAGATGAAATAGAAATTAGGTGAATTAATTAATAGGTTTTCATCCATTAATTAATTCATGAAAGAGACCTAGGACTAAATAAATAGATTTATTTAACCCACCAAGAAGAAGAAAAGGATTAAATGAACAAATCATAAAACCCTAGAAATAAGAGGACAAGGAATTAGGTCAAGACAACAAGAAATTAATGTAGGTTCCATCATGATTCTGATTGACAAAGGACCAATGTTGATAAATGATTGAGACTGGTTGACAAAAATCAATGACAAATTGACCAAGATTGACAAAGAGATCAAATTGATAGGCACCAATTGATGAGGAACAATGACTAATTGATCCAAATTGACATGATTGAAAAGGACAAGGATCGATGACGAATCAATCACAAAATGACAAGATTGACAAGGACAAGGATAGATGACGAATTGATCGCAAAATGACAAGATTGACAAGGACAAGGATCGATGACGAATCGATTGCAAAATGACGAGATTGACAAGGACAAGGATCGATGATGAATCGATCACAAAATGACGAGATTGACAAGAGGACAAAACCCTAATTCTATCATTGATTAGGATTGATGATGTCCAAAATGTTGATAAATGAGCACGCACCATGATGTGATAGGATAAGATCGACCAAAATCATGACTGAAGATTGCTATCAACAAGACTTATTCGAGAGCGATAAAAATGAGGAATATAGAAGAAGGACCCGATGCTTGCAAATGATAAAGACCAAGTGCGCAACATAGAAGAAATGTTAATGTGACGCAAGAACCCTAAAATAAGGCAATGCGCAAATGTTAAAGTATGACTCCGCAAGCGTTGACCATTTTTAGACGTCTACAGTTGTTATCAAGGTAATCTTGAAATGAGCTTCGAATTAAGGTTGCTTATAATTATAGACAATGTTGATGATCACAAGTAGTTAGATTCCCTAACACATAGATGACCTCAATCCCAATAGTCTAGTGATAGTCACAACCATTTGATGAGAAGCTTCTTCTACAGTCGTAGTTAGAGTTTGTTACAAGATGAAAGAAATGAATCCAGAGCATAGCAGGCTACTTCATTGACGATCTTGTAAAAGGGGATTTGATAATTTGGTAGACAAATTTGTCGATTTGTGTAGAGGTTTACCTCTTTCTCTTCAAGTGATGACCGCACATGTTTATGGCATTAACAAGGATCATTGGAAATTACAATTAAACCTTTTTAAGACAAGACTACAAATAGGCATAAACGATACGCTTAAAATAAGCTATGATGTTCTGGAAGAGGATGAAAAATAGATCTTTATGGACATAGCATGCTTTTTCATATGGGAATGTGTGAGCAGGGGCATAAGTATATGGAAGGTTTCAGGGTGGAGAGTCGAACGTGCACTTTAGACCCTCAAGGACAGATGCCTTGTTGAAATAACAATACTTTATGTTGGATCACCGAATTTCCTTGATAATATAGACAAACATGAGCCATCATTTACTTTCAAAATGCATGATCATCTCCATGACTTGGGGAGAGAAATGGCAGATACTGAAATGAACTGTCCTCCTTGGTTGTACCATTGTAAAGATCTTGTATCTGTTTTTTGCTGCCTTAATTTCATACCAGTCCTACTTGGAAATGGTGACTTGGGGAGAGAAATGGCGGGTACTGAAATCAACCATCCTTGCCAGCTATGGCATCCTAAAGATTTTGTAAGTGCTCTTTGCTGCCTTAAATTCATGGTCCAACATATAATCGGTTTGTTTTCTATAAGCTGTTTAAAAATTAACGCGTAACTTAGATGAACATTTTCTAACTCTAGAGAAATTTAAATTTAGATTGGAACAAGTGAAACCAAGGGACCCCAAGACTTCCTCAAGTGGTGCTAAGGAAAGAGTTTCAGATATTATGATGGTATTGAGGAGTCAAGGATGTCAACTAATTTATGATGGCCTGAACTCAAGGAAAGTAATATTTCTACGACATTTTTTCTAGAGAGTTCAACGACATCAACTGATTTATGATGGCTTAAACTTGAAGACAAGATTCCTGAATGGATTCCCTTACAAAATTTGCACACTTTAGAAGTTGAAGTAAAGCCACCTTGGAAGTTGTGGCAAATAGATCACCAGGTATATGCTTTTCCTTGATCAAAAATTAAAATTTTTGGTAGAGTCACCAAATAGTTTGTTCTTGTATGATTTCTAATATTGAAAAATAGATGGTTTGAAACAAAGTGATTACAGAATCTAGGTTCAACATAAGCAGAAAGAACTACATTTCTTTTTTCAGCATCTTCATGATCACTCGAGTCAAGATATGTGTGTGAGAGACTTAAATGAACATGTGAGTTTGTTTGGAATGTTAGAACAACAGGAAATTTTGCACTTACAATTTCAAAACTTTGTCGTAGAATGGAATTGCTTGCTAAAGATGGTGAGAGAACTCACCATTCTGAAAGTTTTAGAGTTGCTAACCTTAGAGCTAGAAGGGTAATTTTCTCTAGGCAACAGTGGAGAGACAATTGATGATCGGTTTTGTATGGGAAGCCTTGAAGCCATAACTTTGCTTCGTGCACTCAAAACAAGGAAGGTCTCAATTAGTAGACAGTTCTATCCCACCCTTAAATCTCTTAATCTTTATTCCATGGAAGATGTAATTGAAGTGGATTTAAAAGGGGTAACCACACTGGAATGTCTGGTGTTGTTCAGATGTAAAGAGTTCAGAAATATATTATTGGGCAATGATCTACTACAACTTGAAATATTTCGCATGAAATCATGCCCGACTATGACAGAGTTGCCAGTTGTCTCAAGAGGATCTATATTAGCCATTGTCGGAAGTTGTAGGACATATCTTCTATTCAAAGTTTGGAGGAATTGAAGAGGATATACATTGCGTATTGTCCAGAGCTGAAGAATATAAAAGTTATTGAGCAAGTGAAGGGATTGAAGAGAATATGGATTAACAAATGTAGAGAGTTGCAGGGTGCATTTTATTTTAAAGAATTGAAGGTATTGAAGAGTTTCTTCATTGGGTATTGCCCAAGGCTGTAGAATATTCAAGGCATTGAATTTTTGAAATGCCTTGAGAGCATTGTCATTAATGCATGTCCACAGCTGCAGCAGGCGCCGGGTATTGAAAAATTGAAAGGACTTAAGGAGATGATTATTGCAGATACTTCCATAATAAGTTCCATTGAAATGTTGCAGCCACAGGTATTGAAGGCAAATATGTGTGTTTCTCATTAGTTTGTCCATTATTTCCTTTTTATTTAGTTGCCTTTTTGTGATTTTTTAGATTTTTGGAACGGTTGAATACGAAAAAAGTATTTCTGAAGGCTCTATTTTCGATTTTCCATATATACCATTGAAAATAATTTAGAGATAATGCAGTGGTTTTAGGAATCACCATTGGATATTACAATTATAATGGGGAGATAGGCCATGTCAAATAAAATCGCAAAAGAAAATGACTTCAAATTGGCATCTTTCATGTCGGATTTTTTTGCAGATAAAATTGGTATAGTGGATGGTTTCTGTGAAATAGATTTTAGTAGAGATTATCTATATGGTTGGAAAGAAGTAGAGGAACAAGTAAAGGAGAAGATCCAATCGCTTCAAAATACCCAACATTTGCTCAGTATATTCATCTTTTGCGCTATGGTTGATGCATATCTTGTCATAGCGACAAGCTTTTGTGATGGGAGCAGGAGTTTTTATGGTACATATTTTCATGAGCCACAACCTGACTATTATCATGGCTATCTTGGTGGTAGATGGAGGAAGATGTATGCGTGTGTGGTTAATGAAGAAAGATTGTCAAACTATGACTCGTGGATGCCATCAAGCCATATGTGGTCTGGTTGTTCTGTGAACGAGGCCATCATGGGAGTGAATGAAGGCGAGGAATTGAAAACCTTCCACCTATTGCAAAGCTTATTTGTTCAACCATGCGTTGGCAATACTAAATATCACCAATACCATGAAGAAAATGTTGAGTGGTGTGAATATGATGATGAATATCATCCGTTGCGCGAAAGAAGAATTCCCCATCATGAAAAAGAAAGACTTTATAGTGCCATAGTTGATAATGAATATGATGAAGAAGGTGAGATCTAGTGTGAAAGAGAAGTTGATTGGTTTGACCATGATGATATAAAAAATAGTGTGGAAAAGTGAAGTAAATTTTTTAAAATGGTTGTAATAGAAAGTTCTTCCATATTGAACGAAAAAGTACAGCCTTGTAGAGTTTAGATAGGGGAAGAGCACCAATTACCGTTCATGTTCTAATTATCATGCACTCTAGTCTCCATCTCCAGGGACACCTGACCCTTAAAAAACCTTAATATTCTAGACAACAATTAAATTAGGATAAAAGAACCAAAACAAAGTTTACATTTACACCAATACATATTCACAATTTGATGTGTATTTGTCCACTAAAAGTAAACAACTATTAGTACAAGTCAAGATATATAATACATGTCAAGTTGCATAAAATTACAATCTTTTACATTTAAAAAAAACCATAAATGTTTCCAATTACCACCATATGCAAGTGGCTCAAAGCTTCAAATATTGGTATGTGCACCAAGTTGTGGTACCGAAAAGGGGTCTTAAGATGCCACTTTTTTTTTTTTTTCTGAAATCAGTAAACTCTGAACATCAACGACAAATTGAACATAGTTACACTTCAAATTTGAAGATGCAATAAGAACAAGAGTCAGAGTGCTTCAAGTCTACTTTCTATACTACTATTTTTATTTAAATGGTGGAGATTAAGGGCTTCAAAAAGGGGGGCCACAAAAAGTGGTTATGTTTTTATGCAAAAAACATAACATAGCATTTTTTGTGGCCCCCCTAAAATGTTAACTTTTTTTTTGAATTTTAAAAATTGCTTCAGTGAGAGATTAGCTAACACCTTGTATTTAATGCCAGATTTTTTGACTAATTTTTTAATGAGTATATGATTTTTTACTAATTTTTGAAGTGGCCTGAAAAATAGAAATTTGAGCGCACTCCCCCCTAAAATCATTGAAAACTAATCCAAAATCAATTATTTTTTTTCAAAAATTGTGTATAATAGAGTCTAGTTTCTAAAAATGTAATTTTCTTCAAAATCCAATGAATATGTGAAAAACTATACCCAAAATAGTGCATGTTGGTTTTTGACCAAAAACAAACACACTAACAAAAGAAATTATTGATGAAAGCCTTAATGAAATCAAAATGTGAAAATAATTACATGCTTGGATAGCTAAGAGAGAGATTAAGGTCTCTAAGGTGTTTTTTTTTAGTTTTATTGTAACACGTGCAAACCTGATGGAGAGCACGAGCAAAAATATGTGAATTTTTCTAATCTTTTGTTAAAAACACGTCTCAGGCCTGAAATGGTTGTCCAACCCTTTGGGTTGGATGCCCAAGTACAATCCAACCCAAAGGGTTGGTGGTTTCCAATGCAAACCTTTTGGCAAGTGCCAAATATGGCGCTCACCAAATGAAAAAAAATGACTTTTCCCATTTGGCGCACGCCAAATGAGAATTATCAACTTTTTCATTTGGTGAGCACTAAATTTGATGCGCACCAAATGTCTTGCATTTTCCAATTTGAAGGTTTTGTGATGGAGATTTTTCAACTTGGGTATAAGTTATACCATCTTGAGAGGAGAATATATACATGAAATATAAAATTTAAGTATAAGTCATACTTTAAGTTATATTTCATGTATATATTGGCAGGATGTTTGAGATTGGTTTCAACTCTATAGGAGTTATAATGTTGATTCTAGTTTTTAGAGGATCATATTGAATTTCAAACTTAGTCAAATCCCAGGAATCAACATGGTCCTAATAGCATTCTTTAGATCCATATCTCACTGTCTTTGTCTTCCCTAAAATCTACACCTATCTCTCTCCCTCTCTTGTCTCTCTCACTTCTTTCTCCCCTCTCTAGGGATATCCCACCCTCTTTACCTTTCATCCCTTCCTTGTACCCTAATTTATATCCTTGAATCCCTCCCTCTCTCTGCTATCTCACTCTCTTATTATTTCTCTCCCATCCCACTTGTTTCTCTTGTTCACTACCGATCCCTTCTATCCTCTCTCTCCCCATATATAGGGCTCTCCTTCCCTTCCTATTCACCTCACTACCTCTCCCTCCCTATATTATTACCCACCTCTCTCTCCCCCTCTAGGTTTCTCACTTATCTAATTGTCCGCCCTCTAGTTCTCTCCATCCCTCTCCACCTTTCTCTCCCTTTCCCTTGCCCCTATATATTTATGAACACTCTCCAAACCTAGATCCATCTCCTCATTCTCTAGGTCTCTCGCTCCCTCCATTTATACCTCTCCATCCATACCCTCTTACTCATCTCTTTGTTCTTCTATCTCTTCTCTTCTCTCTCTCCCTTCCCTCTCTATATGTCTCCCTTCCTTTCTTCCCCTCTCCATTTATATCTCCTTTCTCCACTCTCTCATTATCTCTCTTCCTCTCTTATTCTCTATCTTCATTGTCTAGTTTATTAACTCTCCAACCCGCCCTCTCTCCCCTCTCTAGGTTTCTCCCTCCCTTGCTCTCCACCCATCTACCTTTTCATATAGGTCTCATTACCCACCTCTTTTTATCCCCCTCTATCTATCTCACTCCTCTCTCATAATCTAGGTATCTCACCTATCTATATGTCCCCTCTATAGTTCTCTCTCTCCCTCCTTAATCATATCCCTTTATGAACTCCCTCCTCTTCTCTTCCTCCTCTAGCCTCTTTATCTCCTCCTTCCATAGGTCTCTCACTTCATGTGTACCTCTCCATCTATCCAGTCTTACTCCTCTCTTTTTTCTTCTATCTCTTATCTTATCCCTCCCTCCCCTCTCTAAGCATCTCTCTTCATTTCTTCCCCTATCCCTCTCTATCTCCCCATCCATACATACCCCCATATATATCTCACTCCCCCACTTTTTTATTCTTTCTTCCTCTTGTATTCTCTCTCTACATTCTATGTCATCAAATTTCGCTCTCCCCTCTCTAGGTTTCTTACTTCCTTCTTCTCTAGTTATCTACCTCTACATCAAGTCTCATTACTCACCTCTCTCTCACTATGGAACATAGAATACCACTGAGAAGGGAGGGGGGGAGGTGAATCAATGGTTTTTAGGTCAATTACTTTCTTGAACAATCCTAAGAATATCAATTATATGCTTAATCTTACAAACAATTAGGCAAGTAATATAAGAGAGAAAGCCAAAGAGCCCATGCATACATCAATCAAACCACAACACCAGATTTATGAGGAAAACTCAATATGAGAAAAACCTTGGTGAGAAAAGTTGCTGAAGTCTATTGCTCCAATCCATCCTAACAGGTAAAACACAGATTTACATAGATTTTTGGCACCAACCCAAGGAGCACCAACCCCTGCACCAAGCTCAGACTTGGCGATGTATATTGAAATATTGATTAAATACAATTAGGGCTTCCTACTGCAAATGAGTTTTTCAACTCTTGAATCAATTAACTCACAGTGTCTCTACACACTATGTCACTTTAGGATGTTGCCTGCACTTCCACACCTTGCTTATTTAGCTCAACCGCTCTATTGATAAACTACCAGTGCAAGCCTCTTCCCGGTCTGTCAGGTACCTCATATGGTAACTTGATCAAAACTTCTCTACCTGCTTCCTCATGCTTACTTCCTTCTTCTACCTTCTCTTCTCTACATGCACTTCACCGCAGTAGCATCACCTTTTCTGTCCATAGTTCCTCTTTGTTATTAAGAAGAGTTCCCACCAAAAAGTAGGTTCAAAATCTAGGCAGTTAGGGTTTCTTCACCATCCTCAAGGCAAATCAAATCCAATTAGATTTGCAAGATCTGATCTCCTTGAAGTCCATCTGTTCATCTCCATCATTTTCGTGCTTTTTTAGATACGGGAAACGTGGTCCTTCATTTTAGATTTGCATTTGACAAATTGCCATTAATGCCTCGGTTGTTTCCTTTTCGAGGTGATCTTTCAATCTGATCTTTTATCTTTGATACAGACACCAACTATACCCTTGATCTTCCTCTTTCATTCCTTCTTCCTCAAGCCGCAATCAGTCTGATACAATTCCTTGATATGCGGTTCCTGCATTAATGATGAATATTAGCTTCATCAACCCTGGGAATGAAACTTCACCAACAACACCCTACTTGCCTCCTCAGCTTCACATGGCATTACACTAATCAAGACACATCCTTCTAGTGTTCTTCACCTATTGACTGGTATAGCATCTGGTACTAGTTGCACATCTTAACACTCTGCCTCTTCATCTCCACCGGTTGACATCAATGACAACTTAGTGCCAAAATGCCAACAATCTCCCCCTTTGGCATTGATGTCAACTTCGCACAGTCCACTCCATATTGGTTCCATTCTCCCCCTTTGACACAATGACAAAGGGTACTTGCGCACTCCCCCTGCGCTCCACACAAGGCTCCCCCTGAGCCACTCAAGCCTTCTAGGCAAATGATACAACTACCAACTTTTGTCAGAGATATTCAAACGTGCTTACCGGTAGTGGTTTGGTGAAAATGTCTGCTACTTGATCACCAGTAGGAACATAGTCCATTCTTACTTCTTGTCCCTCAACCTTCTCTCTGAGGAAATGGTATTTTATTGCAATATGTTTTATTCTGGAATGCATGACCAGATTCTTTTCTATGTTGATTGCACTCAAATTATCACACCGGATGAGAATGGGATCAGTGATTTTCACTTGGATATCTTTGAGAGTCTGCTTCATCCAAAGCACTTGAGAGCAGCATGTAGCAGCAACAATATATTCAACTTCGGCCATAGATAGAGAGGCTGAGTCCTTCTTCTTGCTATGCCAAGAGACCAACCGGTCACCCAGAAAGAATGCACCACCACTTGTGCTCTTTCTATCATCTATGCAGCCAACCCAATCAGCATCAGTGTATGCTTCCAAAATGAAATTGCCCTACTTGGGATACCACAAACCATAACTAAGTGTTCTTGTAGATACCTAAAGATTCCGGTAACGACATTTAAGTGAGACTACTTTGGTGTAGCTTGAAATCTGGCCACCATGCATACTACCTGAACTATATCTGGTCTTGAAGCAGTTAGGTAAAGTAGACTGCCTATCATGGATCTGTACAGAGTCAAATCCACTATCGGTGATTCATCATCTTTACTTAATTTTCTACCAGTCACCATGGGAGTGCTTACTGGTTTGCAATCTTCTAGTTGGAATTTCTTCAGGGTCTCCTTTGCATACTTGACTTGTGAGATAAAGATTCCTTTATCCTTTTGTAGAATCTACAGGCCGAGGAAGTAGGTCAATTCTCCCAACATTGACATCTCAAATTCTGACTGCATCTGATCAGCAAACTCTTTGCAGAGAGTATCCTTATTGGCACCAAAAATGATGTCATCTACATACACAACCACAATAATCATGTGGTTTCCATCTTTCTTTATGTACAAATTGTTGTCAACACTTCCCTTTTTGAATCCCTGTTCCTTTAGATACAGATCTAATCTTGAGTACCATTCTCTCGGGGATTTCTTAAGACCATACAGAGCTTTCTTTAGTCAACATACAAAAGTTTCATTAGCATGTAGTAGAAATCCTTCAGGTTGCTCCATGTATACTTCTTCTTCTAAATTTTCATTTAGAAAAGCAGATTTTACATCCATTTGGTACACTTTGTAGCCCTTGTAGGCAAAGTAAGCTAGAAACTGTTAGGCCCAATATGGAAAGCTAATGTACTGAGAGGGGAGGGGTGAATCAGTACTTCAAATCCTTTCTTTAACAATATCTTTACTGGTATGCATAAACCAAAAACTGTTGTAACATAACATAAAGCTAAAACAAATAGATAGCAATCATACATGATTCACTCCATAACACATATATTTTGGTTACGCAGAAACTCTTGGTTAGAGAGAAAAACTACAGTGGGGATGACACCCACAACTTCACTACTAAAATAATAAAGGTTGCTCGGTTAGAGCTACATGTTTAGCTATTTCTGATAGCTTACCCTGTTAGGAGTATTGAGATCATTAGATCTACCTTGCTAAAGGATTTTACAACACTTATTCTAAATGCTACACCTGGTTAAAGGCTTTACAATTTATAGACTTTGTTAGAGTCTTTTACCTTATTAAAGGTTTCTCTTACAACTTCAAAATATTACAATAAAATCTTCACAAATATCTGCAACTTCACATTTGAAATGTTATAGCAGATTCTATGTGCTCAAAATGAGATTACCTTGCTTATAGCATACCTCGGTAACCCATAGAATAACTCGGTAAACCCTTCTAATTACTCTATTCCTTGACTATTCTATGAAATCCTTCTCGGTGACCTCTATGTCTCTGATAGTCGCAATACTCAGTGCTTCCTTATCTATCACATGTGTCTTGCTTCACACACACTCTTCTATCTTTTTCTGATCCTCAATTCATGATGGATAAATAGATATCTTATGTCGGTGATCAGGTTCATTGCTTCAATCTTACAAACATGACTTATCGAATGAATAACCATGCAAAATATTTCATTGAATAAATGAACTCGAAATCATACAAAATCTTTAAGTGCAATTTCCAATGTGATAATGGTTTGTTATTCCTCGATCTTGTAACACGTTTTCCATGTGTGTCTAGGTTCAATGAATCTAGTAACATGTTTCACTTGGTGTATCATTATTGTTGCTCAGTAGACATGGAATGTTACTCAGTAGATAGCTTGGTGAATACTAGGCTCTGTGACTACTTTCTTCTATAACCGACTTGCTCTATTCTTACCGACTGAATATTTTGGTAGTAGTAACCAACTAGAGTATATAGAATGACTTTGGACATAAAACTAATGGCAACTTAGTAAGTAGTAACAATCTCCCTTTTTGACATTAGTTGAGATGTTTGACAAAACTACTTTCAAAGTCATAACTCAAAAATCTATATACTTACAAAATTTTGACAAAACTGGCAGTATATACATTAGTCAATAAAATAATGTATTCAGATATACTCCCCTTATCAATATACTGTACAAAACTCTAATTTTGCATGCTCAATGATCAATGTTCTGTATTTACTACTTGGTTTACTGCTCGGTGATCACTGTCAAAATTAACTGTGCATTTGGATACGCTGTTTTGCTCGATATACTCCCCCTATATACAACATTCCCCTTTGATACTTTGATGCTATATCACTCCCCCTTTTTGACAAACATAAAAATTTAGTTACCATTCGGTGGGGGCAATTGGTCAAAAATGGATTTATACTTTGTCTTTGCGTCGGTGAGAGCGGCAGAGAGGGCATCCTTGACACTATCCATAACTGAATTCTGAGCTGTAATGTCAGCTAACAATGAAATTAGTCCATCTAAGGTGCTTCCCTCTTGCTGAGTGGATAGGGAGGTAGCCTCGTTGATCTGCTCTTGGATGGATGAAAGATGAAGAATGAATAATGTTTGAAGTGTCATAATGTCCATCCTTATCTTGTGCTCTTCATTCCTGAGTTCCAATTGTTGAGCCATGAGCTTTTGTAACTTTGTATAGAGTTGCTGAATAGAATTGGGCTCAGTGGTCAACTTATTTGAGAGATCGGTGATTTCTTTCTCAATTACTTCTATTTTATTTTTAATATCTTTAATGAATAAAGAGAATGTACAGAGTTTCTAAAATAAATAAAGAATGTGCTTGAGTTGAGGGGACAACTCAGCAATAAATTTGACAAGTTTAACTTTGCCAATAGCAATAGCTTTCTGTACCTCTTCAATCATTTTAGTAGTGAGTTCCTTGTCCTTCAATTTTCTCAAATATTCTAATGCATCTAATCCAGATGTCTCTATCTTGGTTAGGAGTTCATCTAGTTGAATATGGATGGTGACATCTTTTGTCATTGTTGCTTCAGGTAGCATATCGGTTAAGAGTGCTTTCACCTTCTGAAGTACTTTGTTTTTCTTTTGAATAGCCATATGTTTTTCCTGTTTGGCTTTGGCTTTGCATAGTTCACCAAATTCAATGAGTGCTTGCCCATTTAATTTGGATATATCTACATTTGGCAAAACTATTGGTTTTGACAAATCTAATTTGAAACTATGCTTCTTCATTTTCTTTTCTTTACCTTTCATTGGTTGAACTAATACAAGGGCTTGAGAGGTTTGTTGACCCTCGGTAGGTTGCTTGGTAGAGGCAACACTTTGGTCAATTTCTTTAGCCTTTGTAGTGTCCTTTGGTGCCTCTGTACTTGGTGTCTTGGTTGTAACATTTTCAGTGCTAGAAGGTGCTTCTGAGGTTTGTTCCCTAGTGGCTTGAGAAGTAGCTTCTCCTTCTGTAGACTGGTGACCTCTTGTTTCTTGTTTTGTATCCTGAGGGGCCTTGGTGGAAATAGGTTGATTGACCAGAGGATAGGGCTAAACTTGTTCCAAAATTGATTCACTAGATACAAGTTGAGCATAAGCATTCCCTCTATCATTTCCTATTCTAGTTCCTCGATGTCCATGATAGCCTTATCAACTTGTATAGTGTCAGCAGGGTCTTTCACGGTGATATCAACTATTTCAACTTCAGCTTGTTCACTAGCATTCTTGATTCGAAAGATTTCCTACCACTTTTCCTTGGTTTCATTCTCTACATCCAAGTAAAGTCCATTCATCAATTTTAAAGCTCTTTGCTTGACCAGAAAGTTTTTTATGGTAGTTTTTCAGATTTTCTTTGATCTCATCTACCAACATGTCTAGAAAGAGATGTACCAGACTTCTTTCTCTCATTTGCTTTTCTATGTCCATGGCATATGTCCACCTGTTATCAATATGTGCATATAATTCTTTTGGAAGAGAATTAGTTACTTCCAATGGGACCAATCAAAATTTTAAAAGAGTGCAGACTACAACTTCTTCAATTTGTCTCTTTTTTGCATCATTTCTAGATTCATATTTTACATATCTGAATGATCCAAATTCACCATATTGCTTCAGATTAGCACAAAAATTTTCAACACTATGTACATTTTCCTTTGTACTCTTGACAATCTGAAATTTGTTTTTGTCTTCAGATTCAGTGTTAGTAGACTCTTTAGCCAAAATGAGTCTCTGAGTAGATTTCTTATATGTTTTTGTTACCTTGGGTGCGGCAACATTCTTTGGTTTCTTACTCGGTGATGCTGCAGATGCTCTTGTGTTAGGTCGCTTTGCTGGAGGAGTCGGTGATACCTTTCATGTATCCTGTTTCTTTCTTTTCAAAACTTTCCCTTTAGGCAACTCAGTGCTCAATGTAATAGCTACCTCTTGGGCTTTAGATTCCTCATCAGTGATGACTAGAGTGCCCTTGATAGGTGTGGAGGAAGAACCTTCTCCAAATTTCTCTGTTAATACCTTGATCATTTTTGTTGCCTTCCTTGTAGCCTTGGGCACTACAATGCTCATCTTAACTTTTTCTTTCACTTCTTCATATGTATCGTATCTCAGCTCAATAGCATGCCTTGGTAATGTAAGAAAAGCATCTATCTATTGTTGTGTGATGTCAAAATCAATCTCATAACCCATAGGTGGCAAAGATTGAGTTCTCGGTTCCACAACATTAACATAGCAGTAATCGGTGTCTACTTCAAAGCATATGTTATCCTTGTATTTCTCCACCAACTGGGGTGGAATTCTATACCTGTTATGCATCTTCTCTTGAAACTTGCTGAAATAATCATCCATAATATCATTAAAGTTATCACCTAGCTTCTTGGTGAAGTCATTGATTTGATGGGTGATTGGTCGGTGTAGCTCCCAAACAACTTTACTGACTGATGGAAAGAATTTATCAAAATAGAAAAACATGCATACCAGAAGTGATCCAAACTTTAGTGTATTAGCCAAGTTGTTCTTCTTTGGCTTCCTTATGGTGTTTAGATTCTCAAACAGGTTTTTCAACAATACCTCGCATAAATCAATTTTCATGCCTTTCTTCACAATTTTATATGCTAAATCGACTGCTGCACAGGGTACACTATTTTCCTTTGCCGATTGGAAGAAACAATAACCTATTACTCTAATTGCAAACTTCAGCTCTACTTCTATGATATTGTTCAGCTTTAGTCCTCTGCAATCAGATTCTACTCCGGTTAAACTGATTAATTCCTTCTGTGATATCATTTTCTGAGCTCGGGCATGATCATAAATAGGATAACCGGTGATCAAATGAATGATTTTCTTGGTGATTTTGAATGGTTGCTCAGCTAACCACATGAAATCATCATGAACTCTGCTTAGAACAAACTTAACCCACTGGGGTTTGAATACACGGGGATAGGTTAGGGCTTCGGTCAATCCCTTGACTTTGATGTGTTCAAATTTTCTATCCATTTTACCATCGGTACACAATTCATCATATGTGTCTTTGATCTCAACATGACCTAGTTCCTCAACATGACACTTAGTGAAGAATCTCACATCCTCAACTAATAAAACTCTATCCGGAATGAGTGAAAATGCAGTTTTATCATCTGGTTCAGATGCAACTTTGGGAGTTAAAGAGTATTTCAGTGAGGGCTTTTCAATGTTCTCAACAACAACGAGCTTTTGGATCTTAGGTGCCATTGCAAATTTCAGATAAATACCAACAAAAGATCCTTAGGGTTTGAAGACTTTCAAATGACAAATGCTTTCTACTTAGCAAATAATAACAACTTGATATGATCGGTAAACTATCTTGACAGTGCATTGTGATTGATGTAAATACCTTTGAAATTCACTCGGGAGGTGGTTTGATCACCTTTGAATCGCTTTGCTCTTCTTTCTTGAAAACTTGGTGAGTGTAAAATGACTACGCAAAAGCTTTAAGTACACAATATACCTTATTGAGCTCTATGCAGTTAGGTCAGAAAACATTAAATGCACTCAGTGTCAATTCCTTTTTATGCTTTTACTGAGTAGCCAGACTTCCTGTATTTACCGACTAGACAGGCTTCCAAAAGACTTGATAAAATTTCAAATTTTCTAATGCATCTTTAATTATGTAGATTTTGAATTAAGTACATGATAAAATAGGAACTGTTAAGATTTACCCTTTGAGAGAATGCAGTCCCTTCATACCTTTACCGATTAATTTGGAATAGGTGCACCTAGCTCGGTAGATAAGGTGCATTCTTCATTTGACACAATTTCCTTCTTTTTCCAAATCATCTGTAATTTGCCTTCTATTTCCTCAGTGTCTCCTCTAGGTTGATCTCTGCAATCTCTAGCCAAATGTCCAACTTTGTGACAATGAAAACATGCCATACCAGGATTTCTCCATGATCTTTGGTTGTTCATTCTAAACCTTATAAAGCAGTTGGAACTTATATGTCCATATCTTCCACAACATTCACACCATATCCTTGTATTGTAATCCCATGGTACTACAGAATACTATCGGTTAGGATCTGTGTGAGTTTGGTAGCCTCTAGTATTTGCTCGATGTGCAAACCATGTATAGTTCTTTTTCTTATACCAACACTTCTCAGTACTATGTCCATATCTATTGTAGGTTTTACAAAACCCTTTGAATTTTTCCTTTTGATAATTGCTAGTAAACTTTGTCCTACATTGGTTAGATGTGTGACCATATTTATTGCAATTGTGACAATAACCATTAGACCTAATGACATTCAGTTGCTTACCTTTTCTGATTTGGCACATATTAGCAGTATGACCTTGTTTTCCACAGTAGTTGCAAATAGGCTTCTTTCCTTTGATATTCTTCTTATTTCCAGCTTGCTTTGATGATTCTCCTCTCTCGGTAATATGAATTCCATTCTCAGTAGAGTCTTTTCCTTTGTAATCGAGTCCTGCAACTTTGTTGGGTCTCTTTGTATTAAGTTGTTCATCCAACATCTTTGATGCTTCATAACTCTTTTTCAATGTTTCCTTAGATTTCTTCTCTATTTCAATTTCATCAGTCAACCTTGATACTTCAAGTTTCAATGCTTGATTCTCATCATCTTTCAGATTTGCTTGATGACGTGCATATCCCAATTGATCTGACAGATTTTGTTGAATCCCAATCAACCTTGTGATTTCATCATTCTTTTTTGATACTAATGCTTTAAGATGTTGATTTTCTCTTTCTAAATCTCTTACTTTATCCTCAGCTGTCCTCAATGCATCAAGATTTTCAGCCATCTTTGTGCTGAAATGTTCATGTCCTCTTTTCATTGCTTTTAGCTGATCAGTCAGTGCTTTGTTCTTCTCCTTCAGTTCTTCAATCATCTCTTCAGTCTCTTCAGATATATTGTTCTCAGATGATGTCTCAATTTGTTCCACTAACTCTTGAGAGTCTTGCAAATCATCAGTTAACCTTCTTCTAACTTTCAATGATTTTTGCATTTGTCTTTGCATGTCTGCAATCACTTGATTAACATGATCCAACTCTTCTTGCAGATACACAATTCTCTGAGATTGTTTATAGCCTTCCATTGATAAGATCTTTCTCTTTAGGCTATTAAACCCTTTTCCAAGATTGTAGCTCTGATACCAATTGTAGACACCCAAAATTGTCATGTCTAATTAAATAAATATTTTATTTATTTCATTATCTAAGCCTAATTCTTCTATTAATTAAATAAATCTTTATTTATTTAATTAATTCATTTATCCTCTTCTAGCCTTATTTCTCATTTAAATAAATACATTTATTTATTTAAATTATCCTTTTCCTAAATTAAATAAATATTTTATTTATTTAATTGATCTCATTTCTTCTATTAATTAAATAAATCTTTATTTATTTAATTAATTCATTAGCCTTTTTCTACCTATGACACATGTCATTCATCTCTTAATTCCTACACTACCTACCTCTTTCATTATTTTATTATTTCTTCTACCTACCCTCTAATCCTAGCCGACCTCCTTTTTACACCTCTCAATCTTATCCCTCCATTTCTTATTGTGTCTTATATTTAAGGAGATGCTTCCTTTATTATCAAACCCTAACAACTTGATCAATAGACTACATTATGATCCTACTTGCAACCACATTCCGTTCTTTGTTGAGCTCTTGTGCACATAAAATCTGAGAGCAAATATATCAAGCAAGATCAATGGAGATAGGAAGAATGGAGATCAAAACCCTATTGGACATGTGATGGTATATACATTTTGATTTTGTTTTATTTACATTGTCTTAGGTAATCTTCATATGTTATGGTGGATCTTTATTGATTGTTAGGCTAGGGTTTTGTGGTTGAATTCATTTAGCCTTTCAATCTTATTATTGTTGTTATCCATTTTCACCATAAACATTTTGGCACACCCGGTGGGACATGGATTTTTCTTAGATCTGTGTTTTTTGCAGATTTTTCTAACCCTATATTGCTGTTTTGTGAAACAATTTGGAGAATAACCTTGTGCAGCTAGGGTTTTGGACACAAAATCAAGATCTTGGAGAGATTCGATCATATCTCATAAATGGCGTGTAAATTTTGCACCAAATGTTTTTTACAGGTTGAAGAAAGTATCAGGAGCTCTCAATCCAAAATTCAGAATTTTTGGAGCATATTTTCATTTTCTATGAATTTTTTATGATTTTTCATAAAAAATTAATTTTGAGAGCAAATGAGAGAATTTTTTGGATTTTCTTACATTTTTGGAAATATTTCATAATTATACACAAGATCTATTCTTTGTGATTTTAATTTTGATATAAAATATTTCCATAAAAGTCGGATCTTTAAAAATTAGGGTTTTTCTTTATTTTGATCAGATCTCACAAACGGCTTTGAATTTTGACATGAAAATTTTCGTGCAGGTCAGGAAAAGTATCAGAAAGATTTAGTAAAAAGTTTAGATTTTTTGGATCGATTTTACATTTTATATGAATTTTTTATGATTTTTCATAAAAAATTAATTGTGAGAGAAAATTAGCGAATTTTTCAAATTTTCTTACATTTTTGGAAATCTCTTAGAATTATACATAGGATCTAGTGTTTTTTATTTTAAATGTGATGCAAAATAATTCCTCAAAAATCAGATCTTTGAAAATTAGGGTTCTGCATTATTTTACTCATATCTCAAAAACTGCTTGGACTTGTTGCAGGAATTTTTTTATGCAGGTTTGGGAAGACCATCAAGAATCTTTAGTAAAAATTTCAGATTTTTTGGATCGATTTTGCATTTTATATGAATTTTTTATGATTTTTCATAAAAAATTAATTTTTGGAGCAAATTAGCAAATTTTTTGGATTTTCTTACATTTCTGGAAATCTCTTGAAATTTTACAGGTGGTCTTTTTTTATGATGAATCAAATCTTTGAATTGGTCAACAAAATGCATTGTTGAAGGCCCCTATTTCACAAAGTCTTTTGGATCTAAAATTTACCTAACTTGTGTGCTTGCAGGAAGGGGTGATCATTTGAAACAATCCAAACTACTAATAACTCTTTGTTGTAGGTCCTTGGCAAGATTTTTTGGATTTTTATTGTGTGCCTTGTTTTCATAGACTAGCAAACACTTCCATTGGTGCACTAAAATTGAATCATTGTCTTTTGTGTCTTGAGCAATAGGCTCTTTTTGTTTAATCTTTAGAGGGCCTGTCTTCTCGTGTGGTCATTAGGACCACTAGTGAGAAGAGAATGACCCAAGTGGTAGCAAGGAAAACCCACCTCTTTCGAACCACTATAATCAAATGTATTCATGGTGAAAACTATGAATAACGTGTGCTGATTAGTTCATACCGACACTATGTCTCCCCATAAACCCGTTTGATCAAATTTATTTGATCATTTGTAGGGTGTAACCCCTACCGGCTGGGAGCCTTCTGTATTTACAGAGCTGAAAGTGCCGCATGTATGGCCACATGAGCGGATGCCCTTACTAGCACCTTTTTGTTTTAGAAACCCAAATCCTTCTAGTTGTTGGGGCAGGAGGTCAGACCTCTGGTAGCAGCCCACACACATACGGTTCTTCGTAGAGATACAAAGTTCACCATGGGGAGTTTTCATGGGGACTGATGCTTGGTTGACCCGAGAAGTGAGTGCCGAGGGTGGAGCCAGTGAGGTCAAGCATCTAAGTATCCGCTCTGAATAGCGTAGCCTTGGGGGTAAAACCCTATGTGGGATCAACAACTATCGTCTTGGCTAGCCATAAGAATTGTGCTTGACTTATGTTAAACATTCAAAACATTCAAGACCAAACAGCAAAACATTGTGTCTTTTGTGTCTTCAAGTGTATGCAAAACATTTTTACATCAAACAACACAGTTTTCTTGGAGTCATTGTCAGTCTAAACACTTGCAAACATTGAGTCCTCATCAACATTGTGTCCTCTTGTCACGAAAAATAGTCAAACATTCAGATTTGGTCACAACCAACAACTTCACAAATTGGAAAATTTTTACAGTCCAGCAAACAAGAGCAATTAGTTTCGGAATTCTTGAGCTTCCTAGGTTGTTTCTCCAGGTTTTTCATCTAGCATTCAACTTGTCTTTGGGTCTCACACAGTCCATCATTGCTTGACATCTTGCTTTACATTCACACTTGTCTAAACTTGAGTCAAAAGGTCACTTGCTTGTCCTCATCATACTTTGTCAACACACTACATACAACAACACTTTGCTAAGTGGTCCCTCATCAAGGTTTCTTACCTTTGGGTCTCATTTGGTCTTACTTAAAGTCAAGGTTAGCTTACCTCATCAAGAGAAACTATCCTCTCTTTGGAAGTCACACCTACTCTACTACATACATACCTGGTCTTACACTTGGGACATTGCAAGTACACCTCAGATTCATTTACACTCCATACAACTCTTGGTCTTCCATACTCTTTCCATTTTTCATCTAGTCTCTCACATCTTGGTCAATACCTAGTTCATGGTTGAAACCCGTCTTCAAAATTCTAGGAGAGAAACTAAAGAGGCTCAAGAGTCCACAAACATGAGTTCTTATGAATATGACAATGATTTATTTTTCAATCCTGAGCACACTACATTGCCTGACATGGATGTTTATAGGAACATTCCAAATGTGGAAAACGCAGACACTACAAACAACAATGCTACACACAATGACAATGTGGACAACTTTTCAATACATTCAGCAAATGTAGAAGAGTCCATTATGAATCCCCATTTCAATCAATTGGTTGAAGAAATAATGAGGAGGGATATACAATACTTCTTACAAATGATGGCACAAAGTGGAGCCAAGATACCTCATGATTTTGACATGTCTCAAATAATGGAAAACCGACCTTTGCAACAAACTCACTCCAACATGGATCAAAGGAGACCTAATAGCGGAGGAAATATAGCACCACATATGGTACCTGAATCACCATCAGCTTTGCTTCAAAAACCAAAGGTCCCACATACACATGCTCAAACATATGATACTTACCTTCGTAGACCATTATGGAGGTCTTATGTAGATAGATATGCTCAAACTATGGATCAACCAAAACAATTGGATATTCAAAGGCATGCTCAAAATTTGGACACAAGGAAACCCCGTGTCAAATTTGGGGGCAACACAATAGAACATGACATGCCTGTAGAATATGGTATACATGCGCAAAATAGATATGGGGTTCCTCAACATGAAGCTATACCAAGTGCTCCATATATGCCGCATCAATATAGACCTCCTCCATATGAACATGTGTATGATCAATATCATCCATATATGCAATATGCTCCTCCTCCAATTGGTGCCTCAAACATGGGATATGCTTCAAGAAGTCGATCTACACCTAAGAGCAATTTGGAGCAACAAATCAAGGACTTACAAAAGAAAATGGAGGACATAAATACACCGAAGCCAACATACACAATGAGAGACATATGGCCTTATCCATTTGACAAGAGCATTCCAATGCCTCCATTTCCTACACACTTTGTGACGCCTAAATTTGATAAGTATAGAGGAAAAGGGGATCCCAAGGCACACATAAGACAATTTTTCACAGCTTGCATTGAGGTAGCGGCAGAAGAGACATATTTGATGAGATTGTTCCCACAAAGCTTAGGTGATCAAGCTATGGAATGGTTCTCCCAACTTCCACCTGGTATTAAGTCATGGGGTGACTTAGCAGAGGCATTTATTCAACATTTCTCCTACAATATAGAGATAGACATATCAATCACTACTTTGTGCAACACTAAGCAAAAAGAGGGAGAGTCTTTTGCGTCATTTTTACAAAGATGGAGAAATCTAGCCAGCAGATGCTCTTGTGAAATTCCACAAAAACAAATGGTAGAAATGTTCACTCAAAATGTTAACAAGGACATTGGCTATGATCTAAGGAAAGCTTGTTTGTCCACCTTCAAGGATGTCATTGAAAAAGGCTTAGCAACAGAAAAGGTTCTAATTGAACAAGGAGTCATTAAGATATTCAAGGAAAACAAAGATGACTTTAAAGGGAAAGACAAGCCAAGATTTTGGAATAAAAACAAGAACACAGTCAATGATGGTGTTGTTGATGCCAACACAGTGCGACCCAAATTCATCTTTTTGGGATCAAGTTCTATAAACAATCAAGTGAATACTCAAACAACTTCCAGATCACGAAGGAAATACACTCCATTGGGAGAACCACTTGAATCAGTCTTCAAAAAGCTTGTGGCAAACAAGGTGATCACAGTTCCAGATTTTCCTCCATATGAACCAAAGGTTAAACCAAATTGGTGGAATGATGATGAGTATTGTGAATTTCATAAGAGCAAGGGTCATAAAACAGGTAATTGTCATCGACTGAAGAACATTGTGCAAGATCTCATTGGTAGAGGTGATATTGAGATTGAGGGACACTCATCCAATCAAGAACATGAGATGTTTAAGGAACCATTCCCAAAGCATGACAAGGGAAAAGCCAAAGTCACAGATGATCAGGCCAACTATACTAGAGCACCTTATAACTATGATTCAACTATCAATCATATCTCGATGGACAATCATATCTCTACTATTACCATCAAGAACAAAAATCCTGAGAATCCTCCTCAGCGACCCAAGATTGTCCTAAGAGGTGTTGGATCTTCTTCCGAACCTACCTCTGAATGTCATGTTACAACCCGTCGAGGTAAAATTACTTTACCAGGTGCCTCCACTAAAAATACTGCTTCTTCATCAACCAAACCTGAGTATGACCTTGTAGAACAATTAGGGAAGACACCCGCGCTCATCTCCATTCTTGAGCTCCTACGTATATCCCCCACTCATAAAGCTATTCTTGACAAAATCTTGAGAGACACCGTCGTTCCTACTGATCTGAACGTGGACCAGTTTCAAGCCATGGTGGGATACCTTTCTATTCCACATTCCCTTACATTCATAGAAGTCGATGACGCCTCCGTAAGTCAGCCACACAATGCACCTTTACACATTGAAGCCTTCATACACAAACATAGAATCAAATGAGTCCTGATAGATGGAGGATCTGGTCTAAACATTTGTACATTGAGCACAATTAAACAATTGGGATATTCAGATAAAGCTATGAATTCTACAAACAAAATTACTATCAAAGCATATGATGATGAAAAACGTTCATCCAAGGGCACAGTCACCTTGCCCCTTAGAGCTGGGCCATTTACAAAGGATGTGGTTTTTCAGGTCCTTGATCTAGATCTCACATACAACATACTCTTGGGACGTCCTTGGATTCATGAGATGAATGCAGTACCATCTACATATCATCGATGTATCAAGTTTCCACACAATGGAGTTGAAGTGACCGTCAAAGCGGATCCAAATCCATTCATATATTGTAATAATCTACAACCTCGATCAGAAATAACAATCCCAATCAATCACGAAGCTGTTCCTTCATCGACATATGTGGATCCTGAATCCTTAAAAGCTTCTACATGCAAACAAGCAGAGATCAAAGAAAATTTCAAGATTAAAGATTTAGGATGTGGTGAGTATATATTTCATGTTGACCAACTCCCATTATCTCCTAAGGTATTCAGTCGACAAGAACATCCTACAAACAATTTGCAATGCCAAGGAATTGGGTGTGAACCAATTAGTGTTGTGGCTACTAAGTCTAAATGCAAATCTCCTCTAGCAGTGCAAGCAACTCTTGATATCAATAGTCCTGAGAGTGGTTCCAACAAAGAATCTATTGAGTCTATCGCCAACCCTCTTGATAACTCACATAGCCTTACCATTTCATCCACTCATTCCATTTCCACTCCACTCCCAGACTTAGATCAACAAGAATCACAAAAGCCCTCACTCATTGGGGATCAAAAATTAAGCATTGAAAAGAAAAATCTAAAAGTCAATAATAAAGAAAAGTCCTTTAGTCCAAATCAAAATCAAAAGCTATTGGACTCTGAAAAAAAAAAGGTCAAGGATAAAAATCCTATGAAGCAAAAAGAGCAAGAGTTGATCTCCCCTAATATCAAAATAACTGGGGGCAAAAGTTCTAAAATTTCAAGTCAAAAAGCATACTTGTTGATCCTAAGTCTCCATCATGCTATCCTACTTTCACTTCTTTTCATAGTCATAAGCCTTCATAACTCATCCACTTGTTCCACACATCCATCCCCTTTTGGTGATAAATCACGGACCTTTAATGGAGCTTCCTCGAAGGACTTTGCTATCAGTGATGCCCAAACTTCTTCAGGTGACACGCATATGGGCCTATGTAGTCCACACACTAGTAATTCTATCTTAGTTCCTTCATCGAGGAAGACATTCAATCAAGTTACACATCATTCAGTCAAGGAACAATGCAGCTACAATCACAAAGTCAAGCCTCACACATTTGAGGTAGGTGACTTGGTTCTCAGAGAAAACCCCCCAAAAATCAGCAAGACAGAGAGAAGAAGGGCAAGTTCGAACCAAATTGGCTTGGTCCTTACATCATCACAGCAGTATATGGATCTGGGGCATATCAGCTCTCAACTACAGAAGGTGAACCTTTGGAGGATCCTATCAACAACATGCATCTTCGCAGATTTTACACATAGTTCTCCGGAATATCCTAATTCAAAAATACAAAAAAAATTATAAAAACAAAAAAATCGTTACTTGGTGAAAACCTAGCAAACAGGCACCTTGTGACACAAAAAAAAAATAAAAAAATTGAAAAATCGAAAAAAGTAAAGAGAAATAATTTCGTCCAACGGTGAAAACCACTTCGGTGGCGCCCTGGGCAAGTACCATGGTGAAAACTGGGTCGCCAGCGCCATGCGTAGAGACGTTGCTCCTCCCTCCTTCAGGATTCTCTTTCATCTCTTTGCACACACTCGCAACCTATTCATCCATAATAAACTTACCTAATCTACCCAAGATTGGTTAGCCATTCATAATAAACCTCCCTTTCCATCCATAATAAATCAAATCCTATCCGTGGCTAAGGCAATTCCTACATCTAGTGATGGGTGTGGAACTAAGAACATCACAAGTTTCGAGGAGTACAGTTTCTTCCAGCTTCCTTCAGTCTATTCGTGCACAATCCACAATAAAGTTTCATCTTCTCCACAATAAAGTATCAGTTTCATGGATTTAGTCAGTTTCAGATGAGACAGTAGCAACAATGAGCTTCAACAACATCAAATCTTTCAATAGACTCAGACAACATTATGGTTCAGTGTTATCTATCCATTTTGTGAAAGTAAACATTGTGACCACAATCAAATAAGACTTAAACAAGTGACAAGAGACACTAAACTTGAGGACTACAGTGGATGTTGGTGTCGGGTCTTGGTTTTCTTTTGATTTTATCTTTTTGGTGACATGTCTTTTAGCTTTTCTAGGATGTCTCTGACTAGAGATTCTATCTCCAGGATGTCTTTGACTAGAAAGGCGAGGATGGGGTATCGTCACCTATTTGCATTTGCTGTCTGTGGATTGTCTCTTAGTAATGCTATGATTTGTCCAAGGATATGAGGACACTGTGAGTCTAGTATGAATAGGGGCATTCCTTGTTTGTGACTGTCTTATCTCCATGCAAACAGGTACAATGACTTTTTGGGTCGAACACATGCCTCGATTGTCATAACCTACTTTCCATAATAAATCTCAATGATGATAACACACAAGAAGCTCTTTCACATTCATATCTTCTATCTTTCATCCCCCTTTCTTGATTGACTTTTATCGTCCTTCTTGAGTTCGCGTAGCCTGCTATCACATGACTAAGTATAATGACACACCAAAAACATTTGCATTTCATGTAGTTTGCACCTGCATTACCACATATAAGCATTTCATACATACATATAGATATCACAACTACATCACATCCTGCACACAACACCTCTTAGCACAATTTACATTTGCATTATCATATTCATCTGCATTACATACATTCACATTTGCATCATGCATACACATATAAAACATAAAAGAACAAAAAAAATATATATTGCATTGCATCATATACATATTTGCATCCATATCATAAGCATCACATATGAACATCTCATCACATAGGTACACATGTATATAACTGCCGCAAAGATGAATCATCTCATATATATATAAAGTGTCATGATACAATGATGTCAAAATCATATGGCTACAATCACCCGCAGGTGTCTACATCATTATACAAAATGGTACAAAACTGATACAGAGGAACTCACTGATCACTCCTACCAACACTATTGGTAGTGCTAATCCTATCCATGTCATGGTATCCCATGCCACATGTCCCACCCTCATCTCCAGTCCCGGATCCTAGAACACTTGTCTCAGTGCATCCCTACCTCCATCTCGATCATACAGAATTAGCTCCTCATCGATCGGTATCCATAGAATCCTGTATACATCCTCCAAGGTGACTGTCATCTCCCCCAATCGGCAAATGAAAAGTACATGTCTCGGAGTGCCACCTCTCTGCCAGTGCAGTCAACAATCCCATGTTTTCCTGAAACTCAGGCACATACAGAATGTATCTCAATCTCATAGCCTCAATCGCTGCTCGATCCTCAAGTGTCAACTCAGGTCACAACCTCTAGGTCAATGGGAATCTCTCCCATGACTCTAGCATCGGCAAATACTCCTACAGTCAAGCAAATCAATCGTGTCAGTCATAGTGGCATTCACTGTTTATCACAAAATGCTACTATTTATCTAAATGCATATGGCTATCTATCCTAGTGACACTCACTGTTCATCACAAAGTGTTGCTTCTATCCTAGTAGTACTCCCTGCTCATCACAAAGGACTACATGTTTGGCACTCCCTATTCATCACAAAGTGCTGCTCACATTTGCACTCCCTGTTCATCACAAAGTGCTGCTCATATTTTAGTACTCCTTGTTCATCACAAAGTACTCTATCTTGGTACTCACTGTTCATCACAAAGTGCCTTGATCTATCCTAGTCCTCCCTAGAGGACCTTCTTGAGTGTATCCTCTCAGCAGCTTATCCAATTGACAGTGTATGTTCATCACAGAACTGCCGATTTGACCTGGAAGACAAAAATTCGCATTTTTTGGACACAAATGCATTTTCCTGACATAAACACGCATTTATTACATTACCTAGCATGCATTAATGACAACAATAAATGCATCAAAGTACAAGGAGGTTTTGTGGTACTTACCGGCTCTCCTGCCTCTGCTGGTCTTTGAAATCGGCGAACGCAGTCAAATCTGTGCACGAAAGCCATCGCTGCTGACTGCTGCTGCTCTTTTCTCGCTCTGCACTTTGATCTCGTGAAGGTGTAGATGACAATGAGGATGTCTTTTGCTCCTGGTCTATCTTATAGCCTATCCTAGCCTTAGTCTTCATTTTCCTGAGTCAGTCTTCTTCATCCCGTGACTTTGTCACTTTATTCGGTCAGTCCATTCTAGCCTTTCTTTCTTATCAAGAGATTATCTGCAATCTTTTTAGACATTTTCTAACAATCTCTCGAGGGGGCATATCATTCCCATACTGGGGCAACTCTGTATCAGTTCATATTATCTTCTTTGAAACAACGCGACAAGCCGCATTGTGTCAAAGAGGGGCAAAATGTAGACACCCAAAATTGTCATGTCTAATTAAATAAATATTTTATTTATTTCATTATCTAAGCCTAATTCTTCTATTAATTAAATAAATCTTTATTTATTTAATTAATTCATTTATCCTCTTCTAGCCTTATTTCTCATTTAAATAAATACATTTATTTATTTAAATTATCCTTTTCCTAAATTAAATAAATATTTTATTTATTTAATTGATCTCATTTCTTCTATTAATTAAATAAATCTTTATTTATTTAATTAATTCATTAGCCTTTTTCTACCTATGACACATGTCATTCATCTCTTAATTCCTACACTACCTACCTCTTTCATTATTTTATTATTTCTTCTACCTACCCTCTAATCCTAGCCGACCTCCTTTTTACACCTCTCAATCTTATCCCTCCATTTCTTATTGTGTCTTATATTTAAGGAGATGCTTCCTTCATTATCAAATCCTAACAACTTGATCAATAGACTACATTATGATCCTACTTGCAACCACATTCCGTTCTTTGTTGAGCTCTTGTGCACATAAAATCTGAGAGCAAATATATCAAGCAAGATCAATGGAGATAGGAAGAATGGAGATCAAAACCCTATTGGACATGTGATGGTATATACATTTTGATTTTGTTTTATTTACATTGTCTTAGGTAATCTTCATATGTTATGGTGGATCTTTGTTGATTGTTAGGCTAGGGTTTTGTGGTTGAATTCATTTAGCCTTTCAATCTTATTATCGTTGTTATCCATTTTCACCATAAACACCAATTGTTAGGCCCAATATGGAAAGCCATTGTACTGAGAGGGGAGGGGTGAATCAGTACTTCAAATCCTTTCTTTAACAATATCTTTACTATTATGCATAAACCAAAAACTGTTGTAACATAACATAAAGCTAAAACAAATAGATAACAATCATACATCATTCACTCCATAACACATATATTTTGGTCACGTAGAAACTATTGGTTAGAGAGAAAAACTGCAGTGGGGATGGCACCCACAAATTCGCTACTACAATAATAAAGGTTGCTCAGTTAGAGCTACATGTTTAGCTATTTCTGATAGCTTACCCTATTAGGAGTATTAAGATCATTAGATCTACCTTGCTAAAGGATTTTACAACACTTATTCTAAATGCTGCACCTAGTTAAAGGCTTTACAATTTATAGACTTTGTTAGAGTCTTTTACCCTGTTAAAGGTTTCTCTTACAACTTTAAAATATTACAATAAAATCTTTACAAATATCTGCAACTTCACATCTGAAATGTTATAGCAGATTCTATGTGCTCAAAATGAGATTACCTTGCTTATAGCATACCTCGGTAACCCATAGAATACCTTGGTAAACCCTTCTATTTACATTGTTCCTTGACTATTCTCTAAAATCCTTCTCGGTGACCTTTGTGTCTCTGACAGTCACAATACTCAGTGCTTCCTTATCTATCACATGTGTCTTGCTTCACACACATTCTTCTATCTTTTTCTGATCCTCAATTCATGCTGTATAAATAGATATCTTATGTCGGTGATCAGGTTCATTGCTTTGATCTTACAAACATGATTTATCGAATGAATAACCATGCAAAATATTTCATTGGATAAATGACCTCGAAATCATACAAAATCTTTAAGTGCAATTTCCAATGTGATAACGGTTCCTTATTCCTCGATCTTGTAACATGTTTTCCATTTGTGTCTAGGTTCAATGAATTTGGTAACACATTTCACTCGATGTATATCAACTCAGTGTATCATTATTGCTGCTTGGTAGACATGGAATGTTACTTGGTAGATAACTCAATGAATACTAGGCTCTGCGACTACTTTCTTCTATAACCGACTTGCTCTGTTCTTAACGATTGAATATTTTGGTAGTAGTAACCGACTAGAGTATATAGAATGACTTTGGACATAAAAATAATGGCAACTTAGTAAGTAGTAATAGAAACATCCTAATTGCTTCCAATCTAGCCATCGGTGCAAATGTTTCTTCAAAGTCAATCCCTTCTACCTGAGAGTATCCTTTGCCCACTAGTCTAGCTTTCTGTCTCACAACCTTGCCTTCTTCATTCATTTTATTCCGATAGACCCACTTTGTGCCAATAATGTTCTTGTCTTCCAGTCTAGGGACCAAATCCCAAGTCTTGTTCTTCTCAATCTGGTGTATTTCCTCTTCCATGACATCTATCCATTCTTGTTTCTTGCTAGCCTCAATGAAGGTTTTGGGTTCAATTTCAGACATGAGGCATAGGTTGACCTTTTCATCATTTCGGGCAAGTCTTCTTCTAGTCTACACACCATCACTCTTATTTCCCAGAATTTTCTCTTCTGGATGATTCAACTGTACATACCGATCTGGAACCTTTTGAGGTTCTGCCTCAGGCTCAATAGCAGACTGAACTTCAATATTTTCATCATCAGAGTCATCATTCCAGTTGGTATGTGGTTGACATCCTTTATGAGTGTTCTCATCAACTCTTACATGCACACTTTCAACAATTCTTCTTAGTATTTTATTGTAGCATTTGTAGGTCTTGTTGTTTGATGAGTAACCAAGGAAGGTCCCTTCATCACTTCTGGAGTCAAAACTTCCCAAACCATCCATATCTCTCTTAACGAAGCATTTGCTTCCAAAAACTTTGAAGTATTTGACTGATGGTTTCCGGTCATACCACAATTCATAAGATGTCATTTTGTTGTTTGTTCTTAACTGAACCCGATTCAAGGTGTATGCAATAGTATGGGCAGCTTCTTTCCAATACATATCTGGTAGACTAGCCTCATTCAGCACAGCTTTGGCCATCTCCTTGACTGTCTTGTTCTTCCTTCCTACCATGCCATTTTGCTGTGGTATTCTAGGAGCAGAGTATTGTCTTCTAATTCCATGTTTTTCACAGTAGTCTCTAAATTCTTCTAATGTAAACTCTCCACCCCTATCTGATCTTAGACATTTTACTCTGTACCCACTTTCCTTCTCCACCATATTCTGAAAGATCTTGAATCTTTTGAATGATTGTGATTTATCTTGCAGAAAGGTGACCCATGTCATCCTTGAGTAGTCATCAATGAAAAGCATGAAGTATCTTTCACCGGAAAGGGCTCTTGTTCTAGCTGGACCACATAGGTCTGTATGCACAATTTCAAGTGGTTTTGAGGTGTTGTGCTCCTTTGTCTTGAGACTTACTCTTGTTTGCTTGCCTTTTACACATTCGTCACAAAATGTGCTAACTGGCTTGATAATGGGTGGAATATTTCTCACACACCCCTTTTTGCTCACTATAACCAAGTTATCAAAATTTATGTGGCCTAATCTTCTGTGCCACAACCAACTTTCATCTACTTGTCCTAACATACATTGGGACTCATAGCATTCTTTCAGATTATAGACATCTCCATCAGTTCTCTTTCCCTCTGCCACCACCTTACTGGTGTTGTCTTTCTTTATCTGACAGCCAGCTGAGTCAAAGATGAATTTGTAACCTTTGTCGCACATCTGACTCACACTTAGTAGATTATGTTTGAGGCCTTCCACATAATATACATCATGTGCTTTCAGTTTTCCATCAATGCTTAGTGTTCCTTTCCCCTTTACTTTGATGGAGGAATTGTCTCCAAACCTTGTTGATCCACCATTCCAATCTTCAAGATTGATGAATTTTATTTTGCCACCAGTCATGTGGTTTGAGCAACCACTATCGAGTACCCATAGATTTTTCCTCTCAGCATGCAAGGCAGTCTGCACCAAGAGACTTGATTCTTCCTTTTCCTTTTCTTTTTCAACCAAAAGCAGTTTGATTTCCTTCTTATTTTCAGCTCCTATATTCTACTCGGGTTTAGATTCCATCCTTTGATCAGGATTTTCCTTCACTTGCTTGCTCTTCTTGTTTTTGCATAGTTTGGCTATGTGTCTAGATTCTTGACAATTATAGCATTTTATGTTTTCAATAAAGGAACCACCCCTAATACTATTGTAGGATGTTTGTTGGTTCTCCCTGCAATCAAAACTCTTATGTCCATATCCATTGCACTGATAGCAAATGACATTCATATCTCGGAGTGCGTTAAATGAATTTCTACTTTCAAAATTCATAGAGGGTTTATTGTTTAGCCTATAGTCAACTATTATGTGCCCAAACTTATTGCACCGAAAATAGTAACCATGAAAATTTGATACATATCGGTTGTGTTGTCTTGGTCTTGAATGGAACTACCTCATTGGGGGTCTTCCATTCATGTTGTTAAATCTGGTGAATCCTTCTTGGTCTCTCCTGGCATTCCTCCTTAGATCTACAAATTTGTGCATGAAATGTGATCTCTGGTTCATTTCTGCATACCAGTTTGGGTGTTGATTTCTAGTAGCATTAGCATATGTCTTTTTGCTAGTTTCCTTTCCTATAGTGAATGTCTTCTTTTCTTCTTCTTTATTTGAGGAAGTGAACACTATCTCTTTTTTAGATTTATCTTTATCTCTTCCTTTTTTTCTTCAAGCTCCTTCCTGAGCTTTGATATTTCTACCTCAAGCTCTTGATATTCCTTTTCTTTCTTTGTCAAGTCAAGGGCAGTAGCTTCACCGATTCTCCTAGTTTCTTCCAGCTACAACTTCAAGTCAGATATGATTTGACCTGATTATTCTAGAGACTGCTTCAAGAGATCTTGTTCATCTACTTCAACAATATTTACTCTCTTGATTTCTCTTCTTGTTTTACTTAGCTCTTCAAGTGCATAGATGAGTTTACTCTCGAAATCTACTTCAGCCTCAATATCTTCATCTTCCTCATCTTCAATAACTAGTTTATCAAAGGCCATGAAAAGATTTACTTTTCTGTGATCCTCATGATCATCATCCTCTGATGCATCCTCGTCATATGTTGTGTCATCTTCAATGGTATATAAATTGTTTTGGTTCCGGTAGTCTCTTCTTCCTTGCCAATAATCATTCCTTTCTCTGTCTTTGCCGATAGATCTTCTAAGTTCTCTTGACTAGTCTCCACCACCTAATTCTTCCAGAGATTGCTTCAAGAGATCTTGTTCATCTACTGCAACAAGCTTTACTCTCTTGAGATATCTTCTTGTTTTACTTAGTTCTTCAAGTGCACTAATGAGTTCACTCTCCAAATCTACTTCAGCCTCAATATCTTCATCTTCCTCATCTTCAATAACCAGTTTGTCAAAGGCCATGAAAAAATTTACTTTTCTGTTGTCCTCATGATCATCATCCTTTGATGCATCCTCGTCATCTATTGTGTCATCTTCAATGGTATATAAACTATTTTGGTTCTGGTAGTCTCTTCTTCCCTGCCAATAGTCATTCCTTTCTCTGTCTTTGCCAATAGATCTTCTGAGTTCTCTTGACTCGTCTCCACCGATATCTTTGTGATGACAACTTGCAGTGAAGTGTCCTACCTTCCCGCAGTTGAAACATTTCAGTGGTAGATTTCCTTTGTACTGGCCTGATCCTCTTTTCAGCTTGTTGGCGGCACATATAAAAATTTCCATTCTATATGTCTCCTTGTTTGAGTTATGCCCCATCAGATCCGTTGGCCAAGTCATTTGTTTAAAATTCCTCATGTAATCCGGTCATTGCTATCTTGTTTAAGTTTCATTGCGTTGAACTTGAACCTTTCTGGTTCAAGGTTCAAAGTTCAACGAGAGTTGTATTAAAAGTTTTTCCTCCTGCGTGGTTTTTTAGTCTTCCCTAGTCCTTGTCAGCATTTTACATTCTTTGAACCTTGAACTTGAACCTTTTTGGTTCAAGGTTCAAAGTTCAAGATTTTTCATGTTTATGATTTGTGTCGTGATTGTTTCACAAGGTTCAAAGTTTGATGTTTAGGCTTCTTGGAGATCATATGATTTGGCATGAGGTGGTGGCGTGATTTTAAGATATGATAAACGACGGTAGAGGAGAGGAATATTCTTTCTTTAATGATTTGAAATCTGTCATTTATAGCAAGTATGGTTTGAGGGTCCATATTGTCATACATGAAGTGACTTAGCATTAAAGGCATGCTTGAGCACAATCATTTCAGAGTAAGGTCGCATGAGTGAAGAGTAATGGGGACAGTTCATGGTAATCATGGGTAAGATTTTCTCGGCTTTTAAATTGAGTAGTTGTCATGTCAAGATTATCATTTTTTTGGGATAAGTTTTAAGAAGAATTTTTGGAGTGGGAAGAAATAGACTACGATAGGGGTTTTCAGATGACAGAGGAAGGTATGTTCAACAACTTTCTCAATTGATGCATTTTGCTTTAGAAAAGATCTAGGTATTTTGTTAGCTTTTTGTTTCCATTTTCCGTTTTCTTCTTTGTCCGAGTTGATTGCAGAAAATCACAAGCTAAACATGAGGACTACTCTACCTAAATTAGTGAGCTCATCTTCTCTTGTGAGTTCTTTACCAGAGCTAGGTGATACAACATTAGTTCAACTGGATTTAGATGATTTCCTAGAAAGAGTATAGAACCTGGCCCTTGATCCTATGATGAGAGATATTGCACAGAGTGGATTATTGGAAGCAGCCTTATTTCCCATAGCTACTCCTTGCCCTAACTTTGTTTTAGAATGTATGAATCACTATGATAAAGGTAACAAATGCATAAGGAAAAATAATGGTGAGGTTTGGTTATCCATTGATAGACAAACAGTAATGGCTGCCATGGGTATTCCACATCGGGAACCCTATGAAGATTGGACAATTGGAAAATCTTATGGACTTTTCTCTGAGAAAAAGCAGTGTTACAGAACTGTCATTGCACAAAATTGGATTTTGAAGTTCCAAAAAGGAGGCTCAAGGCTTCCAAAACCCCTAACCCATGAGCATTTGATTCCTGCAATCAAAGATTTGGTAATATTGTTGAGCAGAGTTAAGGGAAATTCACACTCCTTTTATTGGCAGGACTGGATGTATTTCTTCATCCAGGTCACTCTACACAAAAATCAGTTGATTGACTGGGGAACTGTTATCGCAAGAAGGTTACACGATGGTTTGAGTAATTACCCTGAGATGTCAAATTTCTATATGTCTTCATACCTGTTATATATGCTTGCTTGTGTGAGGGAATGGTCTGGATTGTCCCATGCAAAATGGGTTCAAGGCATAAAAATCTATGAGTATCACCCCATTTGACTTTAAAAGGACATGTTGATGATTATCTCAGCTAGAATGATATCTTTTCTGGGAGGTTGACCTTTGAATTAAAAGATAACTTTCATAGGAGGATGTCTACAGAAGTCGTTGAACTAGTTAACATCTATGGCAGTTTCTTTACACAGTTTAATCACTTCACTTACTTGAGGGTTGGAGGTTTTAATGGTGAACCCTTTAGGCTACCCAAGTATGTTTTAGACTCTTGTATTTTGATTGAAGTTTCCAAGCAGCTAGCCTATGTCGCAAAGGATTATGGTGAGGATTCCGACACAAGTGGAATTTTTCCCACTGATTTAGGCCATTATAGTTGTAGGTTTGCCTCTGATGCACTGAATCTTGAGCTAGAATTTAAGAGATTTCATTTGAAAACCTTTGTGAAAAGGGATAACTTTGATAGTAAAGGTTTTATTGCTCAATATATGAAGAAGATGGTGCTTGATCAAAATGTGTCCCAGTTGGAGGATTATTGGGAGGGTTGCCTGGATGAATTTGAAGTAAGAAAAAGGAGTTGGTCCAAGTTAACCTTGAAACAGATTCAAGACATGAAATTGCCAATGGATACTTCAGGTGTCACCACTAATAATGAAGATGTACTGGATTCAGATTTTATGAAACAGGTACATAATGAACCTCTCTCAAAGGTGGATTGGAGTAAAAAAATGGAAGATAGCATTCAGACACACTTTCAGCATAATTCATAAGATAGAAAATTGGCTTAGGAGTTGCCGATTTCATCTAGCGAGAGCAACTAGTTCAAGAAACAAAAGTGGGAAGAGGAAGACCATAAGAAAAACTTTTGTTTTAACTAACATCCCTATTTCTATTGTAGGAAAAAGGCAGGCAAAGATTAAAGAAGAGAAACTTGACACCAAGGCTGAACTTTCTATTGGTGGTCGGGTTACCAGGTCAAGGTCCAAGAAGAGTTTTCAGCTGCCGGCTGCCCATCTCATTCTTGATTTGGACACAGAGGAAGTACTGTGGGATATAGCATCCCTTTTTTCTGATACAGACAAGGTTTCAACTAGCATAGATGCTACTTTCCAGGACTCAAGGACGGTTGATATCCAGTCTCATGTAGACAGTGCCACACTGTTGCCTTTAGAAGGATCTCCCCCCATGCCATGTAAGGAAATAACTCTGGCACCTAAGTGGTTAAGTGACTCAATTACAAGGCAAAGAAATGTTGTTCTTATTTCCGTGTCAATGGAGGATGCTGTGAGTAAATGTCAGGGAAAATCCATGAAGCCTAAAAGGCTAAAAATGGAGGCTGTGATTGGTTTTGATGAAGGCACAAAACATTGGACTACAGACATTGCCAAACCCACATCTGATAAAGATGTTGTTACTACTTCATAGGCAGATTATGCCATTGAACGAGTTGATTTTGAAGCCTAAATGGGCAGTGATTTTGAAGCAAATGCGCGATATTTAGCGTTATGGCCTGATGAATTTTCTTGCTGAAAGGCAAGTGCCAAGGTTAAACGAGATGTAATGTTTATTTTCAAAGACAACATTGAGTTGTGCAACTAGATCATTGAACAGGGCCATAGTGAATCAGCCAGTCTACATGGTGAATTAACAACCTTGAGGATGACCATGCAGAAGGATTTGCGCTGCGTAGATGTCCAATTGCATAAAGAAGATAGCCAAACTTTAGAAGATACTATGGAGATGATTAATCAGTTTAGCAGCCACATTAAACAAATCAAAGTGGAGAAATCCTTGGCTATGGAAGATATTACGAGGATTTCTAAAGTGGAATTGATGCTCATAGTTTGTCTGGATCACCTAGATTCACACAAGGACAAAGTGCAGATGGTGAAGAGGAAGAAAGAGTTGTGGAAGCAAAGAGTAATACACATCAGGTTGCTGCATGTAACGGTAATTTAGGAGTTTTCAAAGGTGCATCGGGAGTGGAGTGCGGCAAAGGTGGTTATGGTGTCTGTCCAAAACAACAAACTGGGCAATCCCACCAAGACCGAATCGACGACATGACTAGCACTGCTGCCGGTTGTTTGCCAGTGAGTCTAGTCATTTTTAGTTTTGGTTATGCAGTTAGGGTAGTTTTTCATTAACTCTTTTGAGTTAATTTTACTTATTATTAAAACTATTAGTCTGGCAACCTATTTATATGTTGTGTAATGACTTTATTGGGGGTTCACTAAGTTTTTGAAAAACTATCTTTTTAAATTGGCTGAAAAACTGTGTATGTGGAAGGTGGATAATCATCAATGAATGAAAATCTTATTAACAGTTATCTTTGACTTCAAATCTGTGTGTTTGATGTTTGGAATTTGATTTTTGTGAAAATCTATTTCAAGGAAAGATCTGTTCAACTTTCTATGGGTGCAGAAAATTATCAGCGAATTTCATCTTTAAAGGCTTTTCATTTTGTTTTAGTGTACATGTGAAGTCTGTCGGCTTTATGCAAAGAGTTATATATGAATCAGTGCTTGTGGTCATTTTGTGTTGACTGGTGAATGCAATTACCTTTTTGTGCTTTATAGTGAAAAGCATAATATTGATTGTGTGTAATTTGGAGCTGATTGAATATATACTAAAGGGAGTTGTACCTTAATTCAGAGGTTAATCAATATAATGTTTATCCAACTGATTGGTAGAAAATTTGTCTTTCTTTTCTCGAGCCATAAAGTATAAAGATTAAATAAATAAAGGAAGACAAATCTATTTACCAACAAATTTTTGGTGACTCTACTGGGGAAGATAAGAGCAATTGGTTTTAAAACAAGGTCATCGTTATAGTTATGCTTTGTTCTTTATAAATGGTATTGCCTGATGAAGGGTTTTTGCCTATTTTACAACCAAATTTAAATTGGGTATAAGAAGAGCAAAGTAACATTATCTTTGAGCTGGATACTGTAGCCTGGAGACATAGAAGGAGCCGAGCAGAATATGACAGAATAAGTGCTCTCCTTAGCAAAATAGAAAGACAAGAAAATCAGTCTATGTTAGTCTTTGAAAGGGTAATTGTTCCTAGGGTTTTCTTTATTGATGTCCCTGACAATCAATTATAGATTTGTTACCCTGATCATTCCATACTGGACTCTAGGTCGTATACTAGATCCCCGAGAAGGGAAGGGGTTTCTGATCCCATCTTTGAAGAGTTGAAAAATTTAAATTTTCAACCTACCTTCTCATCTCAACGAAGGGCAAGAAGTAGACCTCCATCCCCATTGTCGTCATCACCTACATCTCCAATTTGTCAAGCTTTGATCCTGCACGGTGTTGCCTTACCGATTTCATTTAATCCAACCCCTCTTAATATCATACTCCCAATGGCAGAAAATAACCCATGGGGGGCAGCAATAGGCCCATTGAATTTAGGTTTGAATCTTAATGCCTTTCCAAAAGGTGCTAGGGATCATTTGACCAAATTTAGTGGGGATGGGACGGTCACTGTTGATGAGCACGTAAATGCTTTCAGTGTCGCCTATGGAGTAATAGCGGTTCAACACGAGGATGTGGCTATCAGGCTGTTTGTCAAGACATTGACAGGAGTGGCGACTGATTGGTTTTATCACTTACTGATTAGTCTGATAACAACTGGCAAGATCTGAAGACAAGATTTGAAGCTAGATTTAAGGTAGCTAAGGACGAACATTCCCTCCTAGCCCAATTATCCTAGTTAAAAAAGGAGCTTCCTGAATCCATGAGGGACTTTGTGGTGAGATTTGATAAGATCCTACACAAGATTCTAGTTAATCAAAATCCCTCAGATGACAATCTCAAATGTTTTTTTATTAATTCTATGCCCTCTGAAATAAGTTTCCTGATTCGTAGGCAAAGGGTTACAGATTTGAATGCCACTAAAACTCTTGCAGTTGAATTAGAGGATGATTTGATCACAGTGGGTAAATGGAAAAGAGAAGTACAAACATCTAATGCCCAACCTACAACTTCTTTAGATCTTGTTATCCAATGGTTAATGAATGATGTAATTGCCCTAAAGAGACAGACTCCTAAAGCAGGAACTTCCTATTTTCAACCATACCAAGACATTCCTAGGAAATATCCTAATCAATAGGGAGGAACTGGAGGAAGACAATTACAACTACCCCCTATACAACAAAGACTTGCTATTGAAGCACCATCCCTCAAGATAAACTCATGTGTGTTTTATTTAACTGATGAACATGATGGTTCTTCATGTCCAGAGATGTTTTGGTTTTCTCAAATGATCAACAAAGGAGAAAAAGTCTTAGAAGCTAAAGAAGGAGGTTCCCAAAGTATGCTTGGCGACTCTAAAATTCATTACATGGAATATGACTCTGACTCAAAAAGGGGAGGAAACATGTTGGTCTCTTTGGAAGATTCCTCATATGCAATTCTTACTATAACTCAACAAAATTTGAAATCCCAAGATGTTGTAACATCCGTCCACAACACTGTGAAAGGAAAGGAAATTCTGACTCGTCATGGAGGTGTTTCAAAAGTTGATCAAGAAGTTGCTTCTTCAAGTTCTGATTCTTTTATTAATCCTTTTGATATCATTGAATTTTGTAAAACATCTTGTGTTCAAATCACTCCGACTGAGTATTTGAAGTTGAACTTGAAAGAGTTAGATAGACTAGTTGAATTTGTCAAAGGAAATGATGCTCGTGCCTTAGCAAGTGAAACCAAAATGCCAATGAGTGGTGATTCTCTAGCACATGAAAATGTTAGTTCTGCTTTAGTAATTCTTGAAGTTTTATCAAGAACTATTCCTCAACAAGCCGAATTGGTTGAACCCAATCTTGAAAATAAACCAAAACCTTTCTATGTGTCCTTATATATTAATGGGCATAAATTGAGCAATTATATAATAGATTCAGGAGAATCAGAAAATGTCATGCCGTCGGCCATAGCAAAAGCTTTAGGTTTAACCTTAACAAAGACCTTTGGCAAATGTTACTCCATGGATTCCAAGAAGGTCCCTTTATTAGGGAAAATTAAGGATGCACAGGTCGCTTTAGTAGCACACCCTACCAAGAGAATCAAGTTGACAATTCTAGTGGTTAACATCCCTGCTAGTTATGGCATGTTGTTGAGTCACACCTTCTATAAAGATATGGGAGGGAAAATTAGGATGGATTGGTCTTAGACAATGATCACAGTTGGAAAATAGAGAGTTATTTTGCACCTTGAAACAAAAGCTAAATACACAGTCTTTCCCTCAGATGATCTGAAAGCTCAGATTTTGTATCAAGATTGTGGTTTTGGTAATTACATGATATCAACTGGTCCTCAAGGTGAGAGTAAGACTACAGATTCAGGTATGTCTGACGAACTTTGGTCTATGGAATTTGATGGGAGTTGTTCATCTTCTGGTTCAGGGGCCGGGGTTGTATTAATACCTCCCCAAGGTAAAGTTATTCCTTATTCTTTCAAATTGGAATTCCAAAACATGAATAATATGGCCAAATATGAAGCTTTGTTATTAGGTCTTGCTGAAGCGAGGAGATTGCAGATCAAAATGTTGAGAGTAAGAGGTGATGTTGAACTTATTGTTAAACAAGTGAGGGGTTTATTTGCTGTTAAAAATGAGGGACTGAGACATTATAGAAATCATGTTTGGGACGAGATCGAAGCCTTTGATGCTTTTTCAATTGAAGCGGTTCCTAGGGAGTTTAACTCGAAGGTTGATTCTTTAGCGGTATCTGCAGCTTTACTAGTGCCTCATCCGTATTTCATAACTAATACTTATAGGGTTGAATTAGTCTATAGACCTAGTGTGCCTGATAATTCTGAATCTTGGTAGGTATTTGAAAATGATAAATAGATTTGGAACTTTTTATAGTGTGCTGAAATTTTTACATCCTTGTTTTATGAAGAATCAGAGGTGGGTTGTAAAGAGTTTTCTCCCAATAGACCAGAGGAATTGCATGATGGAATGTTGCAATTGAAAGGAAATAAAATCCCAAAGGGTTTAGTTTCTCTTGAATGCCTTTTTGACAGGAAAAATGGGTATGTTAAGCAAAGGGAAAAAGAGCCTCCCATAATTCAAAACTCTAGTGAGTATGAGCAAATCAACATTGGTACCAATGAGGATCCTAAATTTGTTAATTTGGGAAAATGCTATTCTGAAGAGGAGAAAAATAGGTTCGTCAGTTTGTTGGTTGAGTTCAAAGATGTTTTTGCATGGAGCTACAATGATTTAAAGAATTTCAGGGATGGTAAGTTCCAACATCAGATTCCTTTAAAACCAGGTGTCAATCCTTTCTGGTAGAAGTTAAGGAATTTTAATCCAAAGGTAGTAGAAGTGATCTTTCATGAGGTTGACAAGATGTTGAAGGCCCAAATTATTTATCCTCTACACCATTCCACCTAGATTGCTAACATAGTTCCCGTTCGGAAGAAAAATGGTGAAATACGAATCTGTGTTGATTTCAGAAACTTAAACCAAGCAAGTTTGAAAGACAATTATCCCTTGCCCGCAATGGACCATATTTTACAAACTGTTTCAGGATCGAAGATGATGTCCATGTTGGATGGCTTCTCTAGATATAACCAAATTAGTGTCTCGGAGAAAGATCAACACAAGACAACCTTTATAACCCCCTGGGGTACCTTTGCATATAACAAAATGCCTTTCGGGTTGATTAATGCAAGGGCAATGTTTCAAAGAGCGATGGATCTTTCCTTCGGGCATTTGAGGGATAAGATTATTGTGGTGTATTTAGATGATTTGATTGTTTTCTCCAGGAAAATGAAGCATCATGTATAGGATCTGAGGAAAGTTCTGGTGAGATGCAGAGAACACGAAGTATTGTTAAATCCTAAAAAGTCTATTTTTGGTGTCACGAAAGGAAAATTTTTGGGACATATCATTTCACAAGAGGGATTAAAGGTAGATCCACAGAGGGTAAAAGAAATACAACAACTTAGTCTCCCTTCCAATAGAAATGGAGTGAGGTCATTCTTTGGACAGGTGAACTTCCTAAGGCATTTTATTCCTGATTTTGTTGAAACTACTAAATACATTGTGAATATGATGAGTGAGAAAGTAGCCTTTAAGTGGAATGAAGTAGACAGAAAGGATTTTGAAGAAATTAAAAGGGCAATTGCATATGCACCTACTCTAGTTAATCCAGATTTTAGTAAAGACTTTATTATTTATTGTTATGCATTAGAACATACTATGTCTGGGATTTTGGTACAGAAGGGTGAGGATAATGAAGAGGTTCCGATTTCCTTCATGACCCCTGAAGAAGCATGAGTTAAAATACTCACATACATAGAAGAAGGCTTATGCGGTAGTAAAAGTTGTGAAGCAATTCAGGTATTACATACTTCATTCACATGCAATTGTTTTTGTTCCCAATTCTATAGTAAAAGTTGTTTTAGCCCAACGAGATGTTGGTATTAACAATAGAGAATCTTGGGTCTCCAAGATTCAAGAATTCAATCTGGACATCAAGCCCACTAAACTAGTCAGAGGAAAAGGCCTTTGTAAATTGATAGTAGAGAATAAGTTTGAAGAAGAGGACAATCTACCCTTAACTCTGTTTGTCACTCATCAAGATTCTTGGTTTACTAGTGTTGTGTATTGTCTCACTTATGGAGACTGTTTAGATCATCTTTCTCCTAGGGAGAAATGAAATTTGAGGTTGAAAGCCACAAAGTATGTCATTTCTAATAACATATTGTACAAGAAAGGCTTAGACGACACTTTTCTCCGATTTGTGGATAAACCACACTAAGAGGCTTTATTGAAAACTTTTCATAATGAGGCATGTGGGGGTCATTTCTCTTCTACGGTTACTGCATATAAAATCCTGAGGAACTGTTACTATTGGTTGGGAATGTTTAGAGATGTGTACAAATGGGTGGCAAAGTGCAAGAAGTGCAAATTGTTCATAGGTAAACCCCAGATGGCTGCCTTTCCCTTAAGACCCGTAGTAATTGAAGAGCCCTTTAAACAGTGGGGGTTAGATTTCATTGGTCCTTTGAACCCAATTTCCAATGTAGGGCACACTCACATATTAACAACAATGGACTATTTCACTAAGTGGGTGGAAGCCATCCCTGTGAAAAAGACCACTTCAGAGATTGTGTGTGCATTCCTTAAGGATAATATTCTTGTTAGGTTTGGGGTTCCTCAAAAAATAGTTACAGATAATGCATCAAATTTCTCCTCATCTGAGTTAATTTTATTTTGTTATGATCATGGAATCACCTTGGCACACACTTCTGATTATTACCCACAGGGCAATGGTCAAGCAGAATCAAGTAACAAGAACTTGATTAACATAATGAGGAAGTTGGTTAGTGATAATTTCAGGGATTGGCATAAGAGGTTACATGAAGCACTATGGGTATATCGAACCTCACAAAAATGGGCCATAGGGATGTCTCTGTTCGAACTAGTATATGGCATTGGCGCACAACTCTCTCTTCCTTTAGAGTTAGCGGCTTCTAGATTGCAGATAGTTGTAGAAGATGCATTTTTTTAGAGCTCCCTTGAAAAGAGAATTATGTACCTAACCAAGATTGAAGAAGAGAGGGAAAAGCTAGTTGACAGGATTATGGAACATCAGATGAGGGTTAAAAAGATTTTTGATCAAAAAGCAAGGCCCAGGAAGTTCATGAAGGGTGATTTGGTGTTATTATGGGATAAAAGGAGAGACTCGAAAGGGGCTCATGGAAAATTTGAGTCGCTGTGGAAAGGACCTTATGTAATTCATGAAGTAAGGGGCCCCAATTCTTTTAAACTTGCTTATCAGGATGGCTTTGAACTACCCCTATCCTATAATGGGCAGGACTTAAAATTCTATCAATTGTAAACAGGCATCCCTTGTTAGTTTGTACATACAATTCTATTGTCTTAGTTTAGGTGTGTCAGTTTTGTTGTGAGTCGAGCCTTTGTTTTAAGTCAGTTTGAGAAACCAGAGATTTTGAGGTTCATTGCTTGGTACTTTACAGTTCCAGTCCCCATGCAGAGCCACTGTTGGTGGCACATATAAAAATTTCCTTTCTATATGTCTCCTTGTTTGAGCTATGCCCCATCGGATCCATTGGTCAAGTCATTTGTTTAAAATTCCTCATATAATCCGGTCAGTGCTATCTTATTTAAGTTTCACTGTGTTGAACTTGAACCTTGAACTTGAACCTTTCTGGTTCAAGGTTCAAAGTTCAACGGGCGTATTAAAATTTTTTCCTCCCGCACAGTTTTAAGTCTTCCCTAGTCCTTGTCGACGTTTTACATTCTTTGAACCTTGAACTTGAACCTTTTTGGTTCAAGGTTCAAAGTTCAAGATTTGTCATGTTTATGATTTATGTCATGATTGTTTCACAAGGTTCAAAGTTTGATGTTTAGGCTTCTTGGAGATCATGTGACTTGGCATGAGGTGGGCACGAATTTTAAGATATGATAAACTGCGACAGAGGAGAGGAATATTCTTGCTTTAATCATATGAAATCTATCATTTATAGCAAGTATGGTGTGAGGATCCGTATTGTCAGATATGAAGTGACTTAGCATTTAAGGCATGCTCGAGCACAATCATTTTAGAGTAAGGTCACACGAGTGAAGAGTAATGGGGATAGTTCATGGTAATCATGGGCAAAATTTTCTTGACTTTTAAATTGAGTATTTGTCATGTTGAGATTATCATTTTTTTGGATAAGTTTTAAGAAGAAGTTTTTGGAGCGGGAAGAAATAGACTATGATAGGGGTTTGCAGATGACAGAGGAAGGTATGTTCAACAACTTTCTCAATTGTTGTAATTTGTTTTAGAAAAGATTTGGGTATTTTGTTAGTTTTTGTTTCTATTTTCCCTTTTCTTCTTTGTCTGGGTTGATTGGAGAAAATCACGAGCTAAACATGAGACCTACTTTGCCTAAATTAGTGAGCTCATCTTCCCTTATGAATTCTTTACCAAAGCTTGGTGATACAACATTAGTTCAATTGGATTTAGATGATTTCCTAGAAAGAGTACGGAACCCAGCCACTGATCCTATGATGAGAGATATTGCACAGAGCGGATTATTGGAAGCAGCCGTATTTCCCATAGCTGCTCCTTGCCCTGAATTTGTTTTAGAATGTATGAATCACTATGATAAAGGTAACATATGCATAAGGAAAAATAATGGCGAGGTTTTGTTATCCATTGATAGACAAACAGTAATGGCTACCATGGGTATTCCACATCGGGAACCCTATGAAGATTGGACAATTGGAAAATCTTATGGAATTTTCTCTGAGAAAAAGTAGTATTATAGAATTGTCATTGCATGAAATTGGCTTTTGAAGTTCCAAAAAGGAGGCTCAAGGATGTCGAGACCCCTAACCTGTGAGCATTTGATTCCTGTAATCAAAGGTTTGGTAATATTGTTGAGCAGAGTTAAGGGAAATTCACACTCCTTTTATTGGTAGGACTAGATGTATTTCTTCATCCAGGTCACTCTAGACAAAAATCAATTCATTGACTGGGGAACTGTTATCGCAGAAAGGTTGGATGAGGGTTTGAGTAATTAACTTGGGATGTCGAATTTCTATATGGCTTCATACCTATTATATATGCTTGCTTGTGTGAGGGAATGGTCTAGATTGTCCCATGCAAAATGGGTTCAAGGCATAAAAATTTATGAGTATCACCCCCATTTGACTTTAAAAGGACATGTTGATGATTATCTCCATTGGAATGATATTTTTGTTGGGAGGTTGACCTTTTAATTACAAGATAACTTGCATAGGAGGATGTTTGCAGAAGCCATTCAACTAGTTAACATCTATAGCAGTTTCTTTACACAGTTTAATCACTTCACTTACCTGAGGGTTGGAGGTTTTAAAGGTGAACCCTTTAGGCTACCTAGGTATGTTTTAGACTCTTTTATTTTGATTGAAGTTTCCAGGCAGCTAGCCTATGTTGCAAACGATTATGGTGAGGATTCTGACACAAGTAGAATTTTTCCCATCGATTTAGGCCATTACAGTTGTAGGTCTGCCTCTGATGCACTGAATCTTGAGCTAGAATTTAAGAGATTTCATTTGAAAACCTTTGTGAAAAGGGATAACTTTGATAGTAAAGGTTTTATTGCTCAATATGTGAAGAAGATGGTGCCTAATCAACATGTGTCCTAGTTGGAGGATTATTGGGAGGGTTGCTCGGATGAATTTGAAGTAAGAAAAAAGAGTTGGTCCAGGTTAACCTTGAAACAGATTCATGACATGAAATTGCCAATGGATACTTTAGGTGTCACCACTAATAATGAAGATGTATTGGATTCAGAGTTTATGAAATAGGTACATAATGAACCTCTCCTAGAGGTGGATTGGAGTAAAAAGATGGAAGATAGCATTCAGACACACACTTTCAGCATAATTCGTAGGACATAAAATTGGCTTAGGAGTTTCTGATTTCATTTGGCGAGAGAAACTAGTTCAAGAAACAAAAGTGGGAAGAGGAAGACCAGAAGAAAATTTTTTGTCTTAACTAACATCCCTATTTCTGTTGCAGGAAAAAGGCAGGCAAAAATTAAAGAAGAGAAACTTGACACCAAGGCTGAACTTTCTATTGGTGGTCGGCTTACCAGGTCAAGGTCCAAGAAGAGTTTTTAGCTGCCGGCTGCCCATCTCATTCTTGATTTTGATGCAGAGGAAGTACTATGCGATATGGCATCCCTTGTTTTTGATATAGACAAGGTTTCAACTGGCGCAGATACTACTTTCTAGGACTCAGGGACGGTTGATATCCAGTCTCATCTAGATAGTGCCACACTACCGCCTTCAGAAGGATCTCCCCCCATGCCATATAAGGAACTTACTCTGGCACCTAAGTGGTTAAGTGACTCAATTACTAGGAAAAGAAATGTGGTTCCTATTTCAGTGTCAATGGAGGATGCTATGAGTAAATGTCTGGGAAAATCCACAAAGCCTAAAAGGCTAAAAATGGAGGCTATGATTGGTTTTGATGAAGGCACAAAATATTGGACTGCAAACATGGCCAAACCCACATTTGATAAAGATGTTATTACTACTTCAGAGGTAGATTATGCCATTGAATGAGTTGATTTGGGGGTCAGAACCAGAGAAGTGGATGTGAAGTATTTGGACACTTTGACCAAACGAATTATCTCTCACACTTGGAAGGACAAAAAAGATAAGGCTGAATTGAAGCAAAATTTAATGCAAATGGCTCAATATATTCATGCTCTATAGAATAGTCCATTGCCATTGTCTCAAAGCTCAGTGCCCTTTAGTTCAAAATCGCTAGGTAATCAGAAATTCTTTGATGAGGTTCAACGAAACAAGATGATTGCTGAGGTTTTCTCAGAATGGCTCACCTCGATCATGCATCAAGGAACCAATTACATAACATATTTAGTCCAATTTTTTAAAGATGCTAATGAAGTCACCAAGGAGTTGGATGCCGACCTAATCTTGTGGCAGAAAGAGAAGACTAAATGGGCAGTGATTTTGAAGCAAATGGACGATATTCAACATTATGGCCTGTTGAATTTTCTTGCTGAAAGGTAAGTGCCAGGGTTAAATGAGGATGTAATGTTTATTTGCAAAGAGAGAATTGAGTGGCGCAACCAGATCATTGAATAGGGCCATAGTGAATCAACCAATCTATGTGGTGAATTAACAACCTTAAGGATGACCATGCAGAAGGATTTGCGTTGTGTTGATGTCCAATTGCATAAAGAAGATAGCCAAACTTTGGAAGATACTGCGAAGATGATTAATCAGTTTAGCAGCCACATTAAACAAATCAAAGTGGAGAAATTTATGGCTATGGAATATTTTACGAGGATTTCCAAAGTGGAACTAATGCTCACAGTTTGTCTAGATCACCTGGATTCACACAAGGACAAAGTGTAGATGGTGAAGAGGAAGAAAGAGTTGTGGAAGCAAAGAGCAATACACATCATCCTGCCACATGTAACGGTAATTCAAGAGTTTTTGAAGGTGCATCAGGAGTGGAGTGTGGCAAAGGCAGTTATGGTGTCTATCCAAAACAACAACCTGGGCAATCCAACTGAGACCAAATCGATGACATGACTAGCACTATTGGCAGTTGTTTGCCAACGAGTCTAGTCATTTTTAGTTTTAGTTATGCAGTTAGGGTAGTTTTTCATTAACTCTTTCAAGTTAATTTTACTTATGGTTAAAACTATTAGTCTGGCAACCTATTTATATGTTGTGTAATGACTTTATTGGGGGTTCACTAAGTTTTTGAAAAACTATCTTTTTAAATTGGCTGAAAAACTATGTATGTGGAAGGTGGATAATCATCAATGAATGAAAATCTTATTAACAGTTATCTTTGACTTCAAATCTGTGTGTTTGATGTTTGGAATTTGATTTTTGTGAAAATCTATTTCAAGGAAAGATCTGTTCAACTTTCTATGGGTGCAGAAAATTATCAGCGAATTTCATCTTTAAAGGCTTTTCATTTTGTTTTAGTGTACATGTGAAGTCTGTCGGCTTTATGCAAAGAGTTATATATGAATCAGTGCTTGTGGTCATTTTGTGTTGACTGGTGAATGCAATTACCTTTTTGTGCTTTATAGTGAAAAGCATAATATTGATTGTGTGTAATTTGGAGCTGATTGAATATATACTAAAGGGAGTTGTACCTTAATTCAGAGGTTAATCAATATAATGTTTATCCAACTGATTGGTAGAAAATTTGTCTTTCTTTTCTCGAGCCATAAAGTATAAAGATTAAATAAATAAAGGAAGACAAATTTGTTTACCAATAGAGCTTCCTAACAAATTTTGCCACTTCAGCATCAAAATCTTCACTAGATTCTTTATGAGCAACAACTTCCTTCCCCTTTTTGGTGGTATTAAAAGCAGCTTCTTTTCTTGAGGAAGTCTCACCTATAGTTCTCATCTAATAGGCTGCCAACGAACCAAATTGTTCATCCATAGTAAAAGTCTTAAGATCCTTGGCTTCTTCTATGGCTAACACTTTAGTATCATATTTGTGAGTGAGTGATCTAAGTATCTTTTTGACAAGAATCTCATTTGTAATCTCTTCACCAAGTCCTCTGATAGCATTCATAGTTTCATCAAATCTGTGAAGATATTCTGCAATTTTTTCATCATCTTTCATTTTGATTCTTTCTAGTTGGCTCCTTAGAGTTTGTAGTTTGGCCTCCCTGACCTTTGCGTCTCCCTCAAACAACCTCTGCAACTTGTCCCATGTTTCCTTTGCTGAAGCACAATGCATAACTTTGACAAATTCATTATCAGACAATCCACTCAAAATGGCATGTTTAGCCCTTGCATTATTTTCATGCTACTTTGCATCTAGATTAGTGGGAGGAGTGTTAGGAATAGTATATCCATTCTTGAATGACATCCATACATCAAAGCCAAGAGATGAAATATATGTCTCCATTCTTCTGCTCTAGAAGGCATAGTTAGATCCATGAAACATGGGAGCTTTTGAGGAAGCAAACTCATTTCTTTCCATTGTGCTCAAGGTCCATAATCTACCCAAGAATTAGAGATGACTGGGAACTTGGCTCTGATACCAATTGTGGAACACAAAATACCACTAAGAAGGGGGGGAGGGGTGAATCAGTGGTTTCTAGGTCAATTAATTTCTTGAACAATCCCAAGAATATCAATTATATGCTTAATCTTACAAAGAGTTAGGAAAGTAATATAAGAGAGAAAGCCAAAGATCCCATGCATACATCAATAAAACCACAACACTAGAGTTATGAGGAAAACTCAATATGAGAAAAACCTTGGTGAGAAAAGATACTAAAGTCTACTGCTCCAATCGAGCCTCACAGGTAAAACATAGATTTACATAGATTTTGGGCATCGACCCAAGGAGCACCAACCCCTACACTTTTGGGCACCAACCCAAGGAGCACCAACCCCTGCACCAAGCTCAGACTTGGTGATGTATATTGAAATACTTATTGAATATAATTAGGGCCTCCTGCTGCAAATGAGTTTTACAACTCTTGAATCAATTAACTCACAGTGTCTCTACACACTGTGCCACTTCAGGATGCTACCTGCACTTCCACACCTTGCTTATTTAGCTCAACCACTCTATTGAGAAACTACCGGTGTAAGCCTCTTACCAGTTCATCAGCTACCTCATACTATAACTTGATTGGAACTTCTCTACCTTGGTTCCTCCTTCTTACTTCTTTCTTCTACATTCTCTTCTCTTCACGCACTTCACCAGAGTAGCATCATCTTTTCTGTCCATAGTTCCTCTTTGTTATGAAGAAGAGTTCCCATCCTCGAGGAAAATCAAACCCAATCAGATTTGCAAGATCTGATCTCCTTGAAGTCCATCTATTCATCTCCATCATTTTTGTGCTTTTTCAGATACGGGAAACGCGGTCCTTCATTTTAGATTCGCATTTGTCAAATTGCCATTAATGCCTCTGTTTTTTCCTTTTTGAGGTGATCTTTCAATTTGATCTTTTGTCTTCGATATAGATGCCAACTACTCCCCTGATCTTCCTCTTTCATTCCTTCTTCCTTGAGCCGCAATCAGTCTAATATGATTCCTTGATATGTGGTTCCTACATTAATGACGAATATCAGTTTCATCAACCCTGCGAATGAAACTTCACCAACTACACCCTACTTGTCCCCACAACTTCACACGATGTTACACCAGTCAAGACACGACCTTCCAGTGTTCTTCACCTATTGACCGGTATAGCATTCAGTACCGGTTGCACATCTTAACACTCCGCCTATTCATCTCCATCGACTGACATCAATGACAACTCAATGCCAAAATGCCAACACTCACTGCCTCTATCTGTCTCAATCATCTCTCTTGTCATCGAGGTCTCTCATCTCTCTTTCCTCATATATTATAACCCCTAACTATATGTAATGGGTCATATAAAGTCATAAGGGGTCATAGGACACCATATGACCACTTAGGACACCATATGATGCATAACTACATAATATGATGTCCTAAGGGGTCATAGGACATCATATGACCCCTTAGGACATAATTTGACCCCTAACGATACCTAAGGGGTTATATGGTGTCCTAAGTATGACCTCTTAGGCTACCATACAACCCATAACGTTGCCATATGGTGTCCTAAGTGGTCAAGACACCATATGACTCCTTAGGACACCATACAACCCATAACGACACCATATGGTGTCTTAATGGATCATAGGACACCATATGACCCGTTAGGTGTTGTTAGGGATCATATGGTGTCCTAAGGGGTCATATGGTGTCCTATGACCCCTTAGGACACCATATGACCCCTTAGTACACCATATGGTGTTGGTATGGGTTGTATGGTGTCCTATGACCCTTTAGGACACCATATGACCCCTTAGTACACCATATGACCCCTTCGAACACCATATGACCCCGTAGTACACCATATGGTGTCGATATGGTCCTATGGTGTCCTATGATCCCTTAGGATACCATATACCCCTTAGGACACCATACAATCCATAATGACAACATAAGGTGTCCTAAGGGGTCATATTATGTCTTAAGGGGTCATAACCCACCATATGACTCATATAGGACACTATATGACCTGTTAGGACACCATATGACCCATAAAAACACTATATGGTGTCCTAAGGGATCATAGGACACCATATGACCCCTTAGGACACCATACAACCCATAACCACGCCATATGGTGTCCTAAGGGGTCACATGATACCATATGACCCATTAGTACACAATATGACCCCTAATGACATCTATGTTAGCATATGAACTGGTATGATGATAGGATGACATTGTATGTTGTCATTGATGTCAATATGCTGAAGAGAGAACTGGTAATATGTTGAAGAGAATTGATTTATGCTGAAGTAAGAACCGGTAATATGTTGAAGAGAACCGGTTTATTGAAGTTAAGCAACTAGCAAAGTGAACCGGTATAATGTTGTGAACTAGTATATGTGCAAAAGGTGAAGCAGTATGTTTGTTCAAGTGAACCGATACATTGAAATGTGAACCGGTACATGGAATGTGGTATGACTACCGGTTGGTAGTCTCAGCTTCAGGATTTTCGGTTGAAGTGTTCCAAGCCTGTGTGAGTCAACCGATGACATCGTGTGATGAGTTAGCATTGTAATGAAGATAAGATCATGTTGCCATGTCACCCTTGTGCACGTGAAGGATCTTGCATGAAGGAGATTGATCCTATCTGCCTCAAGAATGTGCATAGTCTCTGTAAACAGTGGAGAATGCATGATGGGTTATTGCCTCCATGAAGTGGTGAGAATGAATGATGGAGAATGTCTTGAGATCTGTTCAACACCGTTGTATTCAAATGCAAAGTGTTCAATGGTCAGGATTGAACCGCTCAGATTGCTCATCCTAAATGTTTAGGGTTTAGGGTTTATGCTACCGACCTATCTGTTTCCTATAAGGTCGATGTTGTGCTTCATGTTGAGGTTGTTGGCAAATGTTGTGTGTGTATCTAAGTGCAAAGATACGTGATTCTTGTCAGACCAGATAAGAGGATTGATACCTACATAGTGTGTGCAGAAGGACGGAACTAAAGTAGATCTGCATTGGCATTGAGTGCTATTACCAAATCATTGTAATACTTGTTGATCTCTAACCACTTCAACAGTTGGAAAATCCCTTAACAGGGTAGCTTTAACCAGCTTGTTGTAAATCCTTTAACAGGGTGACTCAAAGCCATTGAGTTCATAAAATCCTCTAACAAGGTAACCTTTAATAGGGTTTAACCCTTAATCAGGTATTCTAGCCATCCCTTAACTGGGTGATCCATAACAGGATTGATTCCTAACAGAACCTGTTGTAACAGTCTTTAACCAGACTAGGCTCCTAATAGAGCGGACTTCTAAAGAGTTCAAGAACAACTTGTGGCTATTCATCCCCACCTTGGTTTTTCCCAGTTGGATTTCCACGTGAAAAATATGTGCGTCATGTGTGATGCCTCTTTCATGTGATGCTTTGTTATTTCCTATCAAGTGGTGAATCATGTTGTGCTAGCAAGATATTATATTTCTGATGGTAGATTTCCTATTTTTGCATAAGGATAAAATGGATGTGAGAGTGTAGGTTGTGTGGGAAGATAAGTGTTTCTAATTTTTGCCTTTCATAGTCTCATTGTGCTTAACTAGTAGTCATCTGGTTTAAGACCAGTGTTAGTGATTGTTAGTTGAGTCCATAGTTTGCAGTCAAACCGGTTCAGATTTTTTTGTGTTTGTACTGATTCACCCCTCCTCTCAATACTAGTTAGGTACTCACTGTTCATCATTGAGTTATCAATCTAAGGGGGCATATGGTGTCCTATGGGGTCATAGGACACCATATGACCCCTTAGGACATCATACAATGTATAACAACACCATATTGTGTCCTAAGGGGTCATATGGTGTGCTAAGGGGTCATAGGACACAATATGACCCCTAACAACCCCTTACAGGGTTATATAACACCATATGATCCCTCAGGACATAATATGACCTCTAACAACCCCTTAGGGGGTTATATGACACCATGTGACCCCTTAGCACACTATACGACCTATAATGACATCATAAGGTGTCCTAAGAGGTCATATAGTGTCCTAATGGGATATATAACACCATTGTCATGCCCAAAATTTTGGGCACAAACGGAATAATTTTTTTTTTTAAATACTTAACCTAGTATGACTAACTTATTAAAATAAGGCAAACTCATTTGGTCTTAACTATGTTTTGAGTGAATCAAACAACTAAATTAATTAGGCAATAAATAATCTAAGTTATAAGCGAGCTAATATTTCTCCAAAAGAGTTATTACTATCTTCCATTAATAAATAATTAAACTCACTTAGCAAATAATCTCAAACTTAATTGATCAGGAATATTAATGATCTCCTATAGTTCTTTAATTACTTAGGGTCTAAAATTAATTTACCCTAACTCTTTGATTAAATAAATCTATTAAATAAAATTTTCAATAATTAAATTACCTTATAATCTAAAATTTGAGAGGGGCCAACTTGACCCTACATATATCATTTTATTTTCCCCAAGGATTTATCCTTCCAAAGAGTTTAGAATCTTCTTATTAAAATGCTTCTACCCTTTTTTTTTAATAATTTAAAAGTGCATTAATTTATTTACAAATAACTATTTTGATTCCATATATAAATATAGAATTAAATTACATATATATATGTGTGTGTGTGTGTGTGTGTGTTGATATGACATATATATATATCTAACAAGTGTGAGGGAATGTAAACAAAATATATTCACACACATTTATATATATATATATATATATATATATATATATATATATATATATATATATATATATATATATATGTGTGTGTGTGTGTGTGTGTACCCAAGGGTTAAAGGAGCTCTCTTTTCTTTTATTTCTTTATTTTCTTATTACCTCACATATTCTTTTTTTTTATTCCTATTTGTAATTTGCCCTAACCCGAAATTAGGGTTAGGGCATGTGTGTGACAACATAATATTCTTTTTTTTTTGTGTGTGTGAAGCTTCTTTTTTTTTGTGAGTGTGTGTGTGTGTGCAGGTGCAGGCGCGGCGGCCTGAGTTTCATTTTTCGGTGGAGCCGAAGGGGGAAGTGGCGGAGGAGGCCGAGCAGACGAAGCAAGAGGGGGAAGGAAGGTGGAGGAGGTGGCGGTTCCCACGGGCTGCACCCGCAAGCTGGGGATGGCTCTGCCCAAGGCTACGAGCTCCGCAGTTTGTGGACGTCACCGCCCACAGCTGCGGGTTTCTGCAGCCTATGGATGTCGCCACCCATAGCTGCGGCCCACTCCATCTTCCAAGCAAATTTTTTTTTTAAGGTTTTTTTTTTTTTGTTATTTAGTTTTTTTCTTTAAAAGTTTAACATGTAATAATTTCTTAAAAGACATAAACCTACATTATTTATATATACATATATGTATATATATATATATATATATATTTGTATGTATATATATATTTATATATACATATAAATATATATATAAATAGAACATGTAAATACATTACTTTTTTTTTTTTTTAAATAAACAGATTTTTAGAATGAAGCATTTAAATAAATAGAAGGTATATATATATATATATATATATATAGTTGTTTTTTAATTATAACTCATTTAGGCAACTTATGAGTTTATTGTTTTTTTATATCTTTAAAATGCATGCAGAGATTTTCCTAATATTATTTGTAGTTTGTAAAATAGGAAAAATATCCTTTTCTTAAAAGGCTGAAAGAAATATATGCTTAATATTCTATTTTTTTTTGTTTAAAAACATTCTGTAACTAATATCTACAATACATTCTAACAACAAGCTTAAAATATAATCTTTTTGGTAAACAAAATAAAACTAAAACTAAATGCTAACCCTCTTTTTAAAAAAAAATAAAAATAGGCTACTACAATAGAAATTATTTTCTGCATTAAATGAAAGAATAAATGGTAGGCTTATTTTATTTGCAGCAGCAGTAATAAACATAAATGAACATGTAATAACAAAATTAATTTATTTGCAGAATAAACATAAATGCAACAACTTTATTTCCTTTTTTTTTTAAAATGAAGATTTAAATACAAGCTCATATATTCCATCTTCCCTTTTTGTAAAACTAACCAAATAAAAGAGAATTACATTTCTTTAACAAATTAAAATACAAGGTAAATAATAATACAAATGGGTTTGAAAACCCAACTAGTATTTCCCTTCCATAGGAATATGAATAAAATAAATACACTTCTTTTCCTTTGATAAATAAATACAACAATGGTTTTTTTTTTTTTTGCTACAAAATAAATACATTCTTTCTTTTTTGAAAACTTTTTCTGCAACTTAAAATAGCAACCATTCCCTTTATCTTTTCTTTTCCATCCCAAGCAACCTGCAATAAAAATGCAAATTGACCATGGAGAGCTCACCTCCCAGCCTAGGCTTACTAGAAGCCACCCCCGAGCTTGGAGAACCAAGCACTAGATGGGTCACAAACAAACAAACAAACACAACAAACAAGAGCAAACACTCAACATGCATTTTCCCATCCCAAGCTACACTCTCACCACAACTTGGGATGAACTTTCCACGGGTGGAAGTGGACCAAATACCATTGGGGAGATTGCAAGCATAATACAACTCAAGCCATCCCATGGCAAAACAAAATACAACAAGTTTCATCTCCACACCTTATGCCCCCCAAAGACATAAAAGTCATATTTTCTCCCCTTATGACCCCCAAATGCATACACAAGGCTATGCAGCAAGGGTCACAAAGGACACCCTTGAGATCACTCTCCATAAGGAGAGTCTCTCACCCAAGGCTGTCATACTTCTTCCACCCCCAAGACCATCCTACTCCCCCAAGAGTAGGAGGCCTTGGACACTCCCAAAACAAGAACACATAAACAAAGAACAAGGAAATGAAACATTTACACTTTTCTCCTACAAAACAAATTACATATACACATCTCCTCATACAAGCATTTCTTTCTTTCAAAAACAACATAAACAACATAAACAAAAGGAAGTAAAACCAACCTTAATCTACCAATAGGTATGTTAGACTTAGTTGGGGATGGGCTGCCCAAATCCACACAAACTTTCCACCAACACTTCACCAAAATTCTATCCTACAACTAATTTTCAAAAAAATGCATAATCTCCAACAATGGAGAGTGGGTGATTACTCACTAAGTCCCTAATCCTTGCCTAAGAAGGCCTCTCTCACACTTCCCAACCCCTTGGGTAAGGTGAGAGTTCCCATTGGTTGCTCTTCCCAACCTCTTACATGTTGCTAAAACTGGAAAGGGAAAAGGTGAGAGAGGGTGGGGAAGAGAGTTTGACATCAAAAGGGAAGGTTGTCTATCCTAGAAGGAACCTTCTAAGTTGAATTTTCGCTCACCTTGGGAAAATCACTTTTTGAGGTGACTAAACAGTCACATGGGAGTTGTCACGTGTTTAAAAATACCCCTAACCCATAGGTATACCCTTTGGACCTTTGGAAAAGCCCTAAAACTGACCCTAGGAGTCCATTTGACCCCTTAGAAACCCAACTGAAGTTAACCTACGGGTCAAACCTAAGTTGACCACTCCCAAGACTCCCTACCCAAAGCAAATTTGGGACCACACTCATGTGTTTGAATGGATTTGGTAGAAACAAAACTCCCTCCAAGAGACAAGTCAAAATCAATGACACTAATCAGCACATGTGTGAAGTGACACAATAAAATACAATATAAAAATCACACATGGAATTTGTCTCTTGTAGGTTTACACAATTACATAAAATCAAATTAACACACATGCATCATTTTCTTTCACAAATAAAATACATTACAAATGGGGTGTTGTCTCTCCAAATAGGCAACCCCTAGCTTAACAAACGTACATTGGTCTAGGTTTGGTTCTCCATATCACATGGATAATTTTCCTATGCATCTCAATTAACACATTAGTAATTCCAAATAATCACAATTATATATATAATTAAACACATGGATTTCATTGCACATCAAACACTCATACATTTGACAATAATAATTCAATATCCCATTCATTTAAATTTGATTCCACATAAGCAATTATCATACTCCTCAAAATTGAACCATTCATATAATAAGCATCCAATTTCTATCATCAGAATGAAGTCCTGCAAATCTAATAATGACATACATCATTTCAAAATAATTCTATTCTAGCAACATATAAAGTTTCATAATCATAATGCATAAAATGAAGCATCAATATACGTCAATGTGATCCAAATCATGGAATCATATAGGCTCTAAATCCATAATGCATAAGATAAAGCATCCATAATAGTCTCAATATGAAAATAACAGAAAATGTCAAGCTAAGTTGGGGTAGGGCCTCACAACCATATGACCCCTTAGCACACCATAAGACCCATAATGACACCATATGGTGTCCTAAGGGGTCATAGTACATCATATGACCCTTTAGGACACCTTATGACCCATAACAATACCATATGAGGGCTTGTATGATGTCCTACACCATATGACCCCTTAGGACACCAAACGATCCATAACGACACCATATTGTATCCTAAGGGGTCATATGGTTCCCTAAGGGGTCATCAGACACCATATGACCCCTCAAGACACCATACGACCCATAACAACACCATATTATATCCTAAGAGATCATATGATGTCCTAAGGGGTCATAGGACACAATATGACCTCTAATGACCCCTTCGGGGGTAATAAGACACCATATGACCCCTTAAAACACCATATAGACCATAAAAACACCATATGATATCCTAAGGGGTCATACAACACCATATGACCCCTTAGAACACCATACGACCCATAACGACACCATATGGTGTCCTTCATATAAAACCATATGACTCCTTAGGACACCATATGACCCATAACGACACCATGTGGTGTCTTATGGGATCATATGGTGTCCTAAGCGGTCATAATACACCTTATGACCCCTTAGGACACAATATGACCCCTAACAACACCTAAGGGTTCATATGGTATCCTAAGGGTTCATAGGACACCATATAACCCCTTAGGACACAATATGACCCCTAATGATACCTAAGGGATCATATGGTGTCCTAAGGGGTCATATGGTATCCTAAGGGTTCATAGGACACCATATAACCCCTTAGGACACAATATGACCCCTAATGATACCTAACGGATCATATGGTGTCCTAAGGGGTCATAAGACACCTAATGACTGCTTAGGACACAATACAAGCCATAATGACACCATATGGTGTCCTAAGGGGTCATAGGACACCATATGACCCCTTAAGAATAGAAAGAGAGATGGTGACATTGAGAATGGAGAGAGAGAATAAGAGAGTAAGCAAGATATATGAGAGAGTCATATGGAGTTTTATGACCCCTTAAAACACCATATGACCCCTAACAACACCATATGGTGTCCAAAGGGGTCATATGGTTTCCTAAGGGGTCATATGATGTCTTAAGGGGTCATATGGTGTCGTTAGAAGTTATATGGTCTCCTATGAGGTAATATGGTGTTTTATAACCCTTTAAGACACCATATGACCCCTAACAACACCAAATGGTGTTCTAAGGGGTCAGATGGTATCCTAAGGAGTCATATCGTGTTTTATAACCCCTTAGGCCACCATATGACCCCTAACATCACCATATGGTATCCTAAGGGTCCTATGATTTCCTAAGGGGTCATATGGTGTCCTAAGGGGTCATATGGTGTTCTATGACCCCTTAGGACACCATATTACCCCATACAGCACCTTATAATCCCTAACAACACCATATGGTGTCCTAAGGGGTCATATGGTGTTATATGACCCCTTATGACACCATATGACCCCTAATGACAACATATGGTTTCCTAAGGGGTGACATGGTGTTCTATGACCCCTTGGGACACCATATGACCCCTAAAAACACCATATGGTGTCCAAAGGGGTCATATGGTGTTCTATGTCCTCTTAAGACATCATATGACCCATCACCACACTATATAGTGTCCTACGGGGTCATATGGTACCCCAAGGGGTCATAGAACACCAAATGACTCCTTAGGGCACCATATGACCCCTAATAACATCAGATGACCCCTTAGGACATCATATGGTGTTGTTAGGAGTCATATGGTGTCCTAAGGGGTCATAGAACACCATATGACCCTTAACAACACCATATGACCCCTAATGACACCATATGGTGTCATTAGGGGTCATATGGTTTCATAAAGGGTCATATGGTGTCCTAATGGGTCATAGAATATCATATGACCCCTTAGGACACCATATGACCCCTAACGACATCATATTGTGTCTTGAGGGGTCATATGGTGTCACAAGTGGTCATGTCATGTACTAGGATGTTAAAAGGGGTCATATGGTGTCTGAGGGGGTCATATAACACCATATGACCCCTCAAGACACCATATGATCCCTTAGGACACTATATGGTGTCCTTAGGGGTCATATGGTGTCCTAAGGGGTCATATGGTGTCGTTAGGGGTCATATGGTGTTCTATGACCCCTTAGGACACCATATGACCCCTAGGACCACCATATGTGTCTTGAGGGGTCATATGGTGTTGTTAGGTGTCATATGGTATCATTAGGGGTCATATTGTGGCCTAAGGGGTCAAATGGTGTTCTATGACCCCTTAGGACACCATATAACCCATAACGACACCATATGGTGTCCTAAGGCATCATATGGTGTCCTTAGGGGTCATATGATGTCCTTAGGGGTCATATGGTGTTCTATGACCCCTTAAGACACCATATGACCCCTTAGGACATGTCATATGGTGTCGTTAGGGGTCATATGGTATTGTATGACCCATTAGGAGACCATATGACCCCTAAAGACATCATACAGTGCCGTTAGGTGTTGTATGGTGTCCTAAGGGATCATACAGTGTCCTAAGGGGTTATATGATGTTCTATGACCCCTTAGGACACCATCAAACTCCTTAGGACATCATATGACCCTCAAGGACACTATATGGTGTCCTAAGGGGTCATATGGTGTTCTATATCTACTTAGGACATGATATGACCCCTAAGGACACCATATGGTGTCCTAAGGGGTCATCTAATGTCGTTACGGATCATATGGTGTCCTAAGGAGTCATATGGTGTTCTATATCCCCTTGGGATACCATATGACCCCTTAGTACACCATATGGTGTCGTGAGGGGTAATATGGGGTCATATAATGTCCTAAGGGGACATAGAACACCATATGACCCCTTAGGATAGCATATGGTGTCGTGAGGGTTCATATGGTGTTGTATGGGGTCATATGATGTCCTAAGGGGACATAGAACATCATATGACCCCTTAGGACACCATATGATGTTTTTAGGGGTAATATGGTGTCTTGAGGGTTCATATGGTGTCCCAAGGGGTCATATAACACCATATAACCCCTTAGGACACCATATGTTGTCATTAGGGGTCATATGGTTTCCTAAAGTTTCATAAAACACCATATGACCCCTTAGGAAACCATATGGTGTTGTTGGGGATTATATGGTGTTGTATGGGGTCATATGGTGTCCTAAGGGGTCATAAAACACCATATGACCCCTTAGGACACCATATGACCCCTTAGAAAATCATATGACCCCTTAGGACACCATATGGTGATGTTAGGGGTCATACGGTTTCCTAAGGGGTGATATAATACCATATGACCCATTAGGACACTATATGGCCCCTTAGGATACCATATGACATGTCCTAAGGGGTCATATGGTGTCTCAAGGGATCATAGAACACTATATGACCCCTAAGGACATCATATGACCTCTAAGGACATCATATGACCCCTTAGGACACCATATGGTGTTGTTAGGGGTAATATGGCATCCTCAGGGGTCATAGAACAACATATGACCCCTTAGAATATAATATGACCCCTAACAACACCATATGACCCCTAACGACACAATATGAACCCTTAGGACACCATATGGTGTACTTAGGGGTCATATGGTGCCCTAAGAGGTCATAGAACACCATATGACCTCTTATGACACCATATGACCCCTTAGGACACCATATGACCCCTAATGACACCATATGGTGTCGTTAGGGGTCATATGGTGTCCTAAGGGGTCATATGGCATCCTAATGGATCATAGAATACCATATGACCCCTTAAGACACTATATAACCCATAATGACACCATATGACACCTTAGGACACCATATGACCCCTTAAGACACCATATGACCCCTAACAACACCATATGGTGTCCTAAGAGGTCATATGGTGTCCTGAGGGGTCATATGGTGTTCTATGATCTCCTAGGACACCATATGACCCCTTTTAATATTCTAGTACATGACATGACCACTTGTGACACCATTTGACCCCTCAAGACACAATATGGTGTCGTTAGGGGTCATATGGTGTCTTAAGGGGTCATATGGTATTTTATGACCCATTAGGGCACCATATGACCCCTTAGGACACCATATTACCCCTAATGACACCATATGTCCCCTTACAATACCATATGACCCCTAATGACACCATATGATATCGTTAGGGGTCATATGGTGTCATAAGGGGTTCATATAGTGTCATAAGGGGTCATAGAACACCATATGACCCCTTAGGACACTATATGGTGTCGTTAGGGGTTGTATGGTATCATTAGGGGTCATATGGTGTCCTAAGGGGCCATATAATGTCCTTAGGGGTCATAAACACCAAATAACCCCTTAGGAAACCATATGAATCTTTAGGACATCATATGGTGTCATTGGAACTCATATGGTGTTGTAAGAGATCATATGGTATCCTAAGGGGTCATAGAACACCATATGACCCCTTAGGACACCATATGACCCATAATGACACCATATGACCCCTTAGGACATCATATGACTTGTAACGACACCATATGTTGTCCTAAGAGGTCATATGGTGTCCTAAGATAGATAGTAATGGTTTCCTAAGGGGTCGTATGGCCCACAATGCTCCTACACATACCCAGATGGGTTATATAGAGATATAATATACTTAGAGGGGGAGAGAGGCATGCGAGACCTACATAGGTTGAGGGAGAGAGAGAGGGTTGAGATAGATGGAGGGGGATAGAGAGAGGTTGGTAATGAGATATGGATGGAGATGTAGATAGGTGGAGAGAGAATGAGAAAGAAACCTACAGAGGGGTAGAGAGGGTGTGATGGAAAGTTGATGATGTAGATGGTAGAGAGAGATGGGGATAAGGAGGGAGAGGGAGAAGGGAATACAAAAATGGAGATGCCTATAAATGGGAGGGAGGGATAAGAGGAGAGATGAAAGAATAAAGATAGAGAAGAGTATGAGGGGATTGAAGGAGAGGTAGACATGGAGGGACTGCAAGACCTAGGGAAGCAGAAGATAGAGAGGTGGGGGGAAGGAGAGAAGAGGAGGAGAGAGTTCAAAAATAAATAGGGGTAAAGGGGGAGGGAGATAGAGGGGAAGAGATAGGGACAGAACTACATTGTGAAAAAGGGATGAGAGGCCTAGATGAAAAGAAAGAGGAATGAGATAGATAGAGGGGTGGAGAGAGAGGTGAGTAATGCGACATGATGCAGAGGTAGATAGGTGGAGAAGAAGGATGTGATAAACCTAGAGAGGTGAGAGAGAGTTGATGACCTATAATGTAGAGAGAGAGAATAAAAGAGGAAGAGAGAATAAAAAAGTGGGGGAGTGAGATATATATGGGGGTATGTATGGATGGGGAGGCAGAGAGGAAGATGGGAAGAAATGAAGGGAGGGACCTAGAGAGGGGAGGGAGGGAGAAGAGAAGAGATAGAAGAGAAAAGAGAGGAGTAAGAGGGGATGGATGGAGAGGTAGGCATGGAGGGAGTGAGAGACCTATGGAAGGAGGAGATAATGAGGTTAGGGGAGGAAGAGAAAAGGAGGGATTTCATAAAGGGATAGGGTTAAGGAGGAGGGAGAGAGAGGTAGAGAGGGACATAGAGAACTATAGAGGGGGCATATAGATAGATGAGAGACCTAGATGGATAGAGAGGAGTGAGATAGATAGAGGGGGATAAAGAGAGATGGGTAACGAGACCTATATGCAGAGGTAGATAGGTGGAGAGGAAGGGAGGGAGAAACCTAGAGAGGGGAGAGAGGGTGGGATGGAGAGGTAATGACCTAGAAAATTAAGATAGAGAATAAGAGAGGGAGAGAGAAGACGTGAGAGTGGGAAAGGGAGATAGAGAGGGAGAGAGGAAGAAAGGAAGGTAGAGACCTAGAGAGGGGAGGGAGGGAGAATAGAAGAGATAGAAGAACAAAGAGATGAGTAAGAGGAGATGGACAAAGAGGTAGACATGGAGAGAGTGAGAGACCTAGAGAATGAGGATATAGATAGGTTTAGAGAGAGAGAGAAGAGAGGGAGAGAGTTCATAAATAGATAGAGGTAAGGAGAAGGGAGAGAAAGGTGGAGAGGGAGGGAGAGAACTAGAGGGTGGACAATTAGATAAGTGAGAAACTAGGAAGGGGAGAGAAAGGTGGGTAATAATATAGGGAGGGAGAGATAGTGAGGTGAATAGGGAGGGAGGGACAACCCTAAGTATGGGGAGAGAGATGATAAAAGGGATAGGTAGTGACCAAGAGAAAGGAGTGGGAGGGGAGAGAAACAATAAGAGAGTGGGAGAGAAGAGGGAGGAAGAGAGTCAAGGATAGAGAAGTGAGAGAGACAAGAGAGGGAGAGAGATAGGTCAAGATTTTGGAAAAGATAAAGAGAGTGAGATAAATAGCTAAAGAAGGCTAATAGGAGTATGTTGATTACTAAAATTTGACTAAATATAAAATTTATATGATCCTATAAAAACTAGAATCTACATTATGTCCTATAGAGCTATACTTAAATGTTATATTTCATGTATATATTCTCCTTCGGGGGTGGATATAACTTGTGCCCAGATTTAGCTTGAGCAATTCTTATGATTTTCTCGAACTGAGCACAATTAACTTCAGAATGTGCAGCGGTGTCATGCAACCTAAACGAATTTGTTATCAAATTCATATCAGCAAGGTTAACACTTTGGGTATGGTTTGGGCTATCTCATGCGTCGGGGTGAACATGGTTCACCCCACCGTTATTTGGACCCATATTCCACTGTCGATTATAAGGTTTTTTGTTATACCTTTTGTAGTCACACAAATCTGTCCAGCTTAATTAAATAAATAAATGCTATTTATTTGATTAAAAATCCACTAGCCATTAGTTAATTAAATTAATATTTAATTAATTCATCTCCAAACATTCTCCTGTTAATTAAATAAATTATTCAATTTATTTTAAAACAAATTCCAATCAATTAAATAAATAAAATCTATTTATTTAATTAAATCCCCCTTTTCCTTTTTTAAATAAAACATTTATTTAAATCATTATCCCCCCACTTGCATTTTCCTACAAAAGCAACTTGCACACATTTATTGAAATAAATGAATTTTTATTTTAATAAAATCCTATTTTTCTTCACCCACCAAATCCAATTGCATTCCTAAATCCCCTTCTAGATTTTTCTAACCCCTTCCTAATTAGCCTAATCCATCCCCTAATTATTGTCACATTCCTAAGCAAAATAGAGTCACTTCTCAAAGACTTCAAGAACTCTTTGAAAAGCATTTAATGCTTTGTGTGTTCAACAAATTAACCCCCAAAGTCTTCCAAGACCACTAATGGCTCTTACATGACCATTTATGGCTCTTACATAACCATTTATGGTTATTTCAAACTGGTCTCCCCAAACATTTATTGCTTTGACCATGTTTATCCCTTTTTACATTTGCACAAGAGTTTATCCATTGGATAAAAGATTTATTCTTTGAATAAAGATTTTATTCATTCAACTAACCTTGACTTTAACTCCCAAGGTCATATCAAGCATTTAATGCTTATTCCCTCTCCTCTCAACCTATCTCACATTGACACTTGTCATACTGGGATTGGGTTGAAAGCCCTCACATGGATTGAAAATCATTCAATCCTGACCCTTGTTGAGATTACTCAATCTCAACCATCCGTTGCTCCATTTTCCCTATAAATAGAGCCCATTTCTTCATAATCCAGATCCTGAAAACTTGTATGAATTTAACCTATAGGCATTTTAGAGAGCATTTAGCATAGCAAACTAAAATCTTGTTATTTTGGTTAAAATCAATCATTTTAATAGCATCTAGTATTTAAGCTTTTCATTTTATATTTGGAGCAAATACTAAAATCTCAATCCTTCATAAGCATCCATAGTGCAAAAAGCTGTTGAGAGCTACACTATTTTGGAACTTGGAGAGGAGAGGAACAAGGGAGAAGAAGCTAAGAGCATGCTAAGAGGCATTTGGAGATGCCTTATTATCTTTGTTTCATTTGTTAGATATATTAGCATGATTTTAGTATCTCTTTTGATATGCTTGTTTAGATTAGTTTTTAATTGACTAACACTAACTATTTCTTGTGTCTTGTGTTGTTTGTCATTTGCTAACCTTGTCCATTTTGCAGTGCATCATTTGGTGAACCCGACGTGAATCCAAACACCAAAAAGATCATTTTTTTTTAACCAATAACATGTTTGAATGTTGAAATTGTCACACAAGTTGCGCTTTAGCACTATTGATCACGTTCTCACGCTATTGATACTTGTTGTTCTAGCACTACTGTTCTTACAATAGCACTATTGTATCAAGTTTAGCACTTTTGACACTGTTTCGATGCTTTTGACATTGTTTTGACACTTTTCACCCTATTTCGGCATGTTTTCTCTTCTCTGTCTTTCTTTTTCTTTTAGCGTGTTTGTATTAAATAGCGCTTCTGTTCAAACATAGACTAGCGCTATTGTAACAGAACATTGTAAAAAGGACCTTGTAATTGAAAAAGTGAAAGTTTTTAGGCTTGTGGAAGCCCCCCTTAGACATGGATTTTACTAACCGGTTGTTGTTTGTGCAGGTTTAAAAACTCACCCTTTAAAATCATAAACTTTATTTTGGTGTTTTAAAACTTGAACAAACAAAATTTCCTTGCTTTCTAGTTAGGGTCACTTGTTTCTTTGGTGCATTAAAACTGAACAAAACAAACATTTGTTTTCTTGCAAGTTAGGAAACACACTTCATTTGGGGCTTAAAATCAACACTTCTATTTTCCTTGCATCAAAAGAATTTACAATCCACACTTCTATTTTTGGTGCACATAAAATAGACAATCAACTTGTTTAAAACTTTTTGCAAAGCGATTTTTCTTTATACGTGCTTCAAATTCAGTTGACCAGGATTTCCACTTTCTAGATTACAACACATTTTGCCATTGAAGTTAAAAAGAACACCATGACTGTTGGAGCAACATCTCCAAATAGTTAGATCACATTGCAATGGTAGATTAAAAAGAACAAGTGTTTTTCATGCTTGGCACACTTGTGCAAAAAGTCAGTCGAGTGGTCCCACTTCTAACACACACTATCCTCTCCCTTGGCTTTTGTGGTCCTAGGTGCAAGAGAAAAGTGTTAGTAACACTCAAACATTTTTATCTTTTTAAGAGAGGCCTGCCAAGAGACACATCACTCTTGGGAATGACCTCATGCGGTAAATCCTTTGAGCTGCTATAGAAATCAGGTGAGAGAGAAAGTTGTAGCCTTGGGTATAGCTATTCCTACAGTGTAACTGGCCGAAAGGACAAATGGGCCCCACCACTAGTTACAAGGCTCTTAAGTGAGTCACTGTAGAATGAACTTATGTCCAAAAACATCGAACATGACTAAACACCTTTAAAGTAGTAGCCCACCCATTCTATTGATTGAGGATATTTGCGATATAATTTAGTGCAAGAGCATAGATGGTTTTGCTCTCAAGATACTCACCATACATATTTCCTTGAGTAGAAACATAGCTTTTTGAAAAGTCACTTGTGGCTTGATAAAAGTGGTGACTCCCACATCATAGGTATCATCTATTTGTTATGCTCGTGCAAGACTTATTATATCACATATTTACCTACCAAGGCGGGATTCATAAGGTATGTAGTACCAAAGTTGAAGAAATATCAAGATGTGGGCTAAATTTATCACAACTGGCCATTTGACCTTAGGGATAAAAAGTGTTTGAAGTGTGTTTGTTTTAGTTGAGACCACGTGCAAATTGAGCTGACTTCAAGCTTTGGAAATACACCTTAAAATACATCTAAAGGAAGGGTCATATAAAAGTCCAAGGATTGGGTTGATCTAGACCCATACTCATTTGTGCCTTTGAGGCTACATTCTTGTGTTTGTGTGCTTGCTTTGTTTTCTTGTCAAAGAAAAAATTAGAAAAATCACTTCCAAAAACAAAGTATTCATCCAACCAAACATTTCTCAAAACAACCAAACACATCAAGAACAAAGTGCAAACAACAAAGGGTCAAATTTTATGACCATTCTTCACATCTTACGAAAGAAGAAGCGTCATTAGAATATCAACTTGAAAAGAAGACCATTAAGCTCAAAGGCTTTGATCAAAAGGAGAAAATTCTTTTATCTAAATAGACAAATCTTTGTCTCCCATAGAGTTTTTCTGTGTCACATGCGCCTCTACCTTCAAGGCAAAACAAACGAATTTGATTCAGAATCATTGAACCGCAGAGCTTTTATGCAATATAGAGCTCTGAGGTATCACAAAAACCAAGGAGGTAAGATTAGTCCCAACTTTTTCCCAAACGTCTGTATCACATACAACACAGCTCGAGAAATACCACCAACACCCAAAAGGGAAGAGGTAGAGTTTGTCCCATTTGTGACACAAATTTTTTATTAAAGTTAAAAACATTTTCATCCATCATCTTATTCATACATCATCACTTCATCATCAATCTGTTCCAACTCTCAAAACATTAAGAGGTTCTTGTCCCAAGTTCTCTTTTTTAAGATATTGCTTGAATCAAACACATCACATCACTTTTTAGATTGTTTCTACATCTAGGATAAGCTCATCCTAAGAGACACATCTACGCAGGTTAAAACTAGTTCATGAGTGAATCCTCTCATTACTAGGTAGTTAAATCTGTAACACATCTCAGATTTCTCTACACCTTATCACATCAAATCTTATCAAAATACACAAGTAATTCAAAGAAGGAATTTCGGTTACATCTACCTTAAAAGTGCTAGAGATCTACATGCAACACAACTCACCAATCATCAAATCTCTCATTTCATCAACAACTCATCATCATTTTCACACAACTTAAACAAAAGCTTACAAGCAAAATGGCCCAAACCCGATCACAGTCAAGGCAACAAGAAATAGAAATGGAAGAAGAAGAAGAAGAGGAAAATCTCAATGAATTTCAAGAAGCACTTGGAGGAAATATGAATGACAAAAACCCAAGTACTCCTACTCCTGCAACAATAGAAAGGGCCCAACATAACCCTCTCTTTAGCAGACTTTTTGACAAAATACTCAGGAGCAATGTGGATGCTCACTTTTTAAAGCTCGCTGAAGAAGGAGCAAGACTCCCCTCTAACTTTGATCTTTCCCAATTAAGACAAGCATCAGAATGAAAAAGTTGCCATGAAGAGGAAAGAGGTAGAGATCCCATCAGATATAACATTCCTTGAGGTAACCCACCACCTCCTCCTCCAAATGAAATGGAGATGTTGCGGCAACAAGTCGAGAATCTCACCCAACAGCTTCATAGTAGTGTCAAGACTAACCAATTCTCACTCAATGACATTTGTCCCTATCCTTTTGATAGAAATCTTTATATGCCACCCTTTCCATGAGGATTCGAAACACCCAAATTTGAAAAATATAGAGGAAAGGGAGATCCCCGTGATCATGTCAGAGAATTTCATTCCGCTTGTCTCGAAGTGGCATATGAAGACACATACCTAATGCACCTTTTTCCCCAAAGCTTGGGAGGAACAACCACATCATGGTTTTCCCAACTATCAGGTGGCATTAGAACATTTGAGGAACTCATCCAGAAATTCCTCGCTCATTACTCTCATAACATTGGACGCGACATCACCATGGCTGATCTATGCAACAACAAACAAAAACCAGGTGAACTTTTCTCAGTATTCCTGCAACGATGGCATCAAATATCTAGCAGACATTCTCTTCAGTTACCAGAACAAGAACTAGTGGAAATATTCATTTCCAACTTAAACGAAGAAATGGAATTTCACTTGGATGTCAAAGAGATAGACTCTTTTAATGATATGATCACCAAGGGTTTGAAATGTGAATGGGCACTTATCAAGAAAGGACTCATCAAAATCTTTAATGAACCAAAGGATGGTCCTCGCCCACGCTTCAATAGTGATAAACCAAGCTTCTAGAACAAAAACAAGAATATCGTCAACGATGGGGTTGTGGATGCCAGGACTATAAAAAGTGCACAACTTGTGGTTCAGTTTGCAGGACAGAATCCTCCACCTCAGAATAACACAAATGTTCCTTCCAATCAAGGTCGCATCACATCTCATGATGAACCAAGACCTCATCAGCAAAAACAAAAATGAACATACACTCCCTTAGGGGAACCCATTAAAACAGTATTGCGACAACTCATTTCTCAAAATTTGGTCACTCTACCGAAAACATCAAACTATGAACCTCAAGTCAAACCTGCATGGTGGAGAGATACAGAACACTGTGATTTCCACCAAGGAAGAGGACACAAGACAAGTAATTGTCACCGATTAAAAGATCTTATTCAGGATCTTATTGACCGAGGAGAAATTGAAATTGAAGGACATGACCCAAAAACAACAAATAATGATCATCTGATGTTCAAAAATCCACTTCCATCACAAGATCAAAGGGGTCCTTCCACTTCTAGGCGAGGCACTGATACCACAGATTATACACAAGCTATGTATAATTACACTGTAAACCATCTGTATGATGCCAATGAACAAGTTGTAACTATAACCTTCAAAAATTCCAACTCAAATTGCAATGTTGTTACGCATCGCGGTAAGGTTACCTTAAAGGCAGCTCCACAAGGCACCACCTCCATACCAAAGTAGTACAATCTTGTGGAACAATTAGGCAAAACACCTGCGCTTATATCCATTTTAGAGCTATCGCCATCTCATAAAACTATCTTGGATCAAGCACTCCAAGAGGCGTCAGTCCCTGCAAACCTGACTACAGACCAATTTCAAGCCATGGTTGGAAATCTAAAGTCATCACCTTGTCTCACTTTTTCTGAAAGTGACAACTCTTCCTTCCAACAACCTCATAATGTTTCACTACACATTGAAGGCTTTATCAACCAGCATAGGATCAAGCGAGTCTTGATTGATAATGGAGCAGGTTTAAATATTTGTACACTATAGTTGGTCACAACATTGGGATATGCCATAGAATCAGTGGATCCTCGCAAGAAGATCACAATCAAAGCCTATGATGATGCGGAGCATTCATCCAAAGGAGCTGTGGTACTACCAATCCGAGTGGGCCCTATGGTAAAACATATCATCTATCAGGTTCTGGACCTTCCTCTGCCATATAATCTATTGTTAGGGAGACCTTGGATACATGCCATGCAAGCTGTTCCATCTACCTACCATCAATGTATCAAGTTCCCACATAACGGTGTAGAGATCACAATCCTGGGTGATGCAAATCCCTTTGTGTATTGCCATAATATCAACCATCAACCAGAGATTACTATTCCTAATAATAGAGAAGCCATTTCCTCCACATCATATATAAATCCCGCCTCTCTTGCCAGTTCGAACACCACTATACCAAAGCAAGAAAAGCTTAAAATGAAAATAGCAGAGGAAGGTCCTGGGGAATACAACTTGAGTCAACTCTTTTGTGTGGGACAAATGCCCACTTCTCCTAGAACACATGGTAAACCACAATAGTTACTACAACAACCACTAATCATGTCCGCATGTGCTTTGACGCCTTTCATCCTTGGAAAAAGTCAAGAAGAAGAAACCCAAGATAAGGACTTAGCAAAATGGATCTATAAAGATCCCATCACCACTGATATACTGCAAGTTAAGCTGCCTACAGATCAATATGGCAAAGGTCTCCTCATTATGCAAAGAATGGGGTATGATGGTCAGAGTGCTTTGGGGTATTGCAAACAAGGACGACATGAACCTCTGCTGCCGAAATTAAAACCCAAAGGTAATACAGGCCTAGGCTTTGAAAAAGAGATCTTTCCTAAACTCAAATTCAAAGGAAAACCCAACAAACCATTTTGTTAGCCTACAGCAAAAAGGACACCTTTCATTATCAAAGTAGCATCAAGCACCATCCCAACTACCCCACCGAGGCTTGGAATCCCAACACCACCATCTACAATACCAATCATCCCACCAATCAAACCAGTAATCCCATCCACAGAAGCCATCACATCAATAGTACCATTAGCAACAATATCTATGACACCAACAATACCAGTAGAAGCCACTGAGTCAACACTACTGATACTCCCCGTACCAAATTCTTTAATCCCCATCGACCTTCCTGCAACACCGATCACTACAAATGTACATCAACCAATCACACCTGTAGTATTTAACTCAAAGGAGATCCCAATATGGTATAGTAATCGGATGCTGGAAAGTGACTCAAAGACCAACTCACATGAATGGGAATTTTATTCTGTACAACTTAACACTTCAGATGAGGAAGATACATCACTACCTCTGCCACGCAAAGACATCCCTATTTACGGAGAAGCACAGATAAAGACCACTTGGGTTCCTGAACTAGAAACATCTTCCACAAACCCTACGTCTCATCCTACGCCTGATTCTGACAGGGAGAGTACCATTAACAACCTTCACCACAACATCTTAACCCTCTCCAATACATCTAACACGTTTAACCTAATTGATAAAGGAATGCCCATTATTCACCCTGAACTCATCGAATGGAACCAACCAAATCCCCCATGTCCTGACTTCTTCCAAAATGAAGCGACTATCATTGACTTTTTGGAATTAAGGGATAACCTACCAAGCGAGGATCACAAAGCTGGATTCACCATAGAACTAAATAGCACAACATACTTCGGGGCGGATGCCAAACCCTTCAGCTGTAAAAATATAACGATAAAACATGGATCTTCCAATGAAAACCACACCGTGGCACTATTTGATCTGACAAAAGTAAAAAGAAAGAGCATATCCAATGGTGAAAACCTCTCTGAGGCAACTGAGGATGAAGGGTTTGACATTCTCCCTACTAGTGCACAACAGGAATGATCAACGATTCTCATCGAGGAAACCAAAGAATACAATGTGGGGACTCCTGAAAATACTCATCTCATACATCTGGCATCTCTTCTCACTCCAAAGGAACAACCTAAATTTATAGAATTCTTTCAAAAGCGTCAGATCAACTTTGCATGGTCATATGCAGACATGCCTAGGCTTGATCCTAATTTAGTCATGCATCACCTCACCGTCGCAGAAGGAGCCAAACCTGTCAAGCAAAAGCTTTGCAAGATGCATCTTCAGATTGCAGTACTAGTCAAAACAAAACTCAAGAAACTCCTAGATGTTGGTTTCATTAGACCAATTTATTTGCAGAATGGATCTCTAACATTGTGCCTATCGGCAAACCAAAAGGGGAAATCCGCATTTGTACTGACTTCAGAGATCTAAATAAAGCCTATCCTAAGGATGACTTCCCCCTACCAAATATTGACATCATAGTGGATCTGACAGCAGGACATGTCATGCTTTCACTCATGGATGGCTTTTCAAGATACAATCAGATAAAGATCGCACTAGAAGATCAACATAAGACAGCCTTCACCTGTCCATGGGGCACATATTGCTGGAATATAATGCCTTTTGGTCTCAAGAATGCAGGAGTGACCTATCAATGAGCAATGACCACTATCTTCCATGACATGATGCATACTATGATGGAAGATTATGTTGATGGCTTACTAGCAAAATCACTCACCAGAGAAGGGCATCTCCACATTTTAGATAAAATATTTGATAGATTGGAACAATACCATGTTCGACTCAACCCAAAGAAATGTGTCTTTGGAGTAACCTTCAGGAAGCTTCTAGGATACATTGTCTCAAGCAAAGGTATTGAGGTCGACCCAGCAAAGGTAAAAGCAATCGTGGACATGCCACCACCAAAGAATATCAGTTAGCTAAGGACATTACAAGGGTGGCTTCAATCCATCTGAAGATTCATTACAAAGTTGGCTGATAAGTGTCACCCATTCACACACCTGCTACACAAGAACATCCGCTTTCAGTGGGATGCCCGATGCCAGCAAGAATTTCAGACACTTAAAGACTATCTCATGAATCCACCATTGCTGATCCCACCAGATCTAAGTAGACCATTGTTACTATATATCTCAGCAACAAGTACAGCATTGGGTGTACTACTAGCACAACATAATCTAGAAGGAAAAGAGTGCACTGTTTACTACATCTCTCACACACTGGTAGGCTATGAACTCAATTACACACCTATTGAGCGAGCTTGCTTAGTAGTAATCTTAGTAGCCACTAAACTAAGGCACTATCTATTAACACACAAGGTGCAACTCATTGCAAAAATTGATCCACTCAAGTATTTACTTAGCAAAGCAGCACTGACAAGCTGCTTGGCCAAATGGATGATGATTCTAAGTGAATTTGACATCGAGTACGTAGACCGTAAAGCTATCAAAGGTCAAGTTATTGCAGATCAGTTGGCTGATGTACCCCTCATAGGCAATCATCCTCTCATTTCCAATTTTCTAGATGAAGAGATATTCATGATCACAATAACACAACCATGGAAACTACACTTTGATGGTTCATACACTAGGCATGGCTCGGGGGCAGGCATTCTGTTTATCACACCTCAAGGTGACAACATCTTGAAGTCTTACAGGCTCACATTTCCATGCACTAATAACATAGCGAAGTATGAGGCCTTGATCACAAGACTCAGGCTAGCCGTACAATGGAAATTAAAAGAACTGCAAGTATATGGCGACTCCCAACTGGTCCTTCGACAAGCAATAGATGAATATCAGACCAAGGATGATAAACTCATGCCATATAAGCAAATGGTGGACAATCTAAAAACATCATTTACTACAATTACCTTTGAGCAGATACCAAGAGATCAGAATCAAGTTGTTGATGCTATGGCTACCATTGCATCTCTCCTAGATCTTCCACAAAATTCAACATGCTACGAGTTCTTGGTAGAATAGCTTTGGATTCCCGCTTATGATATCCCTGAATCTTAAATGATATGTCGCCTTGTCAGTTCTAAATCCCCATGGTATGGTGAATTATACACCTATCTCTGTGATCACACCCTTCCTCCCAACCAATCGAATAACCAACGTAAAACCTTCATTCACCAAACTGCTCGATATACCATTATTGCTGAAACCTTATACTGACGCGGTCTTGATGGTACTCTCCTTCGATGTCTGGAACAAGGTGAGATAACAAAGGCTTTGGAAGAAGTCCATGAAAGAATTTGCGGGACTCACTCAAGTGGTCCGTCACTAGCCAAAAACCTCCTGCACAATGGATACTATTGGCCATCTATGGAAAAAGATTCCTACTACTTTGTTAGAAAATGTAAAAAATGTCAAGTTCATGGTGACCTGATACATGCACCAGCCCAGGAACTACAACCAATCACGACACTATGGCCTTTCTGTCAATGGGGCCTTGACCTTGTGGGTAAAATCCATCCATCTTCATCCAACAGCCACAAATTCATTATTACCACCACCGAATATTTCACAAAGTGGATCAAAGCTGTTCCACTTACCCAAGTCACCAGCAAGCAGATCGCCTCATTCATCCTCAACTACATCATCTACTAGTATGGTGTACCCATGTCCATCATCACCGATAACGTTCTTCCTTTCAAATATCAGGATGTCTGTGAACTTTGTGAGAAATTTCATATCCAACACCGCTTTTCCACTCCCTATTACCCACAAGGCAATGGTCAGGCCGAAGCATCCAATAAAAACATATTAAGAATCCTAAAGAAGATAGTCAATGATGTCAGTCATGATAGGCATGTTCAACTGAATCCAGTGCTATGGGTGTAAGGAAGTTAAGTAGCGGAAACAACTTCCTACACTAACCTTGAGAGGAGGGTAATGCAAAACTTTTTCAGATCATTACAACAGTTACAGAAAATAGAAATAGATATAATAGCATTCATACCACAACACAATGATTTACGTGGGGAAAACCCTTTCGGGAGAAAAACCCCACCCTCCAAAAGCAGCTCAATATTTTATTCAGCAATCAAAAACAGATTACAAAATACTTGCAGAGCAAGGTCTTTGCAGGAGTACCACTAATCAGAGATTCAGAGGCAACTCAATAGCCATAAGACTCTTACACACAACCTCTATCTCACACACCTCATAAATAGGAGATACAATACAAGAAACCGTCAAACGGTATTACAAAACCATGGGCTAAAACCACCCAATAAGGTGTAGCCGACCTTATCTCCCTTCTATGACATGTTAAAGCACACATCAACACGTGTCGCTCCCTTTTACAGCTCATTTATGTATTCGATACAAATTATTTTTCCTATTTCAGGAGTACAAACTTCTGGAGGCCATAACTTGAGAACCGGGTGTCCGATTGACGAACCGTTTGAAGCGCCGGAAAGCTCGCGAAGTGCTCTATCACCTCGTAACCGGCTTCGCCGGTTACAACAACTTTTCAGGGCGTTTCGGAGCCTCTAAAGTCCCCAAAATTAAGTTTAAACATTTTATTGCACCCCTCCAAGACGAAAACTTTAATATCTTCAAAACTAGCTGTGACCTTGCAACGAAACTTTACTGGAATGCTTATCTAGCCAACCAGAAGCTTCAGGGAGAGTTTCGCACCATTTCGTGCTCAAATAAAAACTTACTATAAATAGTAACCTCACATAAATGCAAGGTTGAGACACCATTTTTCCCAACAAATCTCCCACTTGTCGAACACCTTGCATGAGCGGAAGGGAATGTCAACACAATGAATCAATTGCTAGGGGCCATAAGGCCCATAGACTTTGAACACCATCTGAACTTATCTGTGCTCACTGCCTTAGTTAAAGCATCTGCAACATTCATCAAAGTTTCCACCTTAACCAGCTTCACCCTACCATCTTCGACCATATCTCTAACAAAATGATACTGAATATCAATATGTTTGGTCCGAGCATGAAATGTCGGGTTCTTAGCTAGGCTAATTGCACTCTGA